>NC_045541.1:74632778-75832778 GCF_009769535.1 Thamnophis elegans | reverse complement strand
TTATGATAGGATTATATGAGCCCTTTCTAGGACAATGTTATTCTTAAGGGAATATTTTTTTAAATTAACGCTTTTAATATTGAGATATATTCTTTACGCTCACTGAATGAAAGGTTTGAATAATCTTAGACAGAATAAAATTTTCTCTCACCAAAATTTCCCAGACTATTTTCTCTGGTGTTTACACGCATCTCAAGGGCCTTCAGTTGCCGCAGATCATCTAGCCCTGTCAATGCTTTCTGCAATAATAAACAAAAAGATAAATATATGCTATGGGTCTATTATCACAGTACTTCAAGAAACAACTCTCTTCCTAAAATTTATTCAGAAACAGAAAATTTAGTAAGTCAAATATTAATTTTTAATTCTAATTCCTGCATTAACCTTTAATATAACACACAAAGGCAGATATGTCTATGTAATACCAAAATATTATTAAAGAAAACAACTGCTCTATAGTCATGCTGCTTGGGTAAAGGCTAGATTTCCTAGCAATATGAGAATTTAAAAATACAGAATAAAATTAATAACAAAACATGTACAAAATTATTTTCAATTAAAAACCTGGCACCGAAATAAAAGCTACTTCTTTAATTATAATCATTGCTAATAGGAGTACCTTGAAAAAATAATAATATTGAATTAAGTTGGGTGGAGAAAGAAACTTCAGCTATTTATTTTATATTTTGCATTGTTATGTAACCTAGTTCTTATAATGTCAACCCATGACAATCTTCTAGGGCCATGATGGCGAACCTATGGCATGTGTGCCACAGATGGCATGTGGAGCCATTTGTTAGGGCATGCGAGGCATTGCCCTACCCTCCGCGAGCTGCACTGGCTACCGATCAGTCTCTGGATACGCTTCAAAGTGCTAGTCGTAACTTATAAAGCCCTTCATGGTATTGGACCTGGTTACTTGAGAGACCGCCTGCTGCCAATTACCTCCCAAAGACCCATTAGATCACACAGGGTCGGCCTCCTCCGGGTTCCGTCTACCAGCCAATGCCACCTGGCTACTACCCGGGGGAGGGCCTTCTCTGTGGCAGCTCCGGCCCTCTGGAACGAACTCCCCGCAGAGATTCAGACCCCCACCTCTCTCCAGGCCTTCTGAAAAGCCGTCAAAACCTGGCTTTGCCAGCAGGCCTGGGGTTGATGAGTTCCCCTCCCGGCTCGACCTGTGTGGTTGTGTGATTCTTGGCTATTTTAACTACTTGTATTGTGTTCTATGTTCCCCTTTTTCCCCCTTTGAGTTGTTCGACACCCTGAGTCCCTCCCGGAGAAGGGTGGCATACAAATAAAATAAATCTAAATCTAATCTAAATCTAAATCTGTCAGCTCCAGTCCGCATATGTGCACTGGCCAGCTGACTTTGGCCTTCTTCTGAGGCTGTTTTTCGTGAAAAACCGGCCCTACGTGGAAGTTCATGAACAGTCTTCCAATTTGTCTGTAGGACCATTTTTCAACGTCCAGAGCCTTCAGAAGGCTTCTCTGAAGGCTCCAGAGGGAAAAAACAGTTCTACAAGCAAACTGGAAGTGACTTCTGGTTTGTCCATAGGGCCGTTTTTCGCCCTCCGGAGCCAATCAGTCCTATGGACAAACTGGAAGTCACCATTCCTGAACTTCTGGGTTCCCCGTAGGTCTGTTTTTTGCCCTCCTGTGACTTCAGGGAAGCTCCTGAAGCTTCCGGAGGGCCTCAGGGGGAGCGGGCTGTTTTCACCCTCCCCAGGCTCCTAGAAAGCCTCTGGAGCCTGGGGAGGGTGAAAAACCTGTACCGAAAGTGGGTGGGCACTGGTCGTGGGTAGGTGCGCGCATAGCATTATGGGTGTGGCATGCCCACGCATGACCCCCCTGCACTCCCCCCGCTTTTGACATGGGAGCCAAAAAAGGTTAGCCATCACTGCTCTAGAGCATATGGGTAATCGTTGGAAAATGGGAAAACATTTTTACTGTTACATGGATAAGGCAATAATAAGACAATCTGTAAGGTTAAGATCTCTATTTTTGCTATTTCTCAGTCAAACATCTTGTCCAGTTTAAACTTTATTTTGTGTTATATGCTAAAAAAATGCACAGCATTAGAAATCATAAGACACTTACGTAAGACATGTTTAGTGTTTTAGCAGTACCCACAAAAAAACATCCAATGCAAACCAACAAGGGAGAATGTTCAGGGATTAACAGATCTGGGATAGAAAATAATTGAAAACTGGAGTTGTATTCCATGTGGAACTGGTGCATAATTTAGAATCTTTCTCGATACTTGATTCCCTGTGGTCAGGAGAGTCTTAGCACATAACCATCTTGTGCTTATTTTACCCATGCAACACCTCTACTTTGCGAGCTGCACTGATTACCAATGGAGCTTGGAATGCAATAAGAGTTCACCTCGATTCCATGTGTTTATCTTGCTCCCTTCCTTTCCATCTTTATTAATTTTAAATCAATGTTTAATATTTATTATTTCAATATTTTAATGTTTTATCTTGTTGCTTTTGCTTGGTCATAAGCCTCCTAGAGTCACCTCTAGGTGAGATGGGTGGCATATACATTTAATAAATAAATATAATATATTGATTATCACCTCTAAAACCCTTCACAGTTTAGGATCCAAGTATTTATGGGACTACCACTTTCTTATTCTTTCTATCTAGCATGGTTGGCTTTTCCCAACTCTCATCCATAAAGCAATGTCTTTTTGCAAGTCCAAGGAAACAGACCTTTTATCTGTGGCCGTATCTGCCCTATGGAACAGCATTTCTCTAAAACTCACTACTTTAAAGATCTTTAAAGATCTAGCTTTTCCAACAAACTTTGGAGAGCAGGATTGATTACAATCTATTTCTTGCTATTAAATTGAATTTCTGTTTAACTTCATCAGTTTGTTTTGTCTTCCCCAATTTGCTATTAATTTCCAGTGTTTATTCTTATGTTTTAATTTTAGTACATAATACATAACTAGAGTTTCCCTTGTAATTAAGGTAGCATACAAATTAATTAAATGCACAAATAAATATCAGTACATACAATCTCACTTCATCCCTGGAATTGGCAACTGGGTGTGGGAATGTCCAGATAGTGCTGTCATCTAATTCTTTCAGAATGAAGCTTTTTGATCATTAGCATGACTAATATATTTTATCTAGAGAGCATCCTATCAAGGATTAATGTTGTCAGCACAGAGTATGACACAACTCCTAAAATGAAATCTAGTTCCAGAGGCCAGCAATCTCCATTGGTCTTCATGATTTGGGTTCAAATCAACCAACATGAACCAGCTCTATGTTACATTTCAGTTAAAACTTTTTCCAGCATCCCACTTCAGTTTTCAACAACAACAACAATCAATCAATATGATAACAATAGGATTTATTTCTAAATTGCTTTTGTGTTACAGGCCACCAACTATTTATGTTACAGCACATGGCCTTCATCTGTTACTGGATAATCTGTCCTTGATTTCTTACAACTTCCCATCACTGTGCAATTAAAACCGCAGTTGCACTGCCGCCATGCTGTCTAATTGTGACTTGTGTATTTGCATATACCGAGCTAAATAGCGCCCTTCTTTTTTCCCAGAAAGCTTCACCAATTATCTATTTTTGTACTTGTTCAGTTTGCCTGTGGCCTCCCTGTCAAATTCATTTACTTTTATTACCCAAAAATAAGTCTCTGCCAAGAGGGAAAAGGAAGTGATTTTAAATAATGGACATGGTTTGCCAATAAAAATGTTGTTTTTTCCTTACTGATGATTGCAGAGCAGTTAACTGTATATACCCAAGCTTCCAACAGCAAACTAGGCAAATGATATTGACAGAAAAACATTAATATTTTTCACTGAGGGAGGGAGAAAAGAAACAGAACAAAGTATATTGAAATCACTAATTCAGTTATTGCATGTTAGTGAGCAAAATGTATTACTAAATATTATCATTAAATTTTAAAGGCATTGTTGTTGTTAGTTGCAAAGTTGGGTCCGACCCATCGTGACCCCAATGGATAACGTTTCTCCAGGCCTTCCTGTCCTCTACCATCCTCTGGAGTCCATTAAGCTCACGACTACTGCTTCAGTGACTCCATCCATCCACCTCATTCTCTGTCATCCCCTTCTTCTTTTGCCCTCAATCTTTCTCAGCATTAGGCTCTTCTCCAGTGAGTCCCTCCTTCTCATTAGGTGGCCAAAGTATTTGAGTTTTATCTTCAGGATCTGGCCTTCTAAAGAGCAATCAGTTAAAGGCATATTTTGTATTAATAAGCTAAATGCCATCAGCAATGGAAGCTCACAGCCAATTTATGCTAGTCAGTTTCAGCACAACCCCTTCATAGGGTTAACTGTTGTAGGAAAAGAAATTAGAGAGGAGGTATGCTAACTTGAGCTCTGAAAGAAAAGGCAGGATATGCTCTACATTTATCAAGCTAATGGAAAAATGCCATGATTGGGTTCCATGGAAGACAACAAGCTATAAGAGTGAATAGATTCTGGTAACTGGAAATCTTAAGAATGTCATACTTTGCAACCCATATTGTTCCCTAGTATAGGTCTTCTGCGTGAGCAGGAGGTTGAACTTGATGACTTCCAAGGTCCCTTCCAACTCTGTTACTGTTAACTGTTCTTGATTATTTGCTATGCTGATATGATGGGTCTTGGACTCCGTTAAAGTATGATGGTCACTACCTTAATATCCAATTTAAATAAGAGCATGAGTAAGAAATCATTTTTGCAAGTAGGGTCTACATTTTGAAGGTCTGCATGGGACACATATTATTAATTTTAAAATTATTTTGAAAACAGTAGTTTTACTTTTAGAATTGCTCACCAAATCATTGATGTCCAAATTTAGCTACTATTATGTGCACGGTCTGAATACTGAGCATTTGATCCATAATGGCATCGTTTTTGTTCCAGAAAATACAAGAAAAGATATGAAAACAGAAGGAAACAGTGGCAGAACAATGCAGCTAGGTGAGTAATGAGTTGGAAGGTTACATGCATGACATCTGACATTCGATTTACAACACAATTCAGTAAATAATTGTAGTAGTTATCGATATAGGAGGCAGAATGTAATGGAAATTCTAAACAACATTCCCCACACTCTGGATCCCTTAAATTGCACTGTTTAAAACCAGCAATTTATCTTATACATATTTGCTTTAAAAATTGGAATAAAAAAAGATTGCCAGTTTAATAAAGATGTTGACTATAGCATCTTATTTATTTTAGAATTTTTCTCAGCTGCATTTCTTTTGGCTTTCTAAGCAACAAGTTTATTTACTTTGCATCAACAGACACAAGGGGAAATGGTTTTCATCTATATGAAACTTCATTTTTTCAAAATAAAGAGAATTTTCCCAATTACGTGCCTTAAAAAAGAAGGCAAAGGATTTCTCAAACTCCTTTCCCACAGAGAAAATTACATACTGGTTTGTTGTGCCCGATTCACAACAAAGTACAAGCTATCAACTAAATACCCTATGGCCAAGGTTATGAACTGCACCTTAGGCTTTTTTCAGGTTTTAATTAGTTAACCAAATAAAAATGCTTGATACAATAGACTTTTTTTTAAAAAAGATGAACTTTAGCCTCATTCTTTTCAAAGAGAATGCAGCATTATTGTTTTATCAACACAAAACATTTAAATATTAAAAGAATGTGAATGTTAATAAATTTGCTGAACAGAGACGATCGCCCACAAGAGAAGCTCTGAAAAAACACTAAACGAGCTCAAACACATTGCAGCAACCTTGAACATCACAAAAAGGAAATAGAATATCTACATAACACTTTCCAATAAAATGGATATTCACACAACTTTATCATAAAGTGCATAACCACTTAATCCACTACAACACAAACAGCACAAACTATGAAAAGGATAACGTCACCACACATCAAAATCATCTCAGGAACAACCACCAGTCATGGCATCATGTAGCACACAAAGCAACTAAAGCTCTCCAAAATATCTTAAGTAACCCAAAAGACCCAGAATTCCCAGAAGAAAAAACAGGTACAATATATAGTATAAGGACTATAACAGCCATTATGTAGGACAAACAGGCAGAACTTTAGCAGAGGCATCTATGAATACCAACTAGCGGTTTAGAAGACATGATGAAAACTCTCTAATCAAACAACACATGAACTGAGTTAACCATAATTTCAATTGAAAAACTATGAACATGCTAGACAAAGTTAACTCCAAAAACACTAGAGAATTCCTGGAAGCTTAGCAGTCAGACAAATCAGCCATCAACTGGGACATAGAGATAAACAATATCTACATATCATTCAAAAGAGCTAATCAAAAACTATCCAGAGCTGAAAAAGCTTCTTGCATGAGAAGCAAAATGTTTTCTAAGAAAAACCAAGAAAGTCCAGTTGCTTCTTGAAAAAGCACCTTTGGGACAATTTCTACAAGCAAACAACCAAGCTCAGAGAGAACAAAAATCCTACTGAGAAAACAGTTGCTTGGATCCAGCAAGAGCTTGTTGCTAGTGAAAAAGTTTCAGCCAACAAAAAGAGTTTGTTGGCTGAAATGGGAGGAGAAATGTTAATTATCCATTTCTGTTCATTTTGTAATCCTCAACATCATTCTAAAATGTATTCTGGAGACTGAGGGTACTCCAGAACATTATAGTATTGGAGCCTGACAAAGAAAAATATCACCCCACCTTCTAACTTGCTAGCAAGAATGAGCTGCATAGAATTACACAGAGAATGCTTCTGTGGACAGAGATGAAGTTAGATCTTGCCCAGTATTCTGGAGTATTCTTACTTAAACACATGTGGATGAGGAAAATACTTCAAGTTAGCAACAGAATGTAAGGCCAACATGAAATTATTTCTTAAAAGCTGTTAAGGAGTACAAAGCATTTTTAAAAAGTGTAACTAGTAGAACTATTCAGATATTCCAGATAAGTTATTTTAAGATAGGTTAATCCTACTAGCATGGTAAACAAAATAATAAACATAAATCATTGGTGTATCATATTTACAAATTTAATTGTATTAAAAGATTCCCTAATTTGAGTCTTTAATAACTAAATAGAAATTGGTGCAATATAAACTGGGTTTCATGATTTCCAATCACTCAATCTGAACAAATTTATAGTTGTGAAAAAAACAAATTATTCAAAACAATATTCAGTGGTTCCATCTAACTGCAATATTTTCAGATATGCCAAAGTAGTGCAATGGTCATTAATGTATCTAATATAGATACAATAGCATGGTATATACTCACCAGTTTATGGGGAGAAAGATATTCATCCACAAGTAGCTCTTCATCTTCTTTAATAGATGGATTGGGGTTCAGGAGACCTTGCCAGCTGAGATCTGTAACCCTAACTGTTGCTGAACCTGGTCTTGAGGTCCTATCAAGTTTCCAGTTTAGCTTCATTTCAGAATGCCCTAAATGTTAAAACAGAAGAATGCAAGCTCATTATTTGAATCCTGTATTTATTTCATGTATCATAAGCTAAAACAATGCTAAAAATTTATGAAGATTGAAAAAATATAAAATATTTACTAATCAGAATGATATGCTTAGTTTTATATGCATATAGGTTTTATATCTAACTAACAACTGTGAAAAAGGTTGTGCAAGCTGTTTATATTTGATACTATCTGTTTTTAATTAACAGATATAACAAAACAGTTAAAATGTTGGACAGGAAATCAAGTTCAAATCGCTATTCACAGTTGCTGAGTAGAACATAGTAACTGGCAAAACCTATCTCACAAAACTTATCTAAGATTCAACATTTTTAGAAATGTTATATTCCTAATTTATATGACTCCAAACGAATCTTGTAACCATATTTAAATTTGAATATAAGTTTGGAAATAATTAAAACACTATTAATTTAAAAAAAATGGGCTCAAAATGCAGTAGGTTTTGATAGTGATAAGGATTAATGGTAATAAGATAGGAAAATAAGTCATTATATGGAAATGCACACTGTATGAATTATTATAAAACAAACTATGTGCTGGACACTATAGCTATTATACATTGATATTCATATATAGCTCACAGCAGGTGGCAGCATCTAGTTGGTCTTCGCAGCACTTGAAAAAGAGCTAAGCAAATCAGACCTAGTTAATACAGCTCAGCTGGCAATCTGCATTAGTACAACCCTCACTTTCTGAACAATGCTAAAAGTAGCCAGAGTGAATTTAAACAAATGTCATATATCCATACTGATACAACCAGACTTCAAATTAGGGAAATTATATCTGATATTTAAACATGGAAACAAAATTAATTTGATTCTAATTATATTTAAACTCTAAATTGACAAATTAATTATTAATAATTAAAGTTATGTGCTACCAAAGTTTCAATGATACTGAGCAGATCATTTTCTTAACAAATTATATGTTATTCATAAAATCAATGGTCATGACATTAAATAAAATATCATAACAATCATCAAAACAAACCCAATTTGTAAGACTTTTCTATTGTATCGAACAGAAGAAATAATTTATCATTCAAGCTTTCATCTACTTCAAAGAGTAATTATACTGTTCTGATTCTCTAACACTGCCCTCCAACTGCAATTGGGGTGGAGATTTCTGAATGCTTGTATATCAGAGTTCTCTGGGTGATGTGGAAACAATATTCTGGTGGAGGAGAGGAGGAATTCTAATGATCAAAATTCTGTTAAGCTAAAAAAAACCCTCAATCTTTCAATCGGTCAAGAGAAACTGCAGAAATGATAGATGATCTATTAAATCCCTTTTTAGGTTGCATCTTAGATGAAGTTTATGACATCTTATATAATAAACAAAGAAATGATCAATTGTGTAATGTGTAATTCTCATTTATGATATGTAGAACAACCACGAGATACTTAGATAAAATATTTTTAGTGTTATGCAACAACAAGAGAAAAAAGTGCAATAATATATAATTTTGTTGAATCCATGCTGTTCTCTGAACTTGGTTGTTTACTTGAAGATATTTAATTACCCAACTAGGTAACATCATCAGTGCACCAAGAACTCTGCAGTTCAATCCTAAAATACATATATTCTTTTCTATTAGAATTTATAATTCTCATGAAAATACAGATAACAATGTCAAAACAGTGAATCACTTTGCGTAAAATAAACTGCTTTATCCAACACTTCAGTATAATAGAGCTGGTTGAATATCGGGGAGATGAGGGGTGAAATCCAATTAAAAAACAAAGAGTTCCACTGTTTGGGAAGTTATTTATAAATTTTGAGGATTGATGATTTAATATTTGAAGTTATATTCTGATTTTTGTTTCCCAACATTGTTCAATTATCTGATTTTTGTTTAGACCTACTTTAAATAGAATAGCCAGTTCCATATTTATACAACAAAAATAAAATGTGTTGTATTACAAAGTTACTAGTGAACTAAAATCCAAGCTAGTATTCACTAATACATAACAGCTGCATTAAGTACCACACCCAGTAGCTCCTTTCCAACATTTAGAGGAACAACACAATCACAAAACTTGGAAACAAATTAAAAAGTAGGATGCTTGGTAATGCAATCTTCTTGATAACAAGGAGTATACTTCTATTATAGAACAGCAAAACCCTACAATGTAGCAATGTAATGGCAATAATGCACAACTCTTTTTAATAGCATTACTTGAACTATAAACTAACACAATACAATATTGGTGCAAAGTGCCAATTACTGAAGATGCATGAATACTCAATATTTTTTTCTGCAATCTTCTGAAAATGTTTGAGATATTCCAATTTTAATTTTTGCTTCTAAACTCTTATTTCTGACCCAGAAACATCTGTTTTATTTGTTCTATAATTAATTTTTATTTAAACTATGGTATTATGTCCCACTTTTCAAAGACAAGGCTGCAAAAGCAGACCAGTGATACAGATATTTCAGGGTAAAGGTTGACAACAAAAATAATTAATCTTGTGCCCACTTAAAAGTAGGTGAACAGAGCTTTGCTCTCCTGTCTTGGAAGGCAATTCCATTATTAAGGTGCCATACAATGTGCCAATATCTTGTCCTCAACAGTCACAATCCGGCCAGCCAAAAGTGACAAAGCCCAAGATATAAGCATTCTGCTGACCCAAGCATTACTGTATCACAGCATTTCAAATCAATGGGACTTTTCAGGCTGTCCTCAAAAATAATTCCATATAGAAGTACTGTTATGATTAACTTGTAAGTGCTGAATACTTGAACAATCAAGATAAAGCTTTACAAGGGATATACCTGTCAAACATACTGAGATTCTACCAATTGAATATGTGATCAAATATAAGTATGGAATGCAGACACATAATATTTGTAGATTAGAGAAGTTAGTTTGAAGCAGAACATATAGTGCATTCTTCTGAATGTCTTTAAGAACTATGAATACCATTTTAGCTTTAGTTTGTAAAAGTGATTTATTATGTCATCAAGAAACTATGTCAATTAGCTCCTAATGGAAAAATTGTTATTGCCTACAGTATTCATGTATTAGCTTACATCACATAAAACCTGATCTTGTTATATAAGACTTTGTTGTAGATAAACTAAAAGCTAAGAGCACATAGATACAGCTTTCATTGTAAACATGAATAAACAATTCTTTTTACTTCCTGGATAATAACATTTGTTTATGAATAATAATGAAAAGGTCAGTTAAATTTTTTTAATTACAGTATGGAGTTTTCATTAAATGTATCTTCATATAAAAAGCTATTTTAAAGCAATATTTATTTGTCAATTAAATGTACCAATTGACTTCAGATAATCAATAATCTTTGATTATCGTCTTGGGGGAACTATACCTTCAGCTAGGTCCCTAATTTTGAAACCAATGGAAAAGAACAATTATCACTCTAGAAAGACTGCATGGTGAAAAGAGTATATGTTCGTCCCTGAGTCTTTCTCCATTTATTAATGGTAAACAGGAGAAATCTGTGTACTATGAAGATCAGAGAGAAAAAAACAACAAATGATAAACAATGCAGACCCAATCAGGTATACAAAAAAGGTAATACTGTACATGGCTATTTGCATCAACCCAATTTGTCATGGCTTTCAGCAGCTGTTTAGGCCCGTGATGGCGAACCTATTGCACACGTGCCTGGGGTGGCATGCAGCGTCCTCTCTGTTGGCACGCGAGCTGTCAATCCAGTTCAGCTCCGTTGTGTATGCATGCGCACCTCTTGCCGGCCAGCTGATCTTCGGGTCTCTGCTACACATGCGCAGGGGATGGTGTGTGTGTGCGTGCACATGCACAGGGGGTTTGGTGGGCATGTGCACATGTGTGGGGGTGGAGCGCATGCATGGGGCCATGCACGCATGCATGGGGGTGGGGCTCGTGTGCAGGGCCATGCGTGCATTGCATTTTGGGGGTTCAGGCGTGCGTGTGCTTTGGGCACTTAGTCCGGAAAAGGTGAACCATGACTGACCTATGCATTTGGACTTCTTTGGAGGCCTTCCTCCAGATACCCTCACAAAGGTATTTTATACATTTTTATGCTACATTTTTGTATCTTTAAAATTGTTATTTTATCACTATTTACTTGTCATGCCATCCACCATGTCTGTTTCCAACAGCAACTCCACTTGCAGAATACCAATTTGAGCTATTTATCTTCTATTTATCTTCTTGAAATGGCACTGAAGTTCTCCTGTGGTAAGTAAAGGGAAAATTGAATGGTAATTACTTAATGTAGATTCAAAATGTTATTGCTGTATATTTTACATAGGCCAGATACTTTATAGATTTATTGTAGATATAGAATTCTATTTATAATTTCCAGTGAAGAGATGTAATGTTTAAAATAACAAGTTAAGTTCATTCGTATCTATCATTATTAAGTTCTAAAAGTCAATGTAAGATATTGACATTTCAATAAAAGGACATACATCCCACATACCTTATGGAACATTTTCTCTTCTGCTCCCAGATCCACTTGAAAATCTTTGTTCTACACTGCCTTTAACACAGATGGAATTAATGTGAATCAAGGATAGGATTTTTTCTTAAAAGAATTTATTCCAAGCAAAAGCCACTTCCTTGACTTTTAACAGCAAATGGAAACTGATCTAGATATGAGTCATCTTCTTTTTCAGCATTGCTGATGGCAGAAAGATTTTTAACAGCTTCTGTTTGTTTGCTTCATTTCTATTTTGCTTTTGATGCTTGTTTCTTTCTTAATTAAATGGCTAGGTTTTATTTGTAAATATTAATGAATTTAATTGTTCAAACTGACTTGCATATGATTTTAGTTTTTGAAGTTAAAGGAAGTTTTTCCATAGAAGAAAATTCCAAGATGTGGAGAAGGGAGGTGCTATTTTGCTCTAGCTTCTATTCATAATGAATGTTATTACCTAGGTTCTCAAATACCTTAGGGGTAGAATACAGAAGTTATACAGGATATTTCAGAGTTCAATCTTCTTATTTTTTCTCATAAAAGAAGGAAAGGTAAAAAAAATAATGAAGTTGGGCAGGTGCAAAATAGAGCACCTGATTGAAAAATACTTGGCAATTTGTTGATTTCCAATTGTATCATTTCATTCACCACCCAAAACTGTACAATTTAAATAGGAAGTTATATCTAAATGTAAATCTTCACTTGAGCATGAATTTTATTGATGACCTTGTGCTAAATATTTACCTCTACCTATTTTAATTCACAGGATTGTTGCAAGGATTTTATGCAAAATGCTGAGGTAGAAAAAATGTATATAATTCTTTAGAAGAAATGTAAACATACCATAGCAGTGGGGGGGGAAACAGTATTGCAAATGTTTCTATGGCAAAATCTAATCTGTACCACATTTCATTTACAATTGAAGAAGTACATTTATTTTTAATGAACAATTATCATACCAGTTATATACATTTAGTCATCAATTTATAACCCTTTGTTTAATAACCAAAGTCAAAGTGACACACAAAAACGTGGCTTATGACTGTTTCTCACACGATAATTGCAGCATCTCTGAGATCATGTGAACCTTCAGATGCTTGGCAACTGGAATATATTTATGATGGCTGCAGTGTCCCAGGGTCATGTGATCATGTTTTGCAATCTTCTGATAAGCAAAGTTAATGGGTAAACCAGATTCACTTAAACATTGTTAAATGAATCTGGCTTTGCCATTGACTTGCCAGAAGTTACCAACTTAACAACTAACTTAACTGCAGTGACTTTGCTTGTCAGAAGTCATTAAGTGAATCACTGCAGTTATCAAGTTAACAATTATGATAGGAAAGGTCATAAAAAGGAGCAAAACTGTCTTGCTTAGCAAAGGAAATATTGGGCTCAGTTGTGGTCATGTTGATGACTGCCTGTCTTTAACAAGTGTGACCTTACAACACCATAAACATTACTATTTGGAAACAACATTTGAAAATCTTTGAATTGAAACCTTTTGAAGGCTGCCTCTAGCTTCAAAGACCCAAGTTTATATAGCTCTGATTGAAGAGTATGTGAAAATACTGTTTGTCTATTTCTTGAATAGTATCAGAAGCCACAAAGATAAAATATTAGATGACATAGTAAACGCATCCAATCAAGATACAGTCGGGCAGCCTAGAAGTTTAATGAACAAATCTTTTCTCAAAATTAATTTCAACTATGCTTACCCAGAAAGACAAATTATCAATTTTGATGCCATAAAAGTCTTTCTCACCAGAGTAGGCTAACCAATGACACAGAGTAAGAAGTGTATGTGTATGTTTTTATCTTACATTCTGGGCTGATCAGGAATTCTTAGCATCTGTTTTATCTGCTAACATCATGGTAGTTTTAGAAAGCTGATGGCGCTTATTTATTCCCAATTTCTTCTGATGGTGTAAAGTTGCAATAACTTATTTTCCGATTGGACTGCTTATTTGTCCTAAGACTTTTTAAATGTGCACAATGGGAACCACATGGCTAATGCTGTGATTTGTATAAATAGTTATTTCAAATAAGATCAATTTTCATTGAGTACAGGACAAGCTGCTGGATATATGGGCATATGATTTAAGATTGCCCAAAGCTAATTTTGTGAAAGATTTCAGACTTTACCATGCTTTATTATTCTTGTTCAAAGGCAATAATCTTTATGATACTGAATTACTGTACTGCATTTTGAAGGGATCTGATTATAAAGATACAGGAGAGTTCAGAGTTTAACTAGGGGTATGCAAAGATTTATATGCATTGTGCTGACTTAACTACTGGGGAGGTACAAGTAACGAATAGGTAGTAACTCACCAACTATTTATTAAAATGTGGTAACAAGTTCTAGAACATGACTCAAAATTGATTATACACCAACAGTAATCATAAGCCATTTCCTACAGAAGCTTGAAGTCCACTCTTACTATAAAGTAAATTTAGCATTATATTTCAGGCTACTTAGGAAATAAACTATAATACCAGTGGGCCAATTTCAAGTAAATAAGTGGAGAGAATGATAAATCTGCAAAAACTGTAAGTACTCAATTTGGTTTTTCATCCAAAATTTGAAGAATCAAAAGAAAACACATGCCTTTCTATTGAAGAAAACTAGTCTCTTTCACATATCTGTGTATTTGTTAAATCTATGATAGTTAATAGAACAGTCAATAAGTGCTACCTAATATGCTATGGCATCAATTTCATCTATTATTTGTGCAGTTCACATTAGGTAAATATTTAGCAGCATTTCACATTTTATATTCAGGGTACAGATTCCTGAAAATTTTTTAACTTCCATGCTTTGAAGCATCATATCCATCCACATCCCTGTTGATTTAAAATGCAGTCCATTCCATTGCAATAGTGTTGATTTTTCAGTGAGGACTGGAATCCAGTGGCTCAAAAATAAATCCCCTCTTTTAGTAGTTATTCCTGAAAAAGGTTATTCTTGAATATACCTTTCTGGGCTTAGAGTTTTAAGTCAAGGGAACTACCGGTGGCTACTTGACTTTGGCATTAATTGTTTCCTAAGTCAAAGCACACCGTGTAGAGTAACTCCCAAGTAATAACGAGCAGTTTATTTGTTTATTAAATTTGTTTGTAGCTCATCCTGCTGCAAGGTGACTTAAAAACATCGGGATGCTATAGAACGCACTTCCCCATCAATTGAAAAAATGCGGCAAAAAGGGCAAATATAATACTTGGCCTTGAATTTAAAAAAAAACCTCAGTCATTTTAAAAAAAATGGAGAATCCCTTTCCTACCTGCTTCTAATTTCTTGCGACTGCCGGCAGAAGGAAAAAAAAGACACCACGGCGCGTCAAAAGAAAAAAGGGAAATGAAGCCCTCATCGAGTCACGCCTGGCAGGATACAAGCCTCTCAAGGCTTCCACCGGCGTCCCGGGGACTCCCTCGTCCTTGGTCCTTTCAGCCCTCCCAGGCCTCTTCCAAGGATTAGCGTGTGTACGCAAGGCCTCGAGTTACCTTGGCAACCGCCCGATTTGAATACACTTGCTACATAGTCATGAGCCCGGAACACTCGAAGCCAATCGCCAGCCTGCGGGAAGATGGGCGTGGCATACCTCTGCGACAAGGGCCAGCTTCTGCGCCAGGGCCCGCCCTACAAGTTTTATGGGAGGCACCAATCGCTGCGATAAGAGCGTTGGCCGCCGAAAGGCGAGTCTTAAGAGCGAGGGAGCTGAACCGTGTGTCAGTCGGCCGGTCGGTTTCCCGCCTTCTTTGTGGAGTCTTCCCGGTTGCGCGTGAACGCTACCTAGCACGTGTGTTCTGACGTATAAGCAATACCGGCTTAAAATAAACAAGGGGTTAGCGGTAGTTGCAATTATCCCCAAAGAACATCTCGGTTCCTGTATTTGTTCCGAAAGTCAGTCTGACGGGAGACGTGACCTTTTATCCTTTTCCCCAACTGAAAGCATATTTTATAAAAGGAGCTCGTGCCCATATCACACACATCCCTGCATCTCTGGCTCACGGTGTTTTATTGCTTTATTACAACAAAATGGCAATGTAATTGTTTTAAAAGCTTCTGGTAATTCTCATTATTTTTGCATTACACTGCAGGAGTGAGGGAAAACGAGGAGTTGGCTGGCAACGTTTTTTTTGTTCAAATTTTCCTTTTCCACTTTATGAAATATTGGAAGGGAAAACGTGTGAGGGAGATTTTAAGAGAAAACAGCTGGGGGGGGGGCAGACCATTTTCAGCTTTGATCACAATTTTCTGAAATTTGATTTTTTTTAAAGGCATTCAGAGAAATTTACATGTGTAGTAGACCTTAGATACGGGTCTACATCTACACATTCTTATTATACATTTCTATCTATCTGTCCATCTACCTGGCCATCCATCGGAATTGTTTCCAAGCTTATAGTGGCATCCTCTGGGATGTATGTTGTACAACTCTTTCAGAATGTTTATAAACACAATGTTGAAATTTTCTTTCTTCTCCCTCTCACTCATACGCTTCCTTGCAGCTATCAAAGACACAGCTGTAACTTGCTGGCACAATTTCCCAAAGGAGTCACTTATGCTCAGAATTATTGTCATTGGGTAGTACAAAAGGGAGATGCCAAAGCTTGTAGATCTGCAGGCAATGCAGTTGTGTGATGTGGAACATATTCCCTGCTGAGATATAACAAAGGACAAAAAAAAATATGCTCAGCAGTTGGAGTGCTAGATCAGTTTTGCAAGATATTAAATATCTACTTGATTACTTTAAAATAGTAAGATACTGAGATAGTCTCACTTTCAATGCTTCATGTTCTGTAGCTATTTTTGGATTTATTTTCACTTTTTGCCAGCCCTGGGTTTTTCATAACAAAATCTGTTGTTACTTTTTGTGTGTAGATGTTGCTATTTTGGCTAAGTATCTACTCATAGAATTAGCTTGCTATTAGTATATGTAGGACACCCATTTAAACTTCAAAGATTGATGGTGGAGTCTTATTCCTTGTACAGGTAGTATAAACAAAATCAGAAACATTACATTTAGAAACACTTCTGATCCTAGATCAGGATTCTTGAGATTTAGCAGTATTTTAAACAGCATTATATTTATTTATGATCATTGACCAATCAGTACTTCCTATAACCTTTTTAGGTGTCTACTAAACTATTATGTAAATATCAATTATTTAGTATTTTTTCAGAGATTTTATCACAAAGCAAAATGAAAAGGCTGCCATTGGCAAGTGTTGGCCATTTTTAGGAAGGAAAGAAACAGATTTGGCCAACAGAACATCCTACTGGAAAAGACTTCCAGCATCATCTTTCTGGAAAGGAATGGGAATGTTTTAATGGCTCAGCCTTTTTATACTTGGCATAAGTTGATTTTCCACCCTCTTTAAAAATGCAATTTCTTTATTTACCTTAACAAGTTTTACAAAGAAAAATACAAAAAAAAAATACATGAAAAGTACAAAAATGTAAATTACTCAATATAACAAGAATTAAACAAATGAAACAAAAATGTGAGAAACTAAATATGTCGTATAGAGTTCTAAATGTACCCTAGGGGAAAAAAATCAAATGATTTTCTAACTTTACAAAATATAAAGTCTATGCTATAGAAAAATATATTGAGCCATTTTTGATTAGCAGATAAAATTGGTTTTTCAAAAACAGGTAAGTTTCTTGAATCTAAGAATAGCACTATTTTTCCAATCTAAAAATAATTATCTAGCAATGACCCAGGAAAATTCAAATTGGGAAGGCTACAAAATGGATTTCTGTCATTTGAATTTTCTACCAAAATATCTTTAGTGCCTTTTAATAAATGCTGTAAATAAATATATGTCATAGACATATTTCTTTGGATACAACTAATGTACTCTTCTGTTCAGACTTTATTTAATTATAGACTGAGGATTGATCCTTTGATAGATGTTGACTTAATGTGATCAATGTAACAAAACATTTATGTTCACAGACAATTTTTCTAAGGTGAAATTATAGTATAGGACTATAAGTGATGAATCAGAAAAATAAATGCTGCTAAAAATTATTATGATAGCTTAGCTATCTACCTACCTATGCCCAGTGGTTGGATTCAAATAATTTAACAACAGGTTCTCTACCCTAATGATTTCTTCCAACAACCAGTTCACCAAACTGCTCAGAAAGCTAACAACCGGTTCTGAAGTGGTGCGAACTGGCTGAATCCCACCACTGCTTGTACCTATACATTTTATTACTATGATCCAGGTGAGTGTGTGTGTTTGTGCGTTGTGTATCTCTGTGTGTATAGTCAAGGATGCAGTATTTCATGGCATGTTTTAAATAAAGCAACAAAAAAATTAATCATAGTACTGATAATGCTAACGTTTTAAGGTAATTCCTTTATATCTTGGTAGAATTTGCAATAGAGAGATATACGAGCAATGGTTTCAATCTCGAAATCATAAGGGCAAATTTGTTTTAGATAAAGGAAGTTTGAAATGTCCGTCTAATAAGGACCACTGATAATAATACATTCTGCTATGCCTTAAAGAAAATTCTTCAGGCTGGGAAAGATGAGAGATGGTAAATATTTGATTAGCACCTAAGATTCTCTTCAGACCCAGATTATGTTGTTATATGGCATCTGTTAATTTCTTTTTAATAGTAATTTCATTAAAAATTAGAATTAAAAAGATAAAAACTAATACAAACAAGGAATTTAAAAAAAAGAATAAAGTGCAGAAAATAAAGAAAATACACACAATACACACATACCTACAGAAATTACTTTTCCCTTCATCATAAAAAGTAATTACTTTTGTAACTTCTTCCCATATCTCATCTATCTTTAAACAAATTCTTAAAACCACATTCAGTCTTGAACAGGAAAAATCCATTAAAGGTTATCAGAGATAATAATGTATCTATTTTAGCTTTGATCAAATAAATCAACTTTTTATTTTTCCTCTTTTGCTTAACAATCTTAAACTTTAGTCCCTTCAAATAATATCAAAAATATTTTACTCCATTCTGTGTTAGAAAGTCAAGTTTAAGTGTTTCTCTTTAATTATAATCTTTAGTTCCTTCTGCTTCCCTGTAATATCCAACCTTTGAAGACCTTGTTTCTGTAATATCCAACCTTAAAAGTCCCATCCTATCTTAAAGAGAATTCAAAACAAAAACATGTACTCACAGGAATATAATTATAATTAATTTTAAAATCAAATCCATGTGGACCCTTAGTTTGTAGGCTTCCAAAATCGAAGTTCTAATCACCCTTTTGCTTTTTATTCCAAAAGAAATGTTTTAGTCTAATTTGTAGGTTTTTTAAAAAAAAAATTACTCCATCTTTATTATTTTTATAATTAACTCAAGGCAGCAAATGTATCTATTACTCCTTCATCCTATTTTCTCCACAGCAATAAATCTGTGATGTGAGTTGGGCTGAGAGAGGGGAACTGGGCTCAAGGCCACACAACTGGCTTTTATGCCTCAGGCAGGAGTAGAACTCACTTGTGCTGTACAACCTATTGATGCAAAGGTTCCTAATAGCTGGAAATGAGTTAACAAGCAATATCCAGAAGTAACTAGAAAAGCAAATATGCAAACTTAATGTCTTTTCTGAAACTGCAGCCACCTGCAGTTTCAGCAAAAGGTTTATTCCCTTGCCTCCCAGAATTCTTAAATCTACAGATCTTGTCCTTTCCTCTCATGGAGCAACTGTCTGGAGCACTTTTTAGAGGTCTCAAATTCTTTCCTTGTCTACAGAGGAATTACAAAGAGCTGATCTACTTGCTTGCTTTCCCTTCTGACACTTTCTTCAGTTTGCCATTTCTTCCCTGGAAGAAAGCATATTATTAATTTCCATAATCAACTATCCTTTGATTATCTGAACTTTTCAGACATGGTAGGCTAGTGAGGAAACCTGACCAGATGAGCTAATTCCACATGTAAAGCTACATTAACAGAATCTAAAAGTACAACCCCCCCTCCCAATATTGTTATAGCTAAGTAACTAGGGAGGGTCTCTTCTGAGACTCTTGCCCCGCCCACTGTTCAGCAATGGATTTTGCTATCACTTATCTGACTGTTCCCTTGGCAGCATCCCAATCTCCCAAGGTCTTTCTCACATAGCATCACAGGAGCAGGTCCAATATTTATTTCATATACTATGTGAAACTCGAAATTCCATTCCAGTACATGTGGATACCAAGTCAGAAACTTTATACATTTTTGTATGGTTATATTCAAATCAGTCCTTTCTTTATACAGTAGCAGCATAATTCAGTTTATTGTTCTCACAATACAATACAATAGCAGAGTTGGAAGGGACCTTGGAGCTGGAGGTCTTCTAGTCCAACCCCCTGCCTAGGCAGGAAATGCTATACCGTTTCAGACAAATGGCTATCCAACATCTTCTTAAAGACTTCCAGTGTTGGGGCATTCACAACTTCTGGAGGCAAGCTGTTCCACTGATTAATTGTTCTAACTGTCAGGAAATTTCTCCTCAGTTCTAAGTTGCTTCTCTCCTTGATTAGTTTCCACACATTGCTTCTTGTTCTACCCTCAGGTGCCTTGGAGAATAGTATGACTCCCTCTTCTTTGTGGCAACCCCTGAGATATTGGAACACTGCTATTATGTCTCCCCTAGCCCTTCTTTTCATTAAACTAGACATACCCATGTGCAATGGCATTAGCAGCTCCACAATCCTTTCTGCCAGTAGGGATGATTCAACAATTTATTGCTGGAAAACTATATACAATGTTCTGTTTTCTTTAAAAAAAATAGTAACAATTGCTGCTAAATCACAGGGCCTCATCATAATCAGATGAGTGTCTTAACACGTTTTTTTAAATTAAAGACAGTGATCTGATCATCAGCTGAATTGAAAAAGTCATTTTCACACGCAGGAATTTGGATATTCAAAATCTCAAAACATGGTTTATATGGTTCATATGGTTCACAGCTAATATGTAATATCAAATGTTTAATTCTTTGCAAGTGGCTACATGCAAAACCTGTTCTAGATATTAAGGATTTAAGTCATGTGAACATTTTACAGCAGGATAAAGTAAGCAACAAAAAGCTTCAAAAGAAGCTAAACCTGAATATCAGAAATATTATATACATAACCAAATGCATTCCAGCAGATATACAGTGTGGTTCCTCTTTCTTTCTTGGTTACCAAAAGGCAAGATAAATAGATTTATCAAGTCTAATGCATATTTGGTAGGTGCAATGAATGTTTTATCAGTTGAGGGAAGAATAAATAATTCCCAATTCAGTTTCAGTTCTTTATGGGAGACAGATTATGAATCATTCATCTGAATCTGATTAATTTTGTATAATACATAACTTTTATGTACTTTATTTTTATTAGTGATGGGACTTTTAGCTTTACCCTTATCTCAGGTATATCCTTGTAAAGGCTCTTATTGACAAGAACCCGTCTTCTAAATAATGCAAAACCACAAATCTCAGTTTTACTCACCATAGCAACCAATATCTCATGATCAACATTATTCTATTTCATGGGCCAGGTTGCTGTAGCAAAGTGCTTGTGTCATATTCTTAGGGGATAAAAGGAAGCACTTTACTTTTCACTAACACACATCCCAAAATGATCAAGTTTGATCCCAGAAATAGCAGTTTTAAACTATTTAAAACAACTTGTAAAGAATTGCCAGAAAAGTTTTACTGACAAATTTCTTCATGTGAAGATCTTTGCTGTTAGCCTAAAACCACGTGCTCCTTCGACTAGATAGTCTGCTTCTTTAATGAGCACTATGGTCCAAACATAGTATTAATTCATCACACGGTTTGCTTACTTGTAGTTTAGCATGCTGGGGAACACATGCACTGACTTAGCAGGCACGGTTTATAGCAAGATGATGAAAGCTATAGCTATTATTCTACAGTTCTGACTTTTTAAAGAAAAAACAACAACTAGATTTCTATATATGCACTTATGGCCCATTAAGAGTGAGTGGCCTCAGATTGCTGCTCTGAAATATGCATGCTGCTTAGGCCCCAGCAATATGAGATTAGCTGGAACGTTTTCTTTAATCTATTCCTCCTTCTCAGGGCTGCTGCGATGCCTGCAAATCAGCCAAAGACCAGCTTTGGGGCAGCTTGTTTTTTGTTTCTGTCCTGATCATTTTCGTTTTTGTTCAGTTAATATAATACTAGAGCTGTTAGAATGTGCTTACTTCATTCTCAGACGGCACTGGAGAGTTTCTATATGACAGCCTGATTGCTCAAGAGATAGAGTTAGGACAAAGTTAGACTAGAGAGCAACAAGATGGTGTACGTAAAAGAACTGCCTCTGAATGTTGCTCATCGAATATGGTGTAGCATCTCTTGCCACTAAGCTCTGAATGACTTTGCTTACATGCTATTTTAAGCCATAACTTACTGGGTAAACTATAAATGACTAGGTGTGCAGAACAGACTATGCTGTAGTGCCCAAATCAAACAAACTACATTATGGTTTAAGACCCCACCCAGTAAACTTTTGGTTGAAATTTGGCCTTAGTTCCTAAGACTGGGAGTCCGGGCACTGTTTGCAGTGGTTTTGCTCCTTCCTGAATGGACAGATTCAGTCCCTAGGTGTGGAGGAGAAACTAACTCATTGATTACTCCAAAATGGGAGGGCACAAGGTTCTTCTCTGCTGCTAATGAATATACAAGCTGATGGGAGAAGTCATCTATTAGTTTGTGATGGTATAATCAGAACCCCAGAACTGCATCTCCATCCCAGTCCAGACATACATTGGGAATTCTAACCCAGTGTTTGAAGACTGTAAATATCTTTATGGAGACAAAGAAACTGAGGCTGAATCTCAGCAAGACTAAGCTGTTGTTCATTCACTCCTCCCAGCCGTTTGGGCCTCAGTTTACTCCAATGGTGACTTTGGATGGGATAGCACTCTCAATGAAGGAATCAGTCTGTGACTTAGGGTTCCTTCTAGACTCATGGCTAGATAAAACAGTTGGAGACTGTTGTTAGGGGACCTGGCCTAGAATTGCATGGTGTGCCAGCTATGAACTTTCCTGGAGTCCTGGAAATCTTGACTGACATTTTCATCTTCTAATTACTAATTACTTCTAATTTGAAGGGTACTCAAAAGATGCATTGGCTGCGAATTGATGTAAACATCTAATAATATAATACAATGTTGGTTATGTAATAGTATACATATGGTTGTTATGAAAATGAAAAAATTATATAAAGGGAATACCAGATACCATTCAAAGTGGTGGGTTTGACCTAAAGCTCTACATTGTTTCGCTCCCACAGGACTATCTGCTTCCAATGGATCCTACTCACCCCATTTGGACTACCTGCTAAGTATACTAAGGGTTCCTTCTACGTGAGACATTTAGATGAGAGCAAGTAATGTAGATTTTTCTGTAATAACTCTTCCTTATGGAATAGGTTCCTTACCAGAAAACTGGATGACAGCATTACTTCTGAATTGCAGGCAAGCCATCAAAATAAAGCTGTTCAGAATTAAGATCAATCATTGGGAACCCTGCTATATCACATAACAATATTAAAGGGATTGATGGTGCTAATGTATTGCTATATTTACTTTTGATATTTTATGACTACTTTGTTTTTACTGTACTGTGTACTGTACTGTGCACAAGTCTACGTAGAGTACGGTGATATAAAAATATAGTAAATGTACATTTTTGTAGATGTTTGGGCATATCACAATGCTAAGCACTCATATTTTATATGAATAAAAAATTGAGAGAAAAATGTTGGATTTAAAGGAACATTTTGTTTATAGCTATTGTATTTTGATCTTGTTTGATTCTTTGCAATGTTTTTTACAGTATTTGATTTCAAAGCAGGAAGTTTGTGTTTCCTCACTTACATTTTAGTCAGGATAAAGTCTGCAAAGCAGATAATTTACACTTTGCTTCAGGTTATGCAGAGTATATACCATTTTTAAATAATAGTTTAAATAAGAATAACATAAAAAATCTTCCCCCAATATTTACCCTAATAACCCAAATTCTACAATTATATATTTGATCCCACACTGGATATTTAATTCCAAATCAAGCCAAAAGTTTATATGTATGTAACAACGCCCCTCACTTTGGAGAACGTTTTAACTTTTTAAGAACCATTATTTGCAATGTTTTCTTACTAGTCTAATTAACAGAACCCGCCAGTAAGGATTGCAATTCACAATCTTCTACCGTGGCTACCGACACTCTAGTGCCTGCCCATGCGGCTCACACAACCGTAGGAGGGGATAATGGGATTTGTACTTCAGTTCTGGAGAGCGCCTGGTTGGGGAAAGCTGCCATTCCTTTGTGCGCTTTCCTATTCATCCTCCCTTCCGCCTTTTCCAACTAGGCTAGCGCGGATTCCCCACATCCTACCGACTTCACAGCCAGCATTTCTCTGTGCAGGCAGGGAAAGGATAACAGAGAAAAAGGGCCCAACAGTAGGAGCAGCAGAAGAGCGAACACAGCGGCACAACCAAGCTACGCACAAAAAGGGGTCCTAAAAAAAGAGGAAGGAAATGGGGGGGAGTGCTGCTGAGGGAGGCCTCGCTCACAAGAGAACTAAACCTGGATGGCATATTTACCTCGGGAGGAAGGGAGGGCGCGCATCTCCTCATCCCGGCAGAGGAGGAGGAGGCTTTATTTGCCTGGAGGAAGCAGCAGACTCTAAAAATAAGCCACGCGAGAGGCGATTCCCTTCTCCCAGCACGCTACACCCATTTCCTCCCTCCCTCCTCCTCCTCCGGCCCCTTGCCGCTCTCCGAAAGCCCAGGCCAGAGGAGCGACAGCAACACAGCAGCGGGCGGGGCCGAGGGAGAAGGTTGCTCTGGGAGTGATTGACGTGTCTCGCAGCCGACCACGAGGTCGGAGGAGTGGGGGAGCCGCGGCCTGGAGCCCTAAGGTTGAGCGGGAGCGCCTATCAGCTGCTCCGGGAGGTTGCGAGCGTCGAGTGGGCGTCGAGCGGCGTTTGGGCGTGTGCCGCCCGCTGCCTGGGGCTGGCTTTGCGCGCACACATTGTCCAAGCCGCCGTCACGGCAGCACCCGGGCGGAACGGGTGCCTCAGTGTTGGGTGCCAATGCGGGGAGGGCGTTGCAAACACGGGGCTCCTCCGCCGCCTAGGTGGAAAGTTCGCCGCTGCATCGGACCGACGGAGCCTTGACTAAGAGAGCAGCCGGTCTTTCTGCGGAAGGGGACGCGGAGTCTCGCGAAGGCGCTTTTCTCCTGCCAGGCACCACTCAAACTTTGCATTTCCTCGCACGCTTCCAATTTTTTTTAACCCTCTAAGAAAAAAAAGCAGCTTTGCTTTTCTGGTTTGCAAGGAAAACCTCCCAGGCTATAAGTAGTAAGTAGAGCTTCCTCCTCCAATTCTTAAATGCTGTTTTGGGGGTTAGAAGCATGTTCTCCTTGAAGGTTGATTCGGCTCACCTGTGTAAGTAATTACTTAGCAGCCCTCGGGAAGGCGGCCACGGAGTGCCTGCGGATTTGTGGGCGTTCTTCGGTTCAGTTTTCAGCCGAATATTCAGGATGCGGGCTGTAATAGCCAGGGATCCTGCAGTGGTTCACACGTCGCGCCCCAGGGCAGCCGTGTAGAGGGAGCTGTTAGTTGCAGCGCTCGGCTTTTATGAGCCAAAATGGGGGAAGAAAAAGGCGGGTTGCGCGCTATAGAACATCTCTTTCCCTGGATCTTGGCTGAAGTCGCTTCGGTTGTATCCCTAATCTCCGAAGTAGGGGTGTAAAGGCCAGCCTCCCCCTCCTTAGGTTAGATCAGCATCATCCTCGCCACCCTCATTTCTAAGTAGGAGAGACTCGGAGGGGGATCGGTTGGGGAGGTAGCGCTTCCTTCGGCCAAAAGCAACGTGGGAGGCGGTCGTCGGCGTACGAGAAGGGAAGGCAGGGCGATTGCGTCTGTCAGGGGGAACAGCCTCGTGTGCGAGAAGACAAGCTATTATGGGGTGTGTCCGATTGTCAGTCGAGGGACGTTAAGGGAGATCGCAGCGAGGCTGAAAGGGTGTCTTGGGATGCTGCCAGGCGGGTGGGTTTCATTCTGAAGCGTTGGGCTTCTCCTTGTTCATCGTCCACTTGTGAAATCCAAAGGGCAAAGTGCAATTCCACGCAGGGACGGCGCTACGGCTTAAAAGAAAGCCCTGGGTGGAACGCTGTGCAATGGGGCGAGGCGTGTCCAAGGATGGTGTGTGACAACACGCTCTCCGGTTCCCCCTCCCTCCCCGCGATTTCCCGGTCTAGCAGCCGCCGCCGCCGCCTCCTCCTCACAGACGCTAATATTAGGCTGTGGACCGGCACATCTTGACGCGAGGAAGTTCACCGGCTCGGCGTTTTTCTAGGGCTTTGGAATTTTTGCTGCTCTGGAGAATCGGGTGGGTTTTGGGGGCTCGGAAACGGGAGGGTTTGACCCACCACCTGCTTGCCTGTCTCTGTTCCCAGCTATATTGTGACTGTGCTTTCTGTAAACACTTCCTGTCAGCGCCAGAGAGGGGTGGCGGGTGGCGGCTGATTAATAGGAGTGCCAGTGGTTGCATCTTCTAGAAGCCACGGATGCTGATGGCGATATTTTCTGTATCCCCCGATTTTCCTCTTCCAGTGCTGTTCTTTTTGAGCCATTTGCCAAAGCTGTAGGTACTTGTGGGTTTTGATTGCACTTCTCCCCCCCCCCCATGCAGTTTAGGGAGTGGTCTGAGAGAATAGTGAAGTAAGTTTGGTTCACAGATGCAGCGGGCTGATTAAGGTCCTTGTTTGGACGTGTACACACACGAATAATCTGTGTTACATAGTTTTGGAAGACTTTGAAAGGAAAAGGCCCTGAGCTGCAGTGTTTAATGTGGAATGGTCCTTTCTGCCCCTTTGGGGTTTTTAATCCTTTTCTGTGATCTTCTGTTACTTCCCAGTCTATAGTAGCCTTTTGTTATGATTGGGTACTGATTGAGGAGGGGTTAACATGGCTTCCTTCCTTGCTAGTTGATGCCACTCCCAGGTTTGCAAACTGTCACTTGAAAATAGGTCCTGGGAATAACTCCTCTGGATTAATGGCAGAGAAATCTCCAGCTGCTTAATTTCCCAGGGGCTTCAATAATTTTGTGCTTCATGCCTGTGAATACAAGACAACCTTCCCTGTATATGGTGTAAGCTGGCTTGTTTTATGGGTACATATGTGTGTGTTTGCTATATTTTAAAACAGGTTGGTAGCATTGAGTGTTTTAAGCATGTTTTCATCTTTCCTTGAGCTAAACGGGAGGGGATTGTGTTTATTCCCTTGGGAAGCAGGTGGGAGAGGCTCACATCCTGTTGTTTAAAGGCAAGTCATACTAGGCAGCAGGATCAGTCCTCTGACCAAGCATGCACTAATTCTCATTGACTCTGCCTCCTAAATTGGAGCCCACCTGTGAGCCCCACCCCTGGAAACAGGTTTCTGCTCCACTTATATCATGATGTTCTCACTGAACATCATGACATAAGCTGTGCTGTGTAGTAGACCATCATTCAGATGAAATTCTGGAAAGAGCTTCCTCTGGGAATGTTAAATGAGCCATCATTTAACAGCAGTGTTGGGTAAAGGAAAAATGAAGCTACATGCCAAGTATGGACTTTTTTTTCTTTTTCTTCCTAGTCCCTCCCCCTCCCCACAAATACGGGGCTTGAATGATAGCTTGTCACTTGAGTCTGACATCATGAGCTAACCCTGACAGAGTCACCCAGTCGGATTTTGTGCCTAATGTGGGACTAGAACACACAGTATCCTGGGTTCTAGCCTAGAGCCTTAACCACTACACCAGACTGTTTCTCATATCCCTAAATGTGCAAATGCATGCTCATATTCCCACTGTTCTCTTTAGATTGAGTCCCTATGTGTATCCACTAAGTGAATGGCAAATCCACTTAATTTGTGAGTACCATCTTTCTGTTGATATTATTTAAGAGCCGAGGTGGCGCAGTGGTTAAATGCAGCACTGCAGGCTACTTCAGCTGACTGCAGTTCTGCAGTTCGGCTGTTCAAATCTCACCGGCTCAGGTTTGACTCAGCCTTCCATTCTTCCGAGGTGGGTAAAATGAGGACCCGGATTGTTGTTGGGGGCAATATGCTGACTCTGTAAACCGCTTAGAGAGGGCTGAAAGCCCTATGAAGCGGTATATAAGTCTAACTGCTATTGCTATTGCTATTATTTAGAAATCATTATTAGAAAATGAAAAACATCTTGAAAATCAGTTGAAAATAAGGTGTTCTTTGGTAACTGAATAAAGTTGGTCATTATTTTGCTACAATTTGCTACAATTTCATGTTGACAAACTCCTTGATGTCATGAATGATGTAGGAACTTGGCTTGAAGAGTCTTCCTTCTGTATAAAAAAGCATAGCTTGCACTGCATTTTAAATCCTATTCTTTAATCCCAATTGGAAATTGAAGTTTTTTGATGATGAAAGAAGGTATATCCTTGGCTGTAGTTGAACTGAATCCTGACTTGAATTGCCTAGATAGTGAACATTTTTCATTACTGTGGTAAAATATAGCTAAAACTATTGTTACTAATTTTATTTTTGTGCTGCTCTTCCTCCTCTAAAAGCATATATTGATATTTGAACTTAAGATAGAAAGCCTGTTCATTTTAACAGAAAAGCAATGAAAGGATTTTTTTTTAAAAAGTGGGGTAGTGTAAACATTTGCTTTTCATAGCTATATGATGGACGTTATAGGGAGATCCATCCTAATATTATGTATGAATTGTTTTATTGGAATTTAGTGTGAGTGATTAGACCTCATATTGAGGGCATATGAAGTTATTAAATTCTTTAGGCACTAAAATACTGTATATTTATTTGATACTTTAATGTTTCAAAAAGTTTAGTGTTTTAATTGTAATTTTTTTTTAATTGTAAGCCGCCCAGAATCATTGGCTGAGATGGGCGGCTATAGAAATTAAATAACTAAATGCAAAGTTTGAATAATGAAAATTTCTTCAAAAGAAATGCTAAGAAATGAATATTTCTGAACAGAAGAATAAATGTGTGGCTACATATTTACTAAGTTTTTAAAAATATAAATGTAGAGTTCATGCATGCTACTAAACCCTAAATTGGCTATTGAGTTTAGGCTAAATAATAAAACCCTGCCATTGTGGATTACAGTTCAGTCTAATAACTAAACTAAATGTCCTTAATTAGCTGAGCTTTTATGGAAGTGAGAAACCATGAAAGAAAGAGGAAAGAGCATGGACATCAGAGAAGTCATTCCATGGATAATATAGGAGATGAAATATCATGTAGAACTTTTCAATCAACTTTCCTTTGGTATAATGGGTTAAAATATCAATGACAATAATTTACACACAGTTAAAAGTTTAAATTAATTAAACTATCATGGAGCAGGTGAAAAGTTTACCTAGTTTAGTGTTCTATTCTTACAGTTGTCAGATAACTTTTTATCATGAGTTCTGAAGCAGGTATGGTTATAAGAGAATCTTGCATGGCTTATAATCTTCTGTCATAGAAGCCACACAGTTTCCAATATTGGTGGTACTACACAGCTTGTAATAAATTCCAAAAATGTTCTTCCTGTATGTGGAGGGATTCTTCTGTCTGTTGTGAGTTTCTCGCCTTTCAGCTTCATTGAAGTTACAATGGCACTGAAAAAAGTAACACAACCACTTTTTACAGTTAACGATCATTGCAGCATTTCCATGGTCACAGGATCAAAATTTATATGCTTGGCAATTGACTATTTATGATTGTTGCAAAGTCCTGGGGCTATATGATCATCTTCTATAACCTTCTGACAAACAGTCGGTAGGAAAGCCAGATTCACTTAACTGTGGCAAGAAACGTTGTAAAATGCGCAAGACTCACAAGTGTCTCATAACAAAAATTTTAGGCGCAATTCTGGTCATAAGTCGAGGACTATATGTATGCCATTTTAAAAATAGCTGTGCATGCTTTCATCAGATTCATCCAGTTATCCTCAGAACCTGATGAGTCAGCAATCAAACTCTCACGTGCATGTGTAATTATATAATTTTTTGCCACATTGGACAAGCTTGTTTGTACTGAATTGATTGTGCCATTTTAAGACAATTACAAGAGTCCTTGACTTACAACCATTTATTTAGTGACCATTCAAAGTTATGATTGTGTTGAAAAAAGTGACAACCAATCCTTATGCTCATGACCGTTGTAGTATCCCTGCGGTCACCACATCAAACTTCAGGTACTTGGCAGCCAGCATGTATTTAAAATGGTTGCAGTGTCCCAGGATCCTATGATTGCCATTTGTGGTCTTCCTTGTGGGCTTCTAAGAAGCAAAGACAATGGAGGAAACTGGATTTCTTTAATGACCCATGTGATTCACTTAACAAGTATGATGATATGCTTAATGACCGCAGACCAAAAAATTGGGTGTGGCTCACTAATTACCTTGCTTAGCAATGGAGGCTCTAGACCCGGGGTGTCAAACTCGATTTCATTGACAGCTGCATCAGGGTTGTGTTTGACCTCAGCGGGCCAGAGTGGGCGTGGCCAGGGTGGGCATGGCCACTCAACATCACTTGTGTCGGCGCCTGTGGCAACCCATGCTCTGCCAGAAAAAACAGGCTCCCGAGCTCATTTTTGGTTGCAACGGCCTCCTGCAACCCTCTGCCAGCGAAAACGGAGCTCAAGAGGGTTGCGTGCAGTCCTCCCGAGCTCCATTTTCGCTGGCAGAGGCACTGTGTGTCAGTCCTTTGCTGTTTCCAGGGCGGCCTCGTGGGCCAGATCTAAGCAGCCCATGGATTGGATCTGGCCCCTGGGCCTTTGAGTGTGACACCCCTGCTCTAGACCCAATGTGGTTGTAAGTGGAGGACTACCTTACATATTAAAGAAATATAAAGCTTTTTTGGTTACTTTTGTTTTTATTTTCTCAAACAATTTGGCATCAGCAAACGTATCCATTTCCTTACTCAACCTTTAACTCCAGGTCATTTAAGAATAGTAGTAGATGTATGCTACATACCCTCTTATCAACCATTTGTTTATTTTCTTTACCTCACTTATTCTTTAACTGGTTGGGCCTATAATAGACATGAACAATCATATTGTCAACAGCCACATCTGCTTATAAGCCTTGGATAACTAGACTGTATCAAGAACCTTGTAATAATCAAATACATTTTTATAATCTATGTTTACATTCTTGCTAACATTCTTAAAGAGCTGTATCAAAATTGTGATGGTCTGCTTGTCCAGGAATTGAAAAGAGAACTTATGCTGCATCATGTTGATTATTCATTCTCAGAACTTGCTTTTCTGTATATTTTAGTTGGGAAAAAAAAGATTATGTTATATTAAACATTGTATGTCCTTGTAGCATAAAGCCAAATCTTAAGGACATTCCACATTTTTGCTAGATGAGCAATTTCATTTGATGGGTATTCTGGATTTAGCAATTTGTTTTCTGTAACAGCTAGAATTTTATCTCTTGTTATTGCTAACTTATTACTAACTCGGACTCCCTCAAATACCTATTCAGGCATGGATGACCAATAGCGGTTACAAAAATGTTATCCAGCTTCTCGGTAACATCCACCACCTCTGTAGCTGGTTTCCTATTTTCAATATATTGAAATATGGCTCTTAGCATTATTTCAGATTTTATTTTATTTTTAGATAAATTTATTTTATTTATCTTATTAATTTTTGGATTTTCCTTGTATAACTTTTGTTTTTTTTCTTTAAACAAAAGGACAAAGAAAATGATAATAATTTAGATACCCATATTTTTCGGAGTATAAGACCACCAAGGTTTTGAAGAGGCAAATTTTTTAAAAAAAGTTTTCACACTATGCAGACCTCCCCAAAATAGCCCGTTTTTCATGAAAATGGGCCCAGTTTTTTTTTAAAGGCATGAATAGCCTTTAGGAGGCTTGTAAAGTGCTCCTGGGGGTTGGGGGGGGGGAAATTGAGCAAAAAATGCCCCGTCTTTTGCTCATTTCTGCCCTTCCCAGGCCCCAGGAGCACTCTGCAAGGCTCCTAAAGGCTATGCATGGCCTTTTTGGTGAAGGGGCAGGGTTTCGGGAGGCAAAAAAATGCTGTATTCAGTGTATTCAGCCTCTTTTTTGAGAGAAAAAGGTGCATCTTATACTCTGAAAAATACGATAATCTTATTTTCTAAAAGAACTTATCTTTTCACTTTATCCTTCAGCTGCTCATCTTCACCTTGCTATGCTTATTTTCACAATGACTATTTTCTAAATGAATGACAAAGGAACAACTGAGGAGGGACATTTCTCAAAGTCAGGAGGGGAATCATAGGAAATAGAGTGAGGAAAAAGTTGGAGCTGGCAGGAAATTATCCATTCCCACACCATTTGAAGAAGCATCCAACCTGTGTTCTGTAGGAAGTACAGAAACCCAGTAGCCTCATGAAGTTCTAGAAGTATGCAGTGCCAGTTGTAGCCTGGTGCTGCTTTTGTATAAGTGGTAGTTGCTACTGAAATTGCAGTGGTTCCTGCACATTTCTGGAGTGATTTGGCAGGTGACTTTTTCATTTCTGTTAACTGCAACTTGGAATCATGCAAGCTAAAACCAATAATCTATAGTCAAAAATATCCCCACCAAAATGGTTTTTCCAGTCTTAAAAATAAAGCAAAACCAAATATTGGAGATTGAAAAAGCACATGGCAAAAATAAATATTTCATCAGGCTGCATGCAGCTGTTTACAAAGAGGATGGGGCAGGATTTAGCAGTTGTACAAACCCAGCTCTTCATTTGCTTGATAATACTTCACTTATGCAAAGTCTTAGTCTTAGGCTTTAGTCATGCCTATTCTGTTGAAGACCAACAAACAAACAAAAAGAGAAGCACTTAAAACTTACTTTTAAATACTCAGCTGAAGGAAGATCAAACTGAGGCGATCTATTCAGTAACAGCAACTTTATTAGTCAACAACAACTCACTAGTCAGAACAGAACAGAAGAACTCCGGTTTGACAGCTATTTATAGTGAAGTTGTCAAACCGGCAACCAATTAGAACGCCGCCAGCTCTTGCTGACAACGTCCGCGTGTTTCAGCCAATCCTGGCACCCGCTAGTGATGATTGGCACCTCACGGTTTCCATGGTTTGGACGCAACTCCTCTTCCCCCCAAGATTGCACAGGCGTAGTCAGATAGGTAGGCCAGCCGTCGCTGGATTCGTTCAGAACGTCGCAGTACCTGGGTTGGTGCCGGCGGAGGAGCTGGTAATTCTTGAGCTTCTGGAACATGATGTTCATCAGGTAGCTGTGATGACTCTGTCCTGGAAAATGGTTGTGATTCCACAGGTAAGTTGACCAGCGGCGGATTGGCGGTTGGAGGCGTGCTGGGAATATGTGTTGTAGCTTGGGTAGGCCGGCAGGCGGCGTACAGTCTTTCGTTGTTTGGTTGGAACACCTCAGTAAGCTGCTCACTCGGGGCCTTGCGGCGGTGCAGATGATCAACATGACGCCGCCATTGTCTTCCGTCATTCAGAAGGACTCTGTAAGAAGGACTCTGTTACTTCAATTACGGAGGCTGGTAACCACTTTGGTTGCCCCCCAAAATTATGTGCAAAGACCCTGTCACCCCTTGAGAACTCCCTTTTCTGGTAAGCCCCAGGTGGCGGTAGGGATGCTATTATATTGTGGGTGAAGCCTGTCTAGAGTGATCCGGAGCTTCCTGCCCATCAAGAGCTCAGCAGGACTCCGATTAGTGACCGGGCACAGGGTTGAATGTTGGTACAGTAGGTACCGAGAGATTTTGTCTTGTATGTTGCCATAAGTCATCCTTCCCAGAGCCTCTTTAGCGAGCAGACTGCCCGTTCCGCTTGGCCATTGCTGGCCAGGTGGAAAGGAGCCGTTAGAACCTGCCGGACACCTAGCGCGGCTAAGAATGCCTGGAAGGTGGCTGCAGTCCATTGTGGCCCATTATCAGAAACAACTACTTCCGGCAACCCATGGCACGCAAAAAGCCGTTTCAAAACCATGATAGATGCCTCGGCGGTGGTAGTGGTCATAAGCACCACCTCCACCCATTTCGAGAAGGCATCAGCTATCACCATAATGTGGGTCCCTTGGATAGGGCCAGCAAAATCAAGGAGTAACCTCGACCAAGGTCCCTTAGGTTCCTTCCTTTCCCTGTGTTCTGCACTTGGCGGGGCTGGCCGGGCGGCTTGACATTCTGCACACTGCCCCACCCACACTTTTATGGCTTCATCCATTCCCGGCCACCATACGTAACTGCGGCCGAGGGCCTTCATGTAAACAATTCCAGGGTGACCCTCATGCAACCACTGTAACACCTGGGTGCGAAGAGCTGTAGGAATAACAACCCGGCTGCCCCATAGTAAACACTCTTGGAGCATTGATAATTCTAATTGCCGCCTTCCATAAGGCATAAACCCTCCATCCAAACCCTCAGCAGGCCATCCCCTGTGTACCCAGTCTAAAACCTGGGAGAGGACTGGATCGTAGCGTGTATGGGCCGCAATATCAGTGGACGTCAGTGGCAAGGCAAGATCCTTGACTGCCATAACGCGGGAGATTGGAGTCGGGTCCTGGGCCTTTAAAGGCAGAGGACATCGGCTCAATGCGTCGGTGTGCCCTACATATTTGCCTGGACAATACTCCAACCAATAGGAATATGTGTCAAAAATTCAGACCATCTCAGCATTCGTGGAGATAGAATAAGGGGTGTTGGATGATCTCCAACTAAAATCCGCAGAAGAGGTTTGTGGTCAGTCACCAAGAGGAAGTGGCGGCCGTACAGGTAGTCATGAAATCATTTAACACCTGCTACGGCCGCCAGTGCCTCCTTATCGACCTGACTGTAATTCTGTTCAGTTGTCGATAAGGTTCGAGAAAAATAAGCAATGGGGCTTCCTGACCAGAGGGAAGTATATGAGCCAGAACAGCCCCTATCCCAAAGGGGGAGGTATCACAGGTCAGGGTTAATGGCAGATTTTCGTGATATTGAATTAGGACAGCTGAGGAAATGAGGAGATGCTTAACGTCCTCAAAAGCTTTAGCCTCCCATGGTCCCCACTGCCATGTAGCTGAGTTGTCTTGCAAAGGCTCCGCGACAGATGCCTTATGCGGTAAAAAAATTGCATAAAAGTTAAGCAGACCCAAAAAAGCCTGCAATTCAGATTTTGACTGCGGGGTTGGTGCTTTATGGATGGCATCAACCTTGCTAGGCGTGGGATGGGTGCCTGTGTCATCAATTAAGAATCCTAAAAATTCTACGGAGGGAACTCCAAGATGGCATTTACCTTTTTAAAGTTTAAGACCAGCTGCCCTGAATCTCAATAGAACAGCCCGTACCTTGACAATGAGATCTGCGCTGCTAGGGGCAGCAATCAAATCACCGTCAAAGTACGGAATTACTCCGTCAAGTCCTTGGAGCAATCGCTCCATGAGGCTTTGAAATAACCCAGGAGCTACAGAAACCCCATATTGGAGCCGTTTACACCGAAAAGCGCCCATGTGAGTAACAATTTTCTGGGCATCAGCAGAACGCTGATCCACAGGCAATTGTTGGTACGCCTGAGCCATATCTAATTTGGCAAAAGCACACCCACACTCCAACCTGTTGCACTACTGGGACGGGATATGGATTCGAATTCAGCACTTTATTAATGGTCGATTTATTGTCCCTGCAAATTCTTATATACCCGTCGGCCTTCACAGGGGTAACAATAGGGGTTTCCCACTGAATGGTCAACGGGTTCAGGGATTCCTTGTGCTACCAATTTGTCGAGCTCGGCCTCTACCCTAGCTTTCAGAGCAAACGGAATCCTCCTGGGTTTTAACCTTATTGGGGAAACATTGGAGTCAAGATTCAAAGATATAGGGGTGCCCTTGTAGTTACCCAAAACATTGTCAAATACATCAGCAAATTCAAAGGTTAAGTCCTCAAAGTCATCTGTGATAGAAGCGACATGGATGCCTTTGATGGTCAGTCCCAGCGGTTGGAACCAGTCAGCACCAAGCAGCATAGCCAGCGGCTTGGCCACCACGATAAGTGGAAGTCTTGCTTTAAATGTCTTGTGTTCTACGAGGACTGATGCTAGTCCCAAGATGGGAATCAAGTTCCCCTGGTAGTAACGAAGGTGGCAGGTACAATTTTGGAGTTGTTCTGTACAGAAAGAAGGCACTAACTGTTGCAGGCAAGGCCAGGAAATGATTGACTTAGTCGACTCAGTGTCGGTCTCCATCCGACAATGGTTGCCCTCAATGCGGACAGTAAGAAAAAATTTAGAGGTGTTAGGGCATTGTTCAGACGCTGTTTGAATGTTCCAGTCATCATTTCCTTGTTCAGCAGGCACAGTAGAGCAATTAGGTCTAAAGGCATAGTCAGGCTTGGCAGGTTTTTTGTTAGGGACACGATCGCCCTGGCGAGTATGATCTGGCAATTTTGCACGGCAAACAGCAGCTAATGACCTAGTTGACCACCACACCTGCAAATAGCCTGTTTAAAGCGGCAGGTAGAACGGAGGTGTTTGCTTCCGCAACTCAGGCAGCCATCGCCTTGCATTTTGGCAGGTTCAGTCTTGAGGTAATATTTCGAGTTGACACGGCCAATTTGCTCACAGTCATCTGCTTCTTCATTCTCCTGCCCTATTTGTTGGGCAACTGAGGGAAAAGCGAATTGAGGGCTAGCACCATTAATTTGAGTCTGAATCTGGGCGGTAGACTTTTCAGCCATTTCTGCGGCTCTAGCATCATCAAAAGCGGCTTGTAGTATCAATTCTGGCTTAGTCAAGAGCTGGCACTGTAATCTAACATCTCGAACCCCGCAAACAAATTGTTCTAAAAGGGCTTTGTCCAATTCTTTGAAATCACTATGAATTGCCTCCTGACGAAACACAGCTATATATTGGCAAACAGACTCATCTTGGCGCTGAGTACATTGCCTGAAAGCATGTCTGTGGGCTATTTTAGATGGTGCAGGGGAGTAATGTTTTTTTAATTTAGTCATTAGGACGTCCCAAGGGACGTTATTAACAGGGATTGGAGCCGATAGTGCCCTGGCCATACTGAACATTTCAGATCGGCATGCACTGAGGAAAAATCCTCTTTTCCTATCTTCTATCATCACAGCGAAATCATGGGCAAGCAAAAAACATTTGAACCGCTCTAAAAAGGCTTCCCATGACTCTTTGTGAGCAGAGAAAGGGGCAAAATTGGGAATAGCAGACATTTTATATCAGGAGGCTAATTTTTAGACTGAATAATTGAATGTTTGGCGACTTTCTCTACTCCTCATCGCCAATTTTAAGTACTCAGCTGAAGGAAGATCAAACTGAGGCGATCTATTCAGGAACAGCAACTTTTATTAGTCAACAACAACTCGCTAGTCAGAACAGAACAGAAGAACTCCGGTTTGACAGCTATTTATAGTGAAGCTGTCAAACTGGCAACCAATTAGAACGCCGCCAGCTCTTGCTGACGTGTGTGCATTTCAGCCAATCCTGGCACCCGCAGGTAATGATTGACACCTCACGGTTGCTATGGTTTGGACACAACACTTACCCTATTTTTCGGAGTATAAGACACACCTTTCTTCCTCAAAAAAGAGGCTGAAAATCTGGGTGCGTTTTATACATCGAATACAGCATTATTTGCCTCCCGAAGCCCTGCCCCATTCACCAAAATGGCCGTGCATATCCTTATGGAAGCTTTCATAGAGCTCCTGGGCGCTGGGGAGGGCAGAAATGAGCAAAAAAATGGGCCGTTTTTTGTCCCCCCCAGCCCCCAGCAGCACTCTATAAGCCTCCATAAGGCTATGCATGCAATTTTTTTTTTACGAAGAACGGGCTGTTTTTTTGCTCGTTTTTGGCCCCCACTCCCCTAGGAGCACTCTACAAGCCCCCCCCCCCCGGCTATTTATGCCTTTTATTTGAAAAAAACAGGCCCATTTTGGGGAAGTTTGCAAAGTGCAAAAACTCCCCCCCCCCTTTGGAAAGCTCTTTAACCGATTGATTACATGGATCAAATGCTGTGCCAGCAGGAACAAAGTTAGGTGCTCCAGATCGTCAGTGTTTTCCTTCTCCAGCACATGGATAAGTACACCTGGAAACATCTACCTAAATACCTACCTACCTACCCTCATTCTCTCTCTCTCTTTCTCTCTCTTTCTCCCTCCCTCCCTCCCTACTGTATTTCTCTCTCTCTCCCTCTACCTACCTACCTACCTGCTGTATTTCTCCCCCCTCTCTATCTCCCTATCTATCTACCTACTCTCTCTCTCCCTACCTATCTACTGTATTTCTCTCTCTCTTTCTATTTCTCTCTCTCCCTCTTCCTCTATCTACCTACCCACCTACCCCCTCTCTCTTCCTACCTACCTACTGTATTTCTCCCTCTCTCTCTCTCTCTCTCTATCCCTCTATCTACCTACCTACCTACTCTCTCTCCCTACCTATATACTCTGTGTGTGTGTCTGTGTGTGTGCGTGTGTATATTTATGCATGCATGCATGCATGCATGCATGCATATGTATGTATGTATGTATGTATGTTGTATTTGTGCTGATAGATAAATAAAGGGAGACTAGTATAGATCTATTTCAAGCTATTTAGCTCTCATCAGCTAGCCATACCCTTACTGGGATTGGAACCTGTGCTGTATTGCATCTTAGGTTATGACTTTAAATATATACCTTTCTCCCTGGCTCAGCTGATAAGGAGAGGAACTCTGTGGCTTAATGGTTAACACCAATGTTCACTCTAATTTTTTTTCAGTGTGAGCAGAAAAGTATAGTTTTTGAGCGGCATATTTTCATGTCTGAGCACCTGAATTTTTTTCACAGATGTCACCTAAGACAACAATAAAATCAGTATTATTTGAAACTCAAAAGTTAAGTTTATTCAAGGTACCCGCTTAATTAAAAGTGTTATATAATATCACTATCACTTAACAACGCTCCTGCTTAGCAACCAAAATGTTGGCTCAGAAAGTCTGGCATTTGAAGCACGCAAGTCTTAAAGCTCTTGTTACAAGACCCTTGCACCCCCTAACCCTTTAGGGAAAAAAAGCCCCAGGGGTCTTCAAACGTGACAGCTTTAAGACTTGTAGACTTCAACTCCCAGAATTCCTCCCTGAGGGGAATTATATATTTGGACTGTTTCATAGTTACATTAGAGAACTACATTGTTAGAACTTAGCACAAAAGATACCTTTTATCTGAAAATCCATATAGAGTATTATCCCAGAGCACTAATGTCATTTGTCCCAATCTGTTTTACGAGTCTGTATTAAAATAGATAGAAATATTTTCACTAAATTTTATAGATCTATATTTCAGGAACCTATCAGAAGTTAGGGCAAGATAAGAGTGGAAGAATGAATTTTGTTGCAGGTCATGGGGATTTTTTTAGCATCTTAAAAGTGGAGCGCATGTGCATTGAACTAGCAATACCCATTTAATAACAAAAGGAAATGGCTGAATTAAATTTGGTAAAGTTGCAAGCGAGCTGTAAAAAGCTTGTGGTTTTTAAAATCATAGAATCAGAAGGGATACTGGAGGTCTTCTAGTCCAGCCCCTTGTCCAAGGCAGGAGTCTTTATATCATCTGAGACAAATGGCTGTCCAGTCTTTTGAAAACTTGTAGCAAATGAATTAAGATTCCATTGATTTTAATTGTTCTTACTGTCAGATTTCTCCTTATTTCCAGCTTGAGTCTCCTTCTGACAAGTTTCCATTGCTTCTTGTCCTGTCCTCAGGTGGTATTGCTGCCGCCGCCTCCTCCTCCTCCTCCAACAGCACCAACACATTTGCTGCCCAGCGCTGCGGCTGAGGTGAAGCCGCCAAAGCTCCCACTGGCGCCCCTGCAGCGTTGGGCGGAAATCCGGCAGTGCTGTTGGAGGAGGAGGAGGCGAACCAGCCTGCCACCGCCGGCCACCGCCAGCCAGCCCCGCCGCTCTTCCCGCCCCCTTCCCAGCCCCACAGTCCAGCGGTCGCAGCAGAAACAGCCCTGGGTCTCCGCTGCCGCTCCCCGCATTTTCCGGACGGGGTCTCGCAGGAAGGAATCCCCTCTCCAAGGGATCCCCGTCCAGAAAATGCGGGGAGCGCCAGCGGAGACCCAGGTCTGTTTCTGCTGCGACCGCTGGACTATGGGGCTGGGAAGGGGGTGGGAAGAGCGGCGGTGGCCGGCGGTGGCAGGCTGGTTCACCTCCTCCTCCTCCAACAGCACTGCCGGATCCAGTTGTAGCCGCCTGCAAAGGACTTCCACACGTTTCCTTTACAGAAATCTCTGCGCGGCAGATAGAAACTGCTGCGCGGGATTTTCTTGCAACGTGCGCAGCCGCGCACCTTAGAGGGAACAGTGGTTAACACATCTGCCTAAGATGCAGTACAGCACAGGTTCCAATCCCAGTAAGGGTATGGCTAGCTGATGAGAGCTAAATAGCTTGAAATAGATCTATACTAGTCTCCCTTTATTTATTTATCAGCACAAATACAACACAAATGTAACAAAGGCAACAGTAAAAATATTGGGTTTCTGTCTGGATGGTCTCTTATGATGAGCTCTTATGATGAGAGAATGGAAGCAGTGAAGTTCCTCCCATATTTGGGCATACCAGGAGTTGTGACTTTAAATGTATGTATGTATGTATGTATGTATGTATGTATGTATGTATGTATTTATTTATTTATTTATTTATTTATTTATTTATTTAGAGTTACAACCCCTGGTATGCCCTTTATTTATTTATCAGCACAACACACACACACACACACACACACACACATATATCTTTCTCTCTCTCTATCCCTACCTATCTACACACACTCTCTCTCTCCCTACCTACCTAATGTATTTCTCTATCTCTATTTCTCTCTCTCTCTTTCTATCTCTTTATCTATCTACCTATTTTTTTTAAAAAATTGCCTCTTCAAAACCTTGGTGCGTCTTATACTCCGGTGCATCTTATACTCCAAAAAATATGGTACATATGTATAAAGTAATCTATTGTCTCAGCAATATTTATTACCCCAATAATATATAGCAACCTTCCACCTTACTTCTAATTATGTTGGAGTACAACTTCCACATTACTAAGTGGGGGTTATGGGACTTATAATATCAACAAATCTGAAAGAAACCAGATTGGGAGAAAATATTTTGATATTCACATTAAAGCAACAGGCAAGGAACACTCTGTAGGATATAGTGTTTATAATTATATAAAGCTTCATTTTGAAAGCATTAAATATCTCTCAGTATGCCAAAGAATATAGGATTTTTATAATTATACTGTCAAAACACAGAATCATATGCAGATACCTGCAACCAAATATACTTTAAGAAATGTGGGGGGATGGCTATTCAAGAAAACCAGTAATCCACATTAATTGAAGGCATAATTCCAGAAAAAATCTTTTTTAAAACCCTTCAATATTCAGTAATCTGAACAGAATAATAAGAACTGGGCAACACAGATGCTTACATAATTATTTTCATAAATGCTAGAATGGACTTTTAATTTGCTTTTTCAGCATGAACAGATATCACACACAATAGAAACAAAACAGGCTAAAATGTGGTTTTTAGAATGTTTGAGAACACTGTTTTAGACCAATCCGGAATTCAGTATATCCTGCACATGAAATTTTTCCAACAATTCAGGAATAGCCCAGGCCCCCGTAACACTGACTCTGAATAAGGATGGAGTTATTTCTGTATTTCTGATTCTGCAACAGGACTGGATCATAGAGGCTAATTCTCTTTGCTGCAGTTTTACAAAGCTTGTGTTATTCCACTTATGTAAATTCTCTCACCTACCTTCTGATCCTCAACTTCAACTTTAGAGTTTTTAAAAAAGGAAAGAAAGGTGACTGACATGGTGACTTTGTAGTGGTTCTCATAGGAATTGCTCAGATTCCCCCCCCCCCCTTTTTAATGCATATGATCAGAGAGTTTCCAGCCAGGCATTAAACAAACAATGTGGGTGAGGGAGTATTAGCCATTTATTTTGTTCCCCCTAAGTGGACTGGATAAAGAGTATCATTCATTCCTGGATCAGCAGAATTTAATGCAGGACCATGACTGACTACTACTCCCCCCCCCCCCCCCGCTCCAGTTATTTGAAGTTGACAGGAGTGGCTATAATCACAGGTATGTTTCTAAGAGCATCTAGGGTTAGAGAATAAAAATGCTGGGGATGCAGATAAGCCTTCAGGAAAAAAAACTGCTGAATAACTACTAAACGATATCAAATTCAGAACACAGCACAAGATTTTTAGAATATGTTCTAATGTTCTTCATAAGTTGAAGGAAAGTTTTAAGTAAGAACTCTAAATTTAATTTATCTCAAAAGATTTGTGAGTCCCGAATCCCTGGAGAATGCCAGCTTGCTACTCTTGTTTTAGAGTTACAGAGCAGTACCTTCCTAATATAGTAACTGAGCACATATAATAAAAGATTATTGCTGATATCAAAAATTTCCCAACAGAATCTGCCAGCTTCTATATGTGGAGGCTACATATACAGAATTCCTCACCATTGACCATGCTGAGCGTAGGAGGGCTGTTACACTCCCAACCCATCAGGGGAACAGCATGATGGGCAGGATTAATATATTGTGCAGCTGGGAAGCAGAATTGAAGTGATGGCTGTGCACTTTTAATAGTGAAGTAGCACTACTAAACAATATCCTTATATTCTGTGACACATCTGAAACACAACAAACGTAAAACAAGCAATATTTATAACTCAGTAGAATCAAGAAATACTATGGACAGGCAGTCCTCAACTTACAGGTAGTTCTCGACTTACAACAGTTCGTTTAGTAACCATTTGAAGTTACAGCAGCACTGAAAAAAGTGACATGATCATTTTTCACACTTACGACCGTTGCAACATCCCCATGGTCACGTAATCAAAATTCCGATGCTTGGTAGCTGACTCATATTTATGACCATTGCAGTGTCCTGGGGTCACATAATCCCCTTTTGCAATCTTTTGACAAGCCAAGTCAGCCCAGATTCACTTAACAGCCATTTTACTAACTTAAAAACTGCAATGATTCACTTAACAGCTATGGCATGAAAGGTTGTAAAATGGGGCAAAATTCACTTAACACATGTCTTGCTTAGGAACAGAAATTTTGGGCTCAATTGTGGTCATAAATTGAGGACTAGTTGTGTAGTGACTGTATGAAGTTGGACCCCCCCCCCCCCAATAGTTACTTTTGATCCAGTTCCAGAGTTCCAACAGCTGCACACTTCACATGGTCACATGACCCCATTTTGAGTCCTTGGAAGTCTGCTCACCTTTGTGGCCAGTTGCAGCTTTTTGTGATGATGTGACCACAATTTTTGCTGGGTTTTTTTTTTGGCTTTCTCAGTTGGTTTTCAGCAAAAAATGCTCCTAGGAATAAATTGATCTGCTTAAATACTGTAGAATTTGCTTAATGACTGCCACAAAAAAAAGTCATAAAATTAGATTTGGTCATGTAGGTGTTTTGACTTATGACCGCTATGACTTACTTTGGAAATTCCAGGCTCCATTATGGTAGGTAATGGAGGAACACCCATGATTTTTTGTTTTTAAAAGCAGAAAAAGTGATGATATTTCAAAAGACAATTTCGTGAAACACTTAAGAAAGAAAGAACTTTTGGGAAATTTAAACTTTTGGGTTATGATAGAAATGAATAAATGATATAATCAAATGATGGTTATGATGTAAATGAGTAAAAGGAAAATACAGTGGTTATTTGACATAATTTTAATGTTTGCACTGAAAATAATGGAAATTATTCATTGTGGTTTACTGTTTAGAAGCAAAGCAAAATAATAATATATAATAATATATTTTGAATCAATGTTGACTATTAGCAACTGCCTGGTCTAGTCCCTATTGTTTTCTTAGCAAGATTTCAGAAATGGTTTGCTATTGTCTGTTTTCCTTGGACTGAGAGAGAGTGATTGGCCTGAAGTCACCAGCAGCTTTCATGCCCAAGGTAGGACTAGAATTCACAGTTTCCCGGTTCCTAGCCTTAACCACTACATCATCCTAACTCTCTATAAAAATGGATGCAGTAAATAATATGTTTCTGACATTTAATCATCTCAACTTTATTGTAATGCCATAATAATACATGAATCACTGCACCAAGTTAATATTTCCTATCGTATAACCATAGTTTGAAAGGTGGTTTATTTTAGAATTGTAACAGATGCTTTTTCACAGTATAATTGCAGTGTTGTATATAATTACCCAGGAATAAGCACATTCAAAGATAGCAGTGTGCCATACATATGGGTAGCCCTATACAAATTTGGCTCTATGAGAATTCTTATTTTCAAGAATCTCAGTTTGGTAGTAGCATCTTCTCAACCTTGGTTGATCTGAAAAAACTATATGGGTTAACATGATTAGTACTCAGGTGGTATAACATTCAGAAAGTCTAGGTAAAGGTTCCCCCACACATACGTGCTAGTCGTTTCCGGCTCTAGGGGGCGGTGCCCATCTCTGTTTCTAAGCCGAAGAGCCAGCGCTGTCCGAAGATGTCTCCATGGTCATGTGGCCAGCATGACTAAACACTGAAGGCTCATGGAGTGCTGTTACCTTCCCACCAAAGTGGTCCCTATTTTTCTACTTGCATTTTTTATGTGCTTTCGAACTTCTAGGTTGGCAGAAGTTGGAACAAATAACGGGAGCTCACCCTGTTACACGGCGCTAGGGATTCCAACTGCTGAACTGCCGACCTTCTGATCAACAAGCTCAGCATCTTAGTCACTGAGCCACCGCATCCCCTCAGAAAGTCTAGGCTAGACTAAAAAGGAAAAGGAAAAAATCCTGACCTTTTTGAAAGAAAATAGCCGCTTATTATATCAAGTAAGCTACATGTAAGTGTCCATGACTTCACCAAGAGCTGAACCAGCTTGAGAGCTTACCTACACTTGCAAGAAAGCAGTGGTGTTTATTCACTCAAAGCAGTCATGAAAATTGCGAGGAAGGAAAGAAGGGAAAGGAAGAACTGATTGTGACAGGAAAGAGACATTATGGGTACAAAAAAGTTCTATCTCGTTTTAGATTTCTGGATATCAAATTCTCTTCTGGGTGAACGTGTCTATGATATCATCCCTCTGAGTACTTGGGAGGAGAGATTCCAAAGATAGCTTTTTCTGGCAGCATCAGGTTACATCTGAAAGCAGTAGCTTTCCTTCAGGAAAGAAGAATGTTTCTAAAAACTGCTAAATGCATTAACAGCTAGAAATCAATGGCCTGGATTTCTAAAAATTAATGTTTGTCCAGCCAGCCATTTCTATCTGACTGTCTTGTCTTATCCCTAGAAACACGACTTACCAACGAAGCTTCTTCAGCTCACACATCTTGTCATCCTGTCACACATGCCAAATCACATTTCCTAGTGCAGGACAGTCTGCTTGCAGCCGCCCTTCTGTTTGTTCCCAGGATTATCTGTGACCCACTTCTTTTCTGCATAACTTCATTGTGGCTTCTGATAATCGCCCAACAACACCCTACCAGATCCAGAACTTTTATGGCCATCATAGGTTTCACTGCAGCTTCTTTGAGTCTTATTATTACATTGTAAAGGGAGAAACTCAAAGGCAACATTGCTAACCATATAAGAAACTTATGGAAGCAAGATTATCTAATGTAGAAACAACTTCGAGAGTGAGGCAATCATTCATAAAATAGTGGCTAGCAGAAAAGCAAAACTTTGCATTTACTTTAAATGTACCTCTGGTAAAATAAGGAACCAAGGATTAAGAAGATTAGAGACAGATGGGGCACAGGTACCATATAAATTTATTTGTAAAGATTGAGACAGGAGAAATCTCAAGCAGCCATAAATGAAAAAAGTAAAATGGTGACCTCAGGCCATGTAGTTTTCTCAAAAAAAATTACATATTTTGTCCATGACTTCCTCTGAAATGTTTGTTGATTTCCTACTCCACCTATAAGAGTGCTTCTAATAACAACAAGAGCAGTTGTGCAAATTGTCTGTGGAAAAGCATTTTCAAGTTGTTGGTTCTCTTAGAATATACTAAATCATGAGTAGTTAGTACAGAATTTGTTATGTGGCAGTGATTACATATGTTACACAGAAAACCCTGAAGTTGCGTTTGTACTAGAGAAAGCCTTCAAACTATGCAGAAGGAAAGTCCCGTTTCGTGTTTGCTCAGCAGGCTTAATTAAATTGCGAGATTTGCATGCCGTGCCCAACCCATAAATCAATTAATGCTGGTGTTAAGTGGGGTAAAGGTAAAAGTTCCCTTCATATGTGCTAGTTGTTCCTGTTTCTAGGGGGCAGTGCTCATCTCCGTTTCAAAGTCAAAGAGCCAGCAGTGTCCCAAGATGTCTCCGTGGTCATGTGGCTGGCATGACTAAACGCCGAAGGTGCAAGGAATGCTCTTACCTCCTTACCAAAGATGGTCCCTATTTTTCTACTTGCATTTTTTATGTGTTTTTGAACTGCTAGGTTGGCAGAAGTTGGGACAAGTAATGGGAGCCCACTCCGTTACGCTGCGCTAGGGATTTGAACTGCTGAACTTCTGATCGACAAGCTCAGCATCTTAGCCACTGAACCACCGCAGCCCTTAGGGGTGGAATAGTTTCAGTCAAAATAATTCCAGGGTTTTTTTAGGCTAAGTTACCTCCCCTATGTTTTCCAAGTGAACACAGTTTAGGGACTGGTTCTCTCTCTTTTACTTATTATCTTTTTTTCTTTTCTTTTCACTCATACATTCAGCATTGGTCAAGAGTTGCAATATCTGTAGTGCCATCAGTCTAGATAAGGACGTACACCTAAGATAGAATTGATCAGCTATTATCATTTCTGACTTACTTATTTAAAATGAAAAAAAAACCCATAATTTATTTTACTAACCTGATTGGCTCCATCTATAGCATCTGATATGAATGGATGTTGAGTTGCATTGTCCTCATTATCATCTGTGCTAAGGTAACTGTAACTTGATAATCAACAGATTCTGGTAGTATGTTCCATAATGATGCTGGTAATTTAAGATAATGTGAACACTAGATCTAAGCATCTTTATGTTGCTATGAGCATTATTTTATTGACAATGAAATTATATATTGCCTCAAACTATAGTTGTATCTAATGAATTAAATTCTACTCAAAAGAATAAAATGAGGCAATTGTGTTCCAGGCACTAGGGCCATTGAGCACTTCAGAAGTTATTTGGAAAAGAAGTTTCAGAGCTCAAATGTTACACCTCTCCACAACTCTTTAAAGCAGCTGCATCTTTTCCCATGGTTGAATGAATAGCTTACCTCCATAACTGATATATAAATCATTGCAGAGCCTTCAAAACACCATCTCAATCCTCAAGCAAGCTGATGGTATGAGATTGGATGGGTCTGGAGCAATGTTCCCTCTATTTTTTTTTCAGTGTGTGCAGAAAAGTATAGTGTTTGAGCGGCACATTTTCATGCCTGAGCACCTGAATTTTTTTCACAGATGTTTCACAGAGCAATTGATTAATAGGATCTGAATTGGAATGGAGAAAAATGGTTTTGTGTGTGAGTGAGTGTGTGTGTGTGTGTGTGTATTTTTGAGTGACCGAGGGATCTGGTAAGGGAACTGCGCCTATTTAGAAAAGGTAAATTATTGCAAACATGATCAGTCGAAGATAAGTATGGGGACAGGTTGGGTGGTAGAGAGAACGTGATAAAAGTGTGGGAGAGAGGAAGAGAGGAAGAAAAAAGAGGGAAGAGAGGCAGAAAGAGACAGAGAAGGAGAGAGAAAGTGACAGAAGAGTTGGAAAGAAGGAGAGAGAAAGAGAGATAAAGAAAGAGGGTGAGAGAGACAGAAAGAGACAAAGAGGGGAGAGAAGGGAGAAGGGTAGAGAAAGTGAAGGAAGAATGGAAAAGAAGGAGAAAGAGAAGAGAGACAAAGAAAAAGAGGATTAAGAGAGACAGAGAGAGAAGAGAGGAAGAGGAAAGAGGAAGAGAGAGCATCTCATTCCAATCCTGAGGTGCAAATATTCTCTTTGATTGGTAATTTTATTTGTCCATTTACTATCCAATACTCTCATTTCTCCTTAAATTCATCAATAATTCCCTTCTTTTTATTGAATTTATCACAATACCTTGAGAACAACTTTTTCAGCATAGCTTTACAGCTATTTAAAATATATAGTAATTTAGGTCAGGTTTTCAGAACATTAGTCTATTTATAAGTCACTAAGTGCAAAGAAACAGAATTCAGAAAGTTGGCTTCCCTTTTTATAATTGCCTATTGTCTGCTTAATTTTCTATCTGCATTTTTGATAATTGATATTCACTGTTGACCCAAGAAGCCCATCATAGAAAGAAACCCTCCCTATGAACTTTGTTGGGTTTCCATGGAATGAAGTTTGATCTTTTTCTCAACCATACAGTAGCATATTCTTTCTAAGGAGGATATAATCAAGATAGTCCATAATTGCCTATCAATCTAACAGTATGGCAATTGACAATCTCTTTATATTTCAACTCTAACTCTTTCAGTCTTAAAGGATTAGTGAGGAGAAATCCAAAAATTCTTTTAAAGAGGGAAAAAAAATGCTTGCACAATTGCATCCATGGAGACATGTATATATCCACAACACACAGAGAAACAAACTTAACAAAGTGCTAAGTCTGCCCACCAACACTCTCTCTCTCTCTCTCCTTCAGAGAGAGAGAGAGAGAGTATCCCTCCTTCCTTCAGCCCAACACTCTCGCTGGCATCCCGGCCAGACAAGAGGGTCTCCCCGAGTCTAGGGCAGTGAGTCTTTCGATAGGAAACTTGCCTCTTGGAAAGAATGACCCGGCTTGGCTCCCGCTTTCGATCTGCCGCCCAACAACCGAAAGGAGAAGGGAAGAGGCAGGAGAGATGAGGCAGGAGAGACGAAGTGGGAGCCAAGCCGGGTCATTCCTTCCAGGAGGCAACTTTCCCATTGAATGACTCGCTGCCCTAGACTCGAGGAGACCCTCTGCAGCCCTCTCATCTGGCTGTGATGCGAGTGAGAGTGTTGGACTGAAGGAAGGAGGGATACACATGCTCGTGCTCTCCCTCTCCCCCCACTCTCTCTCGCAAATGGCAAATCCAAGCAGCCGCTGCTGGGAGCCCGTTCCATGCCTTCTTCCAACCCTCACACCCCTTCTCTCAGCCACCTTCTGCCTTGTGGACCTAGAACTGATTGCTGTCTCCAGGCTGCCTCTCCTCTCCTATTATCGTGGAAGGGTCTCACAAAAACCACTGCGCGGCAGTTGGAAACTGCTGAGCGGTGTTTTGTTGTCATGTGCATGGCCGCGCACCCACGCAGCTTAGAGGGAACATTGGTCTGGAGTCATTCTCATGCTAATACAAACTCTTCTTGTGATAGTACTAAAGTCTAAATGATGAAGTCCATGTTGTAAGCATAGCATTATTGGTTCTTCGAAGGTTTCTGAAACTATTTCTAACAGCTGTCTGCTCTGTAGAGATTGGCAAGTGATAACAGTTTATTTTCATTCTGTAAAAAGCTTGTGCTGCTGCTTTTTGCACATCTGGTTGCTGTTATTTAACGCTAGAAAGACTAAAGAAACCTTAGACAGGATTGAAATATGATCCCATCGGTGCAGTGTCTGGAAAAAGGCTTTAATATTTAGTTTTTTAAAAATTCATGTGAGTTTTTTTTCCTTATTTTAATTATAGAGTTGAAGATGCAAAGAAGTGACAGGTTATTGAAATAACTACAAATTACAGTTGCATTCTAATTTAGAAAAATATTAGTTTCTTAATTGACTGATTAATAAATCTGAATAAGTTACGATGTTGTAACTAGAGTTGAGTTGTTTTAAGATAATGGATAGTATACATTTTATATTTACTCAATTTTTCTTACTTTCATTCATGATTTTTTTCTGCATGTAATATGTTTGAATCAGTATTCTTTATTTTAATACACATAGACATTAGAATAACCACCGTACAAATACAACCTTTCAGTTAAATTTGTTTTCCTCCTGGTTCCCCTGAAATATCTTTTAAAAAAGCAGACTTTTTCTGACTCCTTCAAAATTCTAAAAATGTTACATCTCTACCTTAGATTAACTTTCAGTATTTTATGCTGGTTTTCATTATGTGTCAAACTAATCTTTTTGTTCTCTTCTAGATTGTAAGTGTGCAATCATAAATGTTCATTTATTGTCTAGAATATACCCAAGCTGACAACTAGCATCTCTTATCTGCATACCATACTTTTATGTATGTTTGCCTCAGTAGTGTTTCAGTTCTTTTCAGATATTTTAAAACTTCTTTTAAAAAATCTTGCTGTTTAAAGTAGTAGATCATGGAATGGGAAAAAGCTGTCTTAGGAGTCTGCTAACAATGTGCAAATATTTAAGGTAGAAAAAAAGCAACTTTTCAACCATAGTTTTGCTCAATCTTAAAAGTTACAGAATATGAGTGCACTGGTAAACTGGATTCACATATTGTGCTTAGCGATAATATTTTTGTTTGGTATTGTTTGAGTTCATTGTTTGAACCTGACTATTGGTTTATCCATGTTTGAAAATCGTGATTTATTTATCATGATTTATTGTCTTGTGAAAATATTGGGGTAGCTTATTGGGATACCTAATAACTTACCGGATTTTTCGGAGTATAAGACATACCTTTTTCCCTCAAAAAAGAAGGTGAAAATCTGGGTGCATCTTATACACAGAATACAGCATTTTTGGCCTCCTGAAACCCCACCCCCTTTGCAAAAATGGCCGTGCATAGCTTTTAGCAGGCTTCCAGATTGCTCCTGGGGGCTGGGGAGGGCAAAAATGAGCAAAAACCAGGCAATTTTTGCTTGTGTTTGCCCCCACCAGCCCCAGAGGCACTCTGGAAGCCTCCTAAAGGCTATGCATGCCCTTTTTTTGACACAAAACAGCAGTGGCTTGGTCATTTTCTGCTCATTTTTGCCCCTCCAGCCCCCTGGAGCACTCTACAAGCCTCCTAAAGGCTATGCATGCACTTTTTTGACAAAAAATGGGTCCTTTTTTGGGAAGTCTGTAGAGTGCAAAAACTTTTTTTTAAATTTGCCTCTTCAAAATCTTGGTTGCGTCTTATACTCCGGTGTGTCTTATACTCTGCAAAATATGGTAGTACAGTTTGGTAGCCTTTAGCAGTTTCATTCAGTGTTTCATTATTACTATTTTCTCTTTCTCCCTTAGAAAAAGTTCATTCTGTTCTTCCTTCACTTTTCTTTGTGTTTACTTTTTCACATTTTTATAAAATGGTATAAAATACATAGAAATAAGGTAAGTTATCTTGATTGCAGCTCTACCATACTCATACTTAAGTCATATTGACCATTAAGGGAATCATTGGTTTCATCCTATTTGGGACTCATCAGAGTGATTATGGGTGATTATGTGCTATTAAGTTGTTGTTGACTTTTATTGACTAAAAGTCAACACCAACTTCATATTGGAGACAGATATCCCATCCTAGCAGTGGCTTGGTCAGGTTAAATCTGGTTCCAATTAGGATCAACTTACATATTTTATGGAGCAGAGAGACTGTCTTGTGAAGGATAACCATTTTCCCCAGTGTGACATATCGCCTTAGCAAAAACTGTGTCTCTTTGTGTGAAAGCAGTGAGATAATGGACATACTAAATATGCTACATAAGAAAATCCTCCCCTGCCCTGATCCAGGTGATAGAAATGTATATAGTATCATAATCCCTATTCTGTAATATTGTAAATAGAATTTATTTGAGTAGGGCAGGCCATGTGAATTCCTAATACGGTACTAGGTGTTAATCTGTTGTTGTTTTTTAATTGTGGGCCATATGAAACATTCTCACGTTGTTAAAGAAGGCTTAGGACTTCAGTACTAGGAAATGATTAATTGGAGACAAGAAAACCAGTATAGCAATTGGCATAGATTAGGGTGTTCTGTTGTTTCATTCATCAGATAATGATCTCCCATGAAATGTTATACACAATATGACTACTAATTTCCTAAATGCTGGAGTAAGTTTTACTAGAAATGTCTATTGCAGCTTATTTAGAAACCTGCCTTTTCAATTGGCACAATATCACTGTTTTCTGCCAAGTACACAACAATTTAGTCTGTTCTCATCTTAAGTGAGTTTTAATTGAAACATAGTGTGGCTTCATAAAGGGATGAACTTCCATAATGCAGATAATTGTTTTCTGTGTTACATTTACAAGAGGACCACAGTACAGTAGTGTAATAGCACTAGCATAATTCAGTTACAGCTTCCTTGTAGGTTTTCTCTGTCAGTATGAGTAGGTTGTGGTGAGGGGACATTTTGATGAATATGTGGTCAATCAGCAAGTTGGATTCCGACTGCAGAGTTTCTGTGATAAGGGAAGGTTGGTTTGATTGAAAACATTTTTAGTTCAGAAGTGTGCAAGGTTGAAATGGGAAATTCCAGGAGTACAATTATGGAAGAATACATTCCATTGTGTCCTTTAGTTTAGCATTAGCCTATGTGAATGTAAGGTAATGGAATGGAAATGAAATAATAGAAGGTAACAGCATTCCATGCGCCTTCAGCGTTTAGTCATGTCAGCCACATGACCATCGAGACGTCTTCCGAGAGCGCTGGCTCTTCAGTTTTGAAGTGGAGATGAGCACCACTCCTTAGAGTCGGGAAGGACTAGCACATATGTGCGAGGAGATCCTTTACCTTTTATGTGAATGAAGGAAAGCAATTCCCTGAACTTATTCAAAACCCTACTTTTTTCTTCCCAAGCCATTGGAGAGAAATTACATGAAGGGGCTCAGAACCATGTCAGTAGGATAGCTCTGATTCCAGTACAGAATGGACCAATCTTGATGTGGGGACACAGGTGGTCAGAAGAAAAATTAAGTTAAAAAATGGACCAAATCCAGAAAAGGGGATGTGGAAAAACAAAACCCCCCAATTGATTTGTACTAGAAAGCCTGTTACTGCCAAATACTGCTTCTTAGTCTCTCCCAGTTAGATGACCCAAGTGGGAGCTGCTATTAAGAGAGTGGAAAACATTCCAGAAACATTGCTCTGTGTGCTTTCCTTACCTTGTTTATTTACTCAAAATATGATTTTACAATATTAAGTAAATTTTAAAAAAATGGGAGACCTTGGATTCTGTTTGTCATTACTTAGATTGTAAGCAGTTATTTTAAGTGAAATTTTAAGTATTAAGAGTTTTCAATGTGTATAAATTATCTGTATAAATTATGAGTGCTTTATATTTTCCAAAGGGTACCATGTTGTAGTTAAGATCATATGTTTCTTAGACTGAAAGCTGTTTCTGAATTGATTAGTTCATTTGCCACTATTGATTCATAGTGGACTGGTACTGATGCCTAGTTTATTCAGGTTGCTTGTTTGTTTGTGGAATTTGTATACTGATATTTCAGTAAAATAGTTTTTAAAATAGTAAGTGTCCAATCAGAAATGCCTACTTAAAAAAATAAAACATTAGCTAGTACAGATGAGAACCTTTACATCAGGGGTATTAGACAGGTGGCCCACGAGCCAGATGCGTCACGCACAGGCCACGCCCAACACAGCTCTGCGAAGGGGAAAAACATTGTGATACATCACATGACAGCAACATGATGCAGCAAGTTTGACACCCATGCTTTATATCATTTATAATTTTTTATGTTAAATATGCAAAATGTAGGTTCTGAGATTTTTTTTTCCTGATAGAAGCCAGACTTTTTTGGTATTATTTAATTATTCATTATATATAGAATCAAACAGTGAACACAAGAGATAAAAAAAGAACATGAAATAAAACAAGGAAATAGTTGGGGAAAATGAGATTGAGAAATACTGAAGCTGACTGATGGGAATGTCTTCCTCCTTGGTATATAATTAGCACATCATTTTCCTGTAGAATGCTCAAAATTAAATGCAAATCTTCAGAGTTTCACATTTCCTTCAGGTTTTTAAATACTCTAATCCAAATAGATTATGCAGAAAATAAAATAAAAATGACATAAATCAAGTTCTTTTGGCCAGAGTTTATACAAAATAGAAAGTACATTCAGATCTTACATCAAAGGTGCAAATATATCTCCTTTCCCCCATAAAATCATGTGGTTGGATTCATGCTACATGTTACATTTATTTGCTTAAAAATTGTTGCACGAATAACTATAACTGGAAGCATTTAAGCAACTTGCTAGGATACTATGGCTGAATTCACGGAATATGTTGAGCCAAATTTCACCGAATCTCATTCTTGCTTTAGTTTCTATAAATAGAATTAAAGCAAGCAAAACTTAAATCCCAAATCTTTGATATCAAACTGGGTACTTAAATTCTGACATTTCAGTGATTTCTTCCACATTTTCTGAAAATACAGAAGTCTGATAGAGGAAAATATTTAAATACATGAGACACGTATCAACTATGGAGTAGCTGGGGTGGGTGATGAACTCAGGAAGTATCTGTGATATTTATATCAAAATACCAACGCAAAGGAAGGAGGACAAATTTGACAAAAATGTGGTGATTGGTAACTTAAATTAATTTATCTAAACATTGTTAAAAGCTGGTTTAACCTTCTACTTGTCTGCAATTTATTTTTGTTTTGTTACTGTTGTTTACTATGGCATCACAGAGACACCATTAAATTTTTTCTAATTATCATATTATCTAATACCACATGCTTAATCCAGTGCAAATATAATTTTCTCAACCTTTTTACTTTAATTGCCTCTGTTATATCTGCTTTAGGACATATAGTTGACATTTCAACCATCCAGATCTTTTTCTAAACCAGAATGCCAAATTGGTAAAAATATTAATATTGTCAAGTTTATAAGCTTCAAGATTTTTAATCTTGACATAGGGCAGCTCAACAAATACGCAGCTGGAATGAGTGAAAAGTTAAACATAGGCTTTTAATCCATGAATAAATGCTCTATTCTGTTCCAAATCATGTATTGACAATATAGTAAGCAGAGAGTATAATGATACGAGTTTCAGTTCTGCTGTTTTTGAGTGATGAAGAAGTAAGCAAACAAGGAAGCACTATTTGTCAGTATAGTATACATATAATCTTGCCTAGAGGCTCTCTTTGTCCTCTTCCCTGCTTGGAATGCAGATATAGGTGAGTACAACACACACATACACACACACACACACACATACACAAACACACAAAAACACACACACACACACCCTCTTTCATCTAAGGTAGAATGTAATCTTAAACTTTTTTGTGGAATGTGGGCAGCATCGGCTTTAATTTGGTCTTTAGGTAATCATATAACCTAGGCAGGCTTTAAGGATTGTCTAAACTCATTTTAAAGTCTGCCTCCCTCAAGGTTAACAATTCCTGTAGGTGCAGATCTGGAATGCTTTCAAATTATTGCAGTGCAGTGTGGTAATATTTAAATTCCTACTTCAGAATTAGAGGTGGTATTCAGCAGATCCTGACCAGTTCTGGAGAACCGGTAGCAAAAATTTTGAGTAGTTCGGAGAACCGGTAAATACCACCTCTGACTGGCCCCGCCCCCCATCTATTCTCTGTCTCCCAAGTCCCAACTGATCGGGAGGGAATGGGGATTTTGCAGTATCCTTCCCCTGGAGTGGAGAGGGAATGGAGATTTTACCTTATCCTTCGCCTGCCATGCCCACCAAGACATGCCACGCACACCACACCACGTCCACAGAACCAGTAGTTAAAATGTTTGAATTCCCCCACTGTCATGGATCTATGTATTTCTCATGGATTAGCCAAGATTGAACAGAGGGAAGCAGTCAGCACAAATCTGAATTTTCTGTGGTCTTGGACTTTCTCGTTGGATTGTGGATTCCAGATGGAAACAAAAGGATGTAATCTAATAATTTTTGGAGTCTGCTTCAGCAAACTGCTTTTGTGTATGTTTATAAATAAATAATTAAACTATTAAAAGTATTTGCCAACTTAATTACTTTAGGAAGACTTCTTACTTCTTACTGCTTCCTTGCATGAAATTCTGCTGGAGGAGGCCGGCCAGCCTCCTGGCACTGAATTTGGCACTGAATATGGTTGAATTGCTCCTTATGACTCCACATGAGTTACTTGTTTTGGAATTGCTCTTCCAACTCCAAAGTAGTGACTGAGATGTTGGAGCTGAACTTCTTTATAGGTGTGCCATTTTTTTTAGTATTCTGTTTTTAGATGTGTGAGGAGTGCCATGTGTATTTAGTTTTAATTCAGAAACCAGGGTTAATGGACATGCACTTTCTCTGAGGTTTTTATTGCTTGGAAGTTATAAAACCATTCTTTTGTGTGTTCACCATTTGACCCATAAAGTTGGAAAGTAGAGTGAAAGGTACTGCAGGCAGGATTACTATACATTAAGTGGGAGTGAATTGTATCAAAGCTGTATGGAGTTCTGTATGTTAAAGTTTTATTGAAATGGCTTTACTGTGCCTTAGGTTTTAATGTGTTTATTTTGAACAAAATTTGGAATGGTGTTGTGTTCATTTTAATAAGTGTGCTGTCTCTCTTTCTTTTCTCTCAATATTGTTTTCCATTATGACTCAAGAGCTACAATTAATTCTGAGTTATTTTATTCCTTTTAAAGCCTGCTTATTATGCATGTTCCTACAAGTTATATGCACCCACATTGTATTTAAAGATAGTCATTTTAAAACTATAAGCTTGATTCCAAACCTACACAAAAACTTCATTGTGAATGCAAGTGACTTAGGTACAGTAGTATTTCACCCTGAATTGCTGATTTCTCTCTGGCATTGTATTCCTTTCTCCATCCCATCTCTATCACTTTCCATGGTATTGTTCTCTGGAGATTTTTAAGGGCATAGGAATAATATAAGTTAAAGTTGACTTTTACCCACAAGCATGTTATGCTACAAAATACTAGATCCAAGCCCTAATATATAAAATGAAAATTCATACAGCCTCACTCTTGATGTCTCAATAACCACATATGTATTTGCATAGATTAAATGCAGTCTTGCATTAGACATACAAAATCTGTTGGTGCCTATTGTGGGAACACATTTCATTTTATTTAGTCATTCTTTGTGATCTGAAAAGTGAAATAAACATTTAATTACATTTAATGGAGAATCTCTTGCTTCATTTATAAAACCACAATGGTGAAATAAATACATCTAGTCAATAAAGTTTATGTCCTGGTTGCTAAAAAAATCTTCAAAAAGATTTTATATAGTCTAAACATATAATTACAGTAATCTTTAAATTATCCAAGCACCTTTGATAATGCTTTTCTGTAGCTATCCCATGTTACTTGAAAATATGGGTGTATCTTTTTTTGGTGGGGAGAGTTATTACTTACAGAAGATTCTCAAAACCACCTTCTTAATCTCCTCTGGTCTACAGTCAGTTTGGTCTTTGGGCTGTCTAGTTTCATATTACTTACTTGCCTCTGCAGAATTTCTTGATGTTCCTAAATAGGGATATTCATAAAATGGTAAATATATTTCATTTCAACCCCACAATGAATGATCGTGCTCCTGAAGTTCTACAAAGCCATTTTGGATTGATTGCAGTTCAACAAAAGGCACATTTTGAACATTTTGGTTGTTCCCACAATGATATACACTGTCGGGTAAACAAAAGCTGGTGCATATCACCCCATCACTTACCTCCACATAGTCTGTATCCCCACCTCTTCGGGGTCTCAACACCGTCTGTTCCTTTCTGCCGCCTCCTCCTCTCTTCAGCCACTGCTGATATCCCATTGTGACATAGCTAACTCTTCAGTCTTCCCAGAATTTATCCTTCCCCTGATTCTATTCAAAATCGTTGTACATGTTGCCCCGGCCCTCTGTTTCTTACTCCAGTGATCTCAAAAACTGGCTCTCAGGGAAAATATCTCTCTGATCCTTGGTCTCCCCTTCTTGCCAGCAACTTCCATTCCTTCAGCAACCATCACCAAGAAAATCCTTCAACTTGATTCCCTCCTCCCATTTTTGTGGTCCCTCTGCCTGGATCATTTCTGCCCAATTTAATTATATTTTGATATGTATCTTGAATACAGTGCCCTGTTTCATTCTGTTTACCAAGAAAAATGTCTGAAATACTCACGTTTAATTTTGAGCATGGGGCACTGAAACACCTATATACTGCATGGATTGTGTATGGAACATCGTGCACATTATTGTTTCTAGATGAGGTTTCATCATTTGGTCACACTGCCTGGTAGACATAATTTTAGAATCCAGGTAACATGTGTAGGCAGTTTCCCAACCATTTTCATATTACTTCATCCCTCACTTCTTCTTTTTAGAGTAAATGTGTTGGGAGGAAAGGTTTGTGGGAAAAATGCAGTTGGATTAATAAATTCTAGGAACTCTGCCCCTGGAAATACTACCTTCAAAGATCTTTTACCATGCTTTGCTTCACCCTAGCAGTTGGACATGCCTAGGGGTGAACCTGAGACTCTTTGCATGGTGGAATATCTACTTTACTGCTAAGGGGACTGACCAGGTTTTCTGTGAAAGCAGATTTACAAAATCTGTCAAAATGGACGTTGGCCATGCCATAGACAATATCAGTAAGGAATTGCAGTCATCCAGTTCACCCAACAAGTCTACTTCTGATGATTCTGAGCATGCCAGAAAGAAACAGAGGTAACTGGGGAATATGGAAAATACTAGAGACCTTTCCTAAATGGTCTCTCTCTTCAGGATGCTCTTTTTTTAATCAATGTAATTTCCTTTGTTCTTTATTTCCCCTATGATTCTTTTTCATTCAAGTTCTTTCTCCCTCCACTCAAGGGAGAGACCCAGAGCCTCTTCACCCTCAAAATGCTTTCTTCGTTCTGGATGTTGGAATTGAACATAAAAATGAATGTGGACTAAAATAAAAAGTTAAAGGTGTCTTTGCCCTTGGTTACTGAACAGAAGTGGCTTGCCATTGTTTTTCCAATACATTCTTTTAATTTCCTTAGATAGTCCATAGGACTAGAGTTCTATTATGTTAATCAACCCCAATATAGTCCAATGGGTGCTTCCACCTGTTGAGTTTTTTTAAAAAAAAAACCTCACATGCATGTTTTTAAAAAATAGATAAATGGCCACAAAGTACGATAATAGACTGACAAAATAGAAGACTACTAACATTTGTTTATCTGCTTTCTTGTAAAATTTATTGGATGCCCATCTTACCATGAGGTAACCCTGGGAGACAACATGGAAATTGATGATGATCTGTTGCTGAATTAGGCCTCTCTTCCAAATTCTGGTTTAGCAGCATGTATTTGGGTGATATGTCTCTTCTCAGTGACATCGTAATCTTGGACATTATGAAACTAGTGTACATGCAGAAAGGGATTACAACAGTCTGGGTAAGAAATATTTACAAGTGCATTTTTCAAGGTTAAAATATGTATATAGTAGAAAATATCTTAGTCAATGATGGGAGAGGACAATGAGTTAAAGAGGCTAATTACAAATCCATTATAGCAAGTCAATGCTGGTTGAAAGTATCTCAGCCAAAGATGGTTATGGAGTGTCTGCTTAGAACTCATATCCTTTTACTTTTGTGGTGAATATTTTTAAGTTGTTCATAATTAGCATTCCATTCTATTTATTTGAGGAAACAGTCTCAGTCACTTACAAAGTAGATTTTAAAACTGCAGCAAACAGATGAATGGAAAAGTAAAAGGAATAATACAAAGGCGGCAGAACTTGCTCAGCCTTAAGATTTAAATTAAAATATAATAGAGTAGAACATCTAAATCCCTGGGCAAACTTGTGTGTTCACCTGACAGGGATAATGACTTGATATAGAATTATTTATACGAATATTCTAGAATCTGAGACTCTAAATTTATACGAATATTCTAGAATCTGAGACTCTAAATTTTTTTAAAAAATAACCCCCTCTCTTTGCAAGCTCTGTTGGAGAAGAAAATAATACATCTAATGTTACACTTCAAGAAAGAACATAGTAGTTGAGCAAAGTCACACGGGAAGTTCATATCTGCATTCAAGATATATAATAACTAATGCACTAGTACACATGGCTTGTTTGAATACTTTTCTTACATATAATTTGATGCAGTGTTTCATGTGAGGTACACAGATTTATCTGGAATATGTACCGTATTTATCGGCGTATAACACGCACCGGCGTATAACACGCATCCCCCATTTTAACACAAAAATTTGAGTAAAAATTTTTTTCATTAAAAATAAATGACTTGGAAGCTCGGAACTTAATGTTGGATTAAAATTTATAACATTAGAACATGAATTACTTCCCCACCCTCTTCTGTCACATCATTTTCCCCCCTCTGATCCCCCTGTACCACCTAATCCCCCCCCCAGATCCACCTGTACAACCTAATCCCCCTGTACCACATAGTCCTGATACCACCTGTACCATATAACCCCACCCCCCATATCACATACTCTTTCCCCCTGCGCCACATAACAAGCCCCCCCCACATAAACCCCTATTTCTATATGTTTTTGTTTTCACCACAGTACCTGGCCTGTGTCGCTAGCAGACTCAGGTTACTCTTTAATTGCGCTGACGAGTAACGTCCTCAGCGTAACGTCAGGGACGTCACTCGTCAGAAGTACGGTGGCCTCGGAGGGTCCTGAGGAGCAGCCTTTAAAACAGCAGCGCGGGCGGCTGCGGACTCACAGCTGATTGGGAGAATGCCGGCGCGTACACTTGGGACCAGAGAGCAGGCGGGCGGGAAGGTAAGCACCCGCAATGATGGAGAAAAAATACAGGCAGCGGGCCGCTGCGAGCCGCTGCTGCTAGGATGGGGTTAAATCAGGCAGCGGGCGGCTCTCCAGCCGCCGCTTGTTCAATGATGGGGTTAAAGCGAACAGCAGGTGGCTGGAGAGCTGCCGCCACTGCTGCAAGGTAGGGGTTATATCAGGCAGGGTAGCTGGAGAGCCGCCGACGCTGCCATGAAATGGATGCTGCACTTCTATGAGTATCATGGGCGCCGGTGAATCAGCTGGAGCAGGCAGTTTGGGACCCGGCGTATAACACGCAGTATCGGCGTATAACACGCAGGCAGGGTTTAAGCTTGCAATTTTAGTTTTAAAACTGCGTGTTATACGCCGATAAATACGGTAGTTTCCTCATAGTAGAAATATCTCTCCTGCTTGCTTAACTTGGACACCTGAATCCCAAACTGAACAGCAACTGAACCTAACTTAAATTGCCTCTTCCAACTTTAAGCTGCTTTATGTTTCTGTGTTAGATAATTATTTACCCTGTTTTTCAATAAAAGGAGAGAGAGAGAGAGAGAGAGAGAGAGAGAGAGAGAGAGAACGAACATTACGTGTGTGTGTGTGTGTGTGTGTGTGTGTGTAGTGTGTGGTGCTGACTCACAGAATTGAGCAGAGTGAAGTCTCCTGATCGATTTCCATTCTGAGTGTGCTGGCTGACTTTATACGGTAGTCTTTCTGGAGCCAAATTGAAGTACAGATGTTCTGCTGGCTATGGGAAGAATGGATCAGCATGTAAACAAATAGAATCCAGGAGCTGGAAGGCTGAATAATGGTGCCTGTCTATTTATAGAATGTGAAAATCTAAGTTCACCTTCTAAGTCCAAGATATCAGATTCTGCTTAATGGATTGCCTGGTTAATTAACCTGAGTCTTTGTCAATACCCCACAAGAAGAGAGGTAGCATCTTTGAAGGTATACTGAGCTGGGGAATATTCTTGTCGTTTATACATTTTTTAGTCCATTGTATTTAATTCTAGAGTTTTTAGCCAAGCCAGAAAAGAGTAATTGGCTAAGGGACATCCCAAAGTTTACAAGACATCGGCTTTTTAAAAATCCTCCTGCCCAGACAAAGGTGAACTTTTTCAACCTGGTTTCTTCCAGATGTTTTAGACTAGAGTATAAATCCCAGAAGGTGCAGATATTAGTCATTCTTGTTAGGGATTGTAATTCCAATGCATTTGAATGATGTTATTTGATGAAACAGGTCCCCTTTATAAGAAATAAGCCTATTTATTTTTTATTTATGTTCTGCCTTTAGTATTTTTATAAATAAGGCGATGAACATATCCAACACACCTCCCTCCTCCTATTTTCCCCACGACAACAACCCTCTAGACCACTAGACCAAACGGAATTAATTATGGACTCCTTTTCCTGCACCCTAATTAATGATTTAATTAATGCAAGATATTTTCTTATTCAGAAAACATAATAGTTATGTGTTTCTTATAACTGATAGTTACACTTCAATATGGAATGAGAATAGACATTACTGGAATTATTCACTTACCGTGTGGCACCAAACAGTTTATTCACTTGTTGTTTGAAAAGGAAATGTTAATAGGTTAATAGCCAAATGTTAAACCTAGCAGTGGCATTTGCAGTGGATGGGTGATGTAGTGGTCAGACTGTTGTCAGGAGCATTATGATGGAAGTTGAGCTCTAGAAATTAAAGTGTGACAGTCTGTGGAGCAGTAATGTCTCCTTTTGAACTGACTTGGTCACATGCTTCCTGGGGTGCTTCATAGGCAGCAGACCTGCCTGTTGATATGCTAGCCCCCCCCCCCCCCCCGCCTCTTTCTCCTAATGTTTGTGTTGTATCTTCAGGATAATTGGTAGGAGGGATTGAACTGTATGGGAGGTTATTTAGCCACTCTGGGGTGGTGACAAGCTGCCAGTCTTGGGAGGCCCTGCTATGAAGTGGTTGACCGACTGCTGAGAAGCTGCTCTGAAGCACCAGGAACCAAGCAGTGGCCAAGCTCAAGTGATACCGATGGCTTTCACATTGAACAAAGCCAATAGTTCCCTTTCTCTGTTGTTATTATCTCATTTTAAGGGATTAAGTTATTGTGAGTGAAATCAGATTAGCTCCAGGAATTGAATCTCTCTAACTCCGGAGGCACAACACAAAGAGAGGAACACAACACAAAGAGAGAAATTTCCAGGGCATATGAATTCTTCTCCATTCTTCTTAATTAAATCTCCCTGAAGACTCTTCAGCCTTCTTTTCTTGTATTCTCTTTTGAAGCTATTTGCTTTCACAAGGAAAGAAATGCTATTTCATAGCCTTTTTAAAAAAAATTAAAAGTAATTGTGTGACCAAAACTTGATTTCCAGCTAATTCTCAGTTCCAAAGAAACTCTTTATTAGCATTAAGATGCTTATGCAACTGTCTCCAAACTGCTTAAATAATGCAGTTATCCTATTACTAAGTTCTCCCTGTTTCCTATGGGCAAGTTAGCATTGTTTGATGCTCAATGTCTCATGGTTTCATTCAATCTTTTGCACGAGTGAAAATGTAGGACATGGTGCCTGAAAGTAAGACAAGATGAAGAAGGGCTGACACACATTTTTACCCAATGATCACTTTTCAGGTGCCATGCATCTGGGAGGACTCTCTTTGGAAGAGTACAGGCACTCCTATCCGCCAGTCAGTTTTCAAGCGCCTCACACTCAGGGAGGACTCCCTAAACGGAGTACAGGCACTCCCTTTTCTATTTTGACTTTGCAGGACTAGGCTAGCAATTGCCCAGACACTCAGCCTTTCACAGCCTGGTGGGACTGTCAATCTACCTTTTTTCCAATATCTCCCAATCATGGCTCAACACAAGCTCATAGGAGTTGTGGTGCAGCTGAGGATGATGTGGTAGATTCTGGGCAGCAGCACATACACACACACACATTCACTGGACATACAAACACGAATTTGTGAAGTAGTCACCAACTGGGTCATCCAATTCAAGCTGCTTGGTCCCAATCAAAAACTCCCTTCACTATCTGCCATGGCAGAGCCTCTGGACAATATGGACTGATGCTGTTTGGATAAAGTTTCATATCGGCCAAGTTAGTCTCTTGCTGCTCAGGAACCTTAGTGGTTGCCAATTGTTAGAAGAAAAGATTCTGGGTTAGAGTTCAAGCCGGATTACTAATAAACACGCAAGGCAATTGCTTGAAAAGGAAGATTTATTCAGTGGTTTGACATAGAGAATAACAGTTGAAAATAGGCTACCAAATTAGTACATGAGACTGGTAGTACTTATAGTAACAATTGATTTTAAATGTGAAGTAATAGACTTTGATGTGAAACACGTTAAATGCATAAATAAAGATATTCCTACCTGGAGTGTGAAGTCTGGGGAGGAAAATCATTTTTGCCCTGTGTTGATCTTTGCCTGGATTTGGATTTTTGTGAGGCGGGGTCTAAACATCAGGGTGCAGCCCACATGTCAATGTAGTCAGAGAAAGTTTAAGTGGCTTGTTTGTATCTTTATTTTGAAGCGTGCCTGCAGATCAGAGGTGGCCAGGGCTGCTTTGTGACCTGGCCAAAAGGGGAAGGGCCTCCACAGGGATTTTTATCTTTCAGCACTACTAAAAGCTGTTTAATTTTGGCTGTGTATATGAGGGTGCATCCAAGATTGCGTGCTGGTATTTATAAGACCCAAAGCAAAAGGTGGTATCATTTAACACACTTAATCCATTCCATAATAAAGTACTTTTTGTTTCTCATCTGTAATTGTCTGTCTCTTTTTTGTGGTTCGCCTTGTGTTTCAAAGGGATCTCACGGTGGCCCAAGTGGGTGGAAAATTGTTCGTACATGAATGAAATTCTAATTGTACCATAGAATGTAGTTATGCTGTGGTCCAAAGAACTAGTTTATTATGTGTGTGAAACATGCCTAATGATGGGAATATAACTCTTTCTGGTTACCTCTTAAAAAGTTCACTTCGTTGCAATAAACTGCTAAGAACCAGCTTCAGTGAGAATTGCCTTAGTTACAGAAAATTTAACATCTCTTCTTCTCCCCCAACCATCAATTGCTTGGTTACCAACTCATCTGCAGCTCTATCCATCTTTCTGGGATTCTTCTCTCTGCAGTCTTTTCCAGGTAGTGGGAGACAGATTTAGTTCCTCCAAGAAGAGAACCACAGGAGAAAATTATAGAATCCCACTTGGTAGCAAGGGTTTGGTGATCTCAGGATCAGAGCAAATCTTTTTCATATGTCTGGTTTCAGAAAGTGAAAAGTGGTTCAAGAAAGCTAAGCTGCCCTCTTCAGCATTCTCGGTCTTTGCAGGAAAATTTGGATAGGAATGAAGATCTGTCACGAGCATACATATTTATTAGATCTATAGGGAAATAAATGACCTGTAGTGGATCTGTCGTAGAAAAAGAACTTTCCAAAGTAGCTTATTTAGCAAATTAAGTTTGTTAAAAATGATGGGTGCTTCTGCTACGCTGTTGTTTGGAGTGCTAGTTCATAATTTGGAAGAACAGATAAGAACAGATATATGGCTGGTTTGGATCGGTACTTTCCAAATTCATTTTGAGCATTGTAAGTTGATTATGGAGTTGACTTGTGTTAACAGATGGATTACTTGCTTCTGAATCTGGTCGTTCTTACTCATTTCTGTTCCTTCTGTAATAAGCTATGGATGTAATGGGAGTAATCCTCTTTTCAGAATGAACTATGTCCTGGTCTTTAATTTATTTCCTTTGTTATCCATGAGAATCTTGGTCTTGTAGAAAAACAAACTAGTTTCCTACGCTCTATTCAAATGGGACCTTTTCATGAAAATATTGCTTTGGATACGGGCAGTGTTTTGGCTCTGGCTCCATTTTTTTTTTTTTTTTTTTTGTAGTAACAAATGCAGGTAACTATTGTGGTGTAGCTTAGAAGAATGAGTCCTATATCAGTGAAATACTGTGCTAGTTGTCTCTGATGTGGACCTGTACTTAACTCTAAATGGAAGTGTATTGCTAAGTATTAATACATTAAAAAGCAAATAAATATATTTATTAAACAAAAAGCAAAGTATTGATTAATCATTGAGCATTATCAAGTGTTTATCATTAAGTTGTCTCACTTACTTTGGCCATGTCATGTGGGAGAATTCCACGCAATTATATTTGGAAGAGTTAGCAGTAGAAAGAAACCAGACCATCAAAGATCACAGTGTCTGGACACCATCAAAGTGACACCAGCCAGAGCATAGAACCATGATGGTGAACCTATGGCATGCATGCCCAGAGTGGCACGCGGAGCAATGTTGCCTGGTATGCACAGCATCAGCTCTTCCTTTTCCTGGTATCTGACACGCATGCATGTGCAATGATCAAATAGCTTTCGTGCATGTGGCAGTGCCGGAAACTGGAAGAGTTGGTCTTCTGTTTTCCGCTGTGTGCATGCACGCCGGCTAGATGATTATTGCACACGCATGCATGCCAGTAACTGGAAGACTGGCTGGCCAGCGCACATGTGTGTGCTGGAAACCAGAAATACAATTTCTGGTGCGTGCATGCCCCCTGGGCAACTCCTCTTCCAGGTTGTAGCTTTGACACGCACGCTCCCTTTTCGGCACTCGGTGCTAAAAAGGTTCACCATCACTGGCATAGAAATATTTAAAAGAAGTAGTGCCGATCAGAAGATGTGGTGAGACCTGGCCCATACAATCACCAAGAGTCGGACATGACTAAATGGATAACATCATCATCATCATGTAAAATTCATAGCAGATTTTCTTTCCTAGATTCATTTATGTCACCTAAAACACTTGCATATTGGGTTTTGAAAAAAATGTATTGTTGTTGTTACTACACTTATTATTAAAATTGCAATTGCTAATCCTCCTAATTCAAAGACTTCTCTTGGCAGATTACATTAACTTGTTCTGGCAGGATTTTCTTAGTCCTGAAAATGTCAATTGGGAAATGTAACATTACCATTCTAACTATGATTTGGAAACTGGGAATTATGACAACAAAGAAAGGTGAAAGGAACAGATAAATACAAAAATAAATGTGTTATTTTTAAAAAAAGACAATATGATTTACACCCAGGCCATTTTTAGAGTCAGTTTTCTAGTCTTGAAATTCTTCAATTCTCGGAGCCGGTGTTGGGGAGGACAGGTTGAAACATAAATGGACAGCCCACCTTTACACCTACAACTGCAATTCAGGTGAAAAATATGGCTGTGTGGGAGCAAGGCTATTTTAAGAAGCACACGGTTCTGCAACTATTTGGCTCTGTAATTTGAGCAAATTGTAAGCTCTCCATTGACATATGTAACAGGTATAAAATAATATTCTGAAATCCTACTGAATGTAGTTTATATCAAGAAAATAAAAAGGGAAAACAGAAAACACCTGGCTGATGATATTTCCGGGCTTTTCTAAGTGTGTTTGACACACTAAGTGTGTAAGCTATTCTTTAGCATGCTTTAAATTGCAAACTAGAGGTAGTCTTCGACTTACAACAGTTCATTTAGTGACTGTTCAATGCATTGAAAAAAGTGACTTCTTACCGTTTTTCACACTTATGACCGTTGCAGCATCTCCATGGTCATGTGATCAAAATTCAGACACTTGATAACTGTTCATATTTATGATGGTTGCTATGACCCGGGTCATGTCATCCGCTTTTGCGACCTTCTGATGAGCAAAGTCAGTGGGGAAGCCAGATTCACTTAACAACAACATGTTGCTAACTTAAGAAACACAATAATTCACTTAACAACTGTGGCAAGAAAAGTCGTAAAATGAGGCAAAACTCAATAAATGTTTCACTTAACTATATAATTTTTTGGTTCAATTGAGGTCGTAACTCAAGGACTACCTGTACTATTCTTTTCTAGCTTTACATATAGCATACAGCACAAAATTAATATACGTCTGGTGGGGAAGGAAGAGGAAAGGGAGAACACAATTTTGGTGGCATTGGTGTGCATCATAGCATTTCTGTCATTATAGAAATGCTTTTGGAGTTCCTCTGATTGTGGAAATTGCTGCGAGCTGTATCTGTGATTGCTTCTCACGTTGTTCACATATATGAAAGGAGAAAAAACAGTGTTTAGAGCAATTTTTTAATAGTTCCCAAATTTGTTACTTTTTAAAAGCCTTTTTTTTTAACATTTAGAATATCTAGGAAATTCATCTAATTGTTTGTTTCCAGAATTGGAAAATATTCTTGATGAGCAGAGAGAAATGGCAGATAAACTCCAGCATGAAAAGTGGAGCAGGCATTTGTATTTCACTTGCAGCACTTTCATATTTACAAGTGTTTTTATCCTTTACCTTAGTTGCATCAGCCACATAAGTTTAAGTAACGCGTAGGTGCAGGAGGAGGACTTCATAGCTCATCCTGGCACTCTGTTTATTGTACCAGGCCAGCAATAGATTTTAAATACTGATTAACAGAGCCCTGAATAATGAATAGCTCCTTTCCCCACATCGTGCACATTTTGCCTGCCTTGTATTGTTTTACACAATGCTTTTCAGAGGGCTTGTTCCCCCTTAGAGCTTCTGGATATTGTAATTACCCTGTCTATATAATGAAAAGAATTAAGGATGTACCATATTTTTCAGAGTATAAGACGCACATTTTTCCCTCAAAAAAGAGGCTGAAAATCAGGGTGTGTCTTATACACTGAATGCAGCGTTTTTTGCCTCCTGAAACTCCGCCCCCTTCACTAAAATGGCCGTGCAGGGCATGGATAGCCTCTAGGAAGCTTTTAGAGAGCTCCTGAGGGCTGGGGAGGGCAGGAATGAGCAAAAAATGGCCCCTTTTTTACTCAATTTTACCCTCCCCAGCCCCCAGGAGCATTCTATAAGCTTCCTAAAGGCTATCCATGCCCCCATTTTTTTTTACAAAAAAACGAGCCCATTTTCGTGAAAAATTGGCCTTTTTTGCTCGTTTTTGCATCTCCCCCAGGAATACTCTGCAAGCCCCCTAAAGGCTATCCATGCCTTTTTTTGGGGGGGGGAAACGGGCCCATTTTTGCAAAAAAAACAGGCTATTTTGGGGAGGTTTGCAGAGTGCAAAAACTTTTTTTTTATTTGCCTCTTCAAAACCTTGGTGCAGCTTACACTCCGAAAATACGGTACTTATCTGCAGCTACAGCTCTGACTTCCAGTGCCTTTGCTGTAGTTATTTCTGGGGGCTTTTTTGGGGGGGGTAATGTAGCATAATTGACAATGATTTGGGATATGGGAAGAAACACTTTGCCTGATCTTTATGATCTTCATATGCTTTTATTTATTCATTTTGTTTCCAGGCACTTGTGTCGTGAGCAGACCCTGAGCTGGGGTAGCTCAGAAGATGACAGAGTACAAACTGGTGGTGGTTGGAGCAGGAGGCGTTGGGAAAAGTGCATTGACTATTCAGCTGATTCAGAATCATTTTGTTGATGAGTATGACCCTACCATAGAGGTGAGAAACCCGGTGTTTTCTTCACAAAGTTGTCTCCTTCTCTCTTAGCCTTAATGCAATCCATGCTTATAATTTGAATTTAATCATTCTTTCCACCAGAAATGTAAATGAAGAATGAGAAACGGACTGATGTTCTTTTTCCTAACATGATGATAGGTGATCCAAAGAAAAACCACAATAGAAGACACACCATTAAATTCTATAACCTGATTGTCTCCACATGCTTTGGATTACAGTTGCCATTTCAGAGTTCTGGTTGTAGGTAATGGGGAATTGCAGTCCAGCTCCTCTGAAAGGCCCTTGCTTTGCCATTCTGTCATTTTGCTGGGAGCATCATTTATCATCCTTGGGGTTTGTTTTTATTTTTATTTTTGTTAATGGTTAAGATGGTCCTATGGACTTTGGAAACCCAAGCCAGCTCTGTTATATAATTTATGTCTTATGTTGTACTAATCCACATGGTCTGTTAAGTATGAATTGGATTATCTTGAAATTCCATTACATGACTTTGCAGAGGAATGTTCTGCTGTCAAGGAAATGTTTAAATTCCCCCATCATATGCATTTTCCCTCCCTCCTTCCTCCCCCCCCCAAACACACACACATTTTATAAAATAGGGATCATGTGCTATACCTGCATCTTAGGACTGATTCATGATAGGTCAGGAAAGCTTTATATAATATCAATGCATACATCTGGCTTCTCTTTTGGAAATGTAAATAGTTTAAAAATAGAATTATAGTTTTCAAATGAGCCACATTTATTTTTCATCAAGAAGAGTGCAAACACAAGGGTTCCAAACACAAAAAAGGAACTTGTTGTCAGCTAGTTTGATACTTTCAGTCTGATAGAGGCAAATCCTAGTGCTTTATATGAGTTTTCTTCTAAGTAAGTATGGATAAAATTGCAATGATGTCCCCAAATCCTACATAGCTTTCTCAAAAGTAACTGCAACCTATTTAGTGAATCTTAATTGAGTATACAAGCTTTATAGTTCACCCTTTTTTCCTTAAGTGAAATCCATGCATGCAGTTAGTAAATACTTGTGTGGCCTTAAAGAAAACTGTAGAGTTGCATACCCACTGACAGTTGTTAGTGACAAGCCTTCCTTGATCAGCTCATTTATCCAGAATGAATAATGGGCTGCTTTGCAAAACAATAACATATAATTTTACCCTCCTTTTGAGATGACAGCAGTGGTGTGCCATCAGCACGAGAGAACTTGAAGTATTCTAGAAGAAAGTAAGTGTGTTGGCATAGTCATCTATTGTGTGGATATTCTTGCATGGCTATATGATTATAAGCCACGGTGGCGCAGTAGTTAGAATGCAGTACTGTAGGCTACTTCTGCTGCCTGTCAGCTGCCTGCAATTTGGCAGTTTATATCTCACCAGGCTCAAGGTTGACTCAGCCTTCCATCCTTCCGAGGTGGATAAAATGAGGCCCAAATCGTTGGGGGGCAATATGCTGACTCTGTAAACTGCTTAGAGCAGTAAAGCACTGTGAAGTGGTATATAAGTCTAAGTTCTATTGCTATTACTTTTTCCTAAGGGGAAAGTAAGAGAAAGATGCTGAATGGGAATAAGTACATTATCTAAGAGTTCCAGGATCAGGATGTTTCAGACTTCTCACTCTGATAAAATCCTGGGGTTTCCATGCTGACTTCCCCTTTCACTTTGTGATTCTTTTAGAAAATGCTGGAATAAGATAGTACTAATACACTATATACTCCACACACCCCCCCCCCAAACTGGGCAAGACCAAGGAAATGGGAAGTGTAAGATTTCAGTAAGATATGGGATAAATGCAGTGTCTTGGAAACTATCATAGGAATTTCCCAGCCTTATTTATAGTGAGTTAATTAAAATGGAGTTATGTTCAACACTCTGAAATGCTTCTTCCTGCACTTCTTTCCACCTGGACTAAGTTTATGAGATAACCTGTGTACTGACTCCTGGGCTGCTATCTGGTGTTTGTATATATGGAGGATCAAGGAAGGGTTGCGGTCATCTATAGAAATCCTATAGATTTGTCTCACCAGGCCTCCACCCCTACAAAATGGAATAAGGGCCTTGTTGGTGGACTAGATTGGTGGGCTAGAAATAGTCTCTCTATTCTTGGAGAATCTCAGAACAATTATACTGGTAGCTATGCTAATGTTGCCTGGTTCAGGATTCCAGGGTTACCATGGTAACCCTGGGGCTTTCTCAGCACACCATCAGTCCCAGACTCTTTGCAGGGCATATTTTAAGTCTTAAAAAATATTGTCACCGACCAAACATAGAAGTTAAAACATCACAATGCATACCTATCCAATAAAAAAACCTATTTGTCCCTTAAGTAGATATACCCAAAGAAGCAATCAAAAACTTCTACTTGCCACAGTAGTAAATTTGGCTCCATTTCTAGAGACTTCTCAATCCTTGTCATTTATTAAAGTAGTACATAACTACCATATGAGACTGGTCTGAACAGTTTGCAAACAGAGGGGAGATTAGCACTGCCCTCCAAAACTGATATAGGGCATTCCAAAAGTACATAAGCTACCATACCAGTTTTAAAGTCTGAGCAAATAACGTGAATGCTCTTGGTAAGGAATGCCATTTTATTTCCATTCAAATGAGCTTATATCAAGGCCCTCCTGTGAGATGGAACTGATAAATGATAAAGATATTGGGAGAATTTAAAAAGAAGGGTGTGTGAAATTACTGTAGCAGTGATGGCAAATGTTGTTTCTCTCTTGGTAAATCAAAATCTAAATGTCCATGCTTGAATTCTTTCTGAGCTTCACTGAAGCTTAGCATGGATGGAGACTTGGATCATCTATTATTTCCTTATTTCAAGAAGACTGGTGCTGTCTTTCAAAACTAATTGAGCTAAAGATTTGCATTCCCCCTCCCCTCATTTGTTTAAGCCAGTACTTCAACCAGCAGAGTCATAATTGAGTCATGACTGAAATATAGCCAGGTAGTAGTAGAAGAAGTGTGTTAGTGACAGAGCGGGAAAGTCAAGGTAAAGACCACAGAGATTTAAGATTGTATAGCTTCTAACACAGAGATGTGTTTGTAAGCGCAACATATTTCACAATAGAACTGCACTTTGCAGGTGTATTTCTTGATTTGATTTGGGGTAGGGCGGATCATGCATGTCACCTCTTGTCATGAATGGCTCACTTCCTGATAAGTTGTGATCTTGCTGTGGCTCAGATGTAAACTAGAAATCCAAATTTCAGCTTATCAGGTGCCATGTGAACAGAGTTTATAGGTTCAGTGTTAATTGCTGTGACCCAAGAAAGCAGAAAGATGGGATGGGGAGTCATTTGTGCTTTAGATTTTTTTCTCCCAATTGAGATTTTAGGGTCTAATGCAGACCTGAGCATTTGATGGCCTCCCCAGGACACATCTGGCCTTTTAACTGTCCCTATCTGGCCTGCATCAGGTCAGAAATTAGAAATCAAATGGAAATAAGTGTATTCCATGCACACAATACAGTTGCTTTGCTTTTATTTTGAGGTGACTGCAATTCTTTTTTGCAGTTCGCATGTGTGGTGCGTGCAGCCCTCTTCTTTCAAGCTTCCACAACAGTCCCATGTGACCCTTGGTAAAATTAATTGCCCACCGCTGGTCTAATGAGACAATGGCAAACAAAGGACAAAGGCAAAGGAGACCATGACTTTGGGGCAAGCAGAAAGTGGAACTTGGGCTCAACCATGTCAGTACTTCACCATCAGTGTGGATTTCAAAATGTTTTACAACCAGTACGGAGGGCATGGCTAGGTGGGGGCGGGGCATGGGACTGAGTGGGTGTGGCCAACCTGACATCACTCACGCGCACGGAGGATTGGGAGAAGCCCACGTGGCGTGTGTCTCTTCTCTTTGACAGCTACCTCGTTTCTAATTTGGGGGGGGGGAATCAATGCAAAGGGAGGAAAAACATGGATTTCTTCACCCCCAATTGGAAACGAGGCAGCTGTCAAAGAGAAGGGCGCGCACACCATGTGGGCTTTTCTAACAGCCAAATTCCCCTCCTGTTCCTTCTTCGTTTGTTTGAACAAGCCACGTGGGGTGCACTACCTTCTATTTGACAGCCGCCTGGTTTCCAGTGCTGGGGGGGGGGGGGAGAAATCAATGTTTTTCCTCCCTCTGCATGGATTCCCCCCCCAATTGGAAATGAGGTGGCTGTCAAAAAGAAGGGTGTGCACACCACATGGGCTTCTCCCAATCCTCCGCTCCGGCAAAGGAAGTGGATGGGCGGGGCAAGCCTGGGGCAGACAGGCGAGCGAGTTAAGCAGCGATTGGGTGGGTGGGGGAAGCGAGCAAGGGGGCAGGGCCTGGGAGGGAGCATTCCGGTACGCAGCCTCCAGAAGAACGGAGGTACCAATGCGTACCGGCTGAAACCCACCCCTGTAATCACCACATACTGTACCTTCATTCCCTCTCCCTCTCTCTCCCCATCTCTCTCATTAAAAAGTAGGTTGTAGAGAAGCAGAGAATGGCTGAAGACACAAGAGTCAAAAGAACTATTAATTGGCAAGGTCCTCTGCTGAGTCAGCTCTGAAGCTGCTGGGTTTCTCTCTTGTGCCTTCTTAGCTGCAGTGATACAAGAGGTAGTGGTGGGGAGACCTTTGTAGGTTCAAATCAGCTGCTGAAGTGGGGAAGGCAGCATGTAAATCTTCCCCTCTCTTTCTCCAGGCTACCTTCGGTTGTTGCAACTTTGAGAGGCAACCTTGGTGCCTCAGGCCTCCCACTGTTTGAGAGATTTGCCTTGGCGGGGCGGCGGGGGCAGAGCTCTGTAGGTGTTCTTGGTGATGGTTACCTCAGATGTTCTCTTGTCTTTTTATTGACTGCATTTTTTTTTCACGTGCTAGTCGGGGCCCCTTTTGCAGACTGGGATGGTATGGGCCAGGCATCCAGTTCTGCAGCAGAGCTTGTCTGTGTGTGAGGCAGGATTGTGGTAGCTTTTCAAAATGCAGCTGCATGTGACAAATAATTCTGCGCAAGATCTGCTATATTTAGAATGTGAACAAGAGGTGGATAATATGTAACTGCAGCAGGAAAAGTAATACTAGAAAGATTACACCCCCCCACACACACACACACACTTTTTTTGGCAATCTTTAGCATTGTAGTTAGTATTCATTTGAGGCTGAGGCTGCTTTGAGGGAGCTTTTCAATTTTCTGTGAACATGCACAGGTTACAGCCGTTATTCTTTTATCCTTCTGTACTTAATGGAATTCTATTTTTATTTGTTACGTCTATTTCTACCCACTAGTTCCTTGGGTAGAGCATACAAAGTGTTCCTTACCCCCCTTCCAGCTTCTCCGTGGAAACCTGACAATTTCATAACTCCCTCTTATCAGAGAATCCTTCTTCTTCTTCTCTTGTACTTAGTTTCATATGCTGACAGAGAGCACCCAACATGATTCTTCTAGTTTGTAAAAGTAGCTCACCCTTCCACCTCAAAGAGCGCCCCAAAGGAAACCAACTGTATTATAACCTTGTAAATACTTTTTGATTGCTAAACCAGATCATTACAGAAATATGGAAAAGGGGGATTTTTGAGGGGAAATAGCACACATATTGTGTTGGAACCTGCATCCTGATGGGATGATGTCACGCTGTGTGAATTCATCCCAAGAGAGCTTGATCGCCTCATCCTTGTTTGTATATGAACTGGGCCTTATTGTTGTGAAACCCAGATCTCCCTCCGAGGAGGTTCTAAAGGACAGGACATTCTTCAACTGTTTTGTTATTTATGGACGCCTTCAACTTTTTGATTTCTTGATATCACTTTAAAAATAGATGTTTAGAGGAAAGCGTCATTGCGCTTGGGTATGGTTCTTAGCTGCAAGGTTGTGTTTCATGCCTGCTTTTTTACTTTGGGACATCTTTTAGCAGTCTCTGGTGTCTTTTTCAAATTTACCTACAAAGAAAGAGGTGGAAAGGTTACATTTGCAACATCCCACTGCTGCATTTTTCTCTCCTTGATGGAGGGTGAAAGGGATAGGCTGCCTGGTGAAGAACTCTCCCTCGCTCCCCCTCCCCCTCTGTGTGTGTGTGTGTATGCTCACACACTTGCACATCCTGCAGGCTCTGCTTTGTGGCTTAAGTGTCTGGTTTTGTCATTTTGAAGTGCAAAACAGTAGCCTGCATTGTTCTCTGGAAGGTCAGTTGGGAGCAGTGTAATAAAATCTGATCAGCAAAATTACATGAGAAAATTGGGGAAGGGGCCTGAATGGCTTTTGTTTGGGGCTTGGCTCAGTTGAATCTAGCTCTCTTCCCCTTTTTTGTTCACAATTACCAAACTGAAGCCACCATCTTCAATGACCAGCACTGTGGATCACTTTTCCAGATCTATGTGACTCCTATAGTTTGGCAGATGAAGTCAAAAAAAGATTTTTTTTTCCTATTGTGACAAAGTGAAGGTAATAATGTAGGCTGGTGCAGATCAACTTGCCTAGTAGGTATTTTTCCTTTTAATTCAATCTTTTTTATTTTCCAAACCTGTAATAGAGGTAGAGAATATTATTATCTCAGTTTGCAGCTTTTAAGCATTTCTAAAAGTGTCAATGTAGTTCCCCCCCACCAAAGCTGATGCTCTTGAGAAGGGTTGGGTTTTAATACACTAATTCACAGCCTCCATTGCTTTTGGGGATTTTAGGTGGTGGAGTCCAAAACAGCTGGAAGGCACTAGGTTAGGAAAATCTGTCTTAATTGTTCACTTAGGACAAGGGTGTCAAACTTGCGTGTCATGTTGCTGTCATATAATGTATAATGAGATTTTTTTTCCCTTCGTGGAGCTGGGTGGGCATGGCCAATTTTAAAGGAGTACACCTACTACAAATACAGTGTAGAATATTTTGAGATCTTAAGTTTGTATTGAGCTAATGAAGCAGCAATATTCCCCTCCTGTGTAAAATTGTTCTTCCTCACACTGGATGACAGTAATTACCTTGCTTTCATCTGGAATCAGAGGGGAAAAAAATCTTTTTGTTTTAAAACAAGATTTCCCAGCAAATGTTTTCTGATTTAAAAAGTGCCACAGCAGGAAAAAAAAACACATAGTTTATGACTAGAAACTGAACGTGAAGCTATGCCATTATTATATGAATAGTTGAAATGGATATGGTTTAATGATTCCAAGCTGTGTTTTGAACACAGGAACTGGAAAAAAAAAGACTGGACAGTTTTGTAGAAAAAAAATTTTTTTTTAAGTTCAGGCATGAGAATTTAGTAATAAACTTTCCCTGATATAAATAAGAATGTATTACAGATGTCCTCAACGTATCACCACAATTGGGCCCAAAATTTCTGTTGCTAAGTGAGACATTTGTTAAGTGAGTTTTGCCCCATTTTACAACCTTGCTTGCCACAGTTGTTAGGAGAATTACTGTAAATGTTAAATTAATTGTCATGTTCCAGCGTTCACGTTGAATGCAAACAGAGAGTCAGTTTATTTGGTGAAAAACTTTATCTCTATCTAATATTACGTGATAACCAGCACTAAATGACAATGATACAAAGGTAAGCAAATCCAAGTCAGTTCTAACCAAGTTAACACCATCACTCATATATATACCATTATCCCACCCAGCGTCACCCACAACTCCACCCAGATGACACACACCCACCATCACCATGACCCACACCCTCCACCACACCCCCACTCAGTGTCACCATAGCCTCCTTCCTGGTTAGCCACATCCAAGCAGAAGAGTTATGTCAGAGTAGGCGGTTGCACCCAAGTAGAAGAGTTACTATGCAGAATAGTGAGGGAAGCCTTACAGAGCCACATGCAGCTACAGGCTCCGCCAACATCAGAGAGCCAACATCAACGTGGCAGCATTGGTGATGTGTAAGCATGGATGAGCAGGGGTGGCGATGGACGGGCTCCCCCCTGAATGGCAGCCCAAGGGCTGACATTAATAACACGGTTGTTAAGTGAATCTATTGACTTTGCTCATCAGAAGGTCACAAAAGGTGATCACATGATCCTGGGACAGTGCAACCATCATAAATATGAGTCAGTTGCCAAGCATTTGAATTTTGATCACGTGACCCTGGGGATGCTGCAATGGTTGTTTGAAAACCAATTATAAGTCACTTTTTCCAGGGTCGTCGTAACTTTGAATGGTCACTAAACGAACTGTTGTAAGTCGAGGACTATCTATAGATAACTGAGAAATGAGGCAGTCTCCTATAAATTGATGGTCTGCTAATGAGGCCTATCTGGAAATTATTGTATCCTACATTGGATGAGTCAGTGTTATGGATGCATGGCCAGAGACCCAATAATTTATTTAACAACAAAAGAAAAAAAAGGTGGACTGTTTTCTAGTGATCTATTTTTAATCCCTTTGTATGAGATGAAAACTTTGAAAATATTCATTACAGTCTTTTAGAGGCTAATAGCTGTCCTTGCAGTTTTTGTTGCTAAATGATTGAAAGCTACATGCATACACTGCTTTAATTGAAAAATCCTGTGTGACATTTATATTTGGTCTATTGTTAAAATGTTCACATACTGTCATTAACTGACAGTGAAACAACTGTGAGTATATCTGTAGAAGCTGGGAAGTAGCTTGATTGCAAAATTCTGGGCACTCATCCCCCCCCCCCCCCCGCTCCATTCCTATGGGAGATGTACCTATCCTCTTTTTTGCCAAGATAGGGATGTTTCCAGATACCAAATCCCAACTTTCCCCAATTGTTTTTGATTGTTCTTACTTGATGTAAGCCACTCAGAGTCACTTTGGAGCCTCTAAATCTCTTACATAAATAAATAGTTTTTCTAATACCACTGTTGTCTCCACCAGATTGCTTCACAGAATTTCCCTTGGATACAATTTGTGTGTTTTTTTTAAAAAAAAAAATCCAATATTTCCTCTGTCTAGATTCAGAAAAAATTTTTGGCCCACGCCTTCTTATGCCATTATTCATCGTGCTTATCTAATAAATGTCTTTGATATACTTATATAAATGATACCTCTTTTTTTAGATCTACTCTTGCCATATTTTTGATGCTTTCAAATATCACATCTAAGTTTTTGATGTCTAATGGAAGTACATGTGACTGAGAATTTGCTCTTTGTTTTTTGAGGAAAACGGAACCAACTTTGCTTGGCCACTTCATATTCCTTCTACAGCAAACTGCAGAGAAGCAGGCAGCACTTTAAATGAAGATGGATACAGAGCAACCATTTTTATCATTCCTCTGTCAAGCCATAAAGAGAGGTTGCTAATACATGATTGATGGAGACATACAATGCTTTTTCCCCATAAAAGAGTCAGGTGATAGTCATCTTGAAAACAGTATCCAACCAAGCAGCGGCTCAGTTGTTCTTTGTCCAAGATTCTCCTTTGGAATTTGTTTACCAAGGGGTACTACAAATCCATGGGAACTCTGGTTATTGTAGTTCAGTGTGCCTACATAGAAGATCCCAGTTTTGAATAGGGCTACAGAAAAGTATATTTGAAATCTAAAGTATTTTTAGTCCTTGGATTTAAGCCATATGGATTACAAAAGTTTCCTGCTTTCTGTTTCTAAAAGGAACTTGGAGGTCAGTTCTTAAAAATTTTCTTAGAAGTCATTTATTGAGCCTGGCCCTTAGCCTGTTTGTTTTTCAACAAAAGAGCAGTGGCAACGTTTTATATAATATGGTGTGCAGTACTTATAACTCAGTTTGATAAAATCAAACCAGAATGATCCTTGAGTTTGCCTACATTGTGTTCCTCATTAAATTCCAAGAACCTTGACATTTTTCCTTCTGTTTTACATTAACCTTCATTTGACATGTCATCTGAAGGAAGATTAATTGCTCTTCATCAATAATTCTAAGTTGTAGTTAAGTTACATTGAGAATGGGACCTTTTATTCTCCTCCTTTGGGATGATGTTGAGGAGTAGCATGCAAAGATGTCACTAGGGTTTCATTTTGTTCTTTTAAACAATCGTTTGGAATAACGTCTGAAAGCGTTGTTTAGATGGTTTACTTGTCTTTTTCTGGGAGGTCAAGGTAGTCAAATGGGGCTCTCCTTTCATTTTATCCCTGCCACAGCCACACATTTGGTTGTGTGCTTGTCCTGCATATTTGCCAGATCAGAAAGACTAAGGCAACTTATATTTAGAACACAAACAGTCAAAATGCAAAAAGTATGGCAATGATAGCATGCAATGGGGGAAGCATATAAAACCCAATTTCAGTCATTGCTCCAACTCACAAAACACCTCAGCCCAGGGCTCATTGGAAAAACAGGTTTTCAATGCATTTCTAAAGCAGGCCAGGGATGTACTCCTTGCTAAAGCACTAAAGTTACTTGTGTAAGATGTGTTGAACAATTAAGATATTTAAGATCTCTTTTTCAAGCAAGTAAGTAGCAAATCCCGCAGGACAGCATTGTTGCAGGTGAAACCCAATGAAAATTCACACAAACAAAACGGAAGGTTGGATTACACTTTGCATTATGCCCAAGAGGGATTCAAGTTCAAGACCATGCTGGCAGTCAAAGAGAGTGACATTGTCTTCATATCATTCCCAGCTCATGAATAAGCTAGGCTTAAATTGTCCTTAATTGCACCAATCTTGAAGGGTATTTTTCCTTTATTCCAGCACAATCTAAAGGATTCCGCAAGGTGGATAAAATCTATCACACACTACATGGGAGGAAAATCAAGTAATGAGCTTGGAGGTGGAAAGGATCAGCAGTAGGGATGTTTCACACCATAGTTTTCTGTTGACTCAAAGTGGGTAAAGAGCAACATAATATAGAGAAAAGACCCAGAAGAAAAAGCATATGTTAGAGATACGAACACTATGATTAGGTGTTTTACATGCTTTGCTAGGAATTACCTAGTAAAAAATAAAGTAAGGCATTGAGAATATCCCCTTATTGAGAATTGTAATAGTTAGATATTTTTAATTTTAAAAAAAAGCCAAGTGAGATTTGTGTGTAGTTAAATTTTTTAACATTTTACAGTAGCAGGTCACATTTTTGTCTCTCTTAATTCTGGACTTCCAGTATTTAGCCTTTTACTTACAACTTCTTTTTCAGAAAGTGGATGTCGTTTTATTTTCTAAGAACATTTGAAAAAAACACTGTAGTTAATTTTTAAAATAAATTATTAGAAATGAAAAAACCCAACATTATTAAATATTAAAGATACTTTTAAATTTTTAAAATGAAAGGTAAAGCAAGAGATATGGGTATATGTTTTATTTAGCAATGGAGAAAAGCCTTTTGAAGTAGAATACCTCTAGCCCAGAAGAATAGAATATGAGAACAGGTCTATGCTGATTTTTTTCCCCATAGCAATAATTTTATCTTGATGGACAATATTATGGCTAGGTGGGGAAGACATGGTTATATTGCTCATGAACTCCACCCAGTGTTTGCCCACATTCATATTTACTTTCCGGCTTATTTGTGCACCAGTCAAAGAAGATAACTGTGCTCCTCCTTTGGCACAGCTACTTTTAAAAGGATAAGTACATACTAAATAAAGTAAAGAAAATAGGTTTGCAAAGCCTGAACAGTGTGGTGTCAAGGACATACCTTATCTGTCAGAGGAGAACACTGGCACTTCTAGAACACAAGCTGCTGCTTTGACACTAGTGGTATGAACTCTTTCTCTGAAATGCACCTTGGGAAATGTATGTGGAGAGTCCAACCTCTACATTTTCCTCAAAACAGGAAAGGAAAAAGTCCTAAAAACGTTGCTGCCCTCTATCAATTACAACTGGAGGGGGACAGAATAAAAATGGTTCCTTGGCCATCAAAATTTGTGTACCCTTGCCTGTGGTTCTCAGTGTGGTTCAGATTGCTGGCTCTGGAAAACCCAAGAGTAATGCGTCCCAGGGTGTGAACTATGGATTATAAGCAACTACCATATTTTGGGGGGTATAAGACGCACCTTCCCCCCAAAAAAAGGCTGAGAATCTGGGTGCATCTTATACACTGAATACAGCATTTTTGGCCTTCCAAAACCTCACCCCCTTCACAAAAATGGATGTGCAGAGGGTTTGGGAGGCCTGCAAAGTGCTCCTGGGGACTAAGGAGGGTAAAAACGAGCAAAAATGGACTGGGTTTTTTTGCCCCCCCTTCCCCCAGGAGCACTCTACAAGCCCCCTAAAGGCTATGCATGCCTCTTTTGGGGGGCAAAAAACAGGTCTGTTTTTGCAAAAAACGCATTGTTTTTTTCTCGTTTTTGCCCAGCCCCCAGGAGCAATTTGCAGGCCTCTCAAATTCTCTGCATGCCCCATTTTTCACAAAAAATGAGGCGTGCAGAGGGTTTGGGAAGTCTGCAGAGTGCAAAAACGGTTTTTAAAATTTACATCTTCAAAATCTTGGTGCGTCTTATACTCCGAAAAATACGGTAGTTTTGTTTTGATATTATCCTCTCAAAGGGCTGTGCCAAGCCCGAATTCTCCAGAGCAGCATTTATAGGCAAACATGCTATATAAAGCAGGTGCAGATTGGGAGACACAGAAAAGACCTATGGGAGATGCAAGTGAAAGGGAAAGTGGGCTGGGGGAGAAGGTAGTTGAGACTTGGTCAACTAGCAGAGCATATGAAAGAAAAGAGAGGCTTGCAGGAATAGAGAGCAGCAATGACAGAACCATGAAGATGGCAATGGTGCAAAAACTTGCAAAAAGGGGAATGAATGATGAATAGCTAAGTTTGTGAGAAGCAAAAAGAGGAGCAGTCAGGGATAACAGCCATAAGCAAATATGGCTGACACCACCCCTAATCAATCTTACTTCTCTCTTGAGTGCAGGATTCGTACAGAAAGCAAGTAGTGATCGATGGGGAGACCTGCTTACTGGATATCTTGGACACAGCTGGCCAAGAGGAATACAGTGCCATGCGAGACCAGTACATGAGGACAGGAGAAGGCTTCCTCTGTGTCTTCGCTATTAACAACACCAAGTCCTTTGAAGACATTCATCAGTATAGGTGAGTAGAATCATCTTCACCTGCCCTGTCTGTGAAGGACGGCATGTAACTTGTTTTATTCCAGACCTCTGGAATAAGGGAACACATGGCTAACCCTTTTTTCAGCCTAAAAAAAGAAGAAGAAGAAGAAGCCTTTCCCCTTGGTCTGATCAAAGTTTCCAGCAGCGTTTCTGCTGAGATGCCATCCAAACAAATTGCTGGTCAATCAGGAAAAGTCCCAAGGTGGGAGGATTCAAATGTTTGCTGTGACTAGCAGGAGACATCCTCTCTTGTTTGTTCTTTTGTCCTTAATTAAGGGTGCTGTGCTGTACGTGTTAAGGGAAGGAAACCTTTATTGATTGCATGTGAAGGGCAAAGAGAGAGAGAGAGAGAGAGAGAGAGAGAGAGAGAGAGAGAGAGAGAGAGAGATGGATAGGTTGATTGAGGCTTTGCTAATAATTTTCCTAGGGAAGCTCTAGCAATGTGTGCTCCTTTGCTCATGCTGCTTTTAGAAGTCATCAATCGAGTACCTGAGTGCCAGGTGTATTGACATCCTTTGCCCCCCCCTCCCATCTTCACTGTCAATAGAGATTCCCCATCCCCTTCTCCTGTGCCTGATTTTTCCTCTAGATTGTGTTTTAGGACTGGCTAAACCAGAACATCCACAAGCTTCCTTCCCTGTCTGTAATTCAGCAGATGCAAAACCCTGCATCTAGTAGTGCATTCCATTTTAGTTAGGAGTCCTACTTCTTTCTTGATTCCTCTAGGCTGCTTAAAGATCTTGTATTGAAACGTGTTTGGCCGTTGCTTAATGGCCATTGCATTCCTGGGTATGAAAAAAGAATACCGTTCCTCGGAGACATCATTAAAATGCAGAGAGGATTCTGCGAGTTTATCAGCCAAGGATGGATTCTCAAAGGGTTATGGGCCTAAAAGAAAAGCCTTGGTAAGATGTAGGAAGAATTTAAGTTCTGCTGTTAGTCGCCGTGTTTCTAAATTAATGCAAAAAAAATAAATGGGTGTTCCACTTCAAGGCCTACAGAGGGAGCCTGTTTTTCTTTTCCTGTATCTGTTTTCCTGTACTGCTCTCTAGTGAATTCTTTCCCCTTCATTCTTAGTCATTCTGAAAGTTATAGTTGACTGAATCTGGAATCAAGATTTGCATTAAAGGATTGAAAGAAGTAAGAGTCTCCTACATCTCTTTTTCCAACACAAAAAGATGTTTTCACTTTTTAATGTTTAAACCAGGGCATACTATACAGGAAAAACTACACATTTTAATTTACTCCTTGATACTGTTTGTAGATTTGCTTAACTAGATGAGTCAGTTTTCACCTATGAGCAATTAGGGTGCAATTGGGATAGCTGTCATACACAATTCCCAAATTGCTGCCGACAAAATGTATTTCTTCAGGTAAGACAGGGAACGAATGACTAAAATTCAATGCACATTAACTTTACCCTGATAGTGAGATTTTAGTAGTTTAAATAAAACAAACAGTATATGTTTTTCTGTGGCTCACAGCTGAGAAGAGAAAAGAAAATCTATACACATGAGAGTATGTTACTAGTATTCCACCAATGGAATGGTAATTGGAGGGGTAATGGGGATTAGCATTTCTGTCACTAAGCAATGAGGTTGTAAAGCATGACATCATGTGACTGCATTACTCAATGATGTCAATCCTGGCACTCCCCATTGATATTAGCAATAGCAATAGCAGTTAGACTTATATACCGCTTCATAGGGCTTTCAGCCCTCTCTAAGCGATTTACAGAGTCAGCATATCACCCCCACAGTCTGGGTCCTCATTTCACCCACCTCGGAAGGATGAAAGGCTGAGTCAACCTTGAGCCGGTGAGATTAGAACCGCTGAACTGCAGATAACAGTCAGCTGAAGTGGCCTGCAGTACTACACCCTAACCACTGCGCCACCTTGGCTCTTCTAATATTGATCACTGAATCCCAAAGGTTGTTAGGGGAGGACTCACCGGGATCCCACTCCCAGCTTGGTTCCCCTCCTCACCCCCAGCCTTGGAAATGTATGGATTCCTCTTCAACTCCCCCTCCCATCTATTTCTCCCCCACCCCTGTCTCTGCCCTTTTGGCTGCTCTGTTCTCCACCACCTCTGCTATCCTTCCCACCCTGCGCTCTGCTATCCCCAGCTGACTTTTGCTGCCATCCTGCTGCTGCTGCTGCTGCTGAAATGCTCCTGACCTGGGCTTCTGTGGCTGTGCAAGACCTTCTCCTTGAGGCTGCTTGTGCCATTATCCAAGTTGCACAATCTCTTTTTGTGAGCGCAGGGCCAGTGAATGCATGGCAGCAGGGCCAGCGGAGCACAGGCAGGTGGGGGTGGCTGGTGCTTGGGGCTGATGTAAATCTGCTACTGAAGGTCTGGAGCTTCTACTTCAACCCCAGTGCTGTTGCCATCGAGGATTGGCGCTGTGCAGGGCAGCCGGAAGGAGCAGAGATGGGGTGGAAACAGGCGGATGGCGGAGTTGAAGCACCCCTGTGGTAGGGAGGGCTGCATGGTGCCCAAATTCTGATCATGTGGACGAGAGGGGCACTACAGCAGTCATAACTTCAGAGACTGGGCCTAAGTCCCCTTTGTTCAGGGCCACCATAACTTGGCACGCTCACTGAATGAATGATTGTAACTGGAAAGTTATCTGTAGTCGTAGCTTTCCTTGAAGAAAAACTGCTCAAATCGCCTAAAGAATCTACAAGCTTAATGGAAATTAATTGGCTCTGATAAGCCTGAGTACATCTTGTGGGTGAGTGTTCTCAGTGTTGACAACTTAAATGTGAGCCAAGGAGCCCAGTGGTGGCTTGTTTGAGTAAAAGAGGCCAGACTTGTTCCTTGGGGAACATGGGGACCCCCTGCACCAATAGGGCAGCCAGGTTGGTTGGCAATCTGGATTCCAGGCTGCCTGAAGCTTTATTCCTTGTTCAGGGAGGCCTGCTCACTGCTTAATTCATATGTTGTTTTAATAGGAGATCATCTGTAAAGAAGGTATGATTGGGGGTATGATGAGAGAGAAGAGAGGAGAAGAAAAAGATATCATAGCTACACAGAGTGTCTGTACAGATTATGGTGCAGGAGGAAAAGGGCTGTGACTCAGGGCTTCTTCTGTGTGATGAGTTTAGACAGCTGGAAAACCTCTTCCCCCCAATAAAAGGAGCTTGGGAGTAGCAAGTGTAGAATTGGAAAAAAAATATGACTAAAGGTAACATGATTCAGAGGACAAAGAAAGGAGGGTCGCCCTCCTATGATGCAAAATGACCAGAAGTGGCCAATTAGGAATAGTTAATAATCATAACAAGAGAAGAGGAATGGAAAGGAAGGGCAGAAGAGTGGGAAACTCTTATAAGAGGAAATGAAAGTAGAAATTGCTGGAAGGAGAATGAAAACAAAAGAAATGTCAAGAAACAAATAAGAATACTCTTGAACTATGTGATAGGAAAGGGGATGGGATTAAATCTTCCACATTCAGAGCTTCTGGAACAGCAAATTCTGCTAGAAATGTCAAGGTTGAATTATGATAACTGCAGCCCTTGACTGTCGTGTTTTCAGAAGTTGGAATTGCTGAACTTGCTGTGTCAGGGAAGTCACAATGTTAAGAATCTATCAATTTCTAGAAAGAGATTAGCCATTACCAGGAAGCTATCAGTAACCACCAGCTGATTAGATCAATTCCGTTTCTGCACTGCTGCTTGTGATGGATAGAGGGTTTGGTCATTATCAGTTGTCATGGGAAATATTAATTACAAGTAAAAAATTGGAGCATTTCAAATGCGCCTGAACAAGGAGAAGGGGAATTTTATCATGCTTAGTGGATGTGGTGTAAAGCTAGAAAATTTTGGATTCAAATATATAGGCTGATTCAGGGGATTTTAAAAGTTTAATATACAGTTAAGGCCAAAGCTCAATCTTTTGGGACTGATGATCAGACAGTTGGGAAAAAGGTCACTGAATTTTACAATAGCTGCAGCAAGATTGTTTTATGTACAAGGATGGAAAGATTTAATACTACCCACAGGGGAGGAATGGCCGGTGAAATTGATGGAACCTGCTGACATGGCTTAAATTGATTTCTTTTATTAGGGAAATGACAATAACTGGGCTGTTGGTCTGATTCAAATACATTTCAATGACAGTAACTGATTATTGCTGACTGTTTATTGTGCACTTTTTGTGGAAAACATTATTTATTAATTTATTTATTTATTAATTAGACTTATATACCGCTTCATAGGGCTTTCAGCCCTCTCTAAGCGGTTTACAGATTTTTTTTAGCAAATTGAGTCAGCAAATTGCCCCCACAGCCTGGGTCCTCATTTCACCCACCTAGGAAGGATGGAAGGCTGAGTCAACCTTGAGCCAGTGAGATTTGAACCGCTGAACTGCAGATAACAGTCAGCTGAAGTGGCCTGCAGTACTGCACCCTAACCACTGCGCCACCTCGGCTCCTATTAAAAATGAGCTTATGATTTATGGATTTAAGGACTAGACAGAAAAGAGACATGTAACTTTAGAGAAGAGGTAAATGTATAAGTGTACCCATAACTGAAGTAACGAAGATCAGAAGCTACTTTTTTCTTTCTTTTCTCTCTTTTACTTTTTTCCTTTCTTGCATTTTAGCTTTCTCTTTGCTTTCTTTCTTTTTTTCTTCCTTTTTTAACTTAGTTTGTATTAGTTTTTCTCCTTTTAAAACTTTTGATAACATTATTAAAATAAAGAGTAGAAAATCAGAGAACTTCTCTGTATCACATGGCTCTTCCTTTTTGAGTTTAGTGATGGTTTAGGACTTTTTGCTACATTGTCAAGCTGGTGCCTTTATTCTGCCTTCTCTGCCACATATTTGCAGATACACATGATTTTGCATACATGTGGTGGCAAGTCTAGTTAGTATGAGAAATACTGTATAAGACTCTGAGGCTTTAAGTGTTTCAAAGAAAAGAGATTTTTGTACGGTAACATACATCAGGGTATATGTTTTCATACGTTTGAATCTGTTCCTGCAATTGCATAATCTGAAATTTATTCTGCTTCATATAATTATGAAATATAGCAGTGCTTAAGGTATATAGGAATCTTGATTACTGTTTTTCTGTAGCAAATTAACAAAATTATATATCCCTGACATTTCTTACGGTTTGCAAATAATTTTTAAAGTCCCCTGCAAATTTAAAACAAAATTCCTGGGGATACAAATGAGAATTTTAGGATACACTCTCCTATTTTTATTTGACCTGAAAGTCCACCTTTCTATTCCATATTTTGTGTCCTCTCAATGATCTTCTGGGGGCTTTAGGTTCCTGATGTGCATGAACTGGGAAGGACAGCTTGATGCTTTCAAAGTCTGCCTTTCCAATTCTTATCTTCCTGTTACAGGATTTGCCCCAACACCTCCATATCTGCATAAATGAATACTCTGCTTAATTATCAGTTGTATTTTCTTTAGGATGCCAGCTTCTTCCAGGAACAGAAAAATCAGTCTTTTAACAATGAACAAATCTTAAATGTGAACACTCAGACTGCAGTAATTCCCTATCTGATTTACTTGAATTGGAGAATTTGGCTTTACTGGAGGAATGAAGCAGGGATTGAGACTAATCCCATGTATTTAGGTTCTGAGGCAAACAAGAGAAATGTTGTGTATTTTGGCCTTAAAGCTATACTGAGAAATGCATCAGTGGTTGCACACCAGGCAATGAGAGGATAATAATGCTTTGAGAGAACTTTGATGAGAGGGAAAGCCTCAATGCAACCTCTCTGTAGGTTAGATTCAGGGGTGTGCTGCTATGGATTCGCCTGGGTTCGGGAGAATCCGTAGCTAACATTATGGCCGGTTTGGAGAACCTCCAAATCCCATCCCTGGCTGGCCCCACCCTGCCCCTCCCAGGAGTCTCCACGCAGCCCGTTTTGGATGCGAGGTACATGCAGGGCCCGTGCAGAGACTTGGGGAGGCTTGACGAAAACCGGGCCTTCTGGAAGGCTGGAAACAGGCCTCCGGAGCCCAGGGGAGCAGTTTTTGCCCTCCCAGAGGGTTGAGGAAAACCTGCAGAGCCTGGGGAAGACAAAAAAGCATTCCCCCCCCCCCTGCTATGGTGCAGGAGGCCGACTAGGCGATGCCCACTATGGCCACACCCACCCAGCAACTGGGCAGAGAACCCGTTGCTGAAATTTTTGAAGCCCACCTCTGGTTAGGTTTATCATATTCTTATGCCATTATGCTCTTAAAAATCATGGCCCTTGTATAGAAATGTTGCCTTTCATTAATTTGTCCCACTTTTGTTTTCTGTATTTCAGAGAGCAGATCAAGAGAGTGAAGGACTCCGATGATGTGCCCATGGTATTGGTGGGGAATAAATGTGACCTTCCTGCCCGGACTGTGGAAACACGGCAAGCCCAGGAGCTGGCTCGGAGCTATGGGATTCCATACATAGAGACATCAGCCAAAACTAGACAGGTATACCCGGGGGGGGGGGGGGGAGGAGGATAACGCAAACCACGCAGACTCACTTTTTCCACCTTCACTTGAGGAAAGAATCTACTCCATACTTCCAAGATGTAATCTTTAGGGTGTTTCTGTGGTGAAAACCAAGCTATCTTCCAGAGAGTCTGTTGAACTTTTCATTGTTGCCCTTGTAAGTCAGTGGAAACTTTTTGGCTCCTCTGCAGGGCTTCTGCAATCAGCTGAAGTTTTGGTGTATTGAATTGTTGGTCCTGGATTGTTGAATTGTGCAATAATAACAGCAAGAAACTTACCAAAGCTTTGTTTCAATTCCACCTTTGCTGACTGTCTCTTTTGATAGAAAAATGTTCAGCTCAGCCCCCTCCAAGGAAATTACGTACCTTTAGGAATTGTCTAAACAGATGGCTCTTCAGCTTACTTTCTCTATTTGTATAAGCCTATTGTGGTTGTCTGACTTAACTGGGCTGGAGCTGGCCCTTAGCTCTATTGAGCCAATAATGTGCATTTACTGTTGGGTTGCTAGGGTTCCAGCTGGTTTTTATTGATCAAGTTGTGTAGTTTCTGCTGATGGTTCCTGGCACTAGGGAACAAAAGTGAAAATTGCAGCAAGTTTGGATTAAGAGTGGCCTTGTTCCATTAAGATGATGCTGGACATGACTGGCAGGTAGCCTGGTTTAACAGTTGTCAGTAGCAATAACAAAGGCAAATGTTCAGTGAACAGTGATGGGGTGTTTTGTACTCTGCCATTTGTCCAAACTGTTCTGCCCAAGCGCATGTATTTGCTGTCAATTTAGGCAATCAGCTCTGGGTCTATGATTTGGATTCAAAATAGGGGCACTTAGTAAACAGTCACACCATTGTCACATCTACCGATTCTGCCAGTTGTTTCTAGAACATCTACCAGCTCTCAATTAAATGGTTTTGTTTTTTTGTATTTTGAGGAGGAGGAGGAAAGCTTCTACCCCTTTGAATGAAATCCTGGATTAGCTCTAGTAATGCATTCAGAACTGAGCAGCAGTGGAAAACACATGTTGAACGGGTCTTGGAAATGTTCTTTCCCTTTGCTTATACACACGCAAATTGCATGATGTTCAAAACACTTCATTGACTTGTTGCAGGGAGTCGAAGATGCCTTCTATACTTTAGTGCGAGAGATCCGGCAGCACAAACTACGTAAATTGAATCCCCCAGATGAAAGTGGTCCAGGCTGCATGAACTGCAAATGTGTAATATCATGACCAAGGTGAGTCACTGAGAGAAAGAAAAGGAGCCGTTTTGTTAAAGAAAAAGACCTCTCAGATTATATACCGAAAAACTGTTGTCTTTGAACCCATGCATGGTCCACACCCTTCCCTTTCTCAGTGTTATGAGTCTGATCTCCTTCAAGAAGACCGAATGTGTCTTGTCATTGGTTGCAAAACTGGCCACTTCCTCAAAAGGAAGTTCTTGAGGGAAAAACGTTTTGAATTAGAACACTGACAAGAATGAGGAGACATTAACCATTTTTTTTCTTCATCCATGAGGCTGATTTGAATTAAGGTGCTTGTTTCTGTATTTGCTTCTCTTCTAACTTGGATACCCCACTTTATATACCTCTGTTTTTCTTGTTTTATCTCCTCCTGCTTTCCAAGTTTCTGACTGATTTCTGTTGCTTTTCTTAGGCGAGGTTTGCACTGCTCCCTTTCCATACCTTAGTCCTTTCCTTCTCTGTGGATAGGTGTCATATATAATGTGTCTTCTATAGATAGGGCTCAGGCTACAGTTCCCATCAGCCTAACTAGCATAGATGATTCTGAAGGGGAATGATGGTGGTTGTAGTTCCAGGTTTTGAATGGCCTCCTTAGATAATAGTGTGTTTCTCGTTTGGATGCTGCATGAAGTCATTCTGAAGAGCCAAAGTTTGTCCTGGGTTTAATAACAGAACAAAATATATGTATTGTTTGTTCAGAATCTATTTGAGAGATTTTATAGAGAGGAATTAATGCCTCAAATATTTAAAGATATTTAAAATAAGATATTTAAAATTCATGCTGTGAGACCTGTGGTTGAAATACAAATAGATAATATATTGGAATGATCCCACCCTTCTTCAGTGTATTTGTTATTTAGTAGAAAACTAAGGGAAGAAAATGGCATTTGGAAATACATTGTTACGTATTGTTTATAGAATTAGAAGAAAAGCTCTTCATTGCCAGAGCACTCTTTTCGTATTCAGCTGTCAGGAGTCAGGTGTCAATACACACACACACACACACAATTGTGGTGGCTCAGTGGTTTAGGTGTCCATCAGTGGTTTAGATTGCCCATTTATCATCTGGCAATCCAGGTTCAAGACTCAAGTCCACGTGATGGGCTGGGCTCCTGTTACTTGCCCCAACTCCTGCCCACCCAGCAGTTTGAAAACATGCAAATGTTAGTAGATACTATTTCAGTGGGAAAGTAACAGTATTTTGCATGATTTTGGCATATAGCCATGCTGGCCACATGACCACAGAAATGTCTTTGGACAACGCTGGCATTTATAGAGCCATAGATACATCCTCCTAAATTTCTGAACATGACTATTAAAACTATTCTGTGTAGCCTTGAATCTCAATGGAGAGAGGATAGCAGATGAGCAGGAATCAGAGCGATTTCTTCCTTCTATGGTTATACTATTTTATGTATTCCTTTATAAAAAGAATACTTCCTTCAAAAAAAAAATTACAATTGAGAAGTGAATGGATGTAAAGTTTCATCAGTTGAGATCCCTCAGAAGGCCTAGTTTTTAGCACAGCTGCTATTGTTAGTGTGTTCTTTCTATGTGTGTATCCAGATGTGCAAATAATCCAGATGTCTCAAGAGTATTTCCTATTGCCTGTGATGTGAGATGGGGTGGGTGGGGGTAACTTCCTGTGCTCTCACTGCTGAAACTGCAGATTAATCCCAAATGCTTTTTTAAAGGTTTGGCCTAAGAGAGAGGCTACTGCCAAAGGCTGAGGGGAGGAGAAAAGCCAGTGTCCGCCAAGTGTGTCTTCATTCCTACATCCTTTGCAAATACTCACACTGTGTCCTGAAGGCAGAGCCCTGGCCTGCCTGAAATCTTTCTTTTCGCTGAGGAGAACATAACTTGGCAATATTTATCTGGGTGTGGTTTGTGCTCCCTTAAGGAGGGGATGGGAGTTGGTTTTCCCTTAACTGGTTGCAATATAAGTGGGATCTGATTTTATGTGAAACACGGTTTTTCCAAGAAGGCCCACTCTCTCTCTCTCTCTAGGGCTTGGAGAATTATGTCAAGGTGGAAATAAGGCAAAAAGAATGGTACATAGTAAACACACAGAAGGTTCTGGAGTTCTTCATTTTCCTCTGTTCACACTGCCTTTGTATCTGCTCTTACTTTCTCATTGTTTTATATGTGTATATGTATTTCATTTATATAACACATTTAAAAATGTGCCTACATTATTTTTATAAATAACTTGAGGCAAATATACCTAATGCTCCTTCCTCCTGTTTTTTACCACAATAACATCCCTGTAAGGTGAGTTGGGCCCAAAGTCACCTAACTGGCTTTTATGCCTAAGGTGACAGGAGTAGAGTTCACAGTCTCCTGGTTTCAAGCCTGGTGCCTGAACCTCTATACCAAACTGAGTCTCATGTTCTTTAGGGTGAAACCACTCGAAGGAGACATTAACATTTTAACGGTCTTTGCTTTAGTGTTTGAGCCATTTCTGTTCACATGCGCTTGGGAAGAGTTGGGCACAGGGCACATTCGAGTGCCCAATATCCACATATGCTATGAGAAGAGTAGACTTTGAGCTTAGCAGCAGCACAGGTGGCACAAGCCCAAGAGGAGTGCCTTATTATGTTAGTTTGTCTTGAGGAAGTACAGTACTCCGCTATAGGTATGCATATTTTACATTTCTCTGGGACTGACTCAACAGTATGCTGTACTTGAGCTCTTCTCCCATTTCATAGCTCCCAAAAATATGCCATTGTAATAATATAAAAGATTATATTGGGTTTACTTCTCTTTTGTCATGTTTTGATCTTACACTAAATGATGGTGATGATGATGATAATGATGATAATGTTGTTGTTGTTGTTATTGGGGCACTTGGTACCATGTCCAAGAGTTTTATAAGATACATCAACAAATTGCAGCTTCCTGCAATAACACCAGTGGAACTGCAAAAAACTGCGCTACTCACAACATCTTATATTTTAAGAAGGTACTTGGTTGAAATGGTATTCATGATGCATTTTTCAATGTTCAGTTGACTGAATTTCATGTTTAATGAATAAAGAATAATAATAATAATAACAACAACAACAAACAACATCTTGCCAGTAGAGCAAAAAGGCAACAAAAGAAGGAGCAGGGGCACAAAAGATCAGCTCCTAATTGATAAAATGATATTAGAAAATTGTAAGAACAGAAAAACGAACTTGAACATGGTCTGGATTGATTACAAAAAGGTATTTGACTCACTGCCACATAGTTGGATCATAAAATGCTTAGAAACAACTGGTATTAGCAAAAATATTACATCCTTTACTGAAAAGGCGATGAAACAATGGAGAACTGAGTTGGCAGTAGGGAATGAGATCTACGGAATGGTTAATATCAAGTGAGGAATTTTCCAGAGGGATTCACTTTCACCTCTTCTCTTCATCATCGCAATTATCCCAGTATCAGTAATCTTAAAAAAAATGAAATTAGGCTACCAAACAGCCAAAGAAGCTGAAAAAATTTCGCATTTACTATATATGGATGATTTGAAACTCTATGGAAAGTCAGAAATAGAAATCCAATCATTGACAAACACAGTCCGAGTATTCAGTAGCGATATTTCAATGCAGTTTGGCATGGAAAAATGTGCCACTGTATCCATAAAAAGGGGCAAAATCACTGCATGTGAGGGAATTGAAATGCCCAATGGCCAACTAATTAAATTCAACGAAAATGAAGCCTACAAATACTTAGGCTTTCTGCAGTTGGATAACATCAAGCATGGAGAAGTAAAAACCAACAGAGTTAGGAAAATTTGGAAATCTAAATTGAATGATGGAAATACAATCAAGGCCATAAATACCTGGGCAATACCAGTTATAAGATACACAGCTGATATAGTTAACTGGACACAAGCTGATTTGGACATTTTAGACCGAAAAACCAGGAAACTAATGACAATGCACTACAGTTTACATCCACGTGGTGATACTGATAGACTATACCTGCCCCGAAAATCAGCTGGCAGAGGATTATTACAAGTGAAGTAAACAGTTGAAGAAGAAAAACATGCACTGGCTGATTATTTAAAAGAAAGTCAAGAACATCTATTAATCGAAGTAAAGAACAAAAATCTACTGAAGGCCCAACAGACGAAACAAGAATACAGAAAAGATGTGATAAAATCAAGAATGGAGAGTTGGCAGAACAAAGCACTGCATGGCCAATTTCTGGAAAAAATAAAAGATAAAGTGGACAGTGAACAAACTTGGTTATGGTTAACAACAGGTACATTAAAGAAAGAAACAGAGTCACTAATCCTGGCTGCGCAAGAACAAGCTATCCGCACAAATGCCATTAAGGCCAAAATCGAAAAATCCTCTGATGATGCCAAATGCAGACTTTGCAAAGAAGCTGATGAAACTGTTGATCACATACTCAGCTGCTGTAAAAAAATCGCGCAGACTGATTATAAATTGAGGCACAATTCAGTAGCACAAATGATCCATTGGAATTTGTGCAAAAATTATAATATTAAAACAGCAACAAACTGGTGGGAACATCAGCCTGAAAAAGTCACCGAAAATCAGATGGTCACGATCTTGTGGGATTTCCGTATACAAACCGACAAAATACTGGCGCATAATACACCAGACATCACACTGGTTGAGAAAAATAAGGTCACAATCATAGACATCGCAATACCAGGTGATAGCAGGGTCGCCGAGAAAGAACATGAAAAAATTGCAAGATACCAGGACTTAAAAATCGAAATTCAACGACTATGGCACAAACCAGCAGTGATAATTCCAGTGGTAATTGGCACACTGGGTGCTATACCAAAAGCACTGGAATTACAGTTAAAACAGTTAAAAATTGACAAAATCACCATCGGTCAAATGCAAAAAGCCGCACTGCTTGGATCTGCATGCATATTACGAAAATACGTTATGACGTCCTAGGCCCCTGGGTGGGGCCCGACTAGTAACCAATGCCAAATCCGGCGAAACAACTGGCCGCTGTGATACAATTGTATAATAATAATAATAATAATAATAATAATAATAATAATAATAAACAACTAGGCATGTATATACCCAAATCAAATACATTTAGTTTTTTTGTATCCTACCTTTATTATTTTTATAAACAACTCAAGCTGGCATATGTAATGTATTCTTGTACTCTGTACTCTTATTTTCTTATTTTCTTATTTTCACCACAACAACCCTGTTAGGTAGTTTGGGCTAAGATGGGTGAGTGACCCAAAGACACCCAGACAGCTTTCATGCCTACCTAAGGCAGGACTAGAACTCATGATCTCCTGGTTTCTAGCCTGATGCCTTAATCACTGTACCAATTTGGTTGATGAGCCTGTTCTCTCTTATTGTATCAAATCACCAATGGCTGGGAGAGAAACAGCTATTCTTTCAAATGTATGGTGGACAAAAGTTAATGTGTACCTATGACATTTCACAGAGCAGGGCTGGCGTGTAAACAGAAGTTTGAGAGCCTTTGTGCTCTGCATAATAAATAAACAGTGACACCAGCAGGTTTGTCCATCTGAAAGAGTTCTTATATCTAAACAGAAGACAATAATATAGATTGGGTTGCATCTACAACATTGTACTGTAAGCAAATGAGCCTATGCTACAAATCCAATTAATTTATTTCCCTAACCTGGGGAACTCAAGAATATGAAGGTTTATAATTCCTACTCTCTCTGCAATCACCATGTTTTGTAAATCAAAACATTGATGTAATCACAGCATCATCTTGAGGTTAGTAAATAGTACTACAGTCACATTTTACTTAAACAATGAACTACACTGGTAAGTACATTTCCACAGTATCAGCAAAGGACAGTTTGCTTTTTTTGGCAGCGATCAAGGAAGTGCTATCTTAATGAGATCCATTGTTTGCATACGGTTAAACTATCACAATTAATGACTTAATTAGTGTAACAGTTTGGAACCCTCAGAGGCAATTGTAGTCCTCTCCCCCTCCCCGGACATTGGAGACTATTTACCATGCACCAGTAGATGAGAGAAAGGTAGACTTGACAGCCTGAAGATGGCTTGAATGAAATCTAAATTTGGTTTATGTGAAAACCAAATGTAGGATTTTCATAGTTACTAGATAAGTTTAGCGGATGCAAAATATACTCGGCACTGTAAGTTGCCACTGGCTCTCATTTTGCAACTTCATAAATGTGCTGCTCTGTGAAATGATACTGTAGGAGAGCATAATGCTTCTATTCTAAGCATTTACCACGCTGCTGAGCTACTGCTTCTGCATACCATGTTAAGTGCTACACTGCCTGTGGGGTCTGTTATCCACAATCAAACTATTGAGGTCAGTTCTTGAACAAGAGCAGCAAACAAATCGGATTCAGAACTGCCTTCCTGTGAAGCAAACACACACTGGTGCATAGATTTATCCCCCACTCCTGGTTAACAAAATTCTGACATCCATTTAACCAAGCTTTTCTTTAAATATATATGTATGTGTGTAGTTATTCAATATTGTCCTAAAATTATATATATATATATACCGTATAATGCTTGATTTCCCCTTTCAGGAATGTGTGACTGGGATTAACCTTGAAATAATTTCAGGACCATATTGAATAAATACACACACACACACACACACCACCCTAAGCATTTTAAATTGATCCCTCTGATTACTTCTTTTTCTGTACTGATAGTTTTATTATTTCATGTACTATATTGATATTTTAACTTTTGTACTCTGGTGTTGTTGAATTGTATAAATAAGTAACTTTTTGTAAAGGTTTTTCAGCTTATTTCACTCATTGCTTTTTTTCTGTTTGCAGCGAACCAGACTGTGACTTGGAAGGCTTTCTACTGTGTGTAGCACGGAGATGGAGGCGATGTGAAAATATAATCAAATGGATTCGGGGAAAGGAGAGATGGGGTGGTGTCTGCAGGCCCTCCCCCAAAAGGGCTCCAAATGGACAGTTTTAAAAATTCACCAAGGCCTGCAGGGAACTGTTTTATTGTTTAAATCCCCCTCCCTTTTTTTGCCTTCTCTCCCCTTCCCCCCCTTCCTGGCAGTGTGTGTACAAAGCCACATAAGGAATTGCAGTGTTATTATTTGGTGGTCTTGACACTGGTTTTGCCATCTGCGTCATTGTTCCAAGGGATTGATTGAGAGTGTCTGAAAGGAGGCTCATGCAGGGAAAGACCCATCTCGTTTCTTCAATCAGCTTGAGCTCAGCTCACCAAGGGCAAAGCTGGATGCATCTGCAAGTGTACTGGTTTCCCACTTTGGTGCTGCAAGCCATGTAAGGCAGGGAGATAACTCTAATTCACGGCTTGAAGGGCTCCATCTGAAATAAGGCTAGCTGTTGTCAGCAGAAGATCAAGGCTCTTTGGAAGGTACTGCCAAGAAGATTCACTTGCCCGTCATTCCATGGGGGGGTGGGGGACAAAGGGGAAAAATATGCTCACATTTTCAAGAAGTGGGCAAGACAAGCATAAAATAATTATATCTGTAACTAGTTCCACATGTCTCCGCCCATTGGTTTATCTCTGTGTAAACAGGGAAGTAATTATGCCCCTCTTAACTTTTGGCTAATACTGTCTCCCCTGTGCTAGAACAACTGGACAACTGTCGTTCTTGCAGAGAGTAAATGGTCAGTCTGGTGGACATTCTCTTCAGGCTTGGACAGTATCCTCAAGAGTACTTCAGAAGGGGTGGAGGGAAAGATGGCTGCCGGTTTTTAGAAATTTGCCTTTTTTCTTCTTCCTTTTTATGGTGTTGGGAGAACCTGTAAATGTATAAATTGACTCTACCTGAACCTGTTGATGGAGACTGGAGGATCTTGGATTTTTCAACTCTGAATTTACTCATTCCCTGCTGCATCAAAGGGAAAACAGTCCCTCCGTATATCTTTAGGAGGCACGGGAAGCTTTTTAGTATTTTATTTTCCACAACCTTTGTGTCTTACAGGCTGATTGGGAAGAATTATCCAGTGGGAAAGAAAGGTTGACTTGTATGTAGGCTTTCCTGTTTGTTGTTGGCATGGTCTCTCTCACCCCACCCCACCCGCCTCCCCAAGATTTGTATGCTTGTTGCCTGTGTCAAGGCTGTCTTCCCTGGTGTGCTTATTGCAAAATTTGTGTACTACTTGGAGGTGGAGCTGGTCTTTGGAGACATGGGAGCCTGTTTCCATGTTCCTGCTCCATTCTCCACTCTCCCTTGTAGCCGCTGTGCCTACGTAATTGCATGCACAGCTCCGAATCCTGCTATCAGGGAGCAGTTCCTCTGTATGTCTGTGACTGTACTTGCTGTAATTCAAAGCTCTTCTGGTTAAGATACCACAACCAGATCCCTCATCACTGGCTGAATTAAAGAAAACCAGCCAAATAATTAAATAACAAGCATGATTTTTAAAAAACTGTTGGGAGTATTAAAGAGAACCCAAACCTAGCCTTAAATGTCATTAAAAGCGATTTTGTTCTCAAAAGTGTTGGTGTGTCTACTGTACCTTTTGGGGTTTATGTTCCTTTGAGTCAAACTCCCTGTACTATATCTCAGGATGAAAGTAGTTATCAATATTTAAACCCCAAGAAACAGTTTCGTTGTCCACCCATTTTTGCCGCTGGAATGTATGTCTTAAAAAGTAAAAATTGGTTCATTTCTTTTAATTGCTTAAAATACCTGTTTCATTTCTGGAATAATTTACTATTTGATCAGTCTTTCTCAACACCATGGATCTAGGCTGCCTTAATAGCAGAATGGCTCATTGTGGATGTTGACCAGATATTGGTAGAGGCCTCTGCGTTTATTAAAATGGTGGTATCAAGATGAAACATTGAACAATGCACCACAGCATAAGGTCTACAGACAGCTTATTCAAAAAGCTTAGTCTTTCCGGATTGTTTTCACTGTTCTGAGAACTAAGTTCCCATTATGGGAGAGAGGAGCTTGATCCATTGATTTCCATCCATATAATTAAAAAAAAAACAATTAACTGACTGCAATGCTTTCTAATTTTTATAGTACCTTAGCAGGGCAGGGCGAATTTTAACAGAAATTGATAACTGCAGCTCTATCCAAAGATTGATGCCCAGGAATGTCCTAAGGGAGTAACTATAAAGCAGCAGGATTTCTTCCTTTGCTATTCCCCTTTGTTAAAATAGCCCATTTTTAATGGGTTATGAGCTATCCAGAGAATTTGGCCAAAGCAGAAAGGCAGCCACTTCACAAATTCTATTCTTGCCTTGGGTTCCATCGCTGCTTGTACGGTAATGGCTAACAAACTTTAAGCATCTGTTTACATGAAAAAGGGAATGTTCCCAAATTAAAGAATTGAAATCTAATTAATAAACCAGATCAAGTCCAACATGTGGCTGTTAAACAGTCTCCTGTTAACTATGCATAATTAATTATCTGCCATAATGCAACCTCAAAAGGGATTTTTCAGCATACATCTTTTCTCAAGAGCTATAATTATTGGTGTCTTCACTATTCCTGGTTTATCAGCTCTACATTTGGCAGATAGTAACATGGAAAAACAAGCTCAGTTCAAAACTAAAGTAGGGTTTGGATCTTCCCCTTGTGTATTTTAAAACCACAGTATTTTTTAATGCTTAATTAAGGCATAGTAATTTAGCCTTTAGACTTAACAGTCTCAAAAGTCTCTATGCTATTAAAATTCAGCAGTCAGGGAAATTCTGTCTTGAGATATTGGAATGCTGTTCATTTATTTCTGCCACTGCTGTGCCCATGTAATTGAAGAACTTTGGTTATTTTTTAATACTGCTTTTTAAAAAAAAAAATGGTGCTGGGGTGAAGCAGTTAAAGCCACTACTATTCTATTTCTCATTAACTAGTATAGCTGATTTTACAGTGTATCAGGGTCATGGTACCTATTCCTTAGGAGAAAAAACAGTTCTAATAGGCCATTATGCTATGCTATAAATGTTTTATACTACCATTCTTTACCCCTCAGATAACCAAACTTCAGCATTTTGTTTTGGAAGGCACTATGCTTTCCCACCAGAATATCCATTAAATCTGTCCACTCCTTTCCCCTGCATAAAAGCCTGCATACATCAGGCTCCTTCCCTCTCTATTTTTCAAGCAATCTGCCCTCCTACCTCTGGTCCGCTGGCAATCTGCAACCCCTCCCCCCAAACCATATTTTTCAATCTGTTCATGAAAATACTGGAACTGGATCCTTTTAAAAACACAATGATAACTTTTGTAAACAAATGGCATTGTTACACAACAATCATCCATGTTTGGGAATCCCTGCTGTGTTTCTGCAAAGGTAAATCAGTTGAATTGTACATATAGGATTGCAGTCCCCAAAAGTCTTTCACCTGCATAAAACATATGCAAGAAAGAAATTTCGGGAGGGAGGGTGGAAGAAGCACATGTGGGTACTGTAAAAAGCATGTTAGAAAAATGGGAGTGTCTGGAGTTAAATACATTTGCCTGTATTATAAACACACACTTATCTAGGTTCATACCCAATATTGTAACTTCCAAAAACTGAAGGGGTGGGTTGATAAGTTAAAAAAACAGGCATGCCACATTTTGGCTACCAAAGTTTGGCAATTAAATGCAGAAAATACATAAAATGACTCAAAAAAAAATCATGAATCTTATCTTTCAAAAATATATGAAATTTGAGATATTTACAGCTGAATGAAGCAACAAATATTTAACAGGGAAATTTGATTTTATCAAGGGTTTTCTCCTTAACATAGGCTCATGTTACTTTTCTATTTACACATTTTAACTTCAGTTCTCAGTTTCAGGAAATAATAGCTTGTTCTTTTTAAATATGTTTTTGCTAAACATGCCCTTATTTTTATCTTCTGTAAGTTAACCCCATATTGTATCAATGTAGCTGTGATTTTACACAGTAAAAGTACAGAGTATAAAAAGTCTACCCATCCTTATTAAAATGCCATGTTTTGAGATGTAAAAAAAAAATCAGACCCAAGATAAATCACATTTTTTCCACTTTTAATATAACATAACGTACAATTCAGTTGAAAAACAAACTTAAATATTTTAGGGGGGAAATAATAAAATAATTTGATTGCATAAAGATGCACACCCTTAAACTAATAACTTCATTGAAGCACCTTTTGATTTCATTGACAGTATTCAGTCTTTTGGGTAAGAGTCTATCAACATGGCACATCTTGCCTTGGGAATCTTTGCCTATTCTTCCTTGCAAAAGCGCTCCAAATCTATCAGATTGTGAGAGTATTTCCTGTGCACAGGCCTCTTCACGTCACCCCACAAATTTTCAGTTGGATTCAGGTCTGGGCTCTGACTGAGCCACTCCAAAATTTTAATAATCTGATAGTTGTTTTTTTTTATTTCCAGGCATGCATTCGGTCATTTGTCATTTTGAAGTGTACAATTCATCTTCATCTTCAGCATAGGCCTGAAGGTTTTGTGTCAAAATTGACTGATGTTTGAAACTATTCCTAATTCCCTCTACCTTGACTAAAGCCCCATTTCCAGCGGAAGAAAAGCAGCCTCAAGGCATAATATTGCCACCATTATGCTTCACTGTGGGAATGGTATATTTTTGATGATATGCAAGTGATGTTTTTAACATCATATACAGGTTTTTGAATTATGGCCAGAAAATTCAAGTGCATCAGACCTACAGCACATTTTTTCACGTGATTTTGTCATACCTGATGCAGATTTTTGCAAAATGTAGCCAAGCTCAGATTTTGTTTTTCTTTGCAAGAAAAGGTTTCCATCTTACCACCATACCCCAAGCCCAAATATATAAAGAGTACTGAGAATGTTGTCACATGTAGTATACAACCAGTACTTGCCTGAAATTCCTGCAGCTCTAATATTGCTCTAGGTCTCTTGGCAGCCTCAAGGACCATTTTCTTCTTGTTTTTAAAAATCAATTTTGGAGGGACATCCAATTCTTGGTAATGTCATTGTTGTGCCATAGTCTCTTGACTTGTTGATAACTCTCTTCACTGTGTCACATGGTATATTCAATGCTTTGGAGATTTTCTTTGGTTCCCTTTTCCTAAGCAATACCTTCCAACATTGAGATCCCTTTGATGGGCTTGATCAGTCATTTTAACTGATGGCAGATGTGTAGTGACTAGTATTTTTACCATCAGTTTGAATGTGATTGATTAATTCTGAACACAATCACATCCCTACTTATAAGGGGATGCACACGCTTATGCAATGTTTTTGTTTTATTCCCCCCCCCTTAAAAGATTTCAGTTTCAATTGAATTATACAGCTTACATTAAAGGTGGAGAAACTTCTGAAGTGATTTATCTTGGTCTGGTTTTTTTTAAAAACATTTCAAAAACCTGGCATTTTAACAGGAATGTGTATACATTATAACCACTGTAGACACCTGTTTACAGACCATACTCTGCCTTTATGTCTGTGCCCACAAAATGTTGCTGACAAGAATAGAAACAGCATTAAGCCAAACTATATGTGTTGAGTGTGCAATTGTATGCAGAAGCTGAGACAAACAATGCTTTGAAACACATAGCTCCAGCAGACCATAAAATACTGGCAGGAAACAGAGAGGAAAGTATTACAATGGCTTTCACAGCCCCCAGACTTGAATTTTATTGAAAACCTGTGGGCAGATCTCGAGCATTCAGTCAATGGAAGGAAACCTAAAAATATTTCTGAGCTAGAAGAGGGATTAGAGAGGGGCTTTTAGTTGGCTACAGGAAATGCTGGAAAATTTATTTCTGTCAAAGGAGGTGAAGGGGGATCAAGGTGGGGCCTTGACCTTGAATCATACAGCTAATAGACCAAGTTGGCAGAAAGGTAGATTTACCACTGCAACATCTAGAGATTGGATGAGCTTCTGTTCACTTAGAGATTTATTGGGGGGAAAATTGATCCCAGGTTCCTAAACATTCGCATACAATTGTAAAACGTATTGCATGGAAAGGATTTCAGATTACCTTTTACATGGCAGCTGTATTGTACAGAGGTCTCAAAAACATTTTCAAGCTGGGGAACTTGCCTATGGAAATGAACAACCATTATTGTCCACCAACAGACAATTACCTAAAAATATTCCATGAAGCTTCCAGGTTTTGGTTCTCACAGCGCTTTGCATTTAAGAGTGGAATTCTTCATTTTTGTCATATATTTGTCAGGTGGCTTTCCTGCTGCTGTGGCTGACTGAGCTTAGGCTGAACTCGGTAATGAAACCCGAGTTTCCCGTTGGAAATCAACATTATCGTTCATGGTTCCCCATCTGGCGTGGAAGCAAGCAAAGAGCTTGCTGCCATTAAATGAGAAGACTGGGAATTTTGCAGTTGTCACATGAATGATACAGCTCTGGCCTTTGCACAAAGTCTCACAGTCAAATTATTATCTTCCTACAGAATAAGCCTGAAAACATGAACATTGTGCTGACAAGCATGTTTCATTTTATGATTTCCAAGAAAATGTTTGAATGCAATTATACTGCAAGGAACCATTTCCAATCTTTCCTTGAAGCCTCAGCTTGTCTACAGTGTGGTTATAGTGGATTAAACCATGCCTAAATTGTCACAACCCAAACTCTTGTTAAACCAAACCCACAAGATGAGCAGTAATGGATCACACTCGGACTGCCATCCCTCCGGTGATGGCATCTGAGTAGTTTAGCCCGAAAACTCATCATACCAGGGGACAGACTGGCAACTTGCCAAACATTCCCAGAGAGCAAGTAAAGAATTCACATGCAGCAATTTGTTCCAAAGTCTTGACTGTTATTACAACCATGTAAAACACAGCTTTTCAACATCCTGTACAATCCTTTTGGATTTCTTTTTAATGAATATTTTTGCTTTATCTTCCCCCAAAGCAGACATAAAAGAGAATGACAGCAAGACTACATCACACAGAATTACCTTGGAAGGAAGCTCTTTGAGGTGTCAAGAGTAGCCGTTAACATGGGACATTTTAGGGTGACAGTGGCAGCAGACCTATCAAGTGCCCAAACGGGGCCGTCTACTGAACTGCAGGCTGTTCCAACTTTCAGCAGTGGGGAAAAGTCCAGAATCCAGAGCTGAATCCCTGCCTCGTGCCTGCACTATTCTGATCCAAGAGTTGGAGCTGGTCCATCAAGATAACATTAACTTTAAAATGAAATACATCTTAGCTCTACTTAGGGAATTGAGGGGGGGGGGGATTCCCTGATGTTTCCCTGAGTTTCTGAAGGAACACTGTTTCTCATACTAAGGAACATTTAGTTCTAGAGCTGATCAAAGTTCGCTTCCATGCAGGAGCTCAGCTGGCTTTGCTCTAAGAGCTTGCTACACCTCATCAAAGTAAAGTTGATGCCTTCCCCATCTTATTAGTGCAACAGCCTGGGGAATAACAGCATCAAAACCAAACCTCAAGAAACGGCCTTATACAGGCTTATTCTGATCAAAATCAAACCAGGCATTACTGAAGTCTAGACAGAAATCCATGGAACTCTTTTAATATAGTAACATAGTTTGTGGAAGGATATTATGGAAGTAAAAGGCTTCCACACCTTCAATGCTGCCAGAGTCTGTTTTCCATCCCAAATAGCCTCTAGCAATGAAAATTCTAAAAGCAAGACTTGCATGTTAAACCTCATGATCTCACTGGAGTGCCTGGGTTAGTTCTTAACATCCTAATCAGAGTGTTTAATCCTCGTTCTTAGCCATTCCAGATGAATTCCTTAGCAGAAGAGCACACTTGAGATTTATTGGACGTTTTCCTGGGATGTTTGACTTGTGGTGAAACACTTTCAAGATTTGCTCTATCCTGTAACCCACAAGTTAAAAGATGGTTGGAAAACTACGAAGTTGGAGTACTTCCCTCATATCACCCCAGCTTTGGATACGGTTCCAATGTTGTTCTTGTGGAACATGGTTTAAAGTGGCATAAACATGATATTAGGTCCAGTAACGGGTTTTTTTTTTTTGTCTTCTCTTTTGCAAAGACTGCTTTCAAATTATCTTTGGAAGAAATGGAGAAAGGAGGAGGAGGAAAAGGTGAAAGAGTAATAGATGGATTGGGCATTCAGAGGATTTAGGCATTACTCTTGATTTCCAAAACACTTTAGATTTCCATTTCATTCATAGAAAGGAAATCTTTTTGGGAAGCCTTAAGCACTAGCTTCCAGTTTTACTTTGGTGGCTGCACTACTAGAAAATGCTACATCTTCAAGCACATCTAAAACTATAGTTTATTCAGATTTTAAATATCTGCTCAATTGTAATCATATGAATATCTTTTCATAATACAGTATGCAGCGTGACACATGCCTACATGTAAAGCTATATTTGAATTGCTAACATAAATAAGACAGGTACAATTTTAAATAATATGCACATGGATGAGTAACCTGTCTCATCCTCTAGGCAGTAACTACTTTCATTTAGGAAACAAATTTTTTTTGTAACTTTACACAAGATTAATACCATTACACAAGATTAACCTCTGCGTGGCCAAATAGGTTTGTGTGTATACCGGTATGTATTGTTCTCTGGATTCAAAGTATTGCCTTCCCTAATATTAAAGGGGATACATTAATGCCTTGAGAATAAGGAGTTCCTTTCTTGGACTTCATTCCACCTAAAAGGCATGCTGATGAAATTAAATTTTATGGGTAAATTGTTTTGGCGTCTGGGATTTGCTTCAAAGAGACTACGGTACTCAATCAAAAAATGCTATATCTTTTGAAGGTAGGTAAGCAGATTATTTGTCTTCCTGTCATAGTCCATTCTTTCAAAGAATAAGAGCTCCTGGATCTCTTTCAGCTACAGTTTGACATTTTAGTAGGGTGCTTCGTCCTAGAGTTTCAAGTCTTTGGTCTCTTGAAAAAAACAAAAACAAGCAAAAAAACAAAACACCTCAAAAACAAAAGACATCCAGCTAGGAATATGTAGAAGCTTTTGTTTTTGTGTTCTGAAGGACATCAATATTTTCCTATGAAGGAGCATTTGGAGAAGAGCAGATTTTCCTGACCATTAAATACTTATTTTTGTAGTTGGAAAAATATGGCTAATTAGCCAATGAGTCAGCCAGCACTAAGGTAACTATGCACAATGGGGAGCGTGTTAAAATTGAAGCTATATGTTGAATAAGGCCTGTGATATGGATGGTGATGGGCAGTTTTGTTTTTTAAACAGCACAATTTCCTATCAGGTGCCTCTCTACTGAAGACGCAAGCTTTGCCCCTGGCCCCATAATTCAGCAACAGTCTTGCTCAAGTATAGTGGGGAGTAGGGCCAATGTCCTTCTCCTATGTCTGTGGGGAAAAAATTAGGAGACCATAGGAACTGAAGGGCCATAAGAAGGCCCTTAAAAGTGAATCTCCACCAGTCTGTGGCTGAAAAATATAATCAGGTTCTATTTGGGAGCAAGTGAAAAAGGTCTAAAATGCAAAGCTACCTTTCTATGTTTCTCCAGTATAAAATTTGCTTATGGTCAAGAGTGAGAGGCCACCAAGACAGGTGGCAAGCAAAGGTGACAGAAGTGAATTGCTCAATTATCAGTTATGAAGTACTGAGGTGCACCTGCTCTCCTGCAACAGACACACACACATACACACACAATAGCAAAAGGGAAAAGGCCCAATCAAATGGGCTTTGCTGCTTTAAAAGAAGACACTTGCATGTTTTCTACACAGAGGAACGCAACTTTTCTTTTCCACAATTCTAAACCCCGTCTTGTTCCAGAAATTGGGCATCAGGTTATGAGTGCGACATTTGAGCACATTGGAAAATATAGACCAACATTTCTTTAACTTGGACATCAGCTAAGCTTTAAAAAAAAAACAACTAAAAAACTAAAAAGAAAAAATAATCTCCTAGTCTAGAACAATGCACCTAGTCTGGTGCTGCCTGGGTAGGTATAGGGCAGAACACAAGATAAAATATATGCATAAATTAAAAATATTCAATTGTCCAAGCTCAGTCCTAGATAATATTGAACTCTTTACATGTCCCATCATCTGCAACCTAACGACATGCAAATTGGAGCCCAGAATCTGGATGGACATGGAATTGCCTCCCCTCTTTACAATAAACACTAGGCTCCGCTTCTTGGCATCTTAAAGTAACACTTACACCTTGCTTATTAGAATTCCTTGAATTGTCCATTGTTCTTGCAGTGGGAAATGTGTGTCACAGATTTAAGGCATGAAGGTATTTAATGTGCATCTGATGCTGCAAAATGTAACTGATGTAAAAAAGAAGAGGCATGCACTGCAGAATTATAATAGTCTGAATGAGTTATCACACCTTATTAAAAACAAAAGGAATCCTAATTACAGAAAAACTGAAAACTCGGAGTACAAAATATTTCTCATACACCAAAGAGGATTCCATCTTTTCCTTCTGTTGAATTTAACTGCTACCAATGCAGCCATGAATTTTGCATGCGCTGAAGAAAATCTCAACTGGATTATAAATCAAATAAAAGCTTTGAATCTTTACCCTTGTGAAAGTAATGCATCTCAGTTTCTCCAGGACACAATTCTACTTGGAACTGCATCCTGGAGAAACGGAGATGCATTACTTTCACAACTGTGTAGCAGCTAGGAAAGTTATAAACTTGATCAAAGACTACTTTAGGGAATTGTCTTAGCTACCAATATTTTCTCTATTTTTCTTCTAATATCAGTGCAAGAACTGTTTATTAATCAACACAATACTCATCTAAGGTAAAAGAGTATTTCCAAAGGGATGCCAATGGCACGAGGGCAAATAAGATGTCACAACTTCCTTAGGATGTGAACGTTGCATTGTAGTGCAATCAGAACACTTCTTGCTTGCATTCCAAACTAATACTTCCTGTAATAGATCCTTAGAGGATCCATGCTCATAAATTGAGGATTGAACAAACTTAGAAACACCGGATAGCATATTGCAAACCTTCTACCTGACTATCTGGATTTCTCTCTGAAGCTACCCATGTGTCTGTAACGTATTGAAAAGTTCAACTGAAGGGACTGATGGGATCTCCTTTCTCTTGACTAAATGGCATCACTAAACAAGGAGGTATGGTGGAACGAGAGGAACCAAACTTTTAAAAAGGCATGTCAAATTGTCTGATTTTAGTGAAAGGACACACATATGATGTGTGCTTGATATGCATAGATGCTATGAAAATTAACTTCCCTGGCATATATAGTATGCACAGCGTCATATGTAATAGTATATTAGCTACAGTACTAAATTGAAACAGAAACATTACTATTGCTACTGGGGAAAAAACAAGTATTACTGGCCCAAATTTCGAACTGACCGGTTTCTTCTTCCTAAAGTAACTCCTTTTGGACTTGCTGCTCTTCTGAATTATGTCTTTCATTTCTCAGCTGCAAGGGTTTGGAAACACTGATCTTTTTAGAAAGTTAAATTTGTTAAAACATTTATCTAGCGAGGAAAAAGATGAGACGTATAATTCAAATACTTTGGCGAATCACCCGGATCTTGTAAGAAGCTCTGTGCAGCTTTTAGCTGCCGGCCTGGCCTGGCCTTTGAACTTTAACCTGAATTCCTGAATACATTTTGATGAACAAAGCGATCACCTTCCTAATTTTGCTTCAGGCTCTGCCTTCCTTTCCAAACTCTTATGGAAAACATTATGTAACCCAAATTTCCTCTTTCCCGGTAATTCTAGAATGTGACTGATTTAGACATTTGCCCCATGGGAGAACAGCTTGAAGAGAACGTGTTCTCTGAATGTGCTTTGAAAATCTTGGGTGGTACTTTTGGTTTCTGAAATGCAGGTGAACCACCCGGAACATTTTGCAACTTCTGAACACAATCACCAGCTACCTCAACTTTCCCGGGGACAAGATTGTATTTTTCGCCATCCGCTGTATGACAGTGGCTGGTCTCTGGCAAAGGGAGAGCCAGCTGCTTTTTGCTCAAGCAGTCTTGCTCCGTGGCGTAAGCCAAATGAAGAGGGGTGGTGGTTTTTATAATTCTGAAGGGGCTGTGCTGATCCTGCAACACAGGAGACGAAGTAGGCCGGGCTTGGAGGCCCCCAGGCAGCAAGAGGGCATCACAGCCAGGCTCAGAAAGGACCGGCACGCTGCCTCCCCCAGACAATTGTTTGGAATGTGGCAGCATGGGGAATGAGGTGAGCTGGTCATCAATTTTTGGCAGTTCTGCCAAATCTGTCATTTCTTGGGTTTGCTTTTGGAGATGGTCTATCTCCCCAAGTGAGGCAGACTTGGGTATAGAAGACCTTAATACTGGTGTGCAGAGTTCAGTTTGTGGTATTGAATCTGCCAATTTCGTAGAAACGGGCACTTGTTTTTCTTCCTCGTTTTCGTTTTCAGACAGATTTTCGTACTGAGATACGTTAGAAGGCCGTCGCTGGCCATCTTGGAAGGGGGGTGAAAGAACAGCAGATGTCCTCTCTCTGAATGGCACTACTAGATTTCCTGGCACGTCGTGTGGTATAAAGAGGCCGTGTTCTGCTGCAGAAGAGGCCTCTGTACATGGGGGATGCTGTAAATCATCTTTAAGCAAGGCAGCATCTTCAGATACTAAATCTTCAGAGGAGCAGGTTGTGCTCTCCTGCTCAAGAGCAGCTCCATTTTGCACAGAGGGTGCTGAGTCTAAATGATGCAGTGACTCCGATTTTGTTAACGAAGTTGTACTGTCGTGGCTGGTAGACAGGTCAGCTTCCAAGGGTTGAACCTGCAGGTGAGACTCCCAGGCAGAACTGACTGTTGTCTGAGCTTGTAGAACAGGGGGAATAATGTGGTCCCTTTCATCTAAAGGAATGTGTTTATTTTCCTGTAAGCTACACTTCTCAGAGTTACTGCTTTTTAATGAATTATCTATCCCACTGTGTGAAGCCACATGTTGATCTCCCCCCACTGTCTGAATGTTATCTAGTATTATAGGATTCTCCACGGAAGATACTTTATTGGCACTTTCTTCCTCTTGGTGCTCCTCAGTTTCAAAAATTTCATTTGGTGGAAATCTTTGGAAAGGATTGTTATGCATATCCGCCAGTTTGTTCTGCAAGGCTGTTCCATTGTGCTCTGGAGAAGTTCTTTCCTGTATTGCCATATTTGAGTTATCAATTCCTTCTTTCAGGCAGTGAGGATCTTTATCGGGAGAAGATGGTATTATGACATCTTTATCATTGTTGAAGTCACCGATGGCTGTTTTCTGGCCATTATTGGCTATACTGGATTTCATTGAGAGTAGATTTAGAGAAAGTTCCATCCCCAGGGATGTTTTTGGGAATTCTTCAGATTTTGCTGCAACAAAAAGATATAAAGTCTATTAGATGAAATCCATGGACAAACATGAAAGGTAGTGACCTGGATTTTATTTTGTTCAAGTAATGAAAAGCAAATTAAGCATTGTAAGCAACTTTCTAGGGACAATAACCACTGAGATTAGGAAGAGAAATATGACAATTATCTCAGGTTTTCTTAAACAGTGTATGAAACACTTAAAAAGGTTTCATACACAGGACTCCTAGAGAAGAAATGGCAGAGCTGATGAGTGTGACTAAGAACAAGAAGCTGATAAGTAGATTGGCTCCTTCAACCCTCTTTGGAGAGGATGCAAGATTTTTTAGATTTTTAAAATCTTGCTTTTATTATTATTTTTAAATAAAAAACTCAAGGCGACCAACATACTCATTACTCCTTCTCCCTCCTATTTTTCCCCACAACAGCAGTAACGGTAGGTTGGGCTGAGAAGGAGTGACTGGCTCAAATTTACCCAATGCCTAAGGGATTGTCCATGTTCTCCCTACAGTTGCTCTTCACAAGGAGTTTGCAAGATGGGAGAGCTGGGAGATGGGAGAATTTGCCATTCTTGCTCCAGCCACGGTGAACCTTCAAGGGAGTTCTAAATTTGCCCCCCCCCTTTTTTTTTTTGCTAACCACCTTAGAAATTGCCTATTAAGTCCTTTAAAGAAATTAGTCATCTTCAAAATCATAACACTAGAAAAACTGGGTGAGTGCTTAATCCTTAATATAAGATAATGAAATCATATTTTTATCAGCTTTAAGAATTCAAAATAAACAGAAAAAAAAGATAAAGTTTTGGATGTAGAACATTTTAAATGAATGAAGAACAATATGTACAAGTATTTATCACTGGATATAAAAAAAATTGAATGAAGGTATGAAAATTAAGAGGGAAATAAAAATGTCAAATCAAGAGAGTAATGGGAATAGTTTCTTCCTGCACACAGATCAGCTGCAGCTGCATATATAATCATAAGACAGTGTGTGAAGGTCAGTCAATCAATTGGTCATCTCAACAAGGAAACCTCTCCAAGAAAGCATATATGCTAATGTCCCTTCAGTGCTCACACTCCTTTCCATTTCTGACGGGTAGATTTTCAATGAAATTGTCTTCAGCACTAACTTTTAATGTTCTCTTAAAAGTTTAAAACAGTAAACTTAAACAGATTACTTCTGTTTTATGGTGTTTGGCCTGGAAAGTTTTAATTGTAATGAAAAAGAAACCACTCATTGTTATGGCCACATAGTTTAGCATAATCTACATCCTAACTGGCAGAAGAAGCACAAGAATTTAGACTAAAGTTTCCATCTGCTCTGAACCTGAGATCTTCAAAATGGAATACAGTTATTTCACTCTTGAGTGTGATCCCACCTGTAAGAAATCCAGCTCTCTCTTTTTCCTCCAACAGGTGATTGTGAAAATGTAGTGCTTTAGTTAGCAAATAATTTTTGAGTGCAAATTCATATAATGATACAAAAGATATTGTAGATTAATACGATGAAACTGGAATTGTTATGGTTGGGCTTTATGGTCAAAAACTAGAAAATAAATATGGGAAACATGTGAGACAAAATTAGTTTAGACATAAAGATGGAAAAATAATGGAATATCCGCAGAAGATTGGATTGTAAAAATTGATGGAGATTGTGGAAATGAAAAAGCTGGCCAGTTTCGTCAACAAAAAAAACTATACAGACTTTTCAGAAAGACTGGAAGCCTTAACTGGACTTTAGTTGAAAGTAGAAAAAGCTGAATTGATAATTTATGGATTAAAAAATTAAAAAGAGTGAAAGGAGGAGGAAAGAATAAGGTGGCAACACCTTAACAGAAAGAAGGGTGGAAATCATAATCCTATGGGGGTTTTTTCATTTTTTTCTTTTTCTTATTTTCTGTACACTTATTTTTCCTTGCTCTTTTAGGGCTTTTAATTTTATTCATTTTTGTTGTTCTGCAAAATTATAACAAGAAAGAAGGAAAGAATGTTGTACTTGTGATCATAGTTCCCCTTTCAGCTAAACTAATTTTGTGAAAGCTGCTCTGTTAGACATGTCATTCAAGCAAGTTAAGCTGCTCTCTATTTATCTAACAGGAATTAAACCTTCTATTCACAACAATGCTTTTAAAAAATTGCATAATTGTTTACTTACCTGGAGGTGGAAGATCAAGTTTCATTTTACGCAGTTCTGCCATGGATGCTTGTAAATGCTCGATTACAGCATCATCTTCAAACTGCAGAGAAGCAGCAATTTTTTCTTGCAGAAATTCCCGCAGATCTTCGAGGCTCATTTTCAACAAGCGTTCTAAGCAGGAAACAGAAACATCAGCTTGATAAAGACGTTGCCATTATGCTGATACAATTTCTACTGAATGACATACCCAGTGCAGTGGGTGAAAGATGTTATTTAAATGAAGCATAGTAAATTTATGGTTATCTTTTAATATATTCATTTTCTGCCTTTGGGGTCAAATAGATGTCTTCACATCTATCCTGGCAAGATTTTACAGATGTGTAACTTCAAAACTGTGCACTTTATATTAATTAAATCCTTTTACATGAATAAAACCATTCCCAGCATTTGCAATTAAATACAAGATGATTCTGATGTTCTACCACGAGGGGGAGTAAAGCTACATTCTGCAACTTGATGCAATCTGCAGCTGAAGTTCAACTACAGGTAGTCCTCGACTTAAGACCACAACAGAGTCCAGAATTTGCTAAGCGAGACAATTAAGTGAATTTTGCCCCATTTAATGACTTTTCTTGACACAGTTGTTAAGTGAATCACTGAAGTTGTTAAGTTAGTAACATTGTTTTTAAATGAATCTGGCTTCCCCATGGACTTTGCTTATCAGAAGGGTGCAAAAGAGGATCATGTGACTCTGGGACACTGCAACCGTCATAAAGGTGAGTCAGTTGTCAAGCATCTTGGGGATGCTGCAACAGTTTTAAGTGTGAAAAATGGTCATAAATGGTCACTTTTTTCGGTGCTGCTGTAACTTCCAACGGTCATTAAACAAACTGTTTTAAGTTGAGGACTACCTGTACATGCAAGTCAATTTGGCCAAGCACATCTTCATGATTTAAAGAACATTATTTTGCATTCAAAATGTGTGAGTTAAACTCATCTTGATTTTAGATTATATCTCTCAGGAATATTCTGTATGCAGTGATCTGTTACGTTTTACAAAATAGAGATCTGGGATATTACTTTTGTTATACACCAGCATAAATTATGTCTGTCTCAGGAGGTTTTGAGCTACAATAAAAGATTTTGAGAGGGAGAGGTAATCACACTCGTTATGCCAACAGAGGTTTGCCTTCCCCTTAGATATAGAAAGCTGCCAATCTGAAGTTCAAAAAGTAAATTGCAAATGTTTAAGATGCTATGAGACTCATTGTTCTGTTTTGTAATATCAGATTAAGATGGCTTCTTTTGCTGGAATTTGTCAGAAAGGCCTATCTATCACTGCCCTTTTCTGGCCTCTCCAAACCCCCAAAGCCAATCCAATAAACAAAAAAGAGGCACAAAGCTGAACCTGTCTTTTATAACTTCTCTCAGGCAGATTTAATTTTCAATACAAAGTTGCCTCTGACCTATGGGAATAATAAGAGTGTGAATCTTAAAGCAGACACTTTTTTGTTGTTCATATTTTGTGTACAGTACTCATTTGTGGAGACCATTTGGTAATCTTTATTGATTTTACTGATGATGGCTGAGGAATTCTGGGAGTTGAAGTCCCCAATTCTTCAAGTACCGTATATACTCGAGTATAAGCCGACCCGAATATAAGCCGAGGCACCTAATTTTACCCCAAAAAGCTGGAAAAGTTATTGACTCGAGTATAAGCCTAGGGTGGGAAATGCAGCAGCTATGGTAAATTTCAAAAATAAAAAATCAGTGTTATTTGAAACTCAAAGTTATGTTTATTCAAGGGACCCGCTTAATTAAAGTGTTCTATAATATCAGTATGACTTATAATACTGCAAGTCTGCAATATTAAAATACTTGTATAGGGGATCCCCGGGATCCCCCGAAGAGATCAAATCACAACCAGTATGCCACCTTCTTGGTATATTGTTTTTATTTTCACTGAGTTTTTAAAAATGAGCATTATTTCATCCTTTTTTTCTTTATGTTTGATTGGTATCTGCAATTTGTGTTAATTCTGTTCATACATATAATATAAATGAAAAACCCAGCTCTCTTAAAAAATATTTTAAGTTCTTTCTGGTGCTCCCTTTTAGAATTGGCCAACTAATATTTCTGTTCACCCAACTAATGTCAGGCAGAGTTAACTGAAAAAGTAATTTTTCATGAAAGGACATTTTCCTAGGATTTTAATTGTTCTTACTGTCAGATTGCTCGTTATTTCCAGCTTGAGTCTCCTTCTGACAAGTTTCCATTGCTTCTTGTCCTGTCCTCAGGTGCTATTGCTGCCGCCGCCTCCTCCTCCTCCAACAGCACCAGCACATTTGCTGCCCAGCGCTGCGGCTGAGGTGAAGCCGCCAAAGCTCCCGCTGGCGCCCCCGCAGCGTTGGGCGGATATCCGGCAGTGCTGTTGGAGGAGGAGGAGGCGAACCAGCCTGCCATCGCTGGCCACCACTAGCCCCGCCGCTCTTCCCACCCCCTTCCAAGCCCCACAGTCCAGCGGATGGAGCAGAAGCAGCTCGGGGGCTTCGCTGCTGCTCCCCGCATTTGCTGCACGGGGATCCCTTGGAGAGGGGATTCCAGCCTGCCATCGCCAGCCACCGCTAGCCCCGCCGCTCTTCCCACCCCCTTCCAAGCCCCACAGTCCAGCGGATGGAGCAGTGGGGCTTGGAAGGGGGTGGGAAGAGCGGCGGGGCTAGCGGTGGCTGGCGATGGCAGGCTGGAATCCCCTCTCCAAGGGATCCCCGTGCAGCAAATGCGGGGAGCAGCAGCGAAGCCCCGGGGCTTCGCTGCTCCATCCGCTGGACTGTGGGGCTTGGAAGGGGGTGGGAAGAGCGGCAGGGCTAGCGGTGGCTGGCGATGGCAGGCTGGAATCCCCTCTCCAAGGGATCCCCGTGCAGAAAATGCGGGGAGCAGTAGCGAAGCCCCGGGGCTTCGCTGCTCCATCCGCTGGACTGTGGGGCTTGGAAGGGGTCGGGAAGAGCGGCGGGGCTAGCGGTGGCCGGCGATGGCAGGCTGGTTCGCCTCCTCCTCCTCCAACAGGCAACAGCACTGCCGGATCCAGTTGTAGACTCGAGTATAAGCCGAGGCGGCTTTTTTCAGCCCAAAAAGTGGGCTGAAAAACTCGGCTTATACTCGAGTATATACGGTAGCCACAGTGGAGAAACATTGGTCTAGACTAAGTTGGATTCCAAATTTCAGCACGGAAATTCAGAGAATTCCAGCATGGAGGAAGAGACATGGCAGCTTCTGCCACTGTACAACAGATGAATTTTCAGGGACATTCATAGGCACATTCAGGGACATTCATAGGCTCATAGGAACAGCAGCATTAATTGGCACAATAATTTCTTACAGATATAGCCACAACATCCAATAGAATTTGAAAGTTATCTTCTTAAAAAATTAAGAAATCCTGAGAGGAACCATAATACACTGTCTCCAGAACAATTCCAGTTCTGCTGAAATTCTATTGTGATAGCAAGGACCCACGTGAGTAGATTTCAGTTGTCATGCAGGCAAACAAAATAAAACCCGAAATCTGCCATCCTGTGTTTGGGACAATGAAAGCAGAATTTTCTGAACACTTCTGCAGCAGCCTTGTCTTTAAAAGATGCTTCTCCTTTTATAAATGTTGTATCAAGTGGTTTTTTTTAAAAAAAAACACTGAATAAACAAACCAACTTCTTACTTTTATGCAGTTTGAGAATGGTGTATGCCATAGCTGTAAGAACCCTCTCTCCTTCCAGGATGTAAATATCCCACAGCCGCAGCGTTAGTGTAAACGGAGTCTGTGTAGTTAAGAAATAAAAGGTGTGACATATTGACAATATGCAAACCACAATGTATCTATAGAGCAGCAGGTCTCATCAAAATAATGTTTTCAAGCTAAACCTAAGACTAAGACTCAAGTTCATTTTGTGACATATTTTTATAAAAATCCAATAAGGGAAAGTAAATAAAAGTAGTCTCCATCTGGGGGACATAATCTTAAAAATCAAATCTGATCAATCAAAAATCCCATATAACATGGAATTGTTTATCAGTCAGAAATTAGACTAGATTTTAATAATGGAATAAGAGATTGCATTAATTTTACATTAATATTATATAATTTTTCTCTTTTTTCCTTAGTTTCTTTACCCCTTAGTTTATTTGAACCACTGTAATGCATGCAGTTTGTTTTTAACTGTTTCTCATATTATATCTTACTAATAAAATAAAAACATTTAAAACATGAGATTATAATTCTATATCAAATGAAAATAATTACAAGAAGAGAGATACAATGTAAATTAGTATTATAATGACATTGGAGGAGGCATCTGAAATGTTTGCTCCCACAATCACATACCCGGTCAATGAAGCACTGTAAGAACCACTTAGTTGTATAAATTCCTGTCAACATCTGCTCCTTATCCTAAGAAGGAGGGAGGGAGGGATGGAGGGAAACCATATTAAAAAAATATATCATTTTATAAGACAAGCAAATTAGAGATCTGTGAACTGTAATTCACATGCTTTCAAGCTCTCAAGTTCATCTCATAGATACTGGTGGTTTTCTTTCCTAAATTAAACTAGCTACCATGCAATAAGCAGCATTTTTTTCCACTGTTTACTCATTCTAATTCTCTTCAATATCTATTTACTCAGTGGATAATATAGTCCTTTTCCCTCAGTACAATTGTTGTGAGCATATTAAGGTTCATTCAAGATTGTCTTTGTAATTGTGGCACAGTGTATATTTTATCCTATGTCATTGAGTGTTTTGCATGTATTACCAAAAGAAGATTGAGGTTTTTAATTATTATATATTTTTAAAAAACCACTTTTCATCTTGGTCTACTTTCTCAAAGGGATGGCGGGGGGTGGGGGGAGGAGACTGTCGTCCCTGGAGATACAACTCAGTTACAAGGATCAGGAAGTGGTGCCACGGAATGTATTTTCCCCGTATTTCTCATACTATTTGCCACAAGGCAAAGGGGCTAAGAGATCCTTATCCGTCTCATGCACAGGATTAATGGAAGGACTCCCTTAGCACAAAACTAGCAGCAATTGTAACTATCAAAAAGTATACCAATATAGGAAAGTGAGCAAGAGGTTCCTGGGAGAAGTGGTGTGATTTTTCCGGCTACAGATTTATCCCTGCTGCTACAAATATATTTCTAATAATATATTTAGAGATGACACCTTTTCTGGTATTTGATACGATGAACACTCTAAAATAGAAGTAATACATAGCAAACAAAAATATATTTCAAAAATGTATGAGCAGAAACCAACACATCCTGATATTACTGTTGTTCCCTTGACAAAAGAAAGCATTACCAAGTGTTTCTTCAACTTTGGGAAAAGCTTGTTTAGGATTGTTTCGTGGTGAGCTTGGAATCTCTGCAACTTTGGAAACCCAGGAATGAAAAATCCTTTAGCAAAAAGGAAACAAAAGTACTAACAATGTATTAAAGAAATACAGCAGGGTGTCTTAAGTCAATGCATAATAAGTACTTGTATTTCCTAAGACTTCTAAGCAACTCTAATATGTTTGTGAAAATGCATTTTTATATTTCTTATCTATTCGTTTGTGAGTTTTCCATTTGGACAAGATCAGGGATTGATGTGTCAATAGATCTGTGTATATAGTTTTGTTCTCTGTATTATACACAGTCAAAGCAACCTTGCCTAACTTGTTGATGAGGGGACCTGGGAGGGACTTACTTAATGCATAATAAATAACTTTTCATTCCATCAGGAACCACTCTCAAAGTTTGCTTGATGCACAGCGAAAAAAGTGTTTGTGTACATCACAATCCTTATCCCCATTCTGGTGGTTCATATTTAAAACACAGCCTCTGGCTGGCACTACAGCACTATGAAGTTGCAAAACAGCATTGAAGTTCAAAGGTTAAGGCTCCAAGAAGAGCTTATTTGTACATCATGCTCAAACTCAACAGTAATAAATGCAGACATGAAGAAGATGACTACAAGAAGCACATAAAAAAGGAAGAATCTAGACTTTCAGCCAGACTGAACCCAAATATGGGATCATCTAAAATATAATAAAGAAATGAGCAAATAAATGAAGGTGTTTGCCACTGAAACCTTACCATGCATTGCATGCCGCTGGTTGGTAAGCAGTTGTGCCAGGGCCCAAAAGGCATCCTCTTCATTCAAATACATCAACAAGATAGCTGCAATCTGACTCATGCCCTGGCAGTAACTCACTTCCTGGATGATTACACAAGATGAGCAATTTACAGGATAGAGTGTATTGCACATACAAGCACAAAATGAAACTTCCCTAAGTTCACAACATAACCCTAGCATTTTATCTCATTTTTTTTCAGACAAAAGCATGATTTGTTGACTCACAGAAAAATTCATTTTAATGGCAAAGTTCACTAATAGACAATGGATGTGGCCTTGAAGACGATACAGGAAGGAGACCTTTAAGAAATAGGGCTGGGTGACTTGGTTTAACTCAATCAATGGTTATGATGATGCACTTACAAATTATTGTAAAATTTTTATGCATCTGAACCAAAGCTGCTAGGAAGATTCCCTTGCAGCCATTCAGAAAATAAATTTCTCCACTTCCACTTTTCAACCCAGAAGTATTTCCTGCCTCACTTTCTGCCCAGCAGCTTGTCAAGGTTCGAGCAGCTCCTCTTTGCCTTTTTCTTTAATAACACCTATTGCTACTTTAAGAGGCTCCCCCAAATTCTCTGGGAGGCTCAAAGAATCCTGGATAATTTTATCACATTATTTTCAATCCAAAACACCTTTTAAAAATATAGGTAGAACCAAATATATACCGAAAAAGAGAGATCAAAGAAAACACTGTCCCTCCAATCCCATCCCGGGGACTTCATAGTGTCAGAAGGAAGAGGCCAGATGTCATCTTTCCTAAAATCTGAATCTACAGATGTTTTATGGAAAGAACCATTTCAGCCCTTGTTAGAAGGGTTAAAGAGTAGCTGGTTCTTGTCTTCCCTCACCTTCACTACTGGCAAAGTAACAGTTGGATGAATCTTAGGAGACCCTGTTTTAAAACACTCCTTTTGGGAAAACAAACATTTTCAAAGGTCTGGAGAGTTTTTGCAATACCTGCAAATGGACTCCTCCTCCCTTTTTCATTGGGTGAGAGGTAGGAAAACTTTGGAGAGAGATTTCTTCAAAATGCTCAGAAAAGATTTCAGGAAAGCACCTGGAAGTATTTGTTTTCCAGTAAGGGACAGAACTAGTTGGGACTCAACAGATTTGGGAGGTTAAATGTTAAATTATTGATCCAGAAATTCAGTCTGAAATATTTTGTAAACATTTTGACAGCTACATGAGGAAAACAATGCTATATTTAGATTCTAGGGGAGTCTCTAATATAAAATTAGCCTTAAGACATAAAAAGAACTATTGTCACTTCTCACATTTTCATGAACTGAAATTATGTAACATGACATTGCATTGCAACATAAAATAAGGAAAAAGCTCAAAAAAGCCAGTCTAATTTTTTGTAAAGGAAGAAACACCATCTAGGAAAAAACATAGAAAAAATGTGTTTCCTGTTTCTTGGACCACCTAGAGTAATATAATTAATTAACTCTATTAATTAAATTAAGTAATTCCTGTTGGCACATTGAAGCAGCGAATTCTGTATGTAATTTAAAGACATTATAATTTCTGTGCCCTTTGACTAGAAATAAGACAAGGGACTATAACAAATTGGAGTCCTGCACCATGAGGTTACCACTGAACGAAGTAAGAAAGATCACACAGAGCATTTAACCAACATCCTCATCTGACTAAAGTCACAACTATTTAGAAAGAATGAGACCATTCCTTTGCCTAAATAAATAGAGGTTATATAAATGATTGCAGTTTGAATACATCTTGTCTTCATGAATTAGCCTGTACTGAAAGTGATTCCTTTTTTTATTTTTAGTCCAAGGATCATGGACTATCTACACAGTGGTTGGAACAAAGATGTGTGTGTGTGTGTGTGTGTGTGTGTGTGTGTCTTTCATAAAAGTGTATATTGTTTTTAGATAACATTTTAATATACTTTTAATCTGCTCAATGCCATTCTGAAAGTCTGCTTTGCCATCTTAATCTAATCTATACTGTACTTTTATTGTCAATTTAAAAACACATGTCAGATTCTTGTAATGTTCTATTTCTTACCGTGTTGTAAACAGAGTAAGCTGACAGGACATGGAACAAAGCTTGTTGTCTATATTAAAAAAAAAAAAGAATATCAAGATGGTATTTCAGAAATATCTTACGATTTTAGAGTAAAATAAGGACCAATGTTTCTTGATCAATAATAGATTCATCAAATATAGGTCTGGTGCTTTTAAGAATCGGTCAACAAAGAGAAGGACCCTGTTGTTAACTCATATGTTAACTCCAAACACTATAAAATGGATGATGTGATCTGCCTTCCATCTTCTGATGACATTAGGAAATTAATATCCTAAACTGACCAAGAATATTCTCTGTTCCACCGATAGAAATTTCACCAGCCACAAAAGATTAAATGGAGATAAACCAACATTTATTTTCTACAAATACATATATACTTGTAGTTGATAGGCAAAACAAACACACAGAAACAATAAGAAATAAATAAATGAGATCCCATATGAGAAGCTTACTTTACTCCATAGCGGTCCCGAAACATGATGTGGTTTCGAAAAGTGCGATTGACATCCAGATCTATTTGTTTGATTTCTGCTGAGAAGCTTCTGGCTTGTTCTTTCATTTTCTGGGCAAATTAAGATGAATTATAGTATTAGAACTTTAAAATCAGAAGTGAAAAATGTTTCTGGCCCTTGGGCTAGATTGCTTCTGGAGCATCTTTCCAAAATCTTTCTATTTGTCTGCATGGAAGACCATCATTCTCCAAAACCACAGAAATATGACTCTACTAGGTTCGGCTTCCCATAGTAAAAAGTGTATGGTCAGAAAAATCCTTTTTAAAAAAAAAAAAAAAATTAGAGAGATACACAGAAAGACCTGGCCTTGAGAAAAGATCTCTGTCTCCAGTGCTCTGGAGAGAAGAGTTCAGGAATTGGTCCTTAAACTTAGCACTTCATGTCTTTATGTTTTCATGTGTTTTTCTATACTATTAATAAATAGCAATAGCAATATTAATATATTACTATTAATATTAATATATTACTATAACTATATTACTATTACTATATTACTATTAATATTAATCAATGTATTACTATTAATATTAAAATTAATATTATTAATATTATTATTTGCTTTATGTATTAAACATGGAACTCAGCCAACTAAACATTCAACAATGCATTACAAATACCAGTGACTGGTGCTAATGGTTGATACGATTTGCTGCCAGCGTCCTAGGTATCAACCAAGTGTCTTCTTAAAATATAAGATGTTCCGAGTAGCAGTTTTTTGCAGTTCCGCTGATGTTATTGCAGGAAGTTGCAATTTGTTGATGTATCTTGTAAAAGTCTTGGACATGATGCCAAGTGCCGCGATGACAATGGGTATCACTGTTACATGCTTCATCCATAGCAGTGTAGTTTTGAATTATTATTATTAATACTTTATTGATTAAACATGAACTAAGCCAAATGAACATTCAAAAATGCATCACAAATACCATTGACTGGGGCTAATGGTTGATGCGGATTGCTGCCAGCGTCCTAGGTATCAACCAAGTGCCTTCTTAAAATATAAGATGGGTATCACTGTTACATGCTTCATCCATAGCCGTGTAGTTTTGAATTATTATTATGTTGCTTTTATAAGGATTATTAATGATAATGTATGTCAACTTACATTACATGCCAAGTATACGGCTATATGGAAGGAAGGAAGGTCTTTATTATTCAATTGTAAAAAGCTATAGATAAAATAAGTTTCAGTTGCAATCAAATCAATTTTAGAATCCAGTAAGAAAATTTGCTGGCATGGTCTTTTTTTTTTTTTTTTGTAAGCTGGTTAACGAAATTCTGATTTATAGATAATTGGATAGAGAGTTCTCTTGCCCTATGTGGCAGGTATGATTTAAATACATTTATACACATTCAAAACACAAAGATGATTAATATATACAGATATAAAGTAATATGCACCTAAGAATAGAGGCCTGTGGCCTTACTAAATTACTTCTATACTTAAAAGTAAATGGAGATATTTTCAGCATATGCTACTAATTAAATAACTAATTGAAGTAAATTGGTTGAAAAAGCCTCATCTCAAAAAGCAATTTAAGTAGAGGTGGTAAGATTTCTGGGCATAAAGTGACTTTAAACCAGTAATGCATAACAAGCAACAGAGAAAGGAAAAGATAATCATCTCCCTCCCCACTGCCACATGCTTCTAGGGAATTCTGGGATATATATAAATATATATAGCCATAAAACATACAAGAGATTTCTCCTTTTAATACTTCAGATCACACTTACGACAAACATTTTGTATTAGTGAACAACCAAAATTGTGTTACAATAACAGTAGCTTAATGGCTGATTAATTCCTGATTATCTACACTCAAGAGACATGTGAGTATATAGAAGCCAATATGAGACCAGATATCATCTTGATTCCCAACATACCTGCTTTTTTTTTACTCTTAGGCTGACCACAGATTTTAAAAAAGATATTTCACTGCTGGAAATACCAAGCAGATATCTTACTGGGAAAACTGTACAGGTAGTCCTCAACTTACAATCATTCATTTAGCGACCTTTCCAAGTTACAATAGCACTGAAAAAAGTAACTTATGACTAGTTTTCACACTTTCAACCATTACAGCTGTATTGTCCTGGGCTCATGTGATCACCGTTTCTAACCTTCCCAGCTGGCTTCCAACAAGCAAAGCCAATGGGGGAAGCCAGATTTGCTTAACAACCATACAATTCACTTAACAAGTGCAATGAGTCACTTAATAGATGTGGCAAAGGTGGTAAAATGGGGTGCAACTCACTTAGCATCTGCCTCACTTAGCAATGGAAATTTGGGGCTCACTTGTGATCGTAAATCAAAGGTTACCTGTAATGCAGGAATACTTGAGTTCCCAAAAAGGGTTGCCAAGAGAAAAGAAATGAACAATAAAATGTAGAAAAGCCCACTGATTTCAAAGAAAGCCTACGTTCCCCTAAACAAAAAGCTTTTCTCTAATTCCAACTTTGTTCTGTATAAATATCAAATGGCAAAAAGAATAGGAAGGATTATGAATAGCCAATTCTCAGGATTTATGTTCACCTACAGTCTATTATACTATAATTCCTTTAGTTATTGCAGATCCCCCAGGAGCTTAGTTCAAGAGCTTGTGACTTCTATTTATTCTGATCACTAGCTATGAGACATGGCCAAATAGTAACATCCTGTAAGGAGGTTGCAATGGCCAAGATAAATAGAGAGAAACAGGTTCTTAATCTGTGTCACTATCTGGTTTTATCTATCCCACTTCCTTTAACTTGTCACACCATGCTGAATTGGCTACGTTTTACAAAGAATCAAGCCATTTACTTAATTTTAAAATGTCGGTGTGTCATCCTTCAAAACCTGGTTAGCATGAATGTTAAGGGCATGAGAATTACTTTTATATTTAATAGCAATATTAACATTAAATTAATATAAGGTTGCATAATATGATTAAATTGCCATTCCATCGAAGGATCATTTCTTTTTAACCCCTTCAATTGGCATGGCAGCTCTGACCCAATTCAAGGGAATGCACTGTCCAAACTGGACTAATAAAATGCCAGTTACATGAGGCTGTCTTTGATTAAGAATCTTCAGCCCCCAGTTAATTAGCCAAGCAAATCCTATTGCACCACTTGTGTTAAAAATGCATCAACCGTGTTTCTAAACCCAATTCAAATAGCTGATTTTGATTTTTAAAGATGTAAATGTTTACCTATACCTTTAAACTCTAGACCAGGTCAAAATTACTGAGATTTTTTTAAAGGACTAATTTACTTGGCTTTTAGCTGAAAATATTTTTTAAATATACTGCCCTTGCTAATAATCCATTCCTTCATTGTTTAAAGTTAACCGTTTATATTGATGTGGAACTGTAGGCTTTATAATTGAAAGACCTTTTGGAAAGATGGCAACCTTGAAAACTAGTCATGTATATTTATTAAAGAAACCAATCAATAAATAATGCAATCTCATTAAGTGTGGCTTTTAAAAGTCAATTCCTGTTATCTGTGCTAGTGTATCTACTCAAGCAGATTGTAAGTGGTTCCTGAAGGCTTGCAGTAAACACAAGCTCTTAAACTTCAATTCTATTCCAGATTACCACCGGCATGCCTAAGTATGATGATGACAGGTCTATTTTAATTTATTTTATGAATTGACTCTGTTTGCTTTCCTAAAGAAATGCTTCATTTTTTTTCAAGTACAGACTTGCAAATGGTGACTTTAGTTTTGAAGGAAGAGCTCTTGTTACTTTTAGTTAACGAAGAAAGCAAGAGTATTCAAATATATCCCAACAGACAGGAAATCTGAATGATCCTCTTGCATCCCTGATCTGCTGCTTTCATAACACAACATTTTGGTGTTGTTGTGGGTATTTCTATCATGGCTGGATTTTGACAGTTCCACGGGATTTGCAAAAGGACTGCTCATCAAAGTATTTGATATTCCAAGCAGAAACATAGAGTAGCAATAGATACCAATCGGAAAGCAGAGCAAACGCTTCTTTGGGGAGACAGGTGTTCAGTGGTAGGTGATGGGCAATCAAAGTTCTCCACAGAGAAATCCTGAAAGGGCAGCTATTGAACTAATGCTTCTAAAAGCTACACATAGCAAAAAATGTTACTATTTGTCTGACATGTGAAATTGAAACAGACAGGGTTTTTTTCCTCCCTCAATATAAATGCTTATAACACTGAAAAGCAGAGTTAAGAGGAATATGTCTCTAGGCTTCCAGAAAAAGGAATTTGTCTCACCATATTTTTTTATGATGAGGTTATCTATTGGTCATCAAAAGCTCACCACTGTAGCAAATAAATTGTTAACTGGCTTCATCCTTAGATAAAGCTTGACTTTCTCATTAGATTGTGGCATGGGGGCTCCTGCAGTCAGATTAACGACTTTGTAAACCACTAGGTTATCACGCTGTAATTCTACACCACATTTCAGCCACAGAATTACATTTTTGAAGAGTAGCAGAACTGAGATATTAACATGAAATTGACTAAAGTTACTGCTGTCAATTACCTTTCATGGCCAAAGGTTTTCCCACAAGCTCTAATGGGAATCAGGACCATTCCTAGCAGGAAGCATGGCTTCTGTCCCTTTGAAATTGTGTTAAGCTGGCCAATGTAAGCGGAAATCGCCTAATCAATTAAAAAAGGGAGACCTCACTAGTCTGATAAGTATTCATTAATGATTGCAATCTATTTCTACAGAAGTGAAAGTGTCATACCAGCCTTCTACATTGGCAGATGCCATACCCTGAAGGCCTCTGAATATATCCCCATCTGTGAATACCAGAGAAAGGATTACCTGCCACCTCACTGAATGGGAATATACCAAATATTGCTGACAAACCAAAAACACTGTGAAGTGCCAGCATCACTTATCGCACTACTGGAGAATTTCTCTCTGAGAGGATTTGGTGCCTGGCCTCACCTAACCCAGCAAAAACGTGATTAATTTGTCCTTGGACTATTTGAAGTATGGTTATGGCACTCTGTTCCAGCATGATATTGATCTGCATTTCAAAACTTTTAAACATGTGAAATTACTTACCCAAACTTATCTCTATGTGTATTTTGGGAAAGATACTTGGGCTAAGAGCTTAATAGAAGAACTCATTTATCAACTAGAATGTAGCTGCAACATTTCCCTTTTCTCCCCATCCTTTGATCTAAAATCCTCTTGGACTACAGTAGTTTTAAGAGATATAATCTCCAGCATCAGCAATCTATGGATTACTGAAATGAATGCATAAAAGTCCCTGGCTGCTTCTTTCTTTGTAGAAATAAAACACGCTAAATCTTACAGTGCTTCTGGGGCAGAAGGTAATTTGTAGGTTTAGATGGTTATAGTCCAATGTCTTCCTAGTCTAGGAATTCATCTCTGAGCACTTTCTTAACTTGGATAGTTTTGCCTATTGGGCACAGAGAGCCGCTTCCCTCCTTTACAACACTTCCAAACTACAAACTTGAAATTCTGGATTCCACCAATTTAGGAGAGCAATCTTCCTCAGGTTAGGCATTTGGGAAATCTAACAGCCTTTTTATAATTTCATAATTTTAATTTTTGCTAATTGTGAACTAATTTGTAAGGTCACCGCTGATTCCACAAAAAGCCTTTGGGGTGAAGTCTCTCCTTTATCTCATTTTAGAAAGCCCTAGGTTTGTTCATGGCTGCAAGGGCGGTAACTGAGCTACTCTTCAAGAACAATGTTGCTGTTATGTGAACAGAAATCCTTATCCCGTTCGCATTGGAGGTACCGTTTCTTTAAGGTACTTCTGGGTTGAAAGGATTAGCCAGGGACACCACTGCTGCCTGGGAGTCACCGGGAGGGGGGGGGGTATGTCCATGCCAAGGAGCTGGAACAAATGATGGGAGCTCATCTCTCCACCCAGCAGCACTTGCACTCCGGTCTTGAATGCAGGCTTGGTAACCTCCAACCCAGTGCCCTAACCACATGAGCCACCATATTCCCATGCGAACAGGAATGGGAATGTAGAACACAATGCTCAAATGTTGAAGGGCAGAGGTGGGATTCATGTTTACCTTCCCTACCGCTTCGCAAATGTGAGCATGATCACAGCCTTCTGCGCATGTGCAGTACTCACACATTATTTCGGGGTGGGTGGGTAGAGCCTCCTGCAGCCGCTGCTACCGGCTCTCCTGAACTGGAGAGAACCAGCTGAATACCACCTCTGTTGAAGGGTGTTAGTAAGTTTTTCCATGAGGCAACAACGTAATTACAAATAGTTTGGGGGGGGGGGGGGAGATGATGGCTAAAAACACTTTCCCCTAATCTTGGGATGCAGGGAAAAAATAATCCTGTTTATCATATGTACAGGTAACCATTAGACTGGATATTTATTTGGTGCACTTTATACTGCTATCATGGATTATAAGATACTGTACCTCATACTTCCCTTCATTCTCCATCTTAATCTTTTCAATATCCAGTAAGAGTGACCAGACTTGACCTCGTACTTGGAGGGGAATCCCTTTATAAACTCTGCGGAACATCTATAAATATATAAAAAAAGTGTCAACATGGTCCAATTATCAAGAGCTAACCCAAAACTATTTTCTTCTGAATTTCCTTTGGCAGATGCAACCCGGCATGATTAAAATATTATGCATAGAAAAAAAATATGTGTCTTAACATTTGAAGCACAGATTAACAGACATTTTCACTTCAAATATTCTGAGTAGTTTATCAGATGACTCAAAGTTTGGGTGGAAATCCTGTCCAAAAGATGGGAGCTTCAGGCAATATGTATGTTTATTTACATTTAATTAATGTAATTTGGTTATAGTTTGTCACAAAAGAACATCTTGATGAGTCATTGGCAACAGTAGCTAGTGTTGATACAATATGAAAGCACCTGCTGATGCATCAGAGACTCCCCCAATCCCAAGACTGAACATAAAGATTTATTTCATTCACTTTCAAAGAGAAATTTCTCATTTAAACCAATGGCTAAGATCCTAAATTCACCCCTTAGAATTAACTTATAGAATTCAAGGTTGTTTTATCATTCATCAATCATAGGCAGTATTTTATACTTGGGATAATTAAGAATTTTCTCTTATGAATTGAATATAATCCAACCTGATCCACATCTCCCTATCTGCAGATTAAAATAAGCTTTTGAATCTGATAATTTTTAAAATTTATTTTGTGAGGAAGCAAATGCAAATACACACAGCCAGGAAATGGCCTGATTCACCCCTGCACAGTTATTGAAAAGGATACTTTACTTTATATTAGTCAATGCTGATAGGTTGCCATGCATTATTGAACTAGTCTTTATCAATAGAGTGGAATATGCATTGCAAATCAATATGATTTTCTACAGGCAAGGTTCCATTGTTATTTTAAATACTGAGTCATTAATGAGATCTTTATTTATTTATACACACACACACATACTTACATACATACATGCATATACATAAACACACATATATCTCATATGATATCTCACATGATATATTACCATTATTTTTGTTTATTGCTTTATTGTTTTCTTTTTTAATATATGTGTATGTGTGCATAATATTTTTTCTTGTTTTATAGTCTATAGTAATATAATTTTAAAGAGCATTTTATTTTCTGATTTAGGCATCAAGATATCTAAAATTTATCTGCAGACTTTGTACCTTGTCTGCAATGACTCTGGCACTTGAAGAAAATAGACTTGAAGAAAATGCAGTAAAATGAAGGGGAGTCCAACTCCCATTAGCGAAATTACAAAATAATATGCAAGTGTTGTTCTAAATTGGAAAAGCTGTATTAGATTTTGAGTTATTCACTAACATTTCAGTGCTATTGGGGGAGAGGGGAGAGACAACTGCACGTAATGTAGAATTAAAGCTAAAATGCCTTATCTTGTTTGTCCACATAGAAACAATGACGAATAAAATTTTCTACTGATGTGGTTATCTGACTTTGATATATTGAATGTAGAACAATGAAGTTGGCCTGAGCAAGGAATGGAACAGGCGAAATATAGCCAAAGTGCAGTGAATAAGCTCATAAACTCATTGATCAAATTGTCAACTTTCCAAGGAGTTTAATAAATTGGAACAAGTTCAGAAAAAAATTAACTCAATCACTTCTTTCTGCACACTAGGATGTTTTCTTGGATGGAGATTTACAACAAATGATTTAAATTAATTATGGCACAAAATTAATTGGTGGAATACAGAGGGGGGGAGGGGGAGAGAGAGAGAGGAGAGAGTGGGAGGGGAGCGGGGGGGGGGAGGAAGAAGAGGGGGAGGGACACAACACAGAGAGTACTATACAATGCATACATCTCTCTTTTTATGTGGACTCTTAATTAGATTTCCACTTCAGGCTTGGGAAGAATAGATAGGAGACCAAACAAAAATTAAACTATAAGTAATAGTAATGTAGAATTTATAGAATCAAATATAAGAAACTGTGACCACAAAAAGAAAAGAAAGAAAAAAACTGAAGTATCCAAGACTTCCTTAAGAACAAGTACAAAATCTATACTGCAACTCAAATACAGTAAGTGAAGTATAATGAACTTTTCTACTGTTTCCCTTAGCCAAAAAGCGGCACTTCTCTATTATACAGTAACATCTCTGATATTTACTTTCATCAGTAGCACAATTCTCTCTTGTTGTAATGATTGCCTTTCTCACTTCTTCCATCTGTACCATCACATTTGAATGTTCAGATGATTCCAGCAAAACAGAACAACATACAACTTGGAAATAATTCTCAATATGTAATATGTTAAATTACAGTACATATATTCCTTCTCCATCATTTCAATAGGCTTGGCTTAGTCTTATTTTATTGTAATTCATTTCAGTGTCCTAAGTTTCTTTGAAAGAAAAATCTTAAATACAGTTCACATTTTAACTAAAACCTTCTGTTCTGATTCCATCAATATGAATTTCTTTTAGCTGAGATTTCTATTGTGCACCTGCTTATTTCACTCATAAGATTTGGTATAAGTTAAGTCTATTTTTAATTTTGTTTCCCATGTATTTCTTCAGATCAGTTCACAGAGAGTAAATGAAAGAGCTGCACCAGCCTTTTCATTAGTAGTGTTAGGAGTTGTTCAACAAGAACTCTATATATTCCTTGAAATAAAGGGACAAGCAAAAAATAATAATAATATTAAATGTGTCACTGTTTTTTACCTTTTCACGATTTCTGTATTTTCCCCATTTTCTTAACATCTTCAGCCATTTGTCCACCTCTTTCAATCTTCACTGAGCTTTTTGCTATAAAAGAGTTTTAAATGAGGAGCATTTAGGAAGAAAGGAAGATGGAAATATAATATCCAGGTTAATAGACTATGGACTCATATAGTTTTACAAGATAAACAAACAGTAGTTTTATACTGAACATCTAAGGAATTATTCAATTTCATTTATTCTCTGTTCTAAAAAAAAGTAGCAATTTAGTTTATAGTCTTTATTGGTTCATTATCTTGAGCCTTGTCCTAAATGAAAACTGTACACTGTTGATCAACTAGAGAGTGCCATATTATTGGGCTCTGAAACCATAGTTCTGAAGATCAAAAATGTTACCTTAGCAGCTAAATGAGAGGTGACAGTAATTTATGAGGCATATAGACCAATCGTTTCATCAATTATTTTACAGAATAAAAAACTTGTAGAACTTACCTTTTCTTCCAGAGCACTATGAATTGGTAACTCATGCTCACTGAAAAAGTAAAAGAAAAAGTCAGATTGAACTAATGTGTAATATAAGAATGCATAAGGAAATGCAAAAAGAGATATTAAGTTATGCTCAAAAGAAATGGTCAAAGATTAACTGATATATTAGCTGATATTTTTTCGTTAACTTGGGTCTTTAATTAAAATTCAGAACAATCACCTAAATCATATAATATGAACATATAATAAATAATATATTATATTATATTACATTATATTACATTATATTATATTATTGGTTATATTATATCATATTATATTTATTATATCATATCATATCATTTATTATTATTATTCGCAACAACAGAATTGTATCACAACAGCCAGTTGTTTCGCCGGATTTGGCATTGATTACTAGTTGGGCCCCACCCAGGTGCCTAGGACGTCGTAAGGTATTTTCGTAATATGCGTACAGATCAGGGGTGGGTTTCAACCAGTTCGCGGCGGTCCCCGCGAACCGGTTGGTCGGCGAACCCGAAAGTAAGTAATTTCCGGGAACGGCGAAGGGCCCACCCGCCCGCGCCGCGCTCCTTACCGGTCCTTTGAAGGCTTCTGCGCTTCCACGCAGGCGCATGGCACATACAGTGCCTGCGCGAGTCTCCGTGAGCAGCTGGAGCATTGCGCAGGCGCTAAGACGCATGCGTGAACTGCGCGTGTGCACAAGGACGCCGCCGGGCCCCGTTCCAACCGAACCGGTTAGAACGGATTAGCAACCCACCCCTGGTACAGATCCAAGCAGTGCGGCTTTTGCATTTGACTGATGGTGATTTTGTCAATTTTTAATTGTTTTAAAAGTAATTCCAGTGCATCAATCATCATCATCATTATTATTAAATAAAAAATATTAGAGAGCTAGTCTGATGTAGGGGTTAAGGTGCCAGCCTAGAAACCAGGAACAAGAAATCAGTTCTAGTCCCACCCTTAAGACATGAAGCCACCTAGTTAACTTTGGTCCCATCACTCTTTCTCTCAGCTCAACCCAGCCAAAGGGTGGCTGTTGGGAGGAAAATAGGAGGCATGAATATTAATATATATATAAAGGAGGATTAAAACAACAACTCTTGAGTTCCTTGGTTTCAATGGATAAAAATATTGAAGCCTGCTCAAGCAGCAACATTTACTTCCTCTCCAAAACTCCTCAAATATGTGCTCTAGTGGCTCAGTCAAGGGATGCATGAGGTTTGTGGAGCAAGGGGGAAAAGATAATACACATGCTGTTTTGCTGAACAAGAAGTTTTGCCAGCAAGAGACCTAACTGGATTATACACTTATAAAAGTATAATTTCTGCAGGGAGACCAATGAACAGATTGGGATATTGTCCAAATGCAAAAAACACACATCAAAAGGAGTCGCCAGAGAAATCTGGAAATTTCTGAATGCCCTTAAAGGGGTTTTCATGGTTACAGGAATTCTGATTACATGGCAGCAGTTTAAACATGCCAGCATGTTTAATTCTGAAAGACCAAGCTTTATCAGAACTTTCTTAGGATATGATGGCTGAAACACTTATATACAAGATTACAACTGACTTGCTCAGTTAATAGTAAGTACATTCATGGCAATATTAAGTGACGACCATCTAAGGCATGGAGTAGCCTCAAAACAACCATGTCAATGAACATACTTTGTTTTAGCAAAGTATTAAGGGGATTACAAAAAACTTACTGCAAAAACCCAAATCTGTCTGTAACTTTGTAAAGAGCAAAGTCAGCATCTTCCCATGGATCAATCTGAGTTCCATCTTGCCTTCCCTGTTAAAAAAAAGAAAAGTGGCACAATGAAGCTCCCCGTAAAAGAGCCTAACAATATAAAGTTTTGTCATACTGGCATTATTTAAAAAGCTATATACTGTAATAGAATATGAATGCATGTGTGTATATATATATGTAGATAGATAGATGATAGAAGATAGATAGATAGATAGATAGAAGATAGATAGATAGATAGATGATAGATAGATAGATAGATAGATGATAGTCTTGTACATAATCAGATGATATGTTATATCACTTATTTTTGCAAGTGGCATTACTGTATCATGGACGAGTACACTACATAAAATGCTTTCTGGTCACATGCCTGCAGATTTGCAATATGCAATCCTTCACCAGTACTTTTCACTATAAATCTGGGAATGATCTTTTAAATTTAAATCTTTCAAAGTTACACTTTTATGCTTCCATATATAGGCAGCCCCAAACAAATCATTTTTTGCAAACTGGCTTTTTCAGCAGACTGTTACTAATAAAACATTGCATGCTTGCCTCAATGGAGAGAAACAGCTGTCATAAAAGCAGTTTCAAGGAATATTGTCATTGCATTGTCAATTGCATTCTTATGAACAGCTGGATGGGCAGCTAAATACTGAGAATCCTGCTTGGGACATATGGTCAAGCTCCCTGAAATTCTTTATAAGAATTAGCAAATTAATGGACAAAATAAATTATATACCTTCTCATATTTAGCAATGATTTCTGCCCTTTCTTCTGCTATTAAAGCATCTATATCTTTCTTCATGTCAAAAGCTGCAAGAAAAACAAATATTGAGCAAAATGTATGTATGTACGTACGTACGTACATACATACATACATATATACATATATATATCAACGATTGGGTTAGTTTGGTAGGAGGTGGGGTTTTTTTTTGGTAAAAATAATCATAAAAAAACATACTATAAACCAGTATTTTTGAATGTTTGACTTTGTAGGCATGCATAATTAACATCAGATATAATACCAATTCAATTGAAACAATTTTATCTTAATTATTTCAAATATTAAAAACTATAAAGTTAAAGATTTCCCTCACAGATATGTGCTAGTTGTTCCTGATTCTAGGGGGCGGTGCTGATCTCAATTTCAAAGTCGAAAAGCCAGCGCTTTCCAAAGATGTCTCTGTGGTTATGTGGCCGGCATGACTAACTGCCGAAGGCACACGGAATGCTGTTACCTTACCACCAAAGGTGGCCCTTATTTTTTTTACTTGCATTTTTACATGCTTTTGAACTGCTAGGTTGGCAGAACCTGAGACAAGTAACAGGAGATCACTCCATTACGCGGCACTAGGAATTCAAACCGCCGAACTTTCTGATCAACAAGCTCAGCATCTTAGCCACTGCGCCACTGCATCAGAATATGCTAATTCTGCTACACAGTGTATCATTCCAGATTAGTTGTGGGCCACAATTTAAGTGGATGCTAGAATTTTGTTAACCTAAGCCTCTACTTATGTTCAGTGGGGCTTGCTTTCAAGTAAAAAGTTAGCAGAAAGTTAAAAGTTACTTCAATATAAAATATCTAACAGGTATCTGTTTCAAGGCTTTTCAGAAAAGCCTGTGGTAAGTGTATTAACAGTGCACGTGCATTTAGTCATGCCGGCCACATGACCACAGAGATGTGTTCGGTCAGCGCTGGCTCTTTGGCTTAGAAATGGAGATGAGCTCGCCCTTAGAGCCAGAAACGAATAGCACACAAGTGCAGGAGAACCTTTACCTTTAAGTGTGTTAAAATCCTTTCTAAGATCTAGGCTTAAAAAGCTCTTCTAAATGCCAGCTTTCTTACACTACATAAAATCTTTCTAATTTGATAGGCTTTTAGAGAATTATTCCTATTTCCAATTTTATACTGCATGTTACTGATGCATTTTTAAATGGATATATTTTATATCGAATTTAATTGTTTCTAAACTGTTTCAAAAACCTGCAAATGGCCATGAGAATACAAGCCACCTTGACCTCATATGCAAACAATCATAGAGGAAGGGGTTCCCACAGAAAACAGAAAATTTCCCAATTTTGTTCTATGTTGGGCTCAGAAGATAAGCAAAGTAGTCCTTCATCAGTTCTTGAATAAGAGACCTCCAGAGAATACCAAGGCAATAAATTAAACTGGAAAATTGAAAATCATTCTGCAAGAAGTAATAGCAAACAATTTCCATATTGCAGCCAAAAACCCTAACAATTTCCATATTGCAGCCAAAAACCCTAAGCGGACACAGTTATTCAAATTCAATTTGAAGACTTAATCTTACCACAGGCCAGGAGGATCACAGTCCAGCTTAATAATTATCCCCTACTTGTCAGTCACATTTATTTTGTTCTGTCCAAGCATAATTTTACATCAAATACAGAAAATAAAATAAATGAACTTTACACACCAAAAGATGATAGCTCTTACCTAGGATGGCTGGTATGTCTTACACTGCACCTGTTGAGGCTCTGGATGGCCTCTCCCTCTTGATGCTACCAACAGGAAACATTCCAAATGCACAACATGAGCATTCAAAACAGCTCCTCCGTTTGCTGCTGATGGTTTTCAAGCAGTCTTTAGTTTGGTCATTCTCACTCTTTATCATACATTCCAGAGCCTTGAAATCTTTTCTTCATTTGGTTTCTCTACAACAGGATAAGACATTGGTCATTTGAAAGAAATACTTCTGGGGAGTCCTCCAAAAATGATATGCTGAGCAGCAAGGCATTTTTTTTCTCCTGACAACAAACAGCTGATTTTGCTGCTAAAGCCAACTTTTTGGTGGCACATTCCCCAAATTCAACAGGAGCTATTAAGAATAACCCAAGACAACTCTCGGATGATTATGGACCTGTATAGGAACAGGACCTTGATGGATGCAATTCCTTCTAGAAGTGGACAGAGAATTGGGTCCCCATCATTTCTTTTGGCTGCTTGCTATTCTTAAGCATGCCTCAGTTTTAGCTACATGTTTTCAAAGTTTTAACTATACTTTTTCTTTTCTTTTTATTCTTATTTTTAAATATTGATTGACTGGTCAAATGCTGATCTATTTTAACCATTCGTTGAATTTCAACATGACTATTTCTTTTTGTCATTTTACTGCTTTATTTTGTTATTGCAAAGCACTTTCACTTTCTTCATATGGACGTTGATGGCAATTTCCTGGGTAGTGAAGGTGATCTGATTTGATTCACATTTTCATCTGATTTTTACCACAGATATTCTACATATTATTAATTTCTACAAGCCCTGGTCATTTAAAAAAATTGATGGAATCTTCCCTTTTTTCTCCCCATCCATTTTTATTGTGGGAAACTGCTATCGTAACATTTAAAAGTAAAAATTCCTAGTAGCTCCTGTTTGAGTCTGGGGCGCATGCTGCCAAAAAGCCAGCCTTGGGGCAACATCAACTGTTTGTCAGCAGAGAAGAAAAATGACTCTGCTGCTCAGCATGCCATGCTTAGAGGACTCAAATTAATTTGCTTATTAAATTAAATTAAACGTATTTATTTTGCTGAATATTATAAGAGCTGCATAGAGACCCTACTTTGGTGTTACTTGTTTGGTACTAATATCAGTAAGATATATTCAGAAAATCCAATGGGAAACATACATTAAAAAAAAAAACACCACTCAATTCCGGCTGCTGGAGATTGCTCAGAGCAATTTTCTAACCATGAGCTTGGCATCAAGAGAAAGCCAATGTTTAACTCTTAAAATGGAAAGTTTGGGTGAAAAGTATATTAATATTAATATACTTTGAATAGTATATTCACCATCTGTACCGAATTGTTCATCCCAAGCATTTATTAGGCTTGAAAATCCTGAACCAGCATCCCCTCAGGTACTGCTTGTAAAAGAATAAAACCATTCTACAAGTTTAAAGAAAGAAGCAATAGCACTTTATGGTTGGAACAAAGGAATGCTTATAGTGTCCTCTTGTAAAATAAAAATGGCATCTAAATTTAACAGAACAACAGAATTAAAAAAAAACCATGGAAGGGACCTTAGAGATCTTCTAGTCCAACTCCCTGCTCAGGCAGGAAACCCCATACCATTTCAAACAAACGGTTGTCTAAAGTCCTCCACAATTTCTGTTAGCGCTATTAATGAATAGCATTAACAGCTGCAACAGCTTAAATTACTATCATCAGCCTAGACTGCACTGAAGACAGATAGCTCTCCTCTAGACATTCTTACAACCTGAGTTAGAAACTTTAGAATCAATACAGTATTTGGCATAATCTTTAACATACACACACTGCCCCCAGAAGATAGATATATATAAGGCTGTCTTCAACACTGACCAAAAAATAGCCAACATCTTAAGAAACCCCAAAGACAAAATCCAGCTAGAAAACCAAGGAGTCTACGAAATACCATGCAAAATCTGCCCTGCCACATACATTGGACAAACGAACAGGAGAATAAATGCACGCATCGCAGAACACAAGAATGCAGTCAGAAAAAAAGAAAAAACTTCCTCCCTTTTCCAGCACCTTAAAGCAACAGGACATGAAATTGATTTTGAAGGAACCAAATTAATCTCCAAAACAGAATACTTCAACAAGAGAATAATTATGGAAGCCATCAAAATAGAGAAACACCCCCACAACATGAATAAACGTGATGATACCTCCTGCCTACCAGACATCTGGAAACCAGCTCTAGTCAACAAATGAACCCCACCAACCATCCAGGTCATTACAACACAAAAGAACAATGAACACACAGCCAGCACCTCACCCACATAGGATGTACGAAACAGCCGACCAATCTACAAACATCAACTCCATCTACCAATCAGGATGCAACTACACAGCCAATCAACCCACTTACAGCAACAAAGCCAGCACTCCACACACCCCCACCAAGATTTATAGAAAGACGACAGCTCCGACCATGCCTTACCCACACAAGCACGAAGCCGAAAACACCAGCCTGAAGATGGTGAGTGTGACTTCACCAAAACATTGCCAAGACAATCTCAATCTTGCATGGGAAAAGACCCGAATACAACAAGACCAGCATACCTACACCCATGAAAATCTACAAAAAGAAATCTCTCTCTCTCTCCTCCTTCTCTCTCTCCTCTCTCTCTCTCCTCACTCCCTCCCTCCCTCTCTCTCTCTCTCTCTCTCTCTCTCTCTCTCTCTCTCTCTCTCAGTGGGAATGTCTAGCTTGATGTCACTCGTGTCGGGGGCACGTGTGGTGCCCCCAGCTCCATTTTCAGTTGCCACGGCCTCCTGCAACCCTCTGAAAATGGAGGGGGGGGAACGTTTTCACTGGTAGAAGCACCGTAGGTCGGTCTTCGCTGTTTCCAGGACAGCCCTGCAGCCCAGATCTAAATACCCCACAGGCCAGATCTGGCCCCAGGGCCTTGAGTTTGACCCGTTCTAAAGAATATTACTGATGTCAGGGGAAATTTATCATTTGCCTATTTAAGGCTATAGATATGGATGATATTCAGGTATACTTCTCTTTCAGAAGAATTCAAGATTAGATATCTCTACAACTGCTTGACTTTGAGCTCTGAGAAACGGTTTTGTCAGAGAATAAATGAAACTTAACATGGATAAGATGGAAAATGTTTTGCTACAAGAAGTATATGGTTCAAAAAACCCTAGCCTTTTATTGGAACTCCCTCTTCCATGAGTAAAAGGTTCCAAAATACTTTGGAAATGTTGTTATCAGCCAAATAAGTTGACAGATAAACTGGAGGATATTTTAGTAGTGAGCTGTCCAAGGATATGAAGATATTCCCTTTGCTGTTGGTTGACTACAATAACTTTATAAAAACTGTATGCAATTTAAAATAGAGATATGCAAAGTTGAAAAGCTACTAGAGAGATAAGCTACCTTAAAAAGCAGCTACACTCCAGAGTTGACTTAATTTTTCAAACTTTCTACAACAGTACTGCAACATCTGCTATTTTTAGACTTTACAGGGCATAATTAAGACAAACAACATTTGTTTTATTTTAACTTGGAATTCATCTGCCAGATAATAGAAGCACAATCATTTTTTTTCTTTTCTTGACTTAGATTAAACAACTCAAAAATCTTTTATTTAATTTGTACTAATCTACACAACCCATACTGCAAAAAGCAGAAAAGTAAAGAAACGTTTTTGAAACCTACAACTATTTTTAAAAATTTTCTTTTAAAAATTTAAGTCAAATAAATATAAGGCTAGTATGAAATTCCCCAATTAATATTACTGGTAATACATTTTGATTACACTTTGCTAATATGCAGTAATACAATTTGTTTTATTTGGTTCTCCTTAAATGGCCGGAATGCCCTAAGTGTACGCTATTTTGTTTCTTGTGATTATCTAATAATGTGTTATTCTAAACTGCTGTTATGTGTATTAGTTACATTTTTTTTCTTCCATTCAATAACATCCGATACTCAGAGGCTGCCTGGACAAGTCCTGTGGTTTTCTTGGCAAGCTTTTTCAGAAGTAGTTCACCATTGCTCCCTACAATATGTAGTAGCACGTTATGACTACAAGGAGAAAATTCCTCCTCAGTTAGACTAAGCACATATTTGCCTAAACCAAATACAACCGTCTTTTCAACAAGTCCAATCATGTATATAATATAAAGCATAATTGCTTTAGCTTCCAAAATTGAATAAAGAACATAGCCAGCTTCAATTCAAACTCCAAGACAAATGCATCTGAAATCCTTGCAGATGCTATCCAAGTTATTATAGAGGGATTCAAATGTTTGATTTGGATCAAGGAAACCAAAATTCAAGTCCCTGAGAATTGTAGTGCTCACTGGAGTTCTTTAGCCTCTTCACTTTCTTTCAATACAGGATTGTTGAAGGGGGAGGTGAGGATCATAGATGAGGTCTTGAGTTTGAGCATTCTAAACAACTTTCTAATCTTTTGGTATCTGAAATTCCACATCTCTGTGAGTTAAGGTCCAATGTCTAAAACTCTGCTTTCACTTTGTCATTATGGGGTACTGAATGTAGATTAATGAGGAAAAAAATGAATTTCATCAACTGCAGATGCAGGCTGCAGCATAACAAAACTGACAAAAGTGAAGTGGGTCTGAATACTTTCTGAATGCTGTGTGTGTGTGTGTGTGTGTGTGTGTGTACACATATATACATACTTATGCACGTTTATCACAGTCCATTTTGCATACATAGCAGAAAAAAGTATTTAGAGTTAACAAGGTTGATACTATATCAAGGATCATAGGAAAAGTCGCTGAGTGAGATGCTGTTTTATTCAGCTCATGCCAATTGGCCAGAGAAGAAGGTAAGCTGAATAAATAAAATGTTAATATATTTTAAAATAGTTCTTCTGTTTTGAAACCATGGTTGACTACCTCTCTTTCTCTCATATTATTATCAGAATACAAGCCAGGTTCTACTGTCTTCATCTCATTTTAAAAGAAATATTGATAAGAACAGAATGCAGGATGGAAAAACAGAACAATAGAGGTGGATGCAATATAGCACTCAAGACAGGCAACTGATCCAGGTCACACATAGCCCAGCAGATGAGACAGATCAATCAAAATAGAGACTGTAGCGTTGGCTTACCTGATACACTCATTTTCTGAAGAAGTGGAGACAGCATCCCTGTGTGGGTTATTCTCATGTACCATCCAATAGAACTGAGTCTGCAAAGTTTAAGTCCCGCCTCTTCCTGTTGCGATCCCATTTTGACAAGAATAAGCAGACAACGTGCGTGAACAAAACTACTCTCCCAGAATAACCGCCCGGACCTCAAGGGGGTGCTGGATGCTGTCTCCACTTCTTCAGAAAATGAGTGTATCAGGTAACCCAACGCTACGTTTTCCTGACTCAGTGGAGACAGCATCCCTGTGTGGACATACCAGAGCTTGTCCAGCATCACGGGAGGGAAACCATCCAGGATGAATCCCTTGACTAATCCTGACCAGCTGTAAGACTCTCCTCCCAAAGGCCGCATCAGCCAATGTGTACCTGTCAATTCTGTAGTGTCTAATAAAGGTGGACAGACACGACCACGTGCTATCCTGCACACCTCTTATAATGGTGCCTGTGTGTCCCAGGCGGCCGTAGCGGCCACGCTATGTGTTGAGTGTGCCGTAATGTTATCTGCAATGGGCTGAGCCTGAGAGGAATACGCCTTTGCAATGCATGCCCTGATCCACCTCCCCAGGAGGAAGAGGACACCTTGAGATCCATAGAGTCTGGTTGAAAAGAAACAAATAGGACTTCTGTACAACAGAAGGATGATGTTCTGCTTAAGTAGATTTTCAAGGTTCTTCAAACATCTAGAGTGTGCCAGCTGCGTTGAAGGCGATGGACCAGCTGTGGACAGAAGTTGGGGAGAACCTATTCCTGCATGCAATGAAAGATGGAATTCACCTTTGGGATGAATGCCAGATCCACCCTGAGAACCACCGGTCCGAATAGAAGGTGCACAAGTCCTGTCGCATGGAAAGACCCGCCAGTTCCAAAATCCGTCGAGCGGACATGATGGCTACTAGAAACAATACTTTTTGCGACATGTAGAGAAGAGTCGTGTCCCGCAATGGCTCGAACGGAGCCTGGGTGAGCACCTGAAGGATGAGTGGCAGGTCCCATGATGAGTAACGATGTACGGTAGGAGGGCGCAAGTTGGAGGCACCCTTTAGAAATTGCTGAATGAGTGGATCACTTGCCAGCAATCTGTCAAGTTCAGAGCAGAGGATGGAAGAAAGGGCCGCGACCTGTCGCCAAAGGATGATGGGTGCCAAACCAGCAGTCAATCTGTCCTGTAGGAAGTTGAGGATGTGGCACGTCCACACCTGGAAAGGAGCCACCCTCTTCAACTGGCACCAGGTGCAGAAGGCCTTCCAGGTGGCGTCATAGGTTTGAATAGGTTTGAATAGTGGAGGGTCTCCTGGCCACTTGGATCGTCCGAATGACTTTGGGTGAAAGGTCCTCTGCTGTCATTGAGTGCAACTCAACCGCCATGTGGTCAATTTGACCCACTGCAGATCCAGATGCGTTATTGCCTCCTGGCTTAGATAGGTCCTGGAGAGGGGATCCTCCACAGAGGAGCGACCAACAGTGGCAGGAGGTCCGCAAACCACGGGTGTCACGGCCAGTGGGGAGCCAGACGTACCAAATCTGCCCGTTCCTCCAGCATTTTCCTGATGACCCGCTGGATCATGGGAAACAGAGGGAAGGCATAGAGAAGGCCCAGAGGCCAGCAACATCATAGGGCATCCCTCCCCTCTGCGCCTGGGGACGCGTACCTTGTGTAAAACCAAGGGACCTTCTTGTTGCTGCTGGTGGCGAAGAGGTTGGACACTGGCGTTCCAAACTGTCAGGTGAGCTCCCGGAATTGGGTTGGATGGAGTTCCCACTCCATCTGATCCACCTGCAACCGGGTCAGCCAATCTGCTGTGACGTTGTCGGTGCCTGCAATGTGCTCAGCCCGAATGGGTGCTCCTCTGCCAGGTCAGCAGCAGGTGGGCCTCCTTCATCAACCATCTGGACCGGGTTCCACCCTGCCTGTTTATGTGGGCTTTTGCCATCACGTTGTCCATTAGAACCAACATGTGTCTCCCCGCTATGGACGATTGGAAGTGTAGCAGCCCTAGACGGATCGCCCTCAGCTCCAGGAAGTTGATAGTCTGTTGCTGTTCCAAGTGGGTCCACTGGCGCTGTGCCACCTCTGTTCTGGAATGGGGCCCCCATCCCATCAGGCTGGCGTCAGTGGTCATTGTCAGTCGATGTGGCTCCCGGAACAGGCACCCCTGCGTTATGGCCAGCGAAGACCACCAAGTCAGGGATCTGCGGACCTTGGGGGGCAGCGCAATTCGAACTGTGGAGCAGCTGCTGTTGTCCTTTTGGAATGTTAGGAGCAACCATTGGAGTGGCCTGCTTTGAAGTCTGGACCAGGGCACTATTGCAAAACACGTCTAGTTCAAGTGGTAGTGAGTCACAAAAGCTGGGAATCTCAGCGAAGAGGCTGGACTTAAACTTTGCAAACTCAGTTCTATTGGATTGTACATGAGAATAATCCACACAGGGATGATGTCTCCACTGAGTCAGGAAAAAGCACTATTCCCAACAATCAATTAATTGATACTTCCTAGGAAATATTCATATTTGTCCATTCGCCAATCAATATTCTTGAATTCAAATTTTATCAGACTACAAATACTTGAAAGGCAACTCCCATTTCTGAACCAATGCAATCAGAAAGCCTCACTGAGTTGTAGAATAAAACATATGCAGAAAATCTGAAACCTAGAATATAAGGAAAGTAAACACTGACCAACTTGGGCTATTCTACAGTGTTCCAAGAAATCCATAGTGCTTACTTTTTTCACTTAAACAATCTTACCAGAAATATGGACAGCAAGCACTATATGCAATGTCAAAGCTGATGCAATAAGGTTGTAAATCAAGTAAGACTTATTGTTTATGTAAAACATTTTATGGCATTTTCAATTTTCTCAGTGAGTCAATGTAATACATACTGTAATACTTGGAGAAAACTGCTCAAATTAAAAGGGTCAGAGGGGTTCCAGCTTCTTGACCATTGTTGTTATACAAAGCAGGGGAATAATAGTTTGGCCAAAGATGGATTTAACCAACCATCCTCCCACCTTTTCCTTTATAATTAAGCACACAGAAAAATACAATCTTCATAAAAAGAAATTCTGATTTTGAAACATGGGGAAAATATATATCTTACAGACTGGAAACCAAGCAACATACTTCATGATCACAGTTTAAGTTAAATTTCACTCCCACCGTGCTCTGTTTTACTAATCAAATAAAATTATCCCCTTTCAAACTAAAAGACAATTGTTTGTAATGTACTAGAACTATCTGAATGCCCATCCCAGCTGCACCCAAGATGTTATTCTTAAATTAAGCATGAAAATACATTTTTTAGTTGAAGAGAGCTAACTAAAAGTGCTATCCATTTCAGAAGACTAGGAAAAGGAAAGGAAAGTTCTTTTCTCTTTGCTTTTCTCCTGAACTACTTTACAAGATTATTTATTGAAGAATTTCCAGGGGCAGAAAAATCATCCAGCTTACATCTGTAACTCAATGACATTAATTAGTATTTTTAACTTGGATAATTCTAATTGCTGCCAACCTTCAAGAACTTCTAAATTAATTGCAGCAATGAGACTTACTGACTTTGCCAACTGCCATGTATCTCAAGACAGATCTAGGACCATCTTCCTCCACTCTGGAAGCCAGCTAACTTACTGTGTCCACAGACAGATATCTTATGGACCTTGTTTAGGGTGACAATGCCCTCCTGGGAAAGAAGGACTTGGAGGTTTACTTTCAAGGCCATAAAGAAGAATTTGCAGAGCATCTGATGAACAAAATTGCTCAGATTCATTCCAAACTAGATTCTAGCTTAATACAGGTCCTGTAAGTGACCTGGGTATGGTCTTGCCTTATTATCTGGGAAAGGTTTGATCCAGTTGTACCTGAGGAAGTAGACAAGGTCCTAGGGTCTGTAAGCTCAGATTCCCACAAGTTTTTGAGAAAAAGAAATATTTCTTGCATTTCTTCTTAAGGAGAAACTGACTAAACAGTTCATTAGCTTTTTCCAGCTCCCAATGCAAGATCCACAATATGGCCATGACACACATTTAGAAAAATCATTAATATATTTCCATAAATGCTTTTTTTTAAGACAGTGGAGTCTAAGAGAGGTTTCAGTACACTACAAAGTCACTACAATGTAACTGTTTCTAATCTGTCTTTATCTTAATAACTTCTGTAGACATTTGGATGCTAAGAGTATACAAGGAACACCATCAGCGAACCAGTGCAGCAGTAGTGCAACAAGGAACATTATCAGCCAGTTATTATAACCATCACCAACTGGCTAACAGTCCAAAAACTAATTAAATCAGTGTCTCACTCTCCAGGATCATCATGAGTATCAGAGCAAAAAAAAAAAAAAAAAATCCACTGAGCCTCACTTTTACCAAAGTAAAATAAACTGAACTATGTTTTCTCTTTTTACTCAAATTAATTTGCTGAAAATATGTACCATTATTACAAAAAGAGCCATTCCAATGCAACTGAAGACCCTACGCCAGATAGAATGGGGCAAGACTTCGTGCCAATGGAACATGAATCCTCTGCCAGAAAATTGCAGAGTGGTAGGTTGACAGAGAAAAAACTGTGAAGGAAAAGAAAAGATTGCCTTGAAACATTGATGAATTGATAGAAACACTGAGATTTGGAGCTTGTTGTGAAAGGGTCCAAATAGCCTCTGTGAAAGTACTATCATAAGATTTAAAAAATATGTCATTACATCTGTAGCATACAAGTGAAGCCAGTGCTATAATCTGGTACAGTTGCTTCCCCAGCTGTTCTATTTGGCTATTCTGTTTCTGTCTCTTGGGACTAAATGAGGAGCCTGTAATTACAGGGTGTTTTCTTTTTCTTAGGAGATGGCATTTGATGCTGGAGGAATCCAGAGAGCTCTGCCTTCATTCCTTCCCTTCTTCTCAGTTTCTTTCTGTTCCATCTGCAGCTTCAGTTTTGGTCACATGGATACATAAGGAATTTCAATTCTTAATATGAGCATCAGGAAGAAGCAGAGTAACGTGACAGCACCTTAGCAGATAATTGCTCTATTGCCATTTAACATCAATTAAATCAATTTCCACATCAATCCTGTGGAAGTATGTTAGGCTGCAAACAGCGTCTGACCCAAAGTCATCCAATGAAACTCATAATGGAGCACAGTTATGAAACCAGGTTTCACCCTCTGACCTTCTTACCACTATCAACCTTAAATCGTCCCATTCACTACCTTCTGAACTTCTTTTCCATTTAATTTTGGTGCTCACAATCCTGTGTATATTTACACACTATGTGGTCCTTCAAGCATCTGATGCAGTGGGACTCTTCTCCCAAAACATTTATATGTTTCCTTTAAGATATTGCAAGAATATTTGCTGATTTGAGATATTTATCTGTTGTAACATGTTCACCTCATGGAAAATGCAAAAACTAAGAACTTTCTTAATTCAGAACTGAAAACAGCTTTTTAAAAATTAAGCCTCCATGTATGTACTGTAGTTCAAATATATGAACCACAACTGCAGAACACAAGGTAATCAAAACACTATTTGTGAACCTATCTCTAAGTTTACTTTCACTGCAGAGATCTGGGCTGCTGTAGCTTCCCCTCATTTGTCCTATATCCAGCAATCAATCCCCACCCTTAGACTCCCATGATGCATGTCACAGTGCATTTTTCTCATTTCACATACAACTATTTCCTGTAAACCACAAATATAAGAATAGGACTCACTTATTAGAAACAAAGTATTATTAGAAATGTTTGAGTTAAAAATACACACTGTGAAGTTCATATTAAGCTCTAAAAATTATTTGGGCTCCTGGAAAAGGCTTGAGCATGCAAACAAAGTTTGCAATTTTCCTTCCCACTGAATGGCTGAATGGTTGTAAGTTGCCAACTTTCAAACTCCTTTATTTCAGAAACCATCTGACCCTACAGAGTCCAAAAGCGGCAATACTTCTTCAAGCTATTTTCAGTCACAATATTGCAAACCCCGGGAGACTGACCTGCAGTTTTTTCTGCCATAAGTTGCACAGTGGTGCAGGCTGTAAGATGCTGTTCAGTCTGAAGGTCTCTAGTGCATGTAGTACAGCAAGTCTTAAGGCTCCATCGGCTTGCAAAATTAAATTGTTCTTGGAATCCTAATTATTGATCATAAGCTTGTAACACAAAATAAGCCACCTCTTAAGCAAACCATGTCCAAACAACATTCCAAAGCCCCAAAATTGGCTGCCAATTCAGCAGCAGTGATTTTTTTCCAAGTCAGCTAACCAACAGTTTGACCCTCTTTAACATAAACCATAAACTTTTCTCAAGTCATTGGAATAGCACAATGAATCTTATAATGTATCAAGAGTAGTGGTGGGTTGCTAACCGGTTTACTACCTGTTTGCTCGTGCTCATGCGTGCACATGGGTGCAATGTTTCTTCACATGCAAAATGTCCAGCTGAACCAGGCCGTACGGCAGCAACCCACCTCTGATTGAGAGTCAGTTTGGTATAGTGATTAAGGCATCAGACTAGAAATAGGAAGCCATGAGTTCCAGTTCCCCAGTCACAAACTCAGCTGGGTGACCTCAGCCCTAGGAAGGAATTAATGTCAAACTACTTCTGAAAAATCTTACCAAAAAATTCCAGGCAGTCACTGGGAATCAAAAACTGACTCAAAGGCAAAAGCATCATCAGCTCAAGCTTTTAAAGCAATTTTATTATTCCAGAATAAGTTTTTATTTTTTATAATGGACACAGTACAACAAAAATATACAAGCACTTAATAATAGAAGAAATTAAGTGTCACGAAGTTTTGGTTTGAAGCACAAGTATTTCCTGTAAAGCAACCACAAAATAGTAAAAATAGGTACTTAAAAGCAGTATAAAGATATATATCGTAAACAAGTACGGAAAGAAAGGTGCATATTGTGACTTTATGAATAGACTCTGTAATCGTTTCTTCATTCATTATGCTAATTTTGAACAGAGATTTAATCTGACCCATTATTTACAAGATAAGTTTAGAATCTAAATATGCTGTGCACAAACTAGGTAAAGAAGCATTAAGGAAGTTACTAAAAGGAACAGAGAAATCAGAAGGCAGAAGTTCTCTTCAATGGAAAACTATCCACCCATCAACTCCAGGGAAAATTCTGCATCATTATTGTCACTTGTTTCTTCTGAAGAAGGCGTCACCAATTCACTTATGAAATTATGCATTTTTGCTTGCCTTGGTTGTCAGAAACCTCAACGCATCACAGAGATACAGACAAGAATGACATAAATTTCAGTTCAAAATGTCTCTGGTAGAATGGGATATATGCAATTTCTCATCATCTGAATTATATCCTCCAGGAACACTGCAATTTCTCCTCCATTTTAAAAAATGAATCTGGAAATGTAGCAATTGAACCAATGAGAAAACTGAAGGTCAATTTAAATGTAACTGATCAGAGATACTGAGGTCTTTTTCATTCCCCCAGTGATGGGGAAGGGGGATTGAAACAAAGCTTCAGAGCCACCAACTCTGGTATTACATATGTTAACTACACTACAAGTTAGTATGTCAGAATGAGAAGAACAGCTCTGGCAAATAAGCACTCTTCTGTAGCTACTATTCAACCATATGATGAAGTTTAAAGGTTTTTGGAAATAATACCTAAATAGAAAATAATTGCATTTTCTTTTTGAGATATTGCTTTGTTCAATAAAATGTTTTCTGAAGCAGAGTAAAAAGTCTGAACATAGTATCAAAACAATTCTAAGAGGAAAACCTTTTTACTATTTTAAGTTATTGATATTAAATTATTTCTGTCTTGCTTACAAATTGTTGCCAAGAGTGTAGATTTTAACTGAACATGGGATAAATGTGAAAAGTAATCATTTCAAATCAGATTTAATGGAAGTAGTTTTAAGATACTATAAAGACCTCTATTTCTCTTTTAGCTTATCATTCATATTAACCAGCATAAAAATTCTTATAATGATGGGGAATGGAACAACCACTGGAGCAGAGAAGCCATTCTTGCAGCCAAGTGAATCATGCTGCAGTAATGTGGGTGGAAAAAAATCCCAGGCTTAACATTTAAGGACATACAGCCTTTTATGGTATTTTTAGAGTAAAAAGCTGATCAAGTAAGTTTAGCCCTCAGCTGATTACTGTACCAATGTAAACACAGAATTATAAAAATTGGTACACTGGAAGGGTTTTTTTTGTCTCTAAAAGTTAGAAATAATTTGGGAAGATTTCCAACAACCAGAGGGAGAGGCTTTCTTCTTTACAGATCTACATAACATTTTTTCTTCATTTACCTAGAATTTGGGCACAAGTTTGATTAGGAGGTTAGATTTATATTCAACCTTTTCTCCTTCCTCCAATCTCTTTTTTCTATGAAGTCACAGCTAAAGGCTCACAATGAAGATGATCTTGGCTATTGCTGGGGAGACATAGCTTCAATATCTTATCAGAGCCCCTAATGTGGTATCTCTGCTGTACACTGAAACATAAGCAGAAGTAGATTGTAAATGATCAGCCATCTCCAAAGTTTTGAGCAGGAAAAAAATGTTTGTCAACTTCCAGAGATATTTCATGAAAAGTCAGTTTTAGGATACCCTGGAGTACCTAAATCCTGCTGAGAACATTTTCCTGCTGGTGGAGGCTTATCATTAACTTCAAAATAGGCTATTTGGATCAGTGGTGGGTTGCAGGCGGTATGCCCCAATACGGGTGTACTGGAGCCTGCCTGGAGCACCGGGTACCGTTCCGGTGCTCCGGAGGGGCCACCCACCCGCCTGAGCTCCTTACCTGTCTTTTAATCCTTTGGCGCTTCAACACACGTGCATGGCGCGTACAGCCCCTGTGCGATGCTGCACTGAGCAGCTGGAGTGTCGCAGAGGCTTGCGGAAGCATCGCAGGCAAGTACGACGCATGCGCGTGCTGCACTCGTCCATGTGGGTGACGCCGGGCCCAGTTGGAACAGGATCCGGAACCCACCACTGATTTGGATCATTGCTGGTTCTGTTGTAAACATTTCATGGAACCACAGTTCATAACCAAGTGCAAGAACAGAGAGTAAATGCAGTTGCCTTCAACACAGGAGAATATGGTACACATTCTATTAGAGGAAGAGTACTTTGTTTTTCCCAAACTTCCTTTTTTTTTCTTTTAAAAATAATTTTTATAAAGATTTTCACAGAAGTAAAAGATAAACCCAAAACAATATAGGTAACATTAAAGAAAAGAAACAGAAAGTGTGACAACAAAAGAAATAATAAAAAAACTTATGACCTTTATAGCAGTTACAAACTTATTATCTGTTCTCCCTCTTTAAAGTTACATCATAATTCCCATATTCAACTCTTTTTTAACAGAAAATCCGGAACCACTTGTTCATTTTTCTATTTTGTGCAAAAAAATCCATAAGAGGTTTCCAGTTGTAAAAGCACTTGTTATCTTATCCCTGATATACATGTCAATTTTGCCATTTCTGCAAATTCTGTCATCTTCAAAATCCTCTATTGTGGGTTTCAGTATTTTTCCATCTTTGTGCTTATAATTTATTGCAGTTGCCACGGGTCTTTTCTAATTGATTATCCATGAATCCCAGTTTTAAAAAAAATTCTGGTTTCATCTTATTAATCTTTAAAATTCTTTGAATCATTATAGGTATTTGTGTCCAATATTATTTTGCTTTTTTGCAAGACCACCACGCATGGCGAAATGATCCGTCGTATTTTCCACATTTCCAACATTGATCAGAAGTAGCTTTATATGTATTCAGTGCCCCCTGGGCAGAAAAATAGGATACAAATCACATACACGAGTATAAAACTGTTTCAAATAAAAAAACTGAAATCAATTATTTCAGGTCAGTGAAGGCATTGAGTCTGGATGGTGGCAAGGGAGATATAGCCAGGCATTTTGCACGCCATCATTTGGCGAACCAAAAGCATATTATCTAAATACAGTACAATTCCAAACTACTAAACAAATGTGCTCTATAAAAAAAATCTAAAATGGTGACAACAGAATAATGATGCATTACAGGTACTCTCAGCATTTATCTAGAAGTCTGCTGCTCAAGGCTATCAAAATATGTTGCTTTGGACAACAGTTGGATTGGAACCTTTCCATCTAGAGACAGACTATGTTGATATCCAGAGCAATGTCTTTCTATAATTATGGGATGGTGGAAGAGTTACTGACAATCAATACAGATGCAGTTATCCGAACAAAGATAACTGACTTGAGTTGTGAATTCATTACTGGAATTTCAGAGGAGAAATTTGTTCTACTTTTTCAAAATACAATGTAGTTTAATTTAAGATTTTTTGGAGCCAGTTTTTCACTATCACCTTTATTTTGTAATGTCAAATGTTCCCAATAACAAACATGGAACTTTTCTTTATCTATTATTTCTTTATCTATTAAAAGCACAAACAAGCAGAGCAAGAATTAACTAACCAATTATGGCTATAAATATTTGTAAGTGTAAATATCAAACCTGACTTGAATACAGAACAGCAAAAACCATTGACAATTAGTTTGCTGTATTGAGTTTCAGTCCAAAATAAGAATATAAAAATTATCTATATACATAGTCCTCGACTGATCTTTCAAAATTACAGTGGCATTGAAAAATAACTTATGAAAGTTTTCATGCTTGCGACCAAGCATTCACATGTTATATGAACACAATTCAGGCACTTGGCAACTAAGCATGTATTTATGACAGTTGCACTGTCCCAAGGTGATGTGATCACCATTTGTAACCTTCTCAGCTGACTCTCTGTAAACCGCTTAGAGAGGCCTGAAAGGCCTATGAAGCGGTATATAAGTCTACTGCTATTGCTATTGCTATTCCAACAAGCAAAGTCAATGGGAAACCTAGATTTGCTTAATGATTACAATGCTTCACTTAACAACTGCAATGCTTCACTTAACAACTGTAGCAAAAACATTGTAAAATGGGGCAAAACTAATTTAACAACTGCCTTGCTTAGCAACTGAAATTTTGGGCTCAGTTGTGGTCATAAACTGAGGACTACTTATATATTTATATTCCTACTATACAGCATTTCATTACCTTTTCTACGTGCAATTTAAATGCATTGAGGGAAACATTAAAAAGTCATAGAAGCAACTGAATTTGGGACTCACCATTTTCCTTAAACCTTATTTACTTAAATATTTTAATTAGCTCCCAATAATACATAGATGTGCTATCTTAGCCAATACATACTGACCCTTAGCTGATTTTTTTTTCAGGAAATCATTCACAAAGTCCGTGATCTGAAGTGATCATAAAACCCCTGAAAGACCAATGGTATCAGCAAACCCAAAACAAAGATGACTCAGACACAAATGACAGTTGTACTATATTGTTTCCAACAGTTTTGAATCTTCACTTTGCCTTCAGTACATGAGCAAAGACTCAGAAGCTCCTGAATACATAACTGGCAAGTTAATTTAAGATAATTTTTGATATATGTGTCGTATTATCTGATTCATGGAGGAAGGGTAAGAAAAGAGGCATGGTATAATCAACAGTAGCAAGGCTGGCAACCTTGGTAATTAAGCTGTCTTAAATAAAAAACAAAGCTAAAAAGTAATCTCAAGAACCATATTTTGGATGGGTTAAAATGAGGAAGCGTAGGTCTGCATTGTGCACATCTTCCCAATCTGCTTCTTCAAAATACTGTAAACAGCACTGCAAAATAATTATAGGAAAACATTTTGTCGCTATAGGAGACTACTGACTATCTGCATAATACTAAGCCATAATGTTGCAGTCCATTTATAGATTTCAAATCTATGCACTCAATGGTCCCTAGGTATTCCTTCAGTTTTCAATTACAATATCGATACATAGAAACCTAAACTCCATTTTTGAAATAAGATAAGCTTGGTTAATGATTAATTATCCTGACTTATCCCAATAAACCATTTGGACCATAGCTTAAGGCAAATGGGTGGTTAGTTAGAAATGGAAGCAGGGAGTTCTAGACCTGGGATGTCCCATCTTCCCATCTGGCTGTGAAATTCTGGGAATTGAAGTCAACAAATCTTAAAGTTGCCAAGGTTAGACGCTCCAGTTCTAAATTATCCATCATAGTTTCTCCAGAGTAGGAAAGTGGAGAGGATGAACACGAAAGCTCAAGTACAGAGTATTATGATTTAGTGTTAAGTATGAATCAGGCAAACAACTGCAGACAACCTTATTTGTAAAAAGTAACATTTCCTTTGAGATGGATAATATTTTAGAGGCCATCTCCCTGCCTTTGTAGTCTTCCATAACTGAAAAAAACAGTAGCAGGGTGGGAAGGAACCTACGCAACCCTGAGGCTATAGAGAAACACACAGAAAAGCTCTGTTTCTGGCCTTGCTATTTACAGCCATGCTTACTGTTAACCAAGGACCTCTCTAGTTTCCTGTGGGAACTTAGCCTTGTGTTATACTGGCTGGATTTTCCACGATGTCATCACTTCGCCTAGTAGTCAATACCATAAAAAGCTAATCACAGCCTGTACAAGCAGATAACTTAGTGATTCAGAAGCCCAGACAACTTCTAAGAGAGCTTTATGATGATTACCCAAATTAAACATGTTAGATTCTATTTATAATGCTGTCTATAAAATGACTGCATTATCTATTATATTATCTTCTCAATCTTTCCATTTTCAAAAGGATATAAGCAAAGTTCTGAAATTAGATACAATTTATTTTTCAGTATAGCCAATTAAATAGGGCAACTATTCTAACACAGAAGCCATGCATATCCAAACTCAGTGATGTAGACAAAAATCTCTGCACAATAACTCTCATAATTTGCTACCACTTGTTATGCTGATTAAGATTAACATGAGGGGATGTCCATGCCAACAAAGAATGGGAACATTCTTAAGACACCCTTAAGAAGCACATTCTATATCACACTGCAAATAAACTCAGTGCTGAAGTTTTGCTCCTCCTTCTTCTGGAAGATTTCCAAAATAGTTCACATACTCCAGTTTAGACATGTGTTTGTGATAAATCAGATACCCATGCACACTCACCAATCTTCTCAACTATTAACATTGCCCCACATAAGAAAGTCAGCCTCTATGCAATTACTGTAAGCCAATGCCAATGTTCATATCAAATCCTTTGGTGCTTGATGTTGCCTCATGAATAGCCCTAGGTTCCTTTGTTTAGTAGAATACTTTCACTCCTCTTCTCACATTTCAATGTATGTACAGGGTGGAAAGTAAAAAATCAGAGAGGAAGGTTAGAATAATTCATTTATCTCACAACGACTCCCCTGCTTCCTCAAACTCCCTTGGGTGTGTGACAATAAATTATATTTAAAAATAAATCTAAACAGTATTTCATAAACAGATTTTTCTGCAGGATCCAATCTGGGTCAGTCACCAGGAGCAGAGATTTTGTCTTCCAAGCTTTCGGACTCATGCTGGAGCTCATCTTCAGGGAACTTCTTTCTAGCAGAATGTGCTTTATTCTGTGAGTGTATTTATAGTTCCTGTGTATGTGGCTTTTTAGATGTTGGTTGGGGGTGTTGTTGATGGCTGGCTTTTAAGTTGTTGGCTGGCTGTTTGCTTATATTGTACAGCCCTCGCTTTCTTAATACTTGATAGGCTGATAATCAGCACTCCTGTTGACTGACAAAGGGCCCGTTTCCCAGGCTTCAATCACTTCCCTGCTGTTTTGTACTTGCTCATCCAACAATCTTAGCAATTGCAAAATTGAACATGTGTCCTTGTTCATTGCTACCAATGAGTTCGGGACTCATCGTCTGATCACTCACTTGTGTTTTTGCAATCTGGTGGTTAGCTTCCTCATGTCCTACATAGTCACAGGGGGCAATCAATGCAAGAGATTTGGTAGATTACATTGGAAGTATCTCCCACCTCTGCATAATTGTCTCGTATGGTAGCCTCTGGACACTGTGCAATGCCCATTTGCAGATCTCAGAATCTATGTTCTACAGCTTCTGAAATGTTTTGGAAGTAAGGCAGGGTATGCCATGTGGTTGGTATTGTACCTTGTCTTCTTCCTTTCTCTCCCCACCGTCTTGCACAGACATTTTGTGACAAATTATTGTGGGTACTCATTCTGCTAGAATTGTACACATAGGTACCTATTCTCCAGCTATCCAGATTGCTGGGTGCTACAGTGGATTTTCACCCTGCCATATAGTGTTCTGATGCAACTCTTTTATGTGTCAGTGGGATGGTTGCTGTTGAAGTTCAGAATGTGTGGAGTGTTGGTTGATAAACTGTGGTTTCTAGACTTCCATCCTCTTGTTTGTTGACAGTACATCTAAAAATGATAATATGCCTAGCTGTTTCTTCTTCATTATGAACTGCATGTCCAGGAAGATGGAGTTCAGTATGGTATGATAGTCTTTAAGGGCTTTTTTTTTTATGATGACAAACCAGAGGTGGTTTGGACCAGTTCGGGCAAACCAGTAGTGGTATGCTGGCCTGGGTCACTGGAACCAGGAGTGACCCAGACTGGTCCACACCCCTGAACCAGTTCCCTCAGTTGCTACTAACATTGTCGGCATGTTTTTTGGACTGCCAGCATGTTTTTTGGCTGGAAAAGGGAACAGAGAGAAACAGTCTAGAGGTGGGTTCCTACAGTTTCGGACCAGTTCGGGTGAACCAGTAGTGGTATGCTGGCCTGGGTCGCTGGAACCAGCAGCGACCCAGGCCACCCAACCGCCTCTGAACCAGTTCCCTCCGGGTCGCCACTAACATTCCCAGCATGTTTTTTGGACTGCCAGCAAGTTTTTTGGCTGGAAAAGGGGCAGAGGATGAGAGAGAGATGAGAGAGAGAAAGAGGGTGGAGAAAGAGAGATGAGAAACAGAGAGAGGGAGGGAGAAAAAGAGAGAAAGAGAGAGAGGGGACAAAGAAGAGATGAGAGAAAGAGACTATTAAGTGAACCTTGTGATCATTAAGGGAACCTTGTGGTCATTAAGTGAACACTGTGGTTGTTAAACAAGTCATTTTCTCCCATGGGCATTTTTAACCAGAAATCAAAAGGAATTGTTGGAAACTGGCAAAAAAACATAGAAAACCTCAGTCACATGACTGTGTGGGATGTTGCAACTGGCCATAAGTGTGTGCATGTGTGTGCATGTGTGTGCATGTGTGTGTGCGCGCGCGCACACACACATGGCTGTCAAAACTCCAAAAACAGGTCAAGTAGCTCTGGGGAGGTCAGTTGTAAATTACAAACATTTGCTAAGCAACTGGCAATTAAGTGAGGACCACTTGTATTTGGTTTGCCTTAAGGGTTCAGAGCTGTATGGAATCTGTATGGAAGAAAGAAAAAAGAAAGGAAGGAAGGAGAAAGAAGGAGGGAGGAAAAGTGAAGCACATATAGTTGCATGGTTGGATGGATGGATAGATACATGAAGGGAGAGAGGAAGGAAGGGAGAGAGAGAGGGAAAAAAAGGAGAGGAAGGAAGGACCATAAACCCTAGCACTAGAGGTGGCTTCAGAAGACACTTTGAAATAGCACAGCTGTTTCAGGGTTGGAAGGGATCTTGGAGGTCATCTAGTCCAACCCCGTTCCAGCAGAAGATCCTTACAGAATCATAGAATAGCAGGGTTAAAAGGGACCCTGGAGGCCATCTAGTCTAACCCCTGTTCCAGCAGGAAACCTTATATTGTCTGGATTATTTTGGTGCCTCTAACAGAGAGGAAAATTGCCAGAAAAGAGAAGTTTATGAGAACAAGTCTGCCATGCAGAGGAATGCAGAGGTAGTCCTTCACTTATGACTACAATTGAGCCCAACATTTTGGTTGCTAAGCAAGAGCGTTGTTAAGTGAGTTTCACCAGATTTTACTCAATCCATGACATCTCCTGGCTCTAACAGTCATGTGCAGGCTAGGGAAGAACATCTGAAGGCATATGTAATATTCTCATGTACAGAAGTTATAGTTAAATGTTGTGGCAAAAGTGGATATGGGTGTGTTTTTCCAATGCAGTAAGTGAGGTTGAATGTGTATCGTTTTAGAAGAGGTGTGTGTGTGTGTGTGTGTGTGTGTGTGTGTGTACACATACAGTATATATAGTAGATAATGTATCTTTTGTGTGCCTATACACACTTTATACTATGTAATATGTATGTACACATATGGCATATATACATAAGATTAAATAGTATAGTTTGGATGTTCAAAAGTAGTAAATAAATAGACAGAGAAATTGTATCCTGTTGAGGCCTCTGAGGCAGGGAGAGACCAGGTAAAGCGCCCCTTGATGTGAGTGACATCAAGTTGGCTACGTCCACCCATCATGTTACCAACCAGCTATGCTCACCCAGTCACATGACCACCAGTCACATGACCATGAAGCCACACCCACCCAGTCACATGACCAACAAGCCATGCCCACATCACATGACTAACAAAACCACACCCACAAACAAGCCATGCCCACAGAACTGGTAGTAAAAACTTTTGTGACAAATGTGTCACCCATAAGGCAGCACCAGAATTTAGGTGTGTAGTTCTAAATGCACAGTGTTCTGGTTCACGCAGGACTGTTTCTGCAATAATATAATATTCTTGCAGCAGCTAACTAGATAATCTACTGTCTAGGTGGCATTTACTGTATGTTGCTGTCTTCTAAATTCTGGCTTTGTATGCAATTATTCTTAAGATTTGGTATTATGCAGCCGGACTTAGCCCCTCTGTCTCTTTCTTCAGTTAACCACCTCTTAGACATTGCTAAATCTTTTTGCCTGATAGTTTTCTCAATCTCTCCCCCACCCTCCTGTGGCTCTCAATCTGTGGTCTGTGGACCCCAGGGGAGTGGGAAATTGTCCAATTGCGTTTTAAAAAGCACCTTTGGGACTTCAACACTTCAGTCAGGAAATTATATCCTTCCTTACCATACTGCCCTACAAATGCCGTTTAGTGTGACAGGCATAACCTGTTATATTTTCATGAGATTGAGCTCTGTGGGGAAACCAAAAAACTAAAGGGAGGAATGGAAACCCATGACTTTAACCCGCAAATGGTCCTAGATCCCGGATAATATGGAAGGAAATTAAAATATGCGAAAATCTAAACACAAGATGTCTAAAAGGTTAGGTAGACTAAATACATGAAATTACAGTAAATGAAACCAATGCAAACCACTCCACACAGCACATGAACCATTTGGTTACTCAGAGGCTCAATATGCAAAGCATCTTGTGCTCCGGGGCAGACAGATCTTCCATCTGAAACTTTTAAAACCAGGACATCCTGTTAGTGGGGTCTATTTAATTCATAGTCTCTGAGCTGTGTGAAAAATGAGAGATGACAGAAGAGCAATACAAGCAGTTTGTGTGCTGCATGCTAGAACTGCATGTGCCGGCTTTATACCATAATTGGGAGATGAAAGGAATTTCTTCATAAAGAATATTACAGTTTTGGAACATACTTAACGCACTCAAGTTGTAGTTCCACTTTTTCTCATGTGTTATATGCCAACCAATATGGAAAACACATATACAAATATTTTTCCTATTATTCTGTTTTAATTATGTCTAAAATGTTGAGCTTGTAATCCAAAAGCAAGAGAATCCTACCCCCATCTGCTTGACTACAAAAGATGATAGTATCCAGCTGTAATGCTGGCAAATCAGATTCAGAACCTATGGCTGATTCAAGAACAGCCAGTTCAAATTATTTCAGCTGTTATACATAGCAAGCACAAAGAGAGCAAGAGGACAACTAAAACAACAGTAGTTCTATGACAGGAAGGTATACTTCTGTTTGATACAGCCAAGCTACAAGTTGTTATCTAAATGAATATGTCTGCATAATACTAAATAAACTGAAGGGCCATTTTCCACTAATTTTTTCTCTCTAAGTAATAATTATATTTGTGACATTTACCCTCGATTCTTGGCCCTGATTTGTCAAGAGGCCCAAAGGATCTATTTTCTCTAACCCCAAAAAGGATACTCTTTTGCTAAAGAGGTAGTGGTCCTGAGTGTGAATAAGAATCAGAAATCATTCATTGGAGAAAGTATACTTTAAAGGGTTTCCTTTAAAAATCCAATTAATTAAAAATTATTTAAACTAATTATTGTTTTCATTTTTTTAATTTTTTTTTAAAATTAACTGCAATATATGCTTTGAATTGGGAGCTGTATGCTAAGATGGGAACTCAAAAATAAATAATAAATAGAAAGACAAAATATAGGTGTAAATATGTGAAAACATCATCAATACAGAGTAAAGGCAATGTTCATAATGCAAATAATAAATAAGCAAAGAAAAATTCAGTTTAGGGCAAGGGTGTCAAACTCAAGGCCCTAGATCTGGCCCCGGGGCCACCCTGGAAACAGCAAAAACTGGCCTGCGATGCCTGTGCCAATGAAAACACCAGAGGCAGGAGGCCAGGGTGGCTCTCCAGAGCTCTGTTTACTGGCAGAGCATTACAGGAAGCCATCAAGTGCGAACACAGAGCTCAGGAGTCTATTTTCGCTGGCAGAGCACTCGGGCCACCACAGACACCACCGACATGAGTGACAGAGAGCTGGCCATGTCCACCCTGGTCACACCCATCCCAGCCTCCCCAAGGTCAAACACAACCTTGATGCAGCTCCCTGTGAAATCAAGTTGACACCCCTGGTTTCAGGTGTATATCAGCTCCATTCTTAAGTCCTTTAGCCCGACAGAATTAAGTGTGGAAGGAAACCCATAGTCTGTGAAAACCCCAAACATTGATCCCACTTTGAGACTACTGAAAATTATGAGTGTTTCTTTAGTAAATCTTAATGGATAAATTTATTTTTTAAAGCAATTAAAAGGACAAATCAGAAATCATAAAATATTCTGAACACTAAGAAATTTTACTTCCTTCTTTAAACACATTAATTATTTATACCAATTAATATAGTAGATAAAATAATTTCCGCCCAAAAAATACTAAAAATATAATTTTTAAATCACTTATGTATGTTTAATACATTCCCTTCTTATACCATCCTCTTTAATAAACATATATTTATTTAATATGAAAGAATACTGCAAATCCAATAAGCTGTAAGTGCATACTTATAAAGTGTCTCATATTCCATATTTCTGTTTAACTAAATGCGTAGGTCTCTAGTTTAAGCATATTTGTGTAGCAAGCTTTGTTTCTAGGTGTTAAACACTTTAAATAAATCTTTCAGATTAAACAATCTGTTTTGAATCTTAGCATTCCCTTTATTGAGAAACTTTGAAGAATCTATTCTAGAATGGTTACAGAGACTTTAAATAAAATGTGCTTTATTATAGGATTGACTTAGACAAACATACATCAATTACAACAATTCTATAAAGATACTGGTTTTGAATAATTAACAGAGAACCATCAAAGCTGATTGAGATAAGAAGGTAGAGAACAATCCCTACCAATGGCTATTTCCTTGAGAGAAGTGATTGAAACCAAACACATGCAGCTACACAAACAAAAATGGGATTTGATGGGGGGGGGGGGCAGAATGGTTTCTAAATAGTATTTCACAGGCCACAATTTTTTTCTAACCCTAGATTACATCAAACAAATAATGAATCAAGTAGAACATACAATCACCTAAGAAAAGAAATTTATTAAGAGGTATCCTAGTTTGATAACATGTTATTTTAAAATAACAACTTGTTTTTACTGGTTCACGGTATGGCTGTCATTTATTTATTCTTAACAAATAGCTGGAATGGATCTTCATTTATAGTTACTATACCAGAGATCGTCTGATATAGATTTTTTTAAAATTACTATCTTCCACGTAATTATAAAAGCAAAAAGATGAAATGGTATTGGAGATGCCATGGAAGCAAATGTGTATGTGTTGCTATAAAAACCTTCCCAAAGACGACTTACTTAACAGAATAACAGACAAAGGTCACTCTTTGAAGATGGCAAAGTCCGCATTTTGGATAGAGAGGATCATTGGTTTGAAAGCAGGATCAAAGAGGCCATTTATGCTAACATTGAGCAGCCTTCTCTCAACAGAGGGGGAAAGATAAGACATCACATATCTTCAGTCTACGTTCCAAGAAGATTCCACAAGCAATTGCACTCTGATTCAAGTGATCCTAAGGGCAAAGGTAAGCTCCCAACTGCCCTCAAGAGCTTGCATGGAGAGTGCTAATAACCAAGGACTGCAAAGAAATACAATCCATCCTTTCTCTCCTCCCAACTATCTGGTCAGAACCTATCCTTCCATCCTCCACCATCCAGTCTCAATTGTCAGTACCTATCCTTTCATCCACCACCACCATCATAACTGATGAAGTCTATTGAATGAGAAATGAAATGTTTTGTTCTTCTTCCTCAAGGAAAAACAGTCCTCTTGCCTTTTGAAAAATGACCTTTGAGACATCTATGACCAGGATGACTGAGAATCTCCACAGACCTTTGGCATGATCTTGATTCTATCCTCTGTTAATACAGCCTAGGACTGTGTTGGCTTTTTGAGCTGCTGCAGCACATTCCATATTTAAGTGATTGTTCATTAGAATTTCCAAGATCCTTTGAAGGGATGGTTCCATGTGAGCAGTGGACATTTGTACAAGCAACAAGTGTGCACAGTCACTGTTCATATAATCATGCACTCGTGCATGCGCCTGCCACTTGTGCAAGTGGAGCTGCACACATGTGCTTGCTCACCTGCTGCTTGCACCACCCAGTTCCAAAAGGGCCACAACACAGTATCCAATCACAGCCAAGTGGTCAGGGACCCTTGATATAGAAAAAAGTAAGGTTTTTACATTTAGGTAAGAAAAAGCCAAATGCACAACAGTGTTCCCTCTAAGGTGCGCAGCTGCGCGGCCGCGCATGTGACAAGAAAATGCCGCACAGAAGTTTCCAACTGCCGCGCAGTTATTTTTAATGTCACAGCTCCGCCCTGACCCGGGAGGAGGGAGACTTTATTTCACTTACGTACCGCTTCAGCTGCCCTTTTTTTAAAAAAAGAAAACCACGTGCAACTTCCCTGCGTTCTATCTCAGATCCCCCCCCCCGCTGCCGACGCCTTTTTCTTTTAATTTTCTGCAGGCTTTTGTATCGACTCCTTCCTCCTGATCCCCAATAAGCGATGTGGGAAGGGGAGGTACGGAGAGGGAAGAGAGATAGAAAGTCGCGGTTCTATTTAGCTGCCTGCTTCCTGGGAATGGTTGGGGGGGGGGAGGGAAGCTGCCCTCGCTGACGTCCTGAGTCATATATTCTGGGTCGTGCTCTTCCCTTTTTGCACTCCCATCTTCCCATCCCCCCCTCTCTCTCTCTTTAGTTTCTCCGCATTTTATGAATGAGGTGTGTATGGTGTGATTGTAGATGGGTGTGCCCACTTTTTAATTCCCATTATTATTGTAATTTTTGTGTTTTTAAATTGTTAGTGGGGAGTGATTGGTGATGTGACTGTGTTGTTTGAGTAGGTCGGGACCGCAACCGAGTACCCCCTGCACTGATTGCTCTGCAGAAGTGCCAGGGGGGCCTGGGCTCGATCCCAGCCGTAGGATGATTGATTCGAAGGGCCTGTCGGGGAATGCGGGGGCTATGGGGGTGGGTGGAGGGATTACGGACACGGGAGTGGGCCGGAGCATTACGGTCTTAACAGGGAGGGGCAGATATGGTGGGGACTTTAGGGCTGGCCATTACCGGGGAAGGAGGGCTCGCTACGTTACAGAGATCCCTCCTTCCGGCCCTATGAGTCCCACTCCAAGGCCAGATGGCACGAGTAATCAGGACCCTGGTCTCAGGCTGCTGTCGCTAAATGCCAGGTCTGTAGTTCACAAGGCTCCTCTCGTCCGGGACCTAATTTTAGACAAGAGGTCAGACCTGGCATGTATTACTGAAACCTGGCTGGGCCCGGAGGGAGGAGTCCCCCTCACAGAGATGTGCCCAGAGGGTTTTCAGGTGCTTCATCAGCCGCGACCCCAGTGAAGGGTGGGGGTGTGGCTATTGTCATCCGAGAGTCTCTAGTACCTCGTAGGATCCCTGCTCCGGAGCTTGTCGGGTGTGAGTCCTTGCTGGTGAAGTTGGACGTCAAGGGTCAAGTGGGCTTGCTGTTAACATACCTGCCTCCCAACAGCGTTGCAGCAGCCCTCCCCTCGCTCCTCGAGTCAGTAGCTGAGCTGGCAATTGAGTTCCCCAGGCTTATGGTTCTGGGGGATTTCAATCTGCCTTCGCTCGGTGAACACTCTGATGGAGCGCAGGAGTTCATGGCTTCCATGACAGCCATGGGCTTGACCCAAGTAATTCGGGGCCCGACTCACTCGGCGGGTCACATGCTCGACCTCGTATTTCTCTCGGAGCAGTGGAATTGTGATCTTGGTTTGAGGGGTAACGAGATCTTGCCCCCGTCATGGTCAGACCACTACCTACTGAGGCTTGACTTTCGGAGACCAAACCCCCACTGTAGGGAGGAGGAACTGATTAGGTGGTTCCACCCCAGGCGCCTTATGGACCCTTTGGGCTTTCGGACGGAGCTTGGAGTTATTCCTTATACCCTCGCCCGCAGTCCGGCGGAGACTCTGGTTGCTGCCTGGAACTCAGCAGCAACAGAGGCTCTTAACCGGATTGCGCCTTTACGGCCGATCCGAGGCAATGGATCCAGGAGGGCCCCTTGGTTTACCGAGGAACTCCGGGAGATGAAGCGCCGAAAGAGACGCCTAGAGCAACGATGGAGATCCAGTAAGTCCGAGTCAGACCGAGCGCTTTTAACATCCAGCATCAGAGCTTACCTTCGGGCAATTAGGACGACAAAAAGAACACACATTGCCTCTCTGATTGCTTCCGCTGAGTCGCGCCCACCGCCTTGTTCAGGATAACCTGTTCCCTCCTAAATAGGAGGGATACGAGCGATCCTTTGCAAGGCAGAGCTGAGGATTACATCCAATTCCTCGTGGATAAAGTTGCTCGGCTTCGGACGGACCTGGACTCCAATTGCGCAGAGCCAGCTGAGGCACCAGGGGAGAATCTGGAAGGACATCACTGGATTGATTTTCAAGCTGTTACCCCTGAGGACGTGGACAAGGCCATGGGAGCTGTAAGTGCCTCCACATGTGTACTGGACCCGTGCCCCTCCTGGCTGCAGGAGGTGACACGGGGCTGGATCCAGGCAGTTGTTACCGCCTCCCTTCGGGAGGGGTTCTTTCCCCCCGCTCTAAAGGCGGCGGTGGTGAGGCCCCTTCTGAAGAAGCCATCTTTGGATCCAGCCGTTTTAAACAACTATCGTCCAGTCTCCAACCTCCCCTTCGTGGGGAAGGTTGTTGAGAAAGTGGTGGCCTTTCAGCTCCGGCAGTCCTTGGAAGAAACCGATTATCTAGATCCCTTCCAGTCGGGATTTAGGCCTGGTTACAGCACGGAAACCGCTTTGGTCGCATTGATCGATGATCTCTGGAGAGCCAGGGATGGAGGTTATGCCTCCGTCCTAGTGCTCCTTGACCTCTCAGCGGCCTTCGATACCATCGACCATGGTATCCTTCTGCGACGACTGCGGGAGGTGGGGGTGGGAGGCACTGTCCTACGGTGGTTCTCCTCTTACCTCTCGGACAGGTCACAGTCGGTGTTGGTCAGAGGGCAGAGATCGACCCCTAGGCCCCTGAATTATGGGGTGCCGTAGGGTTCGGTTCCTGTCCCCCCTCCTGTTTAATATCTACATGAAGCCGCTGGGTGAGATCATTCGACGGCACGGGATAAAATACCATCAGTATGTGGACGATACGCAGCTGTATCTGTCCGCCCCGTGCCAACTCAGTGAAGCGGTTGACGTGATGTGCCAGTGCCTTGAGACTGTTAGGGACTGGATGGGGGTTAACAAGCTTGTACTCAATCCGGATAAGACCGAGTGGCTGGTGTGTTTCCCTCCTACTAATTGGCCAAGTTTTCCATCTCTCAGGCTGGGGGGTCAAACAGTACGCCCCTCAGACAGGGTTCGCAATTTGGGAGTCCTCCTGGACCCACAGCTGACTTTTGAACACCACTTGTCGGCTGTGACCAGGGGGGCATTTGCCCAGGTTCGCCTGGTGCACCAGTTGCGTCCCTACCTGAACCGGGAGGCCCTCACAACAGTCACTCATGCCCTTGTGACCTCTAGACTGGACTACTGCAACGTGCTCTACATGGGGCAGCCCTTGAAGAGCATTCAGAGACTTCAGCTTGTCCAGAATGCAGCTGCGCGAGCGATCGTGGGTGCACCTCGGTTCACCCATGTAACACCTATCCTCCGCGAGCTGCACTGGCTGCCTATTGGTCTCCGGATACGCTTCAAGGCGCTAGTCGTCACTTATAAAGCCCTTCATGGTATTGGACCTGGGTATTTGAGAGACCGTCTGCTGCCAATCACCTCCACTAGACCGATTAGATCCCACAGATTAGGCCTCCTCCGAATTCCATCCGCTGGCCAGTGCCGACTGGCGACTACCCGGAGGAGAGCCTTCTCTGTGGCTGCTCCAACCCTCTGGAACGAACTCCCCATGGAGATTCGAACCCTCACCACCCTCCAGGCCTTCCACAAAGCCCTTAAAACCTGGCTGTTCCGACAGGCCTGGGGCTAAAGAGCTGTTGCCCCCGTCTCGAATGGTATGACTGTTGTGTGCTTTTAAATTATGTATTGTTATGTTTCGTCTTTTATTTTTTGTCTGTACCCCCCTTCCTCGATTTGAATTGTGAGCTGCCCTGAGTCCCCTTTGGGGGAAAAGGGCGGCATATAAATAAAATAAAATAAAATAAAATCAATCAAATCAATCTCTGTGTCACACTCGCTCTTGTTTTCTTTCCGTGTTTGGAACTTTACGCTTCGGAAACTGGGAAGGAAAAGGAAGGGATGCATGTGGGTTTGCGCGCTCGCGCCTGCCTGCCTGCCTTTTAAATCACACACACATTATTTTTTACAAGGACAAGGGAATTGCAAGAATAAGCGAGGACCGGCAAGATCTGGGCTTTTTGCAGGAGGGGGAAAGAGCCACGTGATTTGGAGGGGCTGGAGAGAGAAGCCGAGGGGGCAAAACTTAAACAATGAAAGCAAAGAGTCCACTTCGGCTCGGCTGCTAGCTGAGCAGCCCTGCGCTTCCTTTCCTCCTCCTCAGCCTTGCAAGAGCCACCAACTCTTTCTCACCTCTCTTCTTCATCCACCCCTATTTTACAGTGTTGCATTTATAACCAGGAATGCATTAATGGGGGGGGGGGGATGCTGTTAAGCCTTTAATGCATTCCTTCTTGCAGGGGAGGGGAGGGCTGTGAGTTCTGCAGAATGAGGAGGCTGGAATCTGGGGAGGCAGTTGTAGGGAATTTGGGGGTGGGGGTAGGAAGCTGGTTTGATCATGAGGTGATCGAGAGCTCTTCCTTACCCACCCACCCAAAATCACTTCCGAGAAATCTACGCGGTCCGCGAAGTATTTGAGCCAGCACTGCATGGGATGGCTTCATCAAATCCATAATAGAGAGGGGGAGATTAATATATATAGGTTTTTTTTAAGTGGGAGGGGGAGTTTCCCAGGGAAAATTCAGCATGGAGTCTGTCATTTGCCAGGTCCTATATAAATCCCCTCTCTCTATATTCCATCGCAGGCTGGCAAGCGACTCCAGAGTTGCATGGTTGCGTGGGTTACGTGTGTCCCTTTCCAACAACTCATAGCCTCCCCCCCATTTTCCAAATGGGCGGCCACCGCCACCACATTGGGGTCCCTTGGACGCCCTTGTTGTCTTGGTGACATCTGTGAAAAAAATTCAGGTGCTCAGGCATGAAAATATACTGCTCAAACACTATACCTTTCCACGCACACTGAAAAAAAATTAGAGGGAACATTGATGCACAAGTGTGGAATAGATGGTACATGTCTCAACAGTAGTAACTAATTAATTATCTTAATGTCTCTATTAATTAATATTAATGGCTCAAAAGTAGTAACATATTAATGATCTTATATCAAAACATACAATTTTTTATTGAATTTGTGTGCTACCAGTTTGATTGAACTGATGGCAGTTTATAACAATTTAATAATTAAACTAATGTCCAGTGACTATAAGAAACCTAAAATATTTCCACATATCTCCCTCTTGTACAGTATTTAACTGAATGCATATCTAGGTAGTCAACCCAGGCTGTGGCATATTAGTCAATAATCAAACTATTTACTTTATTGTTCTTAACAATGTTTCTTATATTTTCTTCTCCTCCAAATAGTATCTGCATAACACATGTCTTCCATGAGTCAAGCACTGGATCCCTTTGTTCTTAATGGCTAGCAGACTGTTCTGTTAGCAGAAGGATGTTTCCCCACATCTCGGGGATGCCAAAAAAGATAACCATTTCTGTTTTACTTAATACCAGCCCTTCACAAATAGATTGCATCTGCAATTTTTCCCTAAAATTCATTGGATTAAAGGGCTCTTCATTCTATACAAGTCATATTGAAATCACCATAGCAAAACTAGAAAGCTACCGTATTTTCCGGCGTATATTGCAACTGCGTGTATAAGATGACCCCCTACTTTTCCTGTTAAAATGTGGGGTTTGGGCTATACTCGCCATGTAAGACTACCTCTCTCCCAAGGCACACCAAATAAAAATTTAAAAACATCAGATTTGATTTCAATATTGTCCCACAGCAAGTTGGCCGTGGCAGGTTGTCCCATTCCGGTCCAGGACAACTTTGCCAAGGTGCGGGTGAGGGGTTGCTTGCCGAGGTGAAAAAAGTGAACAGGATGGGACTGCAGGGTAAATGTTTAACTCACCCAGGTTCGGGCTGCTGTGGAAGTAGAAGGTGACCAGCAGCAAAGAGCCCAAGCAAGTGGCCAAGAATATGCGGTACATCCTGCTTTTCCTCATCTTCGTCCCTGTGCCATATCTCCCAGGATCAGAGCTTGGAAGAAGTTTGAGGAAATCGCGAGGAGTGACGCCAGCTCCTCATGGCCAGGCTTGTTCGGCTCCGCTCCGAATGGCTAGTAGCCCAGCTCATCCGCTTCCACCTCCTCTTAGTTCACAAGCCCAAAAGGTCCCCTGGGCCCAGGGAGGAAACCTCTTCACCAGATAGGACCGTTCTAAGTAAGCAGGTCGGGGAATGAGGATCAAAAGAGCGAGAGGAGAAGGTGCTTTTCCTCTGTAAGGCTCTTCCTTTGGGTGTCACCCCCTGTGTATCCCCCCCTCCCCCGGATATCTTTGAGAGGGGGAAAGCGAAGAAAAAGTTTAGGACACGTGACCGGCCAGGAAAGCGGAAAGATAGACCCCTCTTCTGTCTTCCTGTCCTGTGGGTCAGTCCGACTGAAGAGGGGAGATACAATACTCAGGCAAAGTCACACCGGGCTTTTATACTGTTTGTTTTCCAGGTGGCGGGTTTGGAAGCCCGGCTTCATTATTTTTTTTAATTCTTTTTAACACGGGAGTCTGGATTTCAGGAGGAAGGAAGAAGGGCTAGACTGTTCCTGAGCATGCAAAGAGTTTCTTTTAAAGGCAACTGAATAGCTACGCATCTGGTAATTAGTTTGGGAAAATAATCTTATCCCGGCTTGGAACCGGTAAGTTTCAGCTCACCGTATACCCGGCATATAAGACAACCTCTGTTTTTTGGAATGATTTTTATAGGCTAAAAAGTTATCTTATACACTGGAAAATATGGTATATCTTCAGTAAACACTTTGACCATTACTGACAAATATTTATTATACCACTTCATATACTTCCTGTAAAAAAAAAAGTCAGGGAAAGTGGCCCTTCAGCCTAGGAACCATATACAATTTTGTAATTCCTATCAATTAGGTTCTAAAGCATTTTTGTTCAGCCAGCCATAAGCAAGTCTCTAAGAGACATAGACAGAGCATGATATATATTGTAAGGTATTTTACCACAGAAAACATATAGCACCAAAAAACACACTGACATCTTGGTTGGCATTCACTGTACTTAATTAATGTCTATCTGATTTAACTAGAGAAAATGTTAAAAATGAAAGTGATTGTGTTTTTTCTGCTTCCAGGGCCATTTATTATGTAACAAAACTCTAACAACAGTAGATCAATTGCAAATTATACAAAATTAATCAGTTGTTGTTGTTGTTGTTTTTAAAGGGAGGCATAATGCAGCCTACCAAGGCTAATAAACCCAGAAATTAACTATGGGTAGGTGAGACAGTGCAGGAAAGTTCCATTTTACTTAATTCAGTAAGGTTTTTCATCTTTTTACCATAGTATTGAGGAGTACAATCATGCTCATAGGACATTATCCAGATATCATAGGAAGTTATCCAGATGAAAGATAAAAATTCTGAAAATGTATTTTCTCTGTTGTTATTAGAAAACAGTGTTCTTACATAGATGGAACTAGCTGTGAACTAAAATCCAATTTATGACCCAAAAATACAAAATATTGCGTACTGAATGGAGTATAATTAAAGACAATATTTATATAACTGTGTTATTGGCATAATTCATAAATATAAGCATATGTATATCATAGATCTAAGGAAAAAATACAGAACTGAGTTTATATAAAAATTGGAATTAAAATTTAAAAAATTTACCAATATCTTCTTTATATTAGGATAGAAGTTTGAATTTTCCAACCTCCAAACAATTTTAGACAATTACCATAATCTCTAGAAAATAAAGATGTGTATTTGGATAAGCTATTACTGATTCCACATTTCACAACCTAGCATAGTTCCACACATTTGCTCTCTTTCTTGCTCTCTCTGTTTTTCAAAACACATGTGGTCAGAAAGTAATCTCCCATTCTGTGCAGAAAACATATAGTGCAACATAGCCAGGTCTTAACGGCCTTCTGTACTCCAGGGAATGGGTGCCAAACCTATCTCCGAGGGGGCTGTTTTGGAAGACAGGTCAGTGACAGAAGGCATGCTTTCATCAGTGACAAAATGACAACTTTTAATTCATGGGTCCTCAAACTACAACTTGCAGGCCACATGCAGCCCGCCGAAGCCATTAATCCAGCCTGCACAGGACCATGAAGCTGCCCTGCTGACATTGCCCCGTCCCACCCTTCGACCGAGTGCTGGACTTACCTTCGTGAGGTCCGCGGGCTGGAACTGAAAGGCCAATAATTTTTGCCTACATAGACGTTCAGGAGGTGGGGGGAGGCAAAAAATGGGATGCACAGATGCCCCAGGAGGCCAAAAAATGGGCAAAAACAGCTCAATTTTGCCCAAATAATGGGCTGTTTCCACCCATTTTTTTGCCTGCGGAATGCTTCTGGAGGCAGGGGAGGTGAAAAATGGGGCGCACGGATGGCCTGGGCCCAATTTTCACCTTCCTCACCTCCAGAAGATAGATAGAGAAAGAGAGACAGAGAGAGAGAGAGCGACAGAGAGAGACTTGTCGATTAGAAGCTCCTTGGGGCTGAGAAGAATTGCTGCAAAACTGCATTTCCTGAAGTGGACCACTAAACTCCTAAACAACTGAAAAAAACGATCTAGTAAAAAGAAAAGCAATCAAAAGAGCAACATGCAAACAAAAGCAAATAAAACACTCCTAGGAGCAAAACAAATTAAAGTTTAATTTGTGTGCATTGTTTAATAGACTTTTTAATTGGCCATGCCCACCAAGTCACATGACCATCTAGCACCCACACCCAGTCGGTCTGGCTCCGAACAATCTGAGGGACTGTGAATTGGTCCACATTTTAAAGTTTGTGGACCCCTGATTTAATTGAATGGACCTGGAGTGGACCCATTCTGCCTAAATGTACAAGCAGACAAAAACAATTGGAGACTATGATTCCTGAGATAACCATGCCCTATACCATGAAGGGCTTTACAGATAATGTCCAGCACCTTGAAATGCACCTAGAGGCCAACTAACAGTCAATGTAGCTTACATAGCAGCAATGACACATGAGTATAATAAGGTACCCATTACTGCTCATGCTGCTACATTCTGAACCCGCTGTAACTTCTGGATGGTCTTCAAGGGCAACCTCATTTTTAGCACATTGCAGTAGTCCAGTTGTGGGGTAACCAGGGTGTGAATGACCAGACTGTGTGACCATGTGAAAGACCTCTTAGCTAAGGAAAGAACGCAACTGGTGCACAAGATGAACCTGGCCACTGGTACTATCTGCTCATCAAGAAGCAGTTGTGCCCCAAGTTGGGCACCAGTCTCAAATGGGGAAATGAAATCCCATCCAACAAAAAGGTAAAAATGTTGACCTAAATGTGCTTTTTTCAAGAGGCAACTGGACTTTCTGGTTTTTCTTTGAAGGTGTTTCGTTTCTCATCCAAAAGAAGCTTCTTGGATGAGAAGTGAAATGTCTTCAAAGAAAAGCCAGAAAGTCCAGTTGCCTCTTGAAAAAAAAGCACATTTGGAACAACTATGGGCTGGATGACTGAGAATCTCCATAGACATGTAAAAATGTTGAGGCAAAAAAGTCACAGCTAGTCAATCTTTTCAGAATTGAGCTGCATTCTGTTCCCCCAAAGCTAAATTTAGAAATGGAAGAGGATGAGCAATGTAATATTTCTTCACCTGTTTTAATAAGATTTACCCAGCAATCAAGATCAAATGAACTATTTTCAACAAATGGACTAGACTTAGTCAATTCATTATATCCATCTAAATCCTTCAAGTTGTTGCTTTCAATTATTTTTAGAGCTACACAATGAGTGAAGACAACTGGAACACTACATACAGTATGAAGGAACAATGAGGATCAATTTCAGACGTTAATCCCAGGGATCTATCATAAGGTTAATCACTCAGCCATTTCACTTTTGGATAAACAACTGTAGTGGATGATTTTTTTGGGGTGGGTGGGGGATAGTGCTTAGAAAATTTTTCATTCTCGTGTGTATGCATTTATTTGTATGCACGTGCCCAGCTGTCTTTTCCACTGTTTTTATAAAACTAGACAGATGACATTTCATGCAAATAATACATACATTCACATTTTGAAAATTAGGCAGCCATGCTAATGGTCCACAAGTAAAAGGCTGTAAAAAAAAGAGTTTGCTTGTGCTACCAGAGCCCCATGAAAAATATTATCTAAATTTAACCGTTTATATTTACGAAGTTATATCACTCACTGACATTTTTTATTATAACTATCAAACATTGTGAGGATTTCAATATTGAAAAATCAATAGAAAAATTACATAAACTCACAAATCCTGTCCCAATTACAATGTGCGCTATACAATCAGAATTACAATTAAACAAATAATCCTTTTTCTTGTTCTATATGTAGCCTTCTTTAAACTAATGTCTGCCAGAAGCAGTAGATCACAATACTTGTGGCAGCTAGTTTAGAATGTGCATAGAAAAGCTGCTTCAATCATTCTGATTTGGATGACAGAAGATAGGACAATACAACATTTATGTATTGAAAAATATATGAAGGAACATACTAACATATGAGAATAGCCTTCTACTAGTTGTGTGCAAATTATTTATATTTAAATTATTTTGAGTTCAGAATGTGCCATTTCAGGCTTGGAATACTTCTAGCTATTTTCAGTTCAAAGCATTTTGAAATTAATGTACACAAACCTCTTTTCTTTCTTACAGTGAACTGTAGTTCCTGAGAATATGGAACAATTCTTTTAAAAGATTTCACAATTTTTTTCCAACAGCACAGTGTATAAGAGTCCAGAGCGACTTCCTGCTACCTCGTCTCATAAATATGAAATATGAACTAAAGCTTTTGCAAAACTATTTGTAAAAACATTTTATTGGCATCCTAAAATACATTTTTCCTCAAGATTTTTTGAAGAATGATATGCAAGCTATCATTGATAGGAATCTAGTGATATTATTCAGCTATTGATATATATGGTTAGAGGGCATATAGGAAGATTTGAGAGTCTTGTATTTGTGTGTCCATTTCTCTACTCAGTACTGTACTTAATAGGTGATAATATACTTATTGGTTTTTTTCCCACAACCTTAAAGATCAATACAACAACAGGTATTTCTTCTAAGACACTAGGCTGGAAACTGGAGACTCTGACTTCTAATCCGGTTCACCGACAAAACCGCGAAGCCCTTATCCGCTCTGACATAAGCGCGGAGGCCAAATCCGCGCCTTCCGAAGCGCTCAGCACCCTAAACCTAACCCTAAACCAAACCCCTAAACCTAATCCTAACCTTTACCTTAATTTAAATCGGATTTCTGAAGGCGCGCTGTTTTAAAGCGCCCTTCTGTTGCCGCGCTGTTGTCGCCGCGCTGATGACGTCACGGTGATGACGTCGCGGTTTTAGCAACACGGTTTTGTCGCCGCTATTTTGATGAACGTGGTTCTGTCGGTTCTGCCTTAAGCAAACAGCCAGCTGGGTAACCTTGGACCTGTCACTCTCAGTCCTAAGAGGGATGCAATGATAAACCACTTCTGAAATATCAAAAAAAGTGCAGGGATTTGTCTAGGTAATCGGCAGGAATCAACACTGAAATCAAAGGCTAATACGCACAACAAGGTCCTAGAGGGTAGCAGGGTAATAATTTCATTTTTCCTTAACTAAATATACAATTTGTATAAATATACAAATTTATATCTGTACTTCCTCATATAAATGCATAGAAAGACAATAGAACTGATCAGAAATCACCAGTACCAGCATTTCACCGAAAAAGTAGAACAATGAACTGTATGGTTATATTATTTGCCCTATCTATATTAAGAGTGCCTTTAAAAACAGAATGAACTATATTATTAGCCTCTATTCTTGTAACAGGTCTCTTAATATTCAACTCTTTTCTAAACTTACTTTCAAACTCTTTTGTTTCCTAATTGCCGTTATTTCCAGTTTTCTTCCTAAAGACAGTGGGAAACATCTAAAAACATCTATCATCAAACTATGGTATTAAGCCTTACAGGAGTCCAGAAGAATTAATATTCTTGCTTTCATGCTTGCTCCTACAACAAATCATTCTCCAGAGCAACCAAAGCAATTCAGAAGCAAAGGTGAAATTTTGCCGGAAATGGTTTTAAAACAGAGTCTGTGCTAGAATATACATTTTTTTAAAAAGGAAAGTACTGTATAACAAATTCCTTTTCCCAAACCCAAATATATTAATAATGGTGTATTATTCCATGCACAGTAGAAATACTTTCACTTCTTCTGTTTAAAGTTTAACTATGGTGAGTTTGGCCTGCTCAGCACAAAAAATGAAGTCAAATACTTAAACATTCCAGTTGTCATGCCAATAATTATGGAGAACATGCCTCAGTTTAAAAACCTCATTTTCCTGGCTGCAATGAAGGAAAATGTTGGCTTGGAACTAGATTAGCAGACCTTGTTTCAAAAGAACACGCACACAAACCTTAGAAACTCTTTCACAAGTTAAACAATTTGCATGAACTCAGAAATCTGGCTCCATTTCAAAGGAAGAAGCCTGGCAGATGAAAACATCACTTGCTTAAAGGCTTCATTCTATGCCTTTTTACAGGTATTACTAATTCTCATTAAACCTATCTCATTGCCTGTAACCCACTCTGGCCAAAGCCAACAGGTGTACACGGACACAATCATTACTAAGCCATTTGAATAGCTTAGCAGAGAATTTGGGAGGAATTGGGAGTTATGTGAGGTACCAGAGATAAATTCTACTTTCCTAATGTTATACATTCCAAAAGCTAACCTAAATATTTACGTTGCCATATACAATACTATGACCATCACAAATGGATGTAATATAGAGGAAAAAGAAGTATTCTTCTCCCATAAGATCTACTCACAGTTCTCTGGAAATCTTTCTAGTTATTTATTTACATGCACTCCATAACTGCAGTTGCCTGTAAAGATTCACACTTCTTCTAGATATCTTAAGAAGTTTCTAGGAAATAGAAATGTTTTTCTCAATCTAGGAGAGAATACCAACTGAGTTCTTCCCTTGGCAGAATTCCATATGCTGTGGAAATATTCAGATTCCCTACCCTGATCCAACCACTCCCTTAGCCGATTGTTGAAAAACTGCAGTTGGTCCAAGAGTATTATCTAAATGATCCAGTAACTGGTTCTAATGATAATTTGTCATGTTAGTCCTTGCAACTTGAAAGAGGGGTAGAAATTGGGCTATAATCAGAGGAATAAAAAAGTGACACTCTTATTTTTAGTGTGCTATCTTGCTTCTCAAACATATTGGGATATAAAGGCAGATTTACAATGCTGCAACAATGAAAATTCCAAGGCAAAATATGAGGAAACTCCTACCATGAGCTTTTTCAGATTGGAAGGTGTGGGCAGCAAGACTTGTATTGCAGTAAACATCAGCAACAGCAGTAGCAACACTTCTTCATTTTTGAAAACAATTTTTTTTTTGGAAAAATGAAGTCCAAAAATAGCATCCCAAAAAATCTGAAAGAAATTCTCAAGCATACTGACAATAAATTAAAAGACCAGGTAGATTATATGCAATACTCTATTTGCAAGGTTTATTCATTATGATAATGCTAATGGTTTTGCTGCTCTTTTTTCTTCGTTTTCCACACAAAGTAGCTTGGCTGGCACCACACTTCAATGCCATCTCTGCTTAGTACCAAATGTGACTGAAAACAGGAAAATGAATTAAATGTCTGCTTGCCAGGAGTGGAGGCGGATCCTCCTTTTTTGGCTGAGCTGATGGTCTCAACAATACTCGCTCTTAGCAATATGGTAACCAAACTTAAATCTCTTAGCAAAAGGCAAACTCCAAAATAATATTGCAAATTCATTCCTGGAATATAAGTATGAGGAATGTTCTCACCTCAACCAAGAGAGAAATAAGGACTTATCCAAAATCAGCCTGTGGGCATTGACCATGAAATACCATGATTTGTGGATTTAATTCACAAAATGAAAGAGAATTAATATACCAATCAGATTTGATCTGAGGCATACGGTCAAAACGTAAGATCAATATAAGGAACAGGTTTAATATATGAAGCTTTAAAAAAAGAGAATTTGAATAGCTATAAGAGAGCCAATTTGGCCCTAGTGGTTAAGGTACCAGGCTGAAAAGCAAGAGGCCATGAGTTCAGGTTCTACTTTAACCATTATAGCCAGCTGGGTAATCTTGAGCCAGTCACTCCCTCTCAGTCCAACATCTCACAGGCTTGTTGTGGAGAAAATAGAAAGAGGAAAATGCATTGGATATGTTTGCCAATTTGAGTTATTTGTAAACTAATAAAGATGATTGATTGATAAATAAATAAATAAATAAATAAATAAATAAATAAATAAATAAATAAATAAATAAATAAATAACTTGAGTCACTAGGCAGCCCCTACCCCTACTTCAAATTCTGAAAATTTCAAAGAGAAAGAAACCCCAAGTAGTTTTCTATCATGGTAGGTAAGACAGAGGATGAAGAGCAACAAGAACAACATAATATATAACAACTGAATGCAGACATTCATCCTCAATTAAGGAGGGACAAGGAAGGACAAGGAAAATTTCTTAATAAAAATAAAAATAAAAAACAAGCAGAAAAATGAAATACTTTCAAGAAGATCAAAGAAATCACAGGCAAGTATACAACTAAGATTTTTTGGATATTCCTGGATCTAATAGAGGAATGCATGAGACACAGGAGAAACACGACTGGATTGCAGGAGAAGAGGCAGTTAAAGTGCTACTAGCAATTTATCAACAACATGGAACAAAACTTTATGGTCAAGAGATTTATCAGAGACGGAATTCTGGACCTAGACCAAAGAAAGGATATGCCAGAGAAGGTGCTGATTGCTGAACCACTGCACTAATTCTGGAGGAAAACAAAAGTCAAATATATGGAGACAGAAATGCAGATTAGATTGTACCATCAAATGGATAAAGGAGAGAAGGTGATTTAAAAAGTAAGCTTGCTTTTAGTGACTACAACAAGGTCTTTGATGGTTTAGGTTTATTTATTAATCAGATTTATATGGCTTTCCATCTTACAGAAAGCAACTCTGATTGACATATAATTGAATAAAATATACAATAGCAAACATTATAGAAATATAAAAGGGATTATTAAAAATTAAAATGTTATTAAAATATGCAAATCTAATGGGAGAGTTAATGTATCAACCACAGTGGAACCATATAAGAAAGTCTTTGATTCCCTGGACCCCAGGCTTTGTGATATAACCAGGTCTTGGAGGACTCTCAGAATAGTAATAGCAATAGCATTTAGCTTTATGTACCACCCCATAGAGTTTTACAGCATTCTCTGGGGTGGTTTACATCAGCATATTGCCCTCAACAATCTGGCTCCTCATTTTACCACCTCAGAAGGCTGAGTCAACCTTGAGCCCATCAGAATCAAACTGCAGGCTGTAGACAGAGTTTGCCTGAAATACTGCACTCTAACCACTGCATCACCAGGACTCCTTAAATAATAACAGGGATGGAGTTAACCTAACTTCAAGGAGGTGGGGAGAGAATGACCATTGTCTTACCTGAAGGGTCATTTTCAGGGCGCTGCAAGGAGAGTCCAAGCAAGGGTTAAATACAGCCAATCTGCCCAGAACTGAATTGAAACTTTAAGCCACGCCTCTGGTGCTGACCATCTTCAGATTTTTTCAATGAAGGCATGGAACTGTTGCGCACTGAGAAGTTCAACAACAAGTCTAAGAACCATATCCAACGTCAGAACAATATCCAAATGTAAATTCCAGAATGCTGCACGGAAAACAACAGAAATAGACCCCAGGGTGGGGTTGGACTCTCCTTCGCAGCACCCTGAAAACGACCCTTCAGGTAAGATAATGGTCATTTTCCAGGGCACTGCTCTGGAGAGTCCAAGCAAGGAATATACCCAAGCTAAATATCACTAGGGTGGGAAGCAGTCACGTTCAGGGTATCTCCGTTGGTATGAATGCCCTGGAGAACTTGCCTCCCAAAAGTCCCTTCCGCCGAAGCAAATTTGTCCAATTTGTAATTCCGAACAAATGGAGATAAGGAAGTCCAAGTAGTCGCCCTGCAAATCTCTTCGAATGGCGCTTGCATCACGTAGGCCGCCATGGTGGCGGCACTTCTCGTAGAATGTGCCGTGATGTGGCTAGGCACAGGTTTGGACTGAAGAACATGAACGAGAGTAATGCAGGCTTTCAACTACCGTCCGATGGTAGAGGAGGAAACCTTGCGGCCGTAGGAAGCTGGTTGGAAACAAACGAAGAGCGATTCGGAACGCCGAAACACAGCTGTGCGTTTGACGTATTTGCAGAGAGTCCTACGGACATCAAGCATGTGCCACCGCTTCTCCCTCGGGTGTCTGGAATGCGGACAAAAATCCAGGAGAATGATCTCCTGGGCCCAGTGGAACGTTGGGTGGAATGTTAGGGGTGAATGTTGGGTCCAGCCTGAGGACCACCCTGTCCTGTTGTATCAAACACAAGTCCTCCCGAACCAATAGGGCTGCCAGTTCTAAGTTACGCCACGCAGAAGTGATGTCAATTAAAAAGGCAGTCTTAAAGGTCAAATGTTTAAGGCTGGCTGACTGAAGTGATTCAAATGGTGGACCGATCAAGGCATGGAGGACTATGTTGAGGTCCCATGAGGGGTATCTGTGGACCACTGGGGGCCTCAGATTGGTTGCACCCCTCAGAAAATTACGGATAGTAGGATGACGTCCAAGGGAGGAGTGTTCATCAGAAGCAAGCATCGTGGAAATTGTGGCCACCTGACGTCATTGTGTGTTGTGCGCCAGGCCTTTGTCAAGTCCATCTTGCAAAAAGTCCAAGATGATCAGAATCGTAGCTGAAGTCACCGATACATCATAAGAGGTGCAGCAGGCGTCGAATGACCTCCAGGTGGTGTTATAGATCCGGGTCATGGAAGGCTGCCTGGATGGTGTGGATGACCTTGGTAGAGAGACTGCTCCTGCTCAGGAGATCCCTCACAAGTGCCAGATGGCCAGCTGTAGCCACTGGGGCTCTGGATGTTGAAGTGCCCCCTGGCTGAGAAAGACTGCATGCGGGGGAATCCGCCAAGGAGGGTCGACGGAGAGACTCACCAGGTTGGCAAACCTGGTCCTCCTGAGCCAGAACGGGGCTCCGCTTCCTCCAACAGGATTTTCCGGATGACTCTGGGAAGGAGAGGCAATGGCAGGAACGCATACAACAGTCCCCGTGGCCATGGGCAGTGCAGGGCATTGACTCCTTCAGCTTGCAGATCATGAAACCTCGTGAAGAACCTGGGAAGGTGTGTGTTGGCCGGAGTGGCGAACAGATCGACCAGCAGACGGCCAAACTTCTGGGACAGGCGGTGGAACAGTTGCGGATGTAGTCGCCACTCCGAGTGGTCGACCGTGGCCCTGCTTAGTCAGTCCGCCTGGATGTTGCTTATTCCGGAGATGTGCTCCGCCTGTATTGATTGGAGGTGTTTCTCCGCCCACTGACCCAGGGCATCGGCTTCTGTCATCAAGGATATGGAGCGAGTGTCCTCCTGGCAGTTGATGTGTGCTTTTGTAGCTACATTGTCTCTTAGCACTCTCATGTGATGTCCCTGAACATTGTGGCAGAAATGGATAAGGGCCAATCTGACTGCTCTCAGCTCTAGCCAATTGATGCTGTGAGAGGCCTCGGCTGAAGGCCATCTGCCCTGCGCGATTTGATTGCAGAGGTGGGCTCCCCAGCCATAAAGGCTGGCATCCGTCGTGATGGTGAGATGGGCCTCCCTGAATGGGGTGCCCCTCGCCAGTGCGGAAGACAGCCACCACTTGAGGGATTGACGTATCTTCAGGGAGACCAACACCAACCTCATCGAGCTGCTTTCGTTGGCCCTCGTTGGCCCTCTGGTAGGGCAGCAGGAACCCCTGCAAGAGACGAGAATGGAGTCTTGCCCACAGAATGATGGACAGGCAAGATATCATCTTCCCTAGGAGTTGCGACAACTGCACAACCTTGGCGTGATGAGATCGCTGCACCTGTAGGACCCATTCTTTGAGGCTCGCTACCCGCTCTGGGGACAGGAAGACCTGACAGGTGACAGTGTCGATGATGGCGCCCTGGTGCTGCAACCTGGATGTTGGTTGAAGATGACTTTTCTCCAAATTTACAGAGAAGCCGTGGTCCTGAAGGACCTTCATGGTGTACCTCAGGTCTTGAGTCACCTGCTGTGGCGATGATGACTGGATGAGGACGTCGTCTAGGTAGCAATGAAGCCGCACTGGCTGCCACTGCTGCCAGGATCTTTGTAAATGTCCTGGGGGCCGATGACAGGCTGAACAGCAAGGCCTGGTACTGGTAGTGGCAGCCGACGTAAACGAATCTCAGAAACCTGCGGTGAGCTTCGCGAATGGGGATGTGGAGGTAGGCCTCTTTGAGATCTATGGAGGTTAACGTGTCTCCTGGCCTTATGCAGCCCAGGATGGACTGCAGGGACTGCATCTTGAATTTCCGGTAAGTTATGTGATAGTTTAACCTTTTTAAATCTAGGATTCCCCTCCACCCACCCCCGGAGCTTTTGTGGACCAGGAACAGGATGGAGTAAAAGCCTGTTCCTTCCTGACCTAGTGGAACCGGTTCTATGGCCCTGATGTCCTTGAGATGATGGATCTCCTGTTCCATGAGAGCCCTCTTGACAGGACATGAAGGTGTGGGACAACGAATGAAGTGGCGGGGGGAGGGGAAAGAAACTCTGAGGTCAGATCCAAGCAGATTGTCTGTAGGACCCACTGGTCCGATGTGATCTGCTCCCATTGGGCGTGAGACAGCTGGAGACGCCCTCCTATGGGAGCTATCCGGTGGTGGTCACTTATATCTCTTGAAATGTCGGGAACCAGACCCTCCTCGGAAGGGATGCCTGGAGAAATTCTGCTGGCGACCTCTGTCGCAAAATGGTTGACGGTCCTGGGACCTGTCAGCATGCTGTGAGTATGGCTGATGGAAGGGAATGGAGCTGGTGGAGGACTCTACGTTCTGAAAGGGCTGCCTCCTATAGGAGTTGGAGCCCTTCTGGTCAGATTTCTTAGTGACCGATGGCATTACTTTCTTTTTATCCTTGTTTTCCACAAGAACCGGGTCCAGGACCTCCCCCAAAAGCTTGTCCCCTTTAAAGGGGGCAGAAACAAGCTTCCTCTTGGGACACATATCAATGTTCCAGTGACTGAGCCACAAGAGGCGACCGGTAGTGACATTGGACGCAAAGGCCCTGGATTCAAACTTGGCGACGCTCAGAGTGGCGTTGGCGGTATACTCAATAGCCGCCACAATTTTATTGACATCCTGTATTAATTTGGTATCTCCAGCTGGAAGTTTGGTGAGCAATTGTCTCAACCAGAGAAGGGCAGCCCTAGAAAGGAAGGACGCAGAGACAGATGTTTTATCGCCCAAGCAGCCGCCTGATGAGTTTTATGGCAGGCGTTCTCTTGTTTTCTTGTCCTCTGCCTTGAGTCCTTCCAGGAGATCAGGAGGCAGCACAGAGGATGAGGTAAGTGCTGCCATAGGAGGATCAATGGGAGGTAATTTAAGCAAGTCTTCCAGACTGGCATCTACCATGTACAACTTTTTATCATTGCCACTGGGAGTAGCAAGGGTGGCCAGTTGCGCCCATTGCTTTTGCACCACGTTCAGAAACTACGACAGCTGCCTGTAGCTCTATGGCGCCCGAGCAAGCCCAGGACACCAGGAGGATCAAAAGGTGAGCAATTAGCCAATTAGGGGGAAAGACATTTTTCTCTCACCAAGCCTGCTCGTAATGGACACAATTAAAAGAATATTTCCTACTTTTAAATCTAGGAGAGTCCAAGCAATCTGTAGAACTGAAGAAAACTCGAAGTGCGTCCACTGGGCTAGCTGAACTGAAAAAAACGGAAAATGGTCAGCACCAGAGGTGTGGCTTAAAGTTTCAATTCAGTTCTGGGCAGATTGGCTGTATTTAACCCTTGCTTGGACTCTCCAGAGCAGCGCCCTGGAAAATGTTCCATAAGCCAAACACCAGAACAAAGAAGACCCACCAAATGTAATTCCGTAGCAGACAGTACCAGCAATATGCCTTTTCTGACAGTATACATCAATGCCATACTGCAGACCATAACTTTGTGGAGAAAAATGTATTTGCCTTGCTCCAGATTTTCTGCTATTTTCCCCCTATGTCTTTCCTACTGAATGTTCTCAGAGCTTCACATGAATTATCCAAATGAATAAACACCATCAAGGTTTGGGGCTAGATTCATTTATTTCACAAAAAGGTATCTAGCATGCAATATGTCAGTGCAGAAAAATTAATTGAAACCTTTCAACTGAGTAAACAGTTGCACCATTTTCAGCTGCACTAAGAGTTATCAAATGCTTCTGGTAACTGGTGACCAGTTTCGATAATTCCTGTAATTGGTCTTATTTGCATATTAAAGCTAATGGATATTGCATTGTAAGAAATGCATAAAAGCTAATGGCTGCACCAGAATCTTTACAATGAACAAGAAGTTAACATGCAAATTAAATTTAGGAAAATAAAGTGATTCAGAAATTGAAGCAAGTGAATAAAGGATGTGTATACTGTCTCTATATTGGTTTTAACCTTGCTAATTAGCAATAGCATTCAGACATATATACCGCTTTATAGTACTTTACAGCCCTCTCTAAGCGGATTAGAGGCATCTTATTGGTTCCAATAATCTGGGTCTTCATTCTACCAACCTCAGAAGGTTGGAAGGCTAAGTCAACCTTGAACTGGTCAAGATCGAACTGCCGAACTGCCGGCAGTTAGCAGTTAGCAGAATTAGCCTGCAATACTGCATTCTAACCAAGATTGGAATAGTTGACAGCTGGAATCAAAACTGGAAATCAAAAACACTATTTGTGATACCCAGATGATATCACTTTGTTATATGAATGTTTATTTTAAAAATTAGGAAAAAGTCATTATCAAAATAAAATGGAAAGTGGAAAAAAAATATGGGTTAACATTAAATATTAACTAAAAGCTAATTTCACTAATGTGGTTAATTCTGGTGAGGAAATGTTACAAAGGGTATAGAAAGGGCGTTGGTACTTACCTGATACGCCTCTTCTCATAGTGGGGGGAGGAGTATCCAGAATGGGTTTGACCTTATCCTCTCGTGATTGGTTTGAGTCAGATAAGCTCTTTGGGCTCCGCCCCCTGGAAGTGAGCATGCCCAGTTTTATGACGAAGAGCTCTCTCCGACTCGTTGCATCATTCACTCCAGACTCTTGATTCAGTTTTTTGCTTTTATTGTCTTCAACATCAATAATTAAATAACAATATAAACAATGAACATAACACTTAGTCGTACAAACATAGTCAGGGAGGGACTGGATACTCCTCCCCCCACTATGAGAAGAGGCGTATCAGGTAAGTACCAACGCCCTTTCTCCATAGTGAGGGGGGAGGAGTATCCAGAATGGGACGTACCAAAGCCTGCACGTCCCTAGGGAGGGAGATCCCTGAGGCCATATGTCCCCCACTCAGGCCTGTTGAGGCACGGGTCCTGCCCTGTGAACCGCCTGCAACACCCTGCGGCCGAACGAGGCCTCTGCCGAGGCAAAGGAGTCCAACTTATAGTTCCTAACAAAGGGAGAGGGGGAAGCCCACGTGGCTGCCCTGCAGATTTCGGCCAGGGATGCTTGTGTGGCCCAGGCCGTGGATGTGGCTGCACTCCGTGTAGAGTGGGCTGTGATATGATTTGGTGTCTGTAACCCCTGCGATTGGTAAGCAGTGGCAATGCAGGTTCGCAACCACCTGCCGATAGTGGTGGAAGTTACCTTATTACCCAGGGATCCTGGTTGGAAGGAGACAAACAGGGCTTCGGATTTCCTGTTTGGCCTGGTTCTCCTGAGGTAAATCCTCAGAGCCCTCCTAACGTCCAGAGTGTGCCACTTCCTCTCCAATGGGTGAGAAGGGTCTGGACAGAAGTTGGGCAAAATCAGTTCCTGGGCTCGATGGAAGCAGGAGCACACCTTGGGAATGAAGGATGGATCCAGCCGTAACACCACCCTATCTTGGTGAAAGACACAGAGATCCTCCCTGGTGGACAGCGCCTGCAGTTCGGATATCCGCCTGGCGGAAGTGATGGCCACCAGGAAAGCCACCTTCAGGGTCAGGAACTTAAGGGAAACTGTTTGTAATGGCTCAAATGGGGCGCCCGTTAGAGCGTCCAATACCCTGTGTAAATCCCAGGAAGGGTACCTGTGTACCGTAGGTGGTCTGAGGTTGGAGGCCCCCTTAAGGAATTGCCTGACCATGGGGTGGTGCGTCAGGCTCTGGTTTCTGCCACACAGGAGAACTGATGAGATGGCTGAGACCTGTCTCCTAATTGTGTTAGGAGCTAACCCTCTATCCAGGCCCGCCTGGAGGAAGTCCAGAACCTGAGGCACCGTAGCCTGGATGGGGTTGAACCCCCGGGAGTTGCACCAAGAGTCAAAGGCCCGCCACGTGGAGCCATAGATGCGCTCTGTGGAGGGCCTGCGGGCGGCCTGGATAGTCCTTATCACCCTGGGGGAGAAGAGGTCTTTCCTCAGGATGCTCCGCTCAACTGCCAAGCGGTCAACTGGAGCCATTGAGGATCCGGGTGCTCCAGCGCCCCCTGGCTGAGGGATATCCTCTCCTGGGGAATTCTCCAGGGCCTCTCCACCGACAGAGACTGGAGATCTGCAAACCAAGGCCTCCGGGGCCAATGAGGAGCCAACAGAACCACTTCCGCCCCCTCCTGAAGGATCTTCCGTATGACCCTGGGAATCAGGGGCAAGGGAGGAAAGGCATACAAAAGACCCCTGGGCCATGAGCTCCGCAGAGCGTCCGTCCCTTCCGCCCCCCGTGTCCGGTACCTGGAGAAGAACCTCGGGAGCTGAGTGTTGAGGGGAGTGGCGAACAGATCGACTTCCGGACGCCCAAAGCGCTCGGCCACCTCCTCGAATATCGCAGGCTGTAGCCTCCACTCTGAGTTGTCCACCTCGGCCCGGCTGAGCCAGTCGGCCCTGGTGTTGTCCACCCCCGCTATGTGTTCTGCCCTCAAAGACCGGAGGTTCCTTTCGGCCCACTGACCCAGACGTTTGGCCTCCTTCATGAGGGCCCTTGATCTTGTCCCCCCCTGTCTGTTTATGTGAGCCTTGGTGGTGATATTGTCTGTGAGGACTAATATGTGCTGGCCCCTGACCGAGTTCTGGAACCGTAACAGAGCCAGGCGGACCGCCCTGAGCTCCAACCAGTTTATGTTGTGAGTCCCTTCCGCCTGAGTCCACTCTCCTTGCGCCATCTGAGCCAGCAGATGGGCACCCCACCCACTCAGACTGGCGTCCGTCGTTACCGTCAAGCGGTCTGGTGTCCAGAAGGTTTCGCCCTTTGTGATCGCTGGGGATGTCCACCAAGCCAGGGAGCGGGAGACGTCTAGCGGGAGAAGTACCTTGGTCTGCGAACAGCTCGTGCGCCTTCGCTGGAACGGCAAGAGGAACCATTGGAGATCTCTGGTGTGGAGGCGAGCCCACGGGACAATGCCAATGGCGGAGACCATGGTGCCTAGTAGTTTAGACAGAGTGGCTAGGGACACCTTGCGCTTCCTGGCTATCGAGGAGGCTAGCTGTCTAAGCGCTATCTGTCTGTCGGGTGACAGGAAGACCATGCCCGCCTGGGTGTCTATTCTGGCTCCTAGGTGAATCAGACTAGTAGAGGGGTGGAGGTGACTCTTGGCTAGGTTCACTGTAAACCCATGGTCCCTCAGGACTGTCATGGTGATGTCTAGGTCTCGCAGAGCGCCCCTAAAGGAGGATGACTGCAGGAGCAGATCATCCAGGTAACATTGGATGCGCACCGGGACCTGTCTCAGGTGCGCTGCCAGTGCTGCCATTACCTTTGTGAATACCCTCGGGGCCGAAGACAGCCCGAAGGGGAGGGCCCGGTACTGATAGTGGTGACCCATGTAGCAGAACCTGAGATACCTACGGTGATCCTGGGCAATGGGGATGTGCAGATAGGCCTCAGTGAGGTCTATAGAAGTGAGAAAGTCTCCTTGTCTAACCCCCTCCAAGATAGAGTGTAGGGAGTGCATCTTGAACCTCCTATAGCGAATGGAACGGTTCAGGCGTTTCAAGTCAAGGATCGCTCTCCAGCCCCCAGAGGCCTTGGGGATGACAAACAGGATGGAATAGTGCCCCTGACCCTGTTGCTCTGGAGGCACTGGCTGGATCGCCCTGATCTCCAACAGGTGTTGGATGGCTTCCTGCATCAGCAGCCTCCGGGTCGGGTTCTTAGAAACCGGACATATCCGGAAGAAGCTCGGGGGACTGGAAAGAAATTCGAGTGAAAGGCCATGCCTGATGGTCTTCTGCACCCATCTGTCAGAGGAGGTGAGGTCCCAGCGGTCAGCGAAGTGCGCTAAGCACCCCCCAATGGGGAGAACGCTGGACCTAGCTTTAATATTTGCGGAAGGAGCGCCCCCCTCCGCCTCCTCCGCCCCCTCGAAAGGGCCGCTTCTGTTGCCTGCCTCTTTGCTGTCTGTCTGGGTACCTCTGTCTAGCAGGGAATCCCCCTTGATACTGCCTGCCTCCTGAGAAACCTGCCTCTGACCCCCTAAGGGAGTCCTGACCCCGAAAGAAGGAACCAGAGTCCTGACCCCGGGAGTAGGAGCGTCTGGGGTATGGAGTTGACCTGAAGCTGCCTTTCTTCTGGGCAGTGGCGAGGACCTTCCTCTTGTCCTTGTTCTCAACCAGGAACCGGTCCAGAGCCGAGCCAAAGAGGGAGTCCCCTGTGAAGGGGGCTGAAGCCAGGCGCCACTTGTGACGAACCTCCACCTGCCACTGTCGAAGCCACAGCAGCCTGCGTGGTGCCACCGACGATGCGATCGCCCTGGAAGCAAATCTGGCTGCAGCCAGGGTGGCATCCGATGAGAACTGGATGGCCGCTGCCAGCCTGTTGATGTCCTGATGTGACCGGGCATCTGCTATGGGGGTGCGTTGCTGTAGCTCCTGCAGCCACAGCAAGGAAGATCTGATGATGAAAGAGGCTGCGGTGGATGCTTTCACAGCCCAGGCCGCTGCTAGATGGCCCCTCTGCAAGGTGAGGTCTGCCTTCTTGTCCTCCGCCTTCAAGGCATCCTCTGGCTCCCCAGGCATGTTGGTGGATGTATGAAGAGCCACGATTGGATCATCTATGGTGGGCTGTGCAAGTAGCTTAGCCAGCTCTTGGTCCACATTGAAGAACATCCTGTCTGAAGAGGAGGGTGAGGGGCCCTTTGTAGGAGATGCCCATTGGCGCCTTATCAGGCCTAGGAAGGTCTTGGGCGTAGGAACAGTGTCTGCCTCGATGGCCTGCTCATCAAAGATGTTCTCTGCTGAGAGGCCCTGGCGTTGGGGTGTGGCCTCCGCTGCTCTGTTGCCTAGCTTGACCGTTGCCTTGGCCTTGAAGAGCAGGGACTCAAACAGTGAGGGCTGGAACAACCCAGTGAATGTGGGTTTAGGAGGAGGCATGCCTTCATCCTCTGATAGCTTGAGTCCTCTGATCTCGCCTTCCTCACTTTCATTGTCACTGTCCTCCTGGGATGAATCTGAGGAGCTGTGAATCTCTTCCTCCTGGGCCTCTGGGAATTCAGGAGCCCTGGGGGTGGGGGGGAGGGGGGCCCCCTGAGGCTGTGGCTGCTGGAATGCTGCAGCCATGTATTGCTGAAAAGCCTGCATCATTAATTCTTGGAAGTTGGGGGCCCCTGTGGGAAGCGCTGGGTTGGGGCTGAAGCCCCCCTGAGCAGGGGGGGGCTGCCCAAAAGGGGAAAGCCAGTAGGCAAGGCTGCCCCCACAGTAGGGGTGATAGGGGATTGCCACCCCTGAGTGGAGCCCCAAAGCCCCGAGGTGTCTATAGGGATCCTTGTTGGCAGGGCTGGATTCTCCCCTGAGCCTCCGCTGGATAAGGGAATGCCTGGATTTTCCCCCCCTTTGCCTGGGGCGTTCTGATGGCTGGCTGCTTGGTTGCAAAGTCTCTCTAAAGCCTTATGCCTCCTCCGCTCGTATTTAGAGGGCTTGGGGGGCTTGTGACCCCTCCCTTCCTCTGGATCTGCCCTGGGGGAAAGGTGCTTGGTTTTGCATTTAGCCTTTCCTCTCCCCCCCCCTCCTCGGGCAGTCTCTGGGGAAGCCACTGACCTGGGTGCTTGTTCTTCTGCCCCTCCGGTGGGGCTGCAGTCCCTGCTTGCAACTGCCTGGGATTCTCCTTCCTGGTAGTTGCTGGGCGCAGCCATCTTGGACCACGTGGGTCCTCCCGGCTTCAAAATGGCGCCGACCGGCTTGCAAAGGGGCGCGAAATTTAAAAGTGCCTGAAGCGAGGCTTGAGCTCCTGAGAGCTTGCCACGTGCGCTCCCAGCCGGATTCTCTTCCTCCTGCCTCTCCTCCGATGCCGCTGTGGCCAGGAACAGCTTCTTCGGCTTCCTCACGATCCTCTGGCCACGTGGAGGCAGCACGGGCGCTCCAGGGCGTTTGAAAGCCCTGGTTCGTCGCTCAACCCTTGAGGGGAGCAACGGAGCGCTCCAGCGACTTACAAGCCTCAGCGGTTGGGGCTGCCTGCTAGAGGCTTTTGCCCGTCCTCCTGGTTAGGGCTGCCTGCTAGAGGCTTTTGCCCTTCCTCCTCCGGCCAAGCTCCTCACTGAGAGTCTTCGGATGTCCTCAGTGTCCAGGGCAGCCTGCCGCCCCAGGGGGGCTAGTGGCAGTCCCAATCCTGCAGGAGGAGGCTGTGTGTGAAGCAGGGAGGCGAAACTCGACGGGTCCAAATGAATTTTCCTTTAGATCCTAGTAAATTCCTGGAGCTCTCGAATGAGCAACTTCTCACGATCGTTTTGAGTCAGAAAACTGGGCATGCTCACTTCCAGGGGGCGGAGCCCAAAGAGCTTATCTGACTCAAACCAATCATGAGAGGATAAGGTCAAACCCATTCTGGATACTCCTCCCCCCTCACTATGGAGAATGTGCAGGGTTCCCCTGCACATTCATGCTAGTGGTTTCTGGCTCTGGGGTGGTGTTCATCTCTGTTTCTAAGCCGAAGAGCCAGCGCTGTCCAAAGACGTCCCCATGGTCATTTGGCCGGCATGACTAAATGCCGAAGGCTCATGAAGCGCTGTTACCTTCTCACCAAAGTGGTCCTTATTTTTCTACTTGCATTTTTTACCTCCTTTCAAACTGCTAGGTTGGCAGAAACTGGGACAAGTAATAGGAGCTCACTCCATTACACCGCATTAAGGATTCGAATCGCTGAACTGCCAACCTTCTGATCAACAAGCTCAGCATCTTAGCCACTGAGCCACCATGTCCCTTCAGTAAATGGTACAAATCTTTTAATTGGTGGGATATAGTCCACATCATGTTGGCTGGCAAGGCAGTCTCTAAATTAGAGATCCAAGCTTGTCCAGAACAGTACAAGCATGATTTTGGGGGGGGGGGGGGGCAGGGAAGAGCTTTAACTATGTTTTTTGACTTATTGGGCAATGGCATGACTGCATGTCGTCTAGATACAAATTGACCATTGACTTACCTGAAGGGTCGTTTTCTGGGCGCTGCAAAGGAGAGTCCAAGTGTGGGTTAAATACATCCAATCTGCCCAGGACTGAATTGAAACTTTAAGCCACGCCTCTGGTGCTGACCATCCTCAGTTTTTTTCAATGAAGGTGTGGAACTTTGCGCGCTGAGAAGTTCAATAACAAATCTAATTCCAAACAAGATATAACTATATCCAAATGGACAGTCAGCAAGCCAAAACACTCTGAAGAGAGACACAGAAGGCAACTGATCGCAATTGCAGCCAAGGTATATTTCTGGTGTGAGCTCTAACACTCCCAGCACCACGCAGATCAGAGAGAGAGGTGGAGAGCAACCCAGAGAAGCCACGATCTCCTTGCCGCACCCCCACTGATTGCAAGCCAAAAGGGACAAGAAGAGATGACCTGCAGGGAGCCAGGCGACCAGGCAGTTGCGGCAATGTGCTCGAGAAACAGAAAAGAGCAACCAAAATGGCGGCTGGAACTTCTGACCTCCTCAAAATGGCCACTGCGACAGTGAGGCAACCAAAATGGCTGCTGGCTCCCTTAAGAAGCACGGACAGTGGCAGCAGAGACCTCAGCGGGGACTCTGATCACAGCGGGACTGCTTCGATCACGCTGGCATTGGCACTCTGACCCATGCGCCTTCCTCAACAGCTGCCTGTAGCCCTGTGGCGCCTGGGCAAGCCCAGGACACCAGTAGGGCTAAAAGGTGATCTTCTTGCCAATTAAAGGGGAAGGAAAACAAATTTGCTCACCAAGTCTGCTCACCAAACTGAAGAAAAAGATATATAGCAAGCAATCTGTAGAAATGAAGAGAAACTCTAAGCGCATCCATTGGGCATACTGAATTGAAAAAAAACTGGGGATGGTCAGCACCAGAGGCGTGGCTTAAAGTTTCAATTCAGTCCTGGGTAGATTGGATGTATTTAACTCACACTTGGACTCTCCAGAGCAGCACCCAGGAAAAAAGGTTGGTAACTTAGCCTACTCCTTTCTTTCTTTCTTTCTGTCAAGCCATAGCAATTCTTTCCAACAAAAAGTCTAGATTCTCACAAAGTTCTACATAACTAGATTTACTGGGCTAAATCTAAAAGGGGGACTCACGTAACAGAGTCTTGGGAACTGGATCTATCTATCTCAACAACACATTTCTAATAAGTTAAAACATAGATTGCTTGATTCTCTTAGGATCTGGTCATACCAGTTAGTTACCTTCTGCTACCAGTATTGTATGTGTAATTAGGGTGCACATTTTCCAAGAGGCAAGTATCAACTGCCAAAAGATTTGAGCAGTAATAGTTCTTCAGAGGAATTTGAACTGGCTGTTGTCATCGTCACTGACCTAGCGTGGAGGAGACAGGAAACAGGTGCCCTCGATCAACTCAGCAAGAAGACCAGCAGTATTTAGTGCCATTAAAAATAAACTCTTCTGCTCTAGCTCGGTGGTATACCAGCTTGAAATTGGTAACTGTTCTATTCAAATATATTTTTCACAGAAATGTTTCTCCTATTCATTTAATTTCTTGCAGATCCAGAAACAAGAATCCAAGACAAGGTTTCTGAAGTTTAGTTTTCTTATCCTATTTCCATAAATAATAAATTCAAATAATAGTTTGTTTTACTTCTGGTTGTGAGAAAGGAATTTAAATGTGGAAGAAAAGAGCTCAGTAGCATAGTGGGCAACACACATATGACCACTTGTAACCAATTGTGAACCTTACATTAAAATAACAGAGTTATCAAGGACCAAACTACATGCCAAATTCTATCATATAATCTTTGATTTGGCTTATATACAGTAAAACTAAGATAAATGAGGTAATTTAGTCTGGACTTAAGCATGAATAAGTCTGGATCCAACAAAATATAATTTTCTGCATCAGCAATCACTAAAGACAGTAGAAAGTTTTGTTTTCATGCCTGTTCTCTTTCTGACACAGAAGAGAAAGAAACTGGAAGCTATTTTGGGACAAAAACCTGTCAACTGAGCAATAGGAAAAGGAAATTCCCCAGCTGACTGGACTGCACACCTTGTCCGTTCCTGACTATAGCTTGCAGATATTTTTTTATTACTAAAAAAAGAGTAGGTAGAAATTGTTATATAGGATATCCTTGAGTAAAAAGAGTACAGTACAAATATAATACAGTAAATATTGAACATCTAATAAAGAACTTTATTTTTTTTCTATTAAATTCTCATTTGAATTGATGTTTCTGACAGCCACAGATTATTTATCTTTTTTAATGTGTATGCTTACAAATCCAAACAGACTTATAAAGGCCTACAATTAAAGTAAACATAACAGCAGCATTCCTAAGAGGCACACAATTTACAATAAATATTAAAATAGAAACTGTTATAATGAAAATTATAAAGATGTAAATGTACATATTAAAATATAAGCAGCGAATTAATCCACCAGTGAATAATAATAAATGTTTCCATTCAAAAATGCAAGGTCTGTACTGTGGGAGAAAGTTTAATATCTAACAAAAAAAAAAACTATTTTGCAAAGGTAGTGCCATTGCAGAAAATTATGACATCATTTCATCCCCTTATGAAAATGCAGGGCAACCAGGAGCCTCTCCATACTTGTTCGTAAGAGACAGATCAATTAGTGAAGAAGATGGATATGGAATGACCGTTGGCTTACCTGAATGGTCGTTCTCTAGGTGCTGGGGGAGTGTCCAAGCACAGGTTAACTTCAGCTTGCTGCCCAAGGACTGAGTTCAAAGTTTGTGTAGCCGCGCCTCTTGCTCCCCTCAGAGGCTCAGTTTTAAAAAACGAAGAATAAGTCCCAAAAGGAAGATGCATATGGTAATGCTCTATGCCCACGAAGTTGGTACACATGTCTCCACGGGCAACCCCTGGGTGGGGTTGGACACTCCCGCAGCGCCTAGAGAATGACCATTCAGGTAAGCCAACGGTCATTCTCCTAGGTGTGGAGTGTCCAAGCACGGGACATACCCAAGCTATTCCTTCTCCCAAAGGAAGCCTCTGCAGACGCAAAGACATCAAGTCTGTAGTTTCTCACGAAAGGAAATGGAGACGACCATGTAGCAGCCTTGCATATCACCTCGATGGGCGCTTGCGTGGCCCACGCAGCCAAGGTTGCGGTGCTCCTCGTTGAGTGAGCTGTAATGTGAGGAGGAACCAGTCTGGCTTGTTACTCATAGGTCAGCTTGATACATGCCCTTATCCAGTGCCCTATTGTGGAAGAAGTGACCTTTCTGCCTATGGAGACAGGCTGAAAGGACCCAAAGAACACTTCCAATCTGTGAAAGGAAGCAGTTCATTTCTTGTAGATGCATACAGCATCAAGTTTATGCCACATGTGCTCTTTTGGATGCTTGAGACGTGGACAGAAGTCCAGAAGGATCACCTCCTGTGTTCTGTGGAAGACACTGTTGACTTTCGGCACAAAGGCTGGGTCCAGTCTGAGGATGACCCTCTCTGGATGCACAATGCAAATGTCGTCCAGCTCGGAAATCCTGTGGGCCGAGGTGATGGCTATAAGAAAGGCCACCTTGAGTGACAAGTGGCGCAACCCGATGGATCTAAGCGGTTCAAACTGGGCTGTGGTCAGAGACTGTAAGACGCAGGCAAATCCTAAGTCAGATATCTGTGAATTGTAGGAGGGCTGAGGTCGGCAGCCCCCTTGAGGAAGCTACGAACCTGTGGATGCCTACTAAGAGACAGCTGTGACTCTGTGGACAGGATGGTGGCCAAAGTTGCTGTCTGCCGCCGGAGCGTGTTAGGCAAGAGGCCTTTGTCCAAATCTTCCTGCAGGAAGTCCAGGATTTGTGGAATGGTTAAAGAAGTGGTGATGAAGTGATGAGACTGACACCAGGTTGAGAAGGCCGACCAAGTTGCCTCGTAGATCTTGACAGTGGAGGGGCGCCTGGATGCCTGGATGGTGCAGATGACCTTGTCAGAGAATCTGCTGACTCTCAGGAGGTCCCCCTCAAGTGCCAAACGGATAGTTGCAGCCACTGGGGCTCTGAATGCTGAATGGCCCCTTGGCTAAGGGAGATCTGCTCCTGAGGTATGCGCCAGTGCTGAGTCACTGACAAGCTAACAAGGTCAGCGAACCAGGACCTCCTTGGCCAGTGTGGAGCCACGAGTAACACTTCCGCCCCCTCTGTCAGAATTCTCCTAATCTCCAGTGGAATCAATGGAAGAGATGGAAAGGCGTACAATAGTCTGGGAGGCCAGTGACACCAAAGGGCGTCTATCTCTTCTGCTCCAGGGCAATAGAACCTGGTGAAGAACCAGGAGAGGTCCATGTTGGCTGGAGTGGCGAAGAGGTCGAACTTCAGGAGACCGAACCTCTGCAATAGTTGTCGGAACAGGATGGATGAAGGCGCCACTCCGAGTTCTGCATGGTAGTTCTGCTAAACCAGTCCGCGGCCACATTGTCCTCCCCCAATATGTGGTCTGCCCACAGCGATGTCAGGTGACACTCTGCCAAATGGCCCAGTGCCTCCACTTCTGCCATCAGGGCCAGAGATCGGGTGCCACCCTGGTGGTTTATGTACGCTTTTGTGGCAATGTTGTCCATCAGAATTAGAACATCGCCTTTGATGTGATGACACAGGGCAAGCCTGGCGGCCCAAAGCTCCAACCAATTTATGTTGTGGGTGAGCTCTGCCTGAGACCACCTGCCCTGGATAACGTGCATCTGGAGATGAGCACCCCAACCGTATAAGCTGGCGTCTGTTGTTATGACCAGGTGCTCCAGTTCCCTGAAGGAGCAGCCCCATTGTAGGGCCTCCGACTGCCACCATCTGAGAGAGCGCAACACCCTTGGAGGGAGACGCACCACTCTCCTGGAGTTGCTGGTCTTGCGTCTCTGGATCGGCAAGAGGAACCACTGGAGTTCTCTTGTATGCAGACACGCCCACGGCACCACCGAAATGCATGACACTAGTTTCCCCAGCAATTGGGAGAAAGAGACAATGGACGCTGATCTCGCCACACAGATGGTTCTCACGAAGGATCTGATGTTGTCCACCCTCTCCCGCGTGAGGAAGACCTTGCAGTTCCTGGAATCAATCATCATGCCAAGATGCTGGATTCTGCAGGTTGGGATCAGGGGGCTCTTGTTGACATTGACTGAGAACCCATGGCATTGTAGAATTCGGCTGGTGACGTTGAGATCCCTCTGGGCTTGCCCCCTGGATGACGAGTGGATGAGAATGTCATCCAGATAGCATTCTAGTCTTACTGGAAGAGATCGGAGATGTGCTGCAATGGCGATTAGACGTTTGGTGAATGTTCTTGGGGCCGACGAGAGGCAGAAGGGAAAGTGCTGGTTGGCAAACTGGGACCTCAGGAACTTGCATTGCGCTGGTTGGATTGGGATGTGCAGGTATGCCTCTTTCAGGTTGATGCAAGTCAGGAGGTCATCCTGCCTGATGCAGCCCAGAATGGTCTGAAGGGACTGCATCTTGAAGCGCTTGTACGCCAGATGGATGTTGAGTTTCTTGAGGTCCAGTATTGCCCTTACTCCTCCTGAGGATTTGGGAACCAGGAAGAGGATGGAGTAGAATCCCCTGCCCTCCTGGCCCCTGGGGACCCTCTCTATGGCCGCTATCTCCAGCAAATGACCTCTCTCCGCCCACATGATTTGGCGCTTGTGGGCAGATTTGGGAATGGGACAACGGACAAAGGTCCGTGAGACGGACGAGAGGAATTCTAGGGTCAACCCGTGACGGACCGTATTCAGAATCCAAGTGTCTGTTGTGGTCTCCTCTCATTGAGAGGTGTAAAGTTGGAGACGACCGCCTATGGGAGGGGGTCGGTGACGGTCACTTTGACTTCCAAAAGGAGTGATTTGAATACCCCCACTCCTCGGAAGGATCTATGGTTGCCCTGCTCCCTGTTCTTTTCCCTATAGGAAGATCTGTCTTGGGGACGATCCTATGGTTGGGAGTAAGGTTGGCTAAATCCTCCAGAGGAGGTGGAGGGTTCTGCATTCCGAAAGGACTGCCTACAAAAGGGCTGACCCTTATGGTCCACCGCAGGTAAGATTTTACGTTTATCCTTGGATTCGATTAAGACCAAATCCAGGGCCTCCCCGAACAGTTTCCTCTCTTTGAAAGGAGCGGAAGCGAGCTTCCACTTTGCTTTCATGTCCGCCTACCAGTGGCGAAGCCACAGTAGGCAGCATGAGGTCACATTGGAGGCAAGGGCTCTGAAGGAAAATTTTGTGGCATTAAGCGAGGTGTCGACCGAGTATTCAATGGCTGGTATGATTTTATTGACATCCTGCTATGTTTTGGTGTCCCCTGCCGGTAGGCTGGACAGCAGTTTGCAGAGCCAAAGCAGCGCTGCCCTGCTAAAGTAAGAGGAAGAAGATGCCCTCATGGCCCATGCAGTGGTCAGGTGAATTTTATGAGAGGTCTTCTCCACCCTCTTGTCCTCCACCTTTAAGCCTTCCAGCAGGTCAGCTGGAAGGACTGAATTAGAAGTTAGAGATACAATAGGATCATCCACCTGAGGAAGTTTCAAAAGATCCTCAAGGCTACTTTCCATGGTGTAAAGTTTCTTATCTACCCCACTGGGATTAGCCATAGAACCCGGCTGGGCCCATTGGCACTGTATAACATCAAGGAACAGCTGTGGAGCTGGAACCAGATCCTGGGGAGGAGAGGTTTCCTTAAAGAGCCCGGTGCCTGGATCCTGGGGTCCAATGGTATCCTTGGAGCCTTGATCAGTAGAGGATTTATCTGCCTGATCAGGGAGACCCATTTGGTTGGCAGAAGCCCTGGCCTTGGTAAGGAGAGCCCTAAACAAGGAGGGCTTGAATAAGCCTGAGAAGGCAGGCGTGTCGGGGAGGGGATTCTCATCCTCTGAAAGATCCGGGGCATCCTGCTCAACTTCCTCCCCCTCGGACACCTTGCTGACCCCCAGTAGGAGCTGGAGAGGCTTCCCTAACTGATGGATCCCTGGACCCTGCGGTTCGGCCCCTGCTAGGATTTGCAGTGTGGATGGGCAATTTTGAGGCTAACTGTTAGATGCCATCCGCAATCCCCTGGGAAATCACATATGCAACCACATCCTGCATTTCCTTGGACAGCTGAGGCTCCTGATCCTTGGGCGGGCCTGAGCCAGCCTCAGATGGGGGCAGGGACTCCTCCTTCATGATGGACCCCATGTCATTCAGGGATTCTCCGGGGGGACCCCAGAGATGCCCTAGAGGGATTGGGCGAAAAGCCAAAATCCTCATCAGCTGCCAGAGAAGAGGACCCCTCTCGCTGGGGAGTGGGAAGGGAAGGACCTGCCCCATCCTCCCTGGGTGGAGAGGGAGCTACTGCCTGTCTTTTTGCTGATTGAGCCTTTTGAAATTCCTTTTCAAGGGCCTTTTGACACCTCTCAGCCATCTTCTTAGCAGCTTTGGAAACCTTTTTAGTCTTGGGATGTTTCCCCTTAGCCGGGCACCCAGCCCCTTCACCCTTAGCAGCAGGATTGGGCCTGCTGTGCTTACTGGCGGTGAGGCCTGCCTGGGAATTCACTTCAGCCTCCATGATGCTGGCCATGATGAGAAGCACAGATGTAGGACTGGATGTTGTAGCTGGCAGGAAGAATGGAGCTTTGGGCCGCAGATGATATAGCCGTGATGAGAAGGCTTCTAGCAGTTGCTAACGTCCCAACACGAGGCAGAGGCACAATAAAATGGCGCCGGTTATAATTAACCCAGGCGCTCGCAGATCCGTGCAACTTTAAATATCAGGGACTGGCCCGGCAATAGCCAAAATCCCTGTGGCCGCCTGATGAGAGTCCAGGGGAGGGGGCGGCCTGTCTTGAGACCCAGAACAAGGCCAGTTGGTTAAAACACCTCCCAGCGGTGATCTGCAGATGAAACAGGCTGCAGTGGCAAGAAAAGCCTCAGGATAAAGCATGCCAATTTTTTTGACTTTAAAACGGCTGCTGCGCGCCTGGAGCGGCACCGGGGAAACTGTCGGAGGATCCAAATACTCAGGAGAGTGTCCGTCTAGCTAATAGTCCTCCAAAATTCCTTTGGGGGACCCTGACTGCCTACCTGTTCCCAAGAGCTCGTCAGCAGCTGCTGAACGAGCCTCCTGCGGTGTTGCTGTAATTGCGGCAGCGCAAAAGCCAGCCATGCTCCAGGCAGCCTGTTTCGCGCATCCGATGGTGATTTTACTTATATGGATCGTGAGCCAAAAACAACAAAAGTTACAGGAATTAACCTAACTAAACACAAGAGAAATTAATAAGGCTATACTACACTAACTAGGAGAGTCCAACCTATTGCTCAAGGACTGAAACTCCCCCAAAAAGTGTCCTTTAGGGCAACTGAGTTTTTTAAAACTGAGCCTCTGAGGGGAGCAAGAGGCATGGCGAACACAAACTTTGAACTCAGTCCTTGGGCAGCAAGCTGAAGTTAACCTGTGCTTGGACACTCCAAGCAGTGCCTAGGAGAAAACTGGATTCCAAATCACAGATGACTTTCTATGTCTAAACAACCGCTCTGAATTGTATTTAGAAATCTTTTGATAGTCAGCAGACCACAGGTATGATCGATATTAATACTTACCAACAAACAGGCCACAGCATTCTGGAACAACTGAATCTACTGAATGTCTTTGAAGGCAGCACTATTTAAAACACATTTTAATAGTCCAGGAATTTGATAGTAAAAGTTTGAGTTATTATACTGCGGTTCTTTCATTCCATAAAAAGGTACAACTGGGGCAATAATCAGGATTGAGCAACATTATACATCTTCTTCCACCGGCTATATATTCTATTTCTCTTTTCAGCAGGAATCTTAAGTCCAGGAACCTTGAGTCCTGTCTTCTATAATGAACCTGCTCTGTGAGGATTAATGCCTTCCCCTCAGGAGATAATACTGGAGCTGAGTTCCTAGATAACAAACAATGACTTCCTCCTTCTTGGGGTCAGTTTCTGCTTGTTTTATCCCATCCAAATCCTGATGGCCTTCAGACACTGGAACAATATGCCTAACTTTACCAGAGTGCCAATGTAAAGCTAGATATGATCAATATATAGGTAGTCCTAGATTTACAATAGTTCATTTAGTGATTGTTCAAAGTTACAACAGCACTGAAAAAAGTGATGTATCACCATTGTTCCCACTTATTACCTTTGTAGCAGCCCCATGACCATGTTATCAAAATTTAGATGTTTGACAACTTGGATGCAGACTGCAACTTTCAAGCTGAAGGCATCAACCCTTCTCACAATGATACATTATCCATTTTCTTAATCCAACCAATGACATTCCAGGTAAAATCAATAGCTTCTCAACATGAAAATGAATTTATTATGTCTTCCAAGGCAAATATGAGCTAATGCATGAGCACTAGATAAGCCAAGGCCACGATCACTTTGGATTTTTTTGATACAGAAGATAATTATGAAGTATCATCAAAGATTAAAAATTATATCAAGAGAAAATATATATTCATAAATAGTAGTAAAAGGATTGACTCAGTGAGTCCTGTATATATTTTTATAATCAGTGATTTACATATTGAACCATACCACCGATTTCCTGTGACAAATATATTTTGGTAGTAATATATTTCATGTAAATTATGTAAGAGTTAGAATCAGGTTGATGTAAAAACTAACACCTTGTATAAAAGTTAAACAAGGATGCTTGGTTTACTTAATATAGCAATTGTTTAAGCCTAACTTTAAATTCTGTCTCAGAAGCAGATAAAACTTGAGCAGTTACTTTGTTTTTGTCATGTGTTATTGTCAGAACATACATTAAATTCAATATTTGACTGGCCTGTTTTGATTATTTAATTAATGATCTAATTATATTATTGTGGCGCAAGACCACAATACCAAATTCAGGAATAAATATTTCTCCTTTTGCAGAAATTAAGACAGTGGTTTTTTACCCATCTGATTAGCATAATTTGAAGAACATACTCTTAAATACATAGCCATGAAAAATAGTTCTGATTATAAAGAGTATTTTACAGAACAATAATAGTAAGCAAAATAAGCAGATATTCTGACAGAGAAAGAAGCCAGCCCAAATTCACAAGTCCCTAAAAGTCCTATTTCCTATCCATTTTATAAACAACTATGACAAAGTACAAATGATTTATAAGGTAAAAGGTTAGGTAAAAAGTGTGAATGTATTAAGCACAGTTCCAGATTGTTTTTAAAAAATGTATACTAACACACATCTGCCTTTCCTAACTTAAAAATTTTCATATGCTGGATTTCAACTCCCCAAATTATTAGTATAAAGTGAGAATTCTGGAAATTCAATAAATGTATATCCAGGTAGGGAGGTTACTGTTGATATTCATTCAGATGTCAGTCTCATTGAGTTGAATAAGCATGCAGTTCTCGATCACATGGCTTTATTTTTAGAAGAGTTGCAGTTTCACAACAAAATACACAAATTAAATATTAATTTCTTCTCCCTACATTTAAGGAGAAACCATTTGCTTTCTCCTAAAATTCTGAATCTGTCCAATAAAGCACATTATTTCTATTCAGAGGAAGGCAATATTATGTTGCATAAATGCGAAAGAAGTAAAAACTGATAAATTCACAATAATATCAACAGGTACATAAAATTATCATTTAGGATTTTTGATTTCCCCCTCCATTATTATTCACACCCAAACCCACCTCAAAAATATCCCAAGATATGCCACTTTCCTTCTTTCTCCAACTTTTCAGGATTGCCAATGTAGTACACAGAAGCATTGACCGAAACTGTTGTACAACTCCAGCATTTTCTGTGCTCAACATCTGAGTCCCAAGCTTACTATAGGATTGACAGAATACTGAACCACATCAAATAATAACTAGGAACAACCACACCCTTCTTATATCTCGCCGCAACAAAACGAACATCAGTACCCTATCCCTTTTCCAGCCAAACAGGTTCACAAGTAACATTGCTTCATGTAATCATTATCAGCAACAGCAACACCATCAATCTTTATGGAACATTAATAGAACATTTTTAAAAAACCCACACTATAAAACAAATTATCTTCCATGTAAAATGAGGAACTTTATATTGAAGCCAATCAATTGAATTCATTCATTTTAAATACCGGTACTAAAGAAGTGAGAAGAATAAACAGGTATTCTCCATTCCATAACACATTTGCTGGAAACTTACTGATTGTACCAAATCAGAGGGATATGGCCCTGAGGACAAACTTTATAATAAATAGCCCTTCCTAAGAAACACCCTGCCTTAGGGGATTGGCCCAGCACTCTTCTAATTGGTGTTTCAAAGATGGTAAATACTATATTATTTAATTGGGTGCTTGGTGGTTGACTTTAGAGTATTTAAAAAGATTTATAGCAATTTTACAGCGCTTGCTTTGGTGGCATATAATTATTGTTCTGGAGTTCATTGCCTTTGATGTCGTGGTGGCTGTTTTTAATTTTGTAAAATCCCTGGAGACATATGAGCTGGGTGGTATATACATTTTTGTAAGTGAATACACATATTGTTAAGGATTTCTCAAGCTAGTAGAGTCACAGATACAGTATTCCTCGACTTATGACTATAATTAAGTCCAGAATTATGATAGTTGTTGCAATTGTTAAGCCAGTCACTATGTGATCTCACCTAATTTTATCATTTTTGTGGTGGTCATTAAATGAACATCATGTTCATTAAGTGAATCATTTTATCCAATGGATGTTTTTGCTGGAAAATCAAAAGTAAATGCAGGAAACCAGCAAAAATCATAAAACATCACAATCACGAGACTGCAGGACACTGCAAATAGCCATAAAGGTGAACCAGTTGCCAAGTACCCCAAATGTGACCACTGACTGAAGGGCATGTGTGTGTGTGTGTGCAGCCATCGTAAGTTTGAAATTGGGTCATAAGTAGCTTTTGTGGAATCCATCAAAACTTTCAAGAGTTGATATTTGTATAAAGACTTGGGTTTTTTGCCCCACTAAATGTTGTTTTACTATGCAAAAGTGTTTGCAATTACCCTGCTTCTTACTGTCAATCTTAAACTTCTATTTACTATAATTCTTACAAAATTTCTACTTTATTTAATTTATGAATTTGTATCTCTACATTTTATTATTCCTATAGCCCTTAGCTCTTCTGGATGTCACTTATTTCCATATTTCAGACATTACTCAATTCAAAAATTTTCATGTTGCAAATGCGAACTTTTGCCAGTATGAACAAATCTGTCTGCAGCTCAGCTTCAGAGAACATGGGATAATTTTTGGATTTTTAGTAATCAACATGGAAGGACATTTTAGTCACTTGCTATATAATTTCCTACTACCACCTGATACAGCAACTTTGCTACCTGCTTAGTTCCCTGACATTAAGTTGTACTCAGTCGGCATGCTTTGTCTATAAAAGCTTGTTCTATTTGTGGGCAGTTTCAAGCTTCACCTGATGCTGCATCAGTTCAGTTGCAACATCCTGTTCAGAAACACACAAAACCACAGATGTTCGTGGAGAGAAAGCAAAGAGTCAACCCAATTGCATATTAGGGAACATTTCTTGACAAACTCCAGTGTTTCGAATGAGGACACAATTTTGGAAGATTGGAAAAACTGCTTACTAAATAAAACAAAGGGCAACTTCAAACATATGAACATCTGCAAAAATGTATGCATAGAAAATTCAGCAGCAAATTTCTATCTATACACTACCCATTATATATTCAAAATTGTGTGTGTAATAGATCTAGCACATATGATGTATTTAGATATGATCAGATTTAAGGATAACCCAATTAGACTAGATATCTGATTATGTAGTGCTCTGGATCTGAACATTGTTATAGTTAATATTAACAGTGCAATCTTCCATATGTTGACTCAGAACTGAATCTGAATTCAATAGCATTTACCATATTTTTTGGAGTATAAGATGTTCCGAAGAATAAGATGCGCCTAGCTTTTGGGAAGGAAAACAAGGGAGGGGGGGAAATCTACCTGTGCCTCCCAGCAATTTGCGTCCTTGCAGCAAACAGCCTGTTTCAGTTTCAGTTTCAGCACAGCTTGATTAGCACAAGAAAAAAAAAATCTGCCTCTGCCTTCCTTGAAGCAAACAGCCTGTTTGAGTTTCAACCAGCACAGCCTGATTAGCTCAAGCAGCTGATTGTTGGTTGGATCACTGTCCCTACATCAGCTGTTTCAGGCTGCGGGGATTGCTATACCCTGTTGCCACCTCCACGCCCCCCATTTTTGGCTTCCGCATCATGTTTTCAGCCTCTGCACACCCCATTTTCGGCCTTCCCACACACCATTTTCCACCTATTCTGGGTGGCAGGGATCAGAATGGGCAGAAAATGAGGCCGAAAATGGGGCAGAGGCAAAGAGGCCAAAAATGGGGCAGAGGCAGCAACAGCAATCCCTGAAGCCTCAAACAGCTGATCATCGGGAGGCCAATCCAACCAACAATCAACTGCTTGTGCTAATCAGGCTGTGCTGAAACTGAAACTGGCTGTTTGCTGCAAGGAGGCAAATTGCTAGGAGGCAGAGGCCAAAGGGTGGGGGCCAGCGGGTGGGCGGGGCTACATTTAGTGTATAAGACTCACCCAAATTTTCACAATCTTTTAAGGGGGGAATGTGTCTTACACTCTGAAAAATACAGTAATTAAACAATTATGATAGCAGCATAAACTTTTCAGCAGAGGATATAACAAGGTAGAAGGTATCCCAAGAGAGACAGGACATCTATTCCTCATGGATTCTATAAGCAGCAAACTGTATTAAGCAGGGATCTGAACAAGAAAAATAAGTATTTTTTTAAATACTAATGACTAATGTTTCCTGGTAGTTTACAAAAATAAAAAGCACAAAAACAAGTTACAAACTAAGAATACTAAAAAAGTTCAATAGTTAAAACCCTACTGCAATACTCTAGATATTTGTTAGAGCTTTTAAAAGGCAACCAAAGTATTTGATTCCTTAATTCATTAAGAAATATAACTTGGAGATCTACGTACATAGAAGGCTCAACCTCAATTTGGCATGGGGCAATCTCATGGTAATTGTTAGTACATCATCTTGGATAACCTTAATGAGTGGAGTGGAGAGAGAATCACCAAAGATTTCTCAGGTGATCTTGGCTTTGAAGGTAATATACAGCACTGTGTATCAAGTCCAGAAATAAAGTGGCATTAAAAGGTGTTCAGCACAGATGTCATTTCCTCCGGCCCACAGGTTGCTTAAATCTGGTCCACGGGGCCACTGCAGAAGCACTGGTGCTTCTGTCAGTGAAAACAGAGGTCAAGAGAGCTGCATACAGCCCCCCCCCCCAGCTCCATTTTCACTGGCAGAGGGTTGCAGGAGGGTGTCACAGCCAGAAACAGAGCTTGCAAGGGTTGTGCACACCAGCTCCGTTTTCACTGACAGAGGGTTGCAGGAAGGTTGCAGAGGGTTGCAGGAAGCCATTGGGGCCGAAAATGGAACTTGTTTTCACTGATAGAATGCTTCGGTCACCACAGGTGCCCCCAACACGAGTAACATTGAGCTTGCCACACCCACCCTGGCCACGCCTACTCCAGCTCCCCGAAACACAACCCTGATGCAGCCCTCAATGAAATCGAGTTTGACACCCCTGCTCTAAGGTTCTGATCAACTTGATAAGAGTAAAAAAAAATTTTGATTCACAATGAGAAACTCATTAAAATATATCTATTTCAGGATGGCTTCATCTTATAACATTTGATGAAAAGCAGGCTTACATTTCTACCAGCTTGCATGACTTCAAAAAAGAGGTTGGACTCCTGCATCATGGGAATCAATGGCTATCAGCATTGATGGCAATAATTGCCTCAGGAGGCCACTGTTTGCAGGCTTCTAGGGGGCTTCCTTGCACAGTTGGTTGGCCACTGTGAGAACAGACTGCTGAGCTAGATGGGACAGAGGTTTGATCCAGCAAGGCACTGCCTGCGTTCTTATATACATTCAGACATGTCATAGCAGTACAGCAAGGGTGTCAATTTCAACTTAGGGTGCTTAGATTGGGCCCGTGGGACCACCCTGGAAACGGTGAAGATCCAGCCCACCATGCCTCTGCCAGCAAAAATGGAGCTTGGGAGGGGCCCCAAGCTTCATTTTTGCTGGCAGAGGGCTGCAGTAGGCCATCACAGCCTAAAACAGAGCTTGGGAGCTCGTTTTCGCTGGCAGAGCGTTCAGGCCACCACAGGCACCCCAGACACAAGTAACATCAAACTGACCATGCCCACTTTGGCCATGCCCCCCCATCCCCCCTTAAGGTCAAACACAACCCTGATGCGGTCCTCAATGAAATTGAGTTTTGACAACCCTGCAGTACAGTATATATAATTGTCCTCCATAAAGGACACCGGTTCTAGTCCCATGTTTGCCATGAAAACCAGCTGGATGACTTCGGGCTAGTCTCTATCAGCCCGATCCACCTCACAGGTTTGTTGATGTTGAGAAAATAAGAGAAGGAAGATTAGGTATGTTCACCACCTTGAGTTAAACCATTAGTAAAGGTAGTTTTTTTTAAAAAAAAAAGCAAATAAAATTAGTATTCAAAAGTATTTAACCGCATGAATGGAATATCTATTTCATAAAATCTCTTTATCAGATAAAGGTATTTATCTCCTGAATAGCACTTATCAGGCTAACTTAGTTCTTAACTAAGAAATGAGCATTTATGATCTATGCAATTTCTTAAGAAAAGGCACTTCTTGCAAGCCCAGCATTTCTTTGCTATACATTAAAGCACACTTCTTTTTTTCAGGGTTCCATATAAGCTTGGAAAAAGATGCTATTACATTAAGGTTCTACTCCTGAAAGTTAATGTAATTAATACAGCAGTGGCAACATTTTTCTGACTACAGTAGAAACCTGAAAAAGATACTTCTTTTTCTGCAACTTGTGTAGTCCTCGACTTACAACTACAATTGGGTCCAACATTTCTGTTGTTAAGCTAGAGATTTATTGAGTGAGTTTTGTCCCATTTCATTATCTTTCTTGCCACAATTGTTAAGTGAGTCACCGCAGTTGTTATGTTAGTAACACAAGTGTTAAGTGAATCTGGCTTCCCCATTGACTTTGCTTGTCAGAAGGTTGCAAAAGGTGATCACATGACCTCAGGACACTATAATTGTCATAAATCTGAGTTAAGCATCCCAATTTTGATCATGTGAAAGTGGAGATCCAGCAATGGTCATAAGTATGAAAATCGGTCATAAGTCACTTTTTTCAGTGATGTTGGAACGGTCACCAAATGAACTGTTTTAAGTCAAAGACTACCTGTAGTTGCTTTAAGAATAGCAGTGTATTAGTGTGTCCTCATGAGTTCTAAAACATTTTTTAAAATATTTTTAAGCCAGTACAAGTCAGTGAAACTTTACAAAAATCACTATTGAATTTAAGTTAAATTAAGTTTACTTCTTGTTGTAACTTGTTTGTCTTCCCCTCCCCCTGAAATGTGAGCCGCCCTGAGTCCCCTCAGGGAAAAGGGCGGCATACAAATAAAGTATACAAATATACAAAGTATACAAATAAGTAATTTTTAACTTTATAAATAATCTGAATTATGGGTAAATAAGGATATGGTGAAGATTGTTGACAATACACATTTATTTAAAGTTGTTTTAAAAAGAGATTGTGAAAAACTCCAAAATGAGTCTTCCAAACCATTAGCTCAGTGTAAGCAAATGTAAAGCAATGCAGACTGAGACAAACATATTTGCTAATATGGTTTGACAAAACACTTTCCAACTAGGATAAGAATCTTGAAGCATAGAAAAAAGCTAAAGGATAACTCTGAAATTATAGAGACTTTCTCTACGAAAGGCAAATTTCATATCTGGGAAACTTAGGAGATAACGTAAAAATAAAACTATAGTTTCAGAATGACTTTATACAATATATGTTGTACGTTTTCGTCAGAAAACTGTGCACAAGTTATCACAACTTAAAAATAGACATGTTAAAACTGAAAAAAAGACAGAACAAGCAAGCAAACAAAGCAATGCGCTATAAAAGCTCTTCTATGAGGGGAGATCATAAGATCTGCAGTTTCTGATCTAGGGGAAAAAAGGTGCTCAAAGAGGGAAGTATGATTTAAGTTTATAAACTGATATGCCAATTTTTATATGTTGTAGACATAAAAGTATATCAACAGACAATTTTGACAAAGAATGCTTACATTGAACTAAGCATTCTCATTCCCCTAATAAAATCATTTGGTCCTATTTGGACAGTTTGTAGTCTGCTCAAATTATGAGCTTCCCCATCTACAAGTTTGGCTATCACAACACTGTAAAGTTATTTTAGCCTGACCCAAAAGATAAAACCTGATCTTACAATATGTGCTTCAGCATGCCATTCTTTCCTAGTGGCTAACACAGCAGGGCAGAAAGCCCATACTTACAAAAATAATTGGACTTTAACAAGGAAGTAATTATGCTGACATCAGACAGAGCCCATGAGAGCAAATTTCCAGCAAGCAAAAGTTGCCATTCATTGATACCCCGCCCCCCCAAAAAAGGGGGGGGGGAATCAGAGAAATTAGAATCTACATTTATCTCCTTTCAAATAAACATACATTATATTAGAGAGTATGATCATAAATTACACATACATTGAGAATTGAAGACATTTGCTCTTTTTTATATTCATTGTTGTTAGCTCCAAGAATAGGTTTCACCTGTCAGTGTAACAAGAACAGGAATTAACTAATTACACTTGAAATATGGCTTAGATGGGATGAGCACCCATAAAAATCAAATTAATCAATACATAAATGATAGCAATCTTCACTTAGGAATATATACCACTTCATAAAGCTTTACAACCCTGTCTAAGTGGTTTACAGAGTCAGCATATTGCCTCCAATAATCTGGAACCTCATTTTACTGACTTCAGAAGGATGGAAGGCTGAGTCAACCTTGAGCCAGTCATAATTGAACTGCTGGCAGTAGGCAAAGTTAGCCTGCAATACTGCATTCTAACTGCTGCACCATCACGATTTTATATATTTTATCAATATTCCCTGTAAAAATGGTCAAAGCATTAATTCAACACAATATTAATCACCTCAGATATTTGCCTATTTAGATTATGTGGGCCCAAATAATTACAATCTATAACAACAGAAGCAATTTTGACTCTTTTGGCAGTATGAAGATAATTCCACAACTTTTTCCAGTTTCAGCAGATAAATCACTTAGAAAATTCATAAATTTATCTATTTATGTTAATACTTTCTGCTGCCAAACACACAGCACTTCTCTAATTTTAGTGGAATATCTTGTAAAAATAATTTTACAATATCTTTCTTTAAATACCTGCTCTATGTGCTTTTGAATGGAGGTGAGAGGGAAACAAACCAATTTCAAATGATTAGAGGTAAGCCAGTAACACTCTCTATCCGACCTCCTGCACAAGTTCTCCAAAATTAATCTCTAAAAATTAATCTGGAATACTTCGCCTCCATCCTCAATGCTAAGAAAATTAAGAGTGCCTAAGTGCTCTTGGTAATATTGTAGGATTTATTGGTTTAATTGTTTTACAATGTCATCTTCATTTTAAAGATTCAAGAGAAAGAGTTCTTTGGGGGAAAAATATCTCAGATAGGATGCAATGTATTTTTAAACAAGAAAACAGAGAATTAACTACATTTCATATAGTTAACAAGAGAAGTTAAAAACATCCACTATACTTTCAATTATCAGATTTTTCTACTTTCTAGAGCTTCTTAAATACAAAACATAAAACTTGAAATTTAGTGCATCTAATGAATCTTTGCATGAATTAACAATTTTAAAGTGGTCATATTTTAAATACTAAGCTAAAGGGATCATATCAGTATCTCAAATGTTTTGACACTACTCTAAGCCAAGCATGTAGGACCAAATGAAGGGTATGCTATATGTTCATCACTTTTTCCATTCTATACATACCATCATAGTTTGGCAATCCATAATTCATGACCTCTAAAATTTGAACTAAGAATTTATACAATCAAAAGGATAGTTGTTAGTTTCCAATCACCTCACAGTCTGCAATAAATAAGAGCTTTAGGATAGCATACAAATCCTATTTTGAAATAATGTCTTTAAAATGTCTACTAGTACCCTGTTTACCCAAAAATGTGACCGCCCCAGATAATAAGCCCTCCCCAAAAATATTGCAACATAGCAGAAGCCATGAGGTGACCACACTCGCCGCCTCTTGCACCTCCAAAATAGTAAGCCAAGTGCTTATTTTGGGAGTCAAAAGAAAATAAGACCCTATCTTATTTTCAGGGAAACATGTTAGTACTGTATTTATTTCTACAAATTTCTAAGAAAGCAAAAAAATCAATTAATTATATGTCTGAAAACAATAAGAAATTAAAATGCACTTTTACATGTATTTTGCCCAACCAACATAAAATCACATAAACTGAACATCAAACCCAGTCATGGTTACCATTAAATATTCAAGCTTCCTGAAGAAATAGAGCCTTTTACTTTGAGATCCACTGTAAGAAGAAAATCGTATTAGTCTTTTAGTGACTAAGTATATTAAGATGGTAATCTTAACTGATCAGAGACAATACTAATTTTCTAAAGAAATAAAATAGCAAGTCATCTACTGTCCTGCTAACTATGGTAGTTCTAGAGTTTCATTCAAACATGTATCAAACTAGATTTTGATAGTAGAGTTTGTTTATGAATGTGTGTAACTGTAGATCAGTGAGACAGATTTATTTAATCACAGACCCATGAGACAATCAATGCATATAAACTCCTGGAAATCTCAATTAAATTCACTATAATTCCTATATTTGAGTGTAAACCACCTGTGAGAGAATGATTAGTTTAGTTTAGTTTTAGTTTCACTTTATTTGTATGCCGCCCTTTTCCCTGGGGGGACTCAGGGCGGCTCACAGTTCAAAAGGGGGGGAGGGAAGGACAAACAATTTACAACATAAAGACACAACATCATTTAAGAACTCAACAGTCATACAATTCGAGTAGGGGTTAGAGTCTTTAACCCCAGGCCTGCCGGGATAGCCAGATTTTAAGGGTGGTGCGGAAGGTCTGGAGGGTGGTGAGGGTCCGGATCTCCACGGGGAGTTCGTTCCAGAGGGTCGGAGCAGCCACCGAGAAGGCTCTCCTCCGGGTAGTTGCCAGTCTACACTGGCTGGTTGATGGGATTCGGAGGAGGCCTAATCTATGCGATCTTATCGGTCTAGTGGAGGTAATTGGCAGTAGGCGGTCTCTCAAGTACCCAGATCCAATACCATGAAGGGCTTTGTAGGTGACAAGTAGCACCTTGAAGCGCACCCGGAGATCAACAGGCAGCCAGTGCAGCTCGCGGAGGATAGGTGTTACGTGGGTGAATCGAGGTGCACCCACGATCGCTCGCGCGGCCGCATTCTGGACCAGCTGAAGTCGCCGAATACTCTTCAAGGTCAGCCCCATGTAGAGCACATTGCAGTACTCCAGCCTAGAGGTCACAAGGGCACGAGTGACTGTTGTGAGGGCCTCCCGGTTCAGGTAGGGACGCAACTGGTGCACCAGGCGAACCTGGGCAAATGCCCCCCCGGTTACAGCTGACAAATGGTGTTCAAAAGTCAGCTGAGGGTCCAGGAGGACTCCCAAGTTGCGAACCCTATCTGAGGGGCGTACAATTTGACCCCCCAGCCTGAGAGATGGAACACTTGGCCAATTCGTGGGAGGGAAGCACAACAGCCACTCGGTCTTTTCTGGATTGAGCACAAGCTTGTTAACCCCCATCCAGTCTCTAACAGCCTCAAGACCCTGGCTCACCACGTCCATCGCTTCATTGAGTTGGCACGGGGTGGACAGATACAACTGTGTATCGTCCGCATACTGGTGGTATTTTATCCCGTGCCGTCGGATGATCTCACCCAGCGGTTTCATGTAGATATTGAAAAGAAGGGGGGACAGGACCGAACCCTGCGGCACCCCATGCGTTAGGGGCCTAGGGGTCGATCTCTGCCCTCTGACTAACACCGACTGCGACCTGTCCGAGAGGTAAGAGGAGAACCACCGTAAAACAGTGCCTCCCACCCCCACCTCCCGCAGTCGTCGCAGAAGGATACCATGGTCGATGGTATCGAAAGCCGCCGAGAGGTCAAGGAGCACCAGGATGGAGGCATGGCCTCCATCCCTGGCTCTCCAGAGATCATCAGTCAACGCAACCAAAGCGGTTTCTGTGCTGTAGCCAGGTCTGAAGCCGGACTGGAATGGATCGAGATAACTGGCTTCCTCCAAGGATCGCTGGAGCTGAAAGGCCACCACCTTCTCAACAACCTTCCCCACAAAGGGGAGGTTGGAGACTGGACGATAGTTGTTTAAAACGGCTGGATCCAAGGATGGTTTCTTCAGGAGGGGTCTCACCACCGCCGCCTTTAAAGCGGGGGGAAAGACCCCCTCCCGTAGGGAGGCGGTAATAACCGCCTGGATCCAGCCTCGTGTCACCTCTCTGCTGTTTACAACCAGCCAGGAGGGGCACGAGTCCAGCACACATGTGGAGGCACCAACAGCTCTCATCGCCTTGTCCACGTCCTCAGGGGTAACAGCTTGAAAATCAATCCAGCGATGGTTTACCAGATTATCCCTTAGTGCCTCGGCTGGTTCTGCAGAATTGGAGTCCAGGTCCGCCCGGAGCCGAGCAACCTTGTCCGCGAGGAATTGGACGTAATCCTCAGCCCTGCCCTGCAGCGGATCGCCCGTGTCCCTCCTATTTAGGAGGGAACGGGTTATCCTAAACAGGGCGGCTGGGCGTGACTCGGCGGACGCAATCAGATTAATAATGGCATTTCTCCACTTTACCAGCAAATCTCTGAATAGATGGCATACAATATTTACCTGGAACAACTGAAGAATTGAGTTTTACACATTTATTTTTATATTAAACCTGAGGTCTTAAAAATCCAAATTTATGGAATATTTTTAATGTTATCATCTTAACAGGTTATGCTATACTAGAACAAGCAATATTTAGCAACTTCAACTCATCAACTTTCTAATTATTCAACTCTTCCATCTCTTACACCAACTGAAAGACAGAGCAAGTGGACCATTAGTTCAATGACTGACCTAAATCTATTTCAACAATCCTAATTGTTCTGTTTCTCTGAAATGTTCTAAAGAATAGTTTCACAATATTAACTAATAAAAGGAAAAAGGTAGATTTGGTGGTTTGGGAGTCAGGAATTTTCCATGGGAAAAAATATTTAAAAAGCATTAAAGGGAGCAAAAACCCCACAAAGCCAAAGTTTATATAAGAACAGATTTAGTAGTAAATAAACTATCATAGAAACAAAATTGGCCTGATTTTTTCTGTACAGAACCCCTAATCAATCCTTACATGCTTTGGTATTCCATATACAACTATCATGTAAAGAATAATTTCATCTTTCATACACATACTCACTGGGCCTCTTGCTATGGATACCACATGCCTCATAGACATTTTTCCTGGTTTGAAGCCAAGAAACCTCTAAAACAAGGGAAGTCTGTATGTGCTAAATGGGATAAATGTTCAACGGAGGGTAGTACTGTGATTTCATATACACAGAAACACACATACTTCACTATATTCAGGTATTTACTTTGAATTAAGATGTAATATTAATGGTTCTAAAAGGCCTAGAAGGAAGATTTTCAATGATTCCATTCAAGAGTAAAAGCCTTCCTTTCTGCTCTTATTTCTAGCAGTGAGCCAGTGTTTTCTATCTTAGTCTTCCTTTCTTTTTACAAAATTATCAACTGTGACAAATAATTACTGATCACTGATTACTCCTGAAACAGTAGTACTACTGGAGCAAGGAAAAGTTAATAACGCTGCCTCTTGTTTCTTATGGATAAATTCAGAAAAAATATCATGATTATTAATTTAACTGAAACTTAAGCACATCATTACTGCCTTCCCATTGTAATGGAATGTATTGTATAGGATCACAACTTACATATTTCAGGCAACAAAATAATGTAAAGCATCTGATTTCCTTAGCAACACAATAAATCAAAGACCTGAGGTTTAAAGAAAATGTAAATTCAATGTGGTCTTCTACTGTATTATATCATATTTTAGTTTAGTGTGATATATGAATCCAACCATTGTGAAAAGTAAGCATAGTTTATTATTATTAATGCAACAAGCCACTATGTGTGTTTTTATTTTCAAAACATTGGTAAAACAAATGATGGCTTAATGAAATATGTTAATCTATACTTTATTAAAGCTATCTCCCTTAACACATAATAGATTTCCTATACCTTGGAATTTAGAAATAGTCAATTTTCACACTGCTAAATTGGACAATTATAAATTCTTAAACTGCTTTTAGTAATAAATGTAAAACAGCATCTTTTTACAACTAATGCTTATACTAAAAGTTGAACTTATACAGATTCTACTTGCTGAAAAGAGCTTTAAGCAATTTGTTTAACATCAGAACATAAAAAGGCAAATAATCTCCATCTGAATTTGAGCCTAGCTTCACTCTGGAAATACCTTCATGTTGCTCAAACAGAACTAGCAGGCACTTTTTGGTGTTTAATTTAGGACTTCATATTGGTGTCTTATAGAATATTGCCAATCTTCTCATTATATTCCTTCACTTAATTGTTTCTTATTCTTCTAACACAAACTGTTAAATGAGTTAGTAATGAAGAAAACAAAGCAAATATCTGCAGCAGTTCCCATTTAGGAATTTACAGTTGCCTTGAAAAATTATCTTCCCATCTAATTTAGTAACTACACAAGAGGATGAACAGAAGAATGATGAGTTAGTAATGAAGAAAACAAAGCAAATATCTCCAGCAGTACCCATTTAGGAATTTACAGTTGCCTTGAAAAATTATCTTCCCATCTAATTTAGTAACTACACAAGAGGATGAACAGAAGAATGATAAACAGTGGCAAATCAGAAAGCTGTATCACACCAATAGTAGAAACAAAACTTTTATCCTTACAAAAAATAGTTTGCTGAGGAAGAGCACTCAAGGGAAGACCAGAGTGGACTTTTATAAGAAAGGACTTGTGAGCTTGATGCAGAAATCTGATCAGAAATTCCTAGGCCCGAGATGGCAAACGTATGGCACGCATGCCACAGGTGGCATGCAGAGCCATTTGTCAGGGCACGCGAGGTGTTGCCCTGTCAGCTGGCCAGCGCACATGCGTATGCTGGCAAGCTGAGTTCAGTCTTTTTTAAGCCATTTTTCACCCTCCCCATGCTCCAGAGGCTTTATAGGAGCCTGGGAAAGGCGAAAACAGCCTCCCCCACCCCGCTCCCCCAGAGGCCCTCCGGAGGCTTAAGGAGCTTCCCTGAAGCCTCTGGAGCGCAAAAAACCAGCCCTACGGGCAAACCAGAAATCCGTTCCCAAACTTCCGGTTTGCCTGTAGAGCCGTTTTAAGCCCTCCAGAGCCTTCAGGGGCCTTCTGGAAGCTTCCCTGAAGGCTCTGGAGGACCAAAAATGCCCCTAAGAGCAAACCAGAAGTCACTTCCAGTTTGCTCGTAGGGTGGTTTTTTGTCCTCCAGAGGCTTCAGGGAAACCTCCTGAGGGCTCCTGAACGCTCCTGAATGCTAAAATCAGCCCTACAAGCAACCCGGAAGTTACTTCCGGTTTGCTCATAGGGTAGTTTTTTGCCCTCCAGAGACTTCAGGGAAGCTCCCGAAGCCTCCAGAGGGCCTCCATGGGGGCGGATGAGGCTGTTTTTGCCCTCCCCAGGATCTTATAAAGCCTCTGGAGCCTGGGGAGGGTGAAAAAACCATGCAAAAAATGGGGGGCCATACCTGTCATGCATGCATGCATGCTGGGGGGTCACACATTGCATTATGGGTGCAGCATGCCCACGCACGACCCCCCCCTGCATTCCCCCGGCTTATGACACGCAAGCCAAAAAAGGTTCGCCATTGCTGTCCTAGGCTAACCTCTCTGTTATTGTTCTCCATCATCCTGAACTATTTTTTGGCATTTGCTTCATTGCAGCCTTGGGAGTTTTAGTTATAAACAAAGTAGAATCCTCTAGCCAGTCTGCCTACAACTGCAATATATCGCAGATAGAACAACATATAATAATCACCTTTAAATCTAATTAGATTTAATCATTTTAGATTTGAAATGATTTTACAATTATGCTGGCCACGCGTCATTAGAAAATGTATTTATCAGGAGTTCTCCTAAAATTAATAGATATGCAACAGTAAAGCTGCAATAATAATAATATATGTTTTTGCTTTCCCAAAATGTGAGTAAACGTTTAATCATCATTTACATTTACAGTATAAAGAGAGTGTATTCCAGTAATACAACAGAAATAAGATTAATTTGGTGTAATTACAGAGAAAGAAACTTGCATAACATATTTGGAATATCTTAAGAGTTGGTTTAACTCCTGAAATGTAAAAAAAAATCAGATGGGGGGGGAGAGACGACAAAATCATGTTTCATGCATGTAAAACTGCAAAGAGGTTATAATTTCAACATCACTATTAATTTCATTTCGACACAGTACTAAAAGTGAAAGTATTCTTAAGTGGTCTTATTTTTCAAAAACAATGAAAAAAGTTTGCGCAAAGGTTATTTAAAATCCATAAAAACAATACTAATTTTAAGCCCACCAGTATTTTATAACACAATAGTAGTAAACGTCTGAGTTTCTAAAAATTCTTCCTTAGACAAAACAGTTAAAGCCAGGAGTAAAAAGTAAAGGTGAGGAGGGGTTATAATAAAGAAAACTTTCACCAATAATACAAATTCAGTAATACAATACCTACTAATAAAATAACTTCTGGTATTGAGAGATGGCCGGCTTTCACTAGCAGGTATGATTCAGAAAGGAATTACACTGCTTCTATTTCACATGCTTTGCTTCCTAGCATTGCAATCCTTTATTATGAATAATAATTTTTACTTGTGTACTCTCATTTATTCATAAAAATAAAATAATGTCCCATCACAGATACTTGATATTGAAGCTTCAAAGCAAAATTAAGACTATACCCTTCTTTGCATATACAGAATGTAAAATTTAGCAGCTTGACTAAAAAGAGAAATCCAGTGGTTTAGTTGGAATGTTATTACATCATGTCTGTTTTCTTGCTTATAAAAATTCAAACTTAATGATATTAAGAATCACTGCAGTCTCAACTGCCACACATTACATCTTCCTATAAAATATGAATAGCTAGTTTAACAATTCCAGGATTAGTTCACATATGAAGTTATCATTTTTCTTATATCCTGACTATTGTATATAAAATAATTTTAGTATGAAATAGACTATACAGAAAAAATATTCAAGCCATTTCTACAAAGAATTATATTATAATTAGCCTATAATAACTAGCCCAAAGTCATTCAATGAGTTACTATGACTAAGGGAGCCAGAGCTCCTGAGTTCTAGTCAATACATTGATCATTGCATTACACTGCACTACACTATGCACACCTATAATATAGTGTGTAAAATTATGAAAAAGGCTTGATCTAAAGATCATCTCAAAAATATGTAAATTTGGTAAAATGTAGCTAATAAGATTTATCCTACAGCTTCAATGGAATTTAACCTGAATCAACATTTCTTAACTGTAGAGGAGATAACTTGATAAAGGAATGTATGGATGGTTAATTTGATCTGAAAGAGAGGAGGACATGAAAAACCTGAGGTGACTTCACTTTCTTTGGTTAAGAAGGGGAAAGAAAGAAACGCTGTCAGACTTTCAAAATTACAATATGTTATTGTACCCTACAACCATAAACTATAATTCCAGTGGTTCTTATCTGGTTTCTAACCCAATGTACCTCAAAAGTTTGATACTAATGGATGAGGAAACCATGACAGCATTGAAAAGATGTCCAACATTCCCTAAATACTACTTAATGCATTTCAGTATTTCATTCACATAACTCTTAGGTCAGAAATTCACCATTGCTTATTAAATTTCCACTATGTGGCAACACATAAATCAAACAAAAAATGCAATAAAAAGAATGACTTTGTCTCAATATACAGAAGTTTGCCTACATTTGTACATGCTTTTAGTTTTGAGTCAATTAATTTAGCCCATCCTGCTCTATACAATTGAAATTGTTTTAGAACACAGTGTAAATTGCTCTCTGTATTAAAAAATACGATAGCCCAATTATTTTTGTTTATCTTTTCTATACTGCTCCTATACTGCTCCTATTACAAAACAAAAGTAATTGCATCATGCAAGTTCAGTTACATAGAAAGTTCAAGTAATCACTTGTAATTCAACCCAACTCAAAGCCTACTATTAGTCAGAGGAAGAACTAAAAAACCCATAAACATGAGAACAGACAATGAGCTGTTTTAAAGTTTCCACTGTGTGAATGTATGTGTTCATACTGACAAGGGGCTTTTTTTGGCACAGAGACAAACACCTGGACCAAGCCCATTTAATAATTGCAGGAGGTTTAGATTACTTAGTGCTATTCATGGCCTCTGTAAAAAGATGACAAACAGCAGTGTTTACATGTCTGTGAAGTGGCTCTGTGAACTTTGTCAGGATCGTGGGTGTTACTATTAAATTATTTCCTGGGTCGCTGGAAGGAACATAAATCATTCCCTTTCTTCCCTTCCCTTTATAGTCGAAAAAGCCTGTTACTCTCAGGAGCATGTTTTCTTTCAAGAATCACATCAGCACGTTGTGATGCTCATTGATTTCTCCTACACAAATCCAAGTACTTCTCATCTCCAAGAAGAGGAGCTCTCTTTTCTAAAGATATCCCGTAGTGCACATATAGCACAAACTTAACTATTGTACTCATAAAAGTTCCTCAAGTTGAGCTTCATGAAGAGATCAGAAATGCAACTCTCCTCGGCATTCTCTTCTTCTGTCTCTCAGTCTGTTTCTCTTTCTGTCTGTCTCTGTCTCCCTCTCTCTCTCATGCATCCGGTGTCTCCAGGCTTGGCATGAATATTCATCTCCACAGGGTTACCTACCATTCCTACTTATTTCCTTTCTCCACTTTCCCGTCTTCCCAGCCCAAACCAAACGGGACCTGCCCAGAATCCCACAAAAGATTTCCAGAGTAGCCTCCCCGTGCACACACAATGGCACAGCACACCCCCTTCTTCCCCGACCCAGTTGCCACCCACAGCAAACGAATTCCACCCTCCCACCGCTGTACACTCTCTCTCCTCTCTCTCTCTCTCTCTCACTCACTCACTCACGCACGCACGCACACTTACCTCTTACCCTCTCCTAGACAGACGCGATCCCTAATTCCCCTTCCATCAGGGTCGCAGCCACACGCCCTTTCGCCGCAACACAAAACCTTCCAACTCTTCCGAGCGCCTCAGAACAGCCCGCCCGCGGGTCCTTCCCCACTCCCGGTCCCCTCAACCCGCCCGGCCTCTCTCTTTTCCTCACGCGCCACCCAAGAAACGGGTCATCCCGTCTGGGCTTTTCTCGCGCGCGCGCTCACTCTCTCCCCCTCCGCGTGCGTGTGCGCGCGCGCGGCCAGGCACCTCCATCCCGGCGGGGACCGCAGCTGCGGGGCTGGCTGCCCCTCGACCCTCCTCCGGCAGCTTCCTCCCGACAAGCCCCTGCGGAGCGCCACAAACGCTTCTCCCCGAGCCTCTCCGACGGGGAAGGTGGCTATGTCTGTCCTTTTCCCGGGCGGTCGCCGTTGCCGCCTCACCGACCCACCACCGGCGCCGGCTCACCTCAAACCAAGAGAGGGGTCCGCGCTGCTCCGGCTACCGTGCCTTCCTCCTCCTTTTTCCCGCTCTTCCATCCTCCGCCGCCGCCGCCGAGGTCGCCAGGAGGGACAAGAAGAGTAATGAACGGCGCCAACCGCCGCCGCCGCCTCGCCCAATGCAAAACGAGCCTTGTTCAGGAGCAACCCGCTGCCATCCGCGGCGCTTCGAGTTTCTCCTCCCGGAGGCGCGCTCGGCAACACCGAGCGACGCATGCGCTGTTGAAGGGTCATGGGAAGTGTAGTTTCCCCTATCTTGCTTTCTCGAGAGGCTGCGTTTCCAGCCCTTCTTCCCTCCTTTGCTTGCTTTATAGTTAAGGAAACGAAATTTGGGACAACAAATTCACTGAACTTGGGAATAGGTTGAGAAGACAGCATTAACCATAATTTGGATAAATGCTTCAGAATTGCTCTATAAGGCCAAAGAAAAAGAGCCGAAACAAGCAAGGGGAATTAGCTCAAATGGTAGAGCGCTCGCTTAGCATGCGAGAGGTAGCGGGATCGATGCCCGCATTCTCCAAGTATTTTGTCCCTCTACTTTTTATCTATATTAGTTGTATTCTTTTAAATTATCTGAATATTTTAAACGATCCTAAATTTCACAAGTCATATTCATTTACTGGAAAGAAATCTTGATGAAAAATCTTCATGAAAAATCCTCATAATGCTGTGGGTTTAGAGAACTGGTATTCTGATTTGTCTTTTTCCTTCATAATAAAATACAAGTTCTTGTAACTTTTTCTTATTATTGCACTCCCTTCATGTGCATTAATTAATTATTGCTTCACCAGTTGGGATCCTCAACATTTACATACAAAAATGTTCTGTTTAATAAACCAATAAGCAAGTATTACATTCAGGTTGATTAATAGAGAACAGGTAACGCGAACATGAAAAAAATATTGTGTAAGAAGACAAAAATAATATTTTCCTCTTTAATATTTTAGCTAATCAGTTCTACTGAAATTATAACGCACCCTAAATTAGCTGTTTTTTAACAGCAAGGCTGTAATCATTCGACAAACTACTATTATTGGGTCTAGATAATAAGATCAATTAAATATGAAGTTAGAGAAATATGCGTTGCATACAAGAATGAAAATGTAATATTTTCTTCAACTGCCAATAGCTCTAAGCCCAACGGTCCTTCTTAACTTCCTAAAATAATTATTCCTCGTTAAACAGAGGTTGGTTAGAATGTCTCAAGCCCCTCAGATGTGCATAGGCTGCCCCCTAGCGGGCAGCATAAAATTGTTTTAGGAAAGATGGAGGTGGGGGTGCGCACATACAAAACAAAACCCCTTCACCACCTTGGGTTGTAGGATGTGCTGTACAGCGAGACCTTGTGGAAATCAGTGAGGCCACGCAACGCACCTCTCTTGCAATGAAGCACAAAGGTTTCACTCTGCTGCATTGTTCAAGCAAATGCCGGGTCTCTAACGGCGCGCGATAATGCCAGATAATTCGTTTTGGAGGAGTGAAAAAGAAACAGATAAACCCCCAAATGCTTCGACGACCCTCTAAAAGGATGCAAATGGCCAGCTGTCTGCAAGGAATATAAATCCTTCCATTCCCCATTAGTCTGTCAGAGCTGAAGAATCTTCTTGGTTGAGAAGTGAAACTTCCTCAAAGAAAAAAATAAGTCCAGTTGTCTCCAGAAAAAGCACCTTGGGACAACCATGGCTGAGAATCACTACAGACTTCCATGCAAAAAAGACGTAATCGTAATCCTTCCTCGCATATTCAGCCTGGATTTACACCTCATGGATATGCAAACCCTAAGCATGCAATAAAATAGGCCCGGGAGAAACAGAAGGTAGGGAGGATTTATTTTCAGAGGAAGGATTGTAAGGATTTCTGATGTTCCATGGACCAGTAGAAGTGGTAACATAACTATTCTCCCCCCCCCCCCAATGCTAATGTTAAAATTAAGAAGGGTGGGGCTATTCAAAAGATTCTGCCAAGGGCAGAATTGCCTTTTGCATCACCAAAAAGCCTGAAGTCTTCCCACCTCATGTGTAAATAATAGGCCTTGAAAGGAACCCATTCAAGTGATTTGATAAAATCAAGCTTTCTTACCAAGTTCTCATAGTCTCACCCTTCCTTCCTTCCTTCCTTCCTTCCTTCCTTCCTTCCTTTTTATTTCTTTCTCCTTTCTTTTTTTTCTCCCTCCCTTGCTTCCTCCCTCCCTCCCTGATCTTGCATTGGCATATACCGTAAGTATTTTCCTACTATTTCCTCAATTATTTTCCATAATCAAGACTCATGATATTTGTTGATCTTGGAATTAGGGTACCTCCCGATCAGAAAAGCAGCCTGAAACAAGTCATCATGTCAGTGAATTTATTCAACAAATAATGTAGAGGGTCGAGTGCAGTGACGTGCGGTCAGCTTTATGGCTGGTGAGGCACTTTTTAGACTTGTGGACTTCAATTCCCAGAATTCCACAGCCAGGCATGCTCAGTTCCGATTTAAAGCGACAGCATTTTTCCCCCTTGCAAAATATGTTTTCCCATATTTTTTCTTCTCCCTCCCCCTCCTTCCTCTCTCTCTCCCTCCCTCCCCCCTCTCTCAAACAGACACACGCACACAGAGAAAATGGATCCCTCTCTCACTCACTCACTCTCAAACAAACACAAACACAGAAGTTGGATTGGATATATTTTCCAAAGGCTTGAAAGCAGCTCCTCTGCCATACCCCCCCTTCCCCTGCTGCCTTCCAATCAAACCTTTTGAATTCCTCTCCCCACACACACACCTTTTCCAGCTGTTTCAGAGACGATTTCAACTCTGCTTCTGCCTGCCCTGCCCTCATGAAAGGCCAGAGCTCTGAGTCAGACTGAGCTAGTTGCACCCAGAGAACTCTAAAAAGCCTCTAAAAATGCTCTGTACAGGAGGCGAGAGAACACGTGCCTCCTTTGCATACGAAATTTTTTGCTTGTTAACCCTTGCTTAACTCTTAAAAGGCGAAAAATTGCTTATGCACAGGAGGCCCCTATTTCTCTGGCATCCTCCTATAGTTAACACTAAGCACTGTTCCAAGTCACTGTGAATCTGGTAGCAACTACCTTGGCTTTAATTATTTTTTAAAAATTCTTTAAAATTCTTTCCTTTTCCTCATGACTGGTGAGGCCACGCCTCCCCTGCCTCTAGTGACTGCACGTCCCTGGTCGAGTGTTGTGTTCAGTATGAATAAAGAAACAGAATCCAAGACCCTCAGCCATCTTCATCCTTTTAAAAACTTTTAGTGTACTTCCCAGGGATCTAAAAAAGTTATTAGCAAATTACAACATTTGACATCATAAAAGAAGAAAAATGTTAGAAATAGGATTGGAGAGAGTATATATTGGAATTGCACTGAAATTTGAGATGAAATAAATCCAAAGTAGCTTTTGTTCTGGCCCCACCCACTATATTTTTGATGCCTGTTATAAGGATGTCATGTTTTTAGCATTTTTGCCTGGAATTGGATGGATAGAATTCTGTCTTTGATTCTATATTGTATGCAGTTTTAACTACATAGGACATATGACAATTTGACTATTTACATGATGGATCAATACAAAGCATGTCAAAAAATTAAATGCTAAATTTATTTTTGACAAAATGGAGAGAAAAAAGTTATTCCTCAGCATCAAACACACCATCTTTTATTTGTAAGTTGAGGGAAACTAATTTGATTTTTTTTAAAGGTGAGATTTATCACTTAATTGTTTAACTTCAGGTCAGAGGAGGAGGTACAATGCATGCTCACATGCTTAATATTTTCTGTTGCATTCAAATCATAATGATTTATTAAATTTAGCCCCAATTATATGTACTCAAATGAAATCCTTATTGTAAAAAGGGCTGTGATATTTCATGAAGTAATCAGATAGGACTGTCAACAAGCATCTCCATAAATATTGGCATATTAACTTGTAAATTTTGTTAAATTAAATCTTTCCATAATTTGCATAACTTCTGTCACTTGGCTCCAACATTTTACTCTACTTTTAGTTGAGTTTTTTATAGCTTTCAGTTGTGTATATTACATAGAAATAATAAAAACAGTTTCAGAATTGTCATCTAAAATAAAGAGCTCAAACCGCCTGGACAAAAATGTATCAGATTAAAAATAGAACAAATAGCCATGGAACTGCAATATTTCATATGGATAATACCCTAATGCACTATTGAAAAGCACAAAACCAAACTTTTAAAAAGTCATTTTCTATTTCTTCTTGCTTTGGTGTACATATTTCTCATTCCAGGAAAACTTTTTAATTGAGTTGGATTGTTCAGCGAATAGCATGAAAATCAGAGGTGGGTTCCTACTAATTCGCACCAGTTCGGTAGAACCAGTTCGTCAAATCTACCGCACCGGTTAGAAGAGGTTCCACCAGAAAGCAGGCCACACCTACAGAAGAGGTTCCAAAATTTTTTGAAACCCACCACTGACACACACAGACACACACATAGACACACACAGACAGGCAGACAGGCAGACTCACACAGAGAGAGAAAGAGAAAGAGAAAGAAAGGAAGGAAGAAAGAAAGAAAAAAGAAATAAAAAGTGAGAGAGAGATGAAAGAAAAAAAGGAAAAAGGAACGGAGAAACAAAAGGAAGGAAAGAGAGAGAGAGAGAGAGAAAGAAAGAAAACATATGGCCAGCAAGCCACTCCCACCAGGTCACATGGCCAGGAAGCCCCTCCCACAAAGGAGGCCACACCCACAGAGTAGGTTCGAAATTTTTTTGAAACCCACCACTGATGTAAATCTATAAAAAAAGAAGTGGATTTTCTTGCCTGTTTTGTTGTAGAGTATCAATTTCAATTGTGTTATTTTATATTTTGAGAATTCTGGAACATGTTCACACTGGTTATAATTATTGCTGTGGACTAGGAAAGGGAGTGAAGAGGAAAAAGTCGGAGATAAAGAAGATTTGTCAAAATGAGGATGATCTTTTCTCTGGCGCTGTTAGAATGATGAGCTTCCTAGTGACACATACCAGTCCTGTCACATTAATAAACTTCTAATCAGCTCAGTAGTCCTGAACTTCCTTCTGAATATTGTTTTCCTACCATGCCATGCTTAATAAACCTCAGTATAATAACATCCTGAGCCCTACATCTTATAAAATGTGCCTGCTTACCCATTCTGTTTTTCATTTTGGCTGGCTCACAAAAATGTGTGATTTGAAAGGGTTTAGCTCAGCAGTTTCTTTGACCCAGCTTAGCCCTATGGAATCTAATTTCACATTATCTTCCTATAATCTGTAGACCAGGGTCAAACCTCACAGAGTCGTAGACATAATCCACCTTCTTTGCTTTTCAACATTGCCATTATCCATCAGGCTTGTAACAATGAAGGTAAATATAGAGTGTGTACATTGAAGATATACACTTGGTATAATTCCAGAAATTCCTTGGCCAAATGCCTACATTCTCAAAGAATATGTATGTCTATGGTGATTCATATTTTTATTATGATCTATAGCAGAGATCTTCAAACTTGTCAACTTTAAGACTTGTGGACTTCAACTCCCAGAATTCTCCAGCCAGTTGGCTAGAGAATTCTAGGAGTTGAAGTCCACCAGTCTTAAAGTTGCCATGTTTGGGGACCCCTGATCTATACTTTGTATTTCTTTTTTTATTTTTTTTTTATTTTTGAATAAACACAAACACACAAAACACAACAAACACCATAAAAACATCTTCCATTACAAATTGTAAAAAGTGTGTCAATTGGTTACAACAAACTTTCATGCATCCCTTCCACAGTCATCACCTATGATTCATATCAAATTATATATTTTACATCTGATATATTTATATATATTACTATCATCATACCTCATCCTTTGTATCACTATAGTTGTTTTAACGTCCCTTTATAACAAATATTCCAAAATTTAAAACAAAACCACATAATGGCATTCCATTATCTATTTTCAATATCCTCCAGCAACATTATATCTTTATGACACATTCAAAATAAAAATTAATTATGTTTGATAACAAAAATTTTGGACCTCTTTTCTTAATCACTGTTTACAATTTTTATCCAATTTCCCTTTTATCATGTCAATACAATCATTACATTATTATCATTGTTATATTATAAGTTTTCATACATAACAGAGTTTTTAAACTTCCTTTCATGGTCACCATTTAAAATTTATACCAAATTTCCTCTTATCAAACCAATACATATGTACATTGTTATCACTATCAATTATCTAGCTTTATCCATTATCCCTTCATTTTTAACATTATGCTCTAATTTTAACTACGTTTAACTAGTGTTTTGTTATTCATTCCCATATCTCAACCTGCGTCTTTCCAGTAATAGTGTAGTCCTATTTCTTTTGCCATTTGTGGAATTAGTCTTCTAGTTATTAATCAAATTTGTGTGGACTTCTCTTCGCAACTTGTTGCTTATTACATATCTTGTAAAATCTCGAGACCCTCCATCAGCATCTTTAATCAGCTTATCTTTGGTTATCAGTAGTGCTTTTGTCAAAGTCTCTCTCCTTAAGTCCATCAATTCTTCTCTTTTTTCTCCTTCTATACCTTGAAACGTGGAGTAGAGCACCTTACCATCTATCTTCCCTTTCCATGTTCCACTCTTTCCATCTCCAACCACACTCAGTTCACTATCAATATCCACAATTATCTTGCCTCTTTGTTCATTTTCCCCCTGGGTTTTTAGGACCCTAGCTTCTACTTTTTCCATTTGCTGGATATCTTCCATTTTTCCATCAGGTTTTACCACATTACAAATTATATTTTCAATATTTTCCAATCTCTTCTCAACGCTTTCTGTTATTTCTAATAATTTTTGAATTTCAAACATAATCTGTTGTAATGTTATGATTTCTTCTTGGTGTTGCTCCATCCTTCCAGTTAGTAAACATTGCCACTCTAGTTTAAAAACAAAGGTTTATTTTGACTTCTTTCCAGCTACAAAGAGCATCCAAAGAGCACCTGCATAAACAACCCATGTTCTTCTTTTTATCTCTTCTATAAACAACCTGAGGCCTTTGAAGTGCAAGGTCAAAATGATCAAAGAAAAGAAAGAAAAAGCAATGTTTCCAGAACTCAACCTCCAACCTCCAAGTGGCAGTGTAACTTCTTTTCCCTCTGAGGTTACTACCCTCTTTATATTCCTTTTATATCTTCTTTATGTTTCAGGCTTAGAAGAAACAAAATTCTTAAATGAAACAAAAGAAAAAATCCATCCCAACCAGTATTGTAGAAATAAAGAAAAAGATTTAATCCATAGGTAAAAAAGAAGTAGAAGAAGAAAAACTGATACTTTCACTTTAAAAAATAAAAAATGTTTAGAAAACTTCCATCCATAAAAAAAATAAAAAAGGATAACACACTGTCCAATAATGCTTAATTTCGCCGCTTATTTTCTTTTCTTAACCAATTTAATTTAGCTTCAATCTTTTTTGGGCAATCTTTTATAAAAATAAGATTTCTTCACCAAATGGACACACTTTCTCTTTCCGCTTTCCTCCTGTTGCAGAGCTGTCCCGACTTTGGCAGCCTGGGGCTGTGCTTTTGTCATCGGCAAGAAGAGATTCTCTTGGATCAATCAGGGACTTTGCGATGTCCCTGAGATCAGCAAGACATACTCTTTCCTGTCATCGTCTCTTCGGGACGGTTTAGGTCCAAATGGACAGCCCAGCGGCAAAAGTATTGACTGCGATCTCGTAGCTCCAAGATCGCACTTCGTGTCGTTGCGACGTAAGCTCCTGTCTCCAATACTTTGTATTTCTGTAAAGAAAAAAAGCAATACTCCAGATAAAATAAAATAAAAATCAGTGAAATACAAAGGAAATAGTATGAATCCCTTCTCTTAAAGTCTCACTACATTTTCTGTTCTCTTTTTTTGCCTTCAAACTGCTATGTTGGTGATGCATTGAGAGGCTGACTGGTACACTTCTGGTATAGCCATGCATAGGCAAGTGCCTATACCACTATCTGGGGAAAAGCACACCCCGTGCCCCAATCACCTTGATTTTTGATGTTTACAATATTTCTGAAAGCTTTTAGAATTTCAAGACCTGCTCAGTTTTTTTGAGGCTCCTAGCAGGCTTATAGTTATCTGAAACCTTTAAAAAAAACTTGCAATCCATTTAAAAGTTGCTCCTGATCAACTAGATCACTTCAAAATATTTATTTTAATCAAGATAGTTAAATATTAATGCGGAAAAGATTGAAGAGTCCTAAAACAAAGAATTCCAATTTGTTATGACATTAGGTTGGTTTTTGGTGTTTAACTCATGTAAATATTTTGTGGAATAGAAGAAACATTCTGACAAGATTTCCTCAGCAGTTTGTACTTTGAGCCCAAATTGCAGCCACAAGTCACAAGACAACCCCCCCCAAGTGTTTAATGCATCCACTACTATTCAAAACATGCTCCATGGTTCTGCAGTAGCATTTTGCAATGTATCGATAATAATCATAATTCAGGCTAATCTTTGGATATGCTACAATGGATTGCCACTCATTGAACTGAAATTATCATTGCTGTTCTAGAAATCAGACGTGGATTATTTAATGACAAGAATATGTGTTTCTCTTTCAAATGGCCTTAGTTGAATTTTAAAGTCAAACATGCCACTGGCAAGTTTCAAACTATATTCGGCAAGTTGCAACTACAGTATTATGTTCTAATACTTTACAATGATTATATGGGTCAATTAATATAACAGGCATGAAGTAAATGGTATTTTAACGAGATGATGGAAGGAAATTTATTTCAGAATTAACAGACAGTAGCAGTATATCAGATTTAATAAATAAAGCTACCTTAACACTGTTGCCTTTGTAGCCTGTCTCCCCTTGTTAAATGTTATAACTTTTCTTTTTACAAAGCAATTATTTTGTTTTATACAAAGCCAATATAGCGATTTTTGTTTCCTTTTTTGATCATTTATATTTCTTCCATTTTCTATAATATTTTAGTGAGGCTTCTTGCAGTATGTTATAAAATCAAAGCAAGAATGTTTTGCCAAAATCCATTCAGAACTCTTTCCTCTGTGTGCAAATGTAATATAAATCTCAGGAGAGTATCTATGTCACTTAAACAATTTATTAGTGATAAACATACAGTACATAGACATTTAAAGACAAAATGTTTTGGTTACTCTCTACCGTCTTTAGTGCTCTGAAACAGGATGGAAGAGTGATAATTGCAAATGTTATAGCAATATAAACATAGCTAACTGTATCTCTGTTTTGTAAGTAAATATTGTTCTTTACAGTGAAACATATTATGCCATTTTTAATTGGTGAATGAACTGGTTATATTCACTGTTCAATCAAGTAGTTTGATCTGTATGAACACAAACAAATCAGGTGAGCTATTATTATACTTCAATTGATTTAACTGATATTACTTCTGTTTAACAATATTTGTCATACTATAAACTGCTTTAACATGCAAGTGTACCTTTGACAAGCCAGCACCACAGGATTTCCTGGCTTCCTGAAATTGTGAATGTGGTCTTTTAACTAGCAGTCTAAGCAATAGCAATAGCAGTAGACTTATATACCGCTTCATAGGGCTTTCAGCCCTCTCTAAGCGGTTTACAGAGAGTCAGCATATTGCCCCCAACAATCCGGGTCCTCATTTTACCCACCTCGGAAGGATGGAAGGCTGAGTCAACCCTGAGCCGGTGAGATTTGAACCGCTGAACTGCTGATCTAGCAGTAGCCTGCAGTGCTGCATTTAACCACTGCGCCACCTCGGCTCTTCTAAGCTGGGCTTGGCAAGCCAAACCACAGATGCAAACAAGCCAAGGTCTCTGGATAATTTTCAGCATAATCGTAATAGCCGATCACATCTGGTATTTCTTTAAAACCAATCAGACTTGCTATTGAAACGGGGAGGGGGAAGTGGATAGAATGGGATCCCCTGGCCTAGCTGTCTCCGTGGCAGACTTCCCACACCCCATTTTAAACATCTGTCCTGCTTAGGAGCCTTTGAGTGGCATTCGCAGAGGGGGGGGGGAGAAGCTGAATTAAGAATTACGGGTTTACATAGCATTCCGTATCAGATTTAATGCATTTAAGCAGCTTTAGCGCCGCCACCTTTCTAGTTCCCTTTGTCTCTCCCTTTCCAATGCAATTATCATCACGCATTTCCGTATTCAAGTTCGGGAAGCTCAATGCATAAAAAAATGAGTCAATCATCTCCAAATTTCGTCAGACCCTGTTCAATAAATAATCCTTAAATTAGCGGGGCCCGACGCGCTCCAGGTTTCGTAAGGTTTTCCTTTGCATTTGGCAGCACCGAAGGGTATTTAGACCAAACACGACCGGTTGCACGGAAACGAAGACAGTAGGAAGTTGTCGTCTGACGTTTATTGCCAGCTTCCTTTTCCACAAAATCCGTGGGCGGTGAGTATGACCTGGCTAATTGGACTCCCGGGGTTGGGGGACGCGACGATTGATCGACTGCGGAAAATGCGGCGTGGTAAACCGAGCCGACCCTTCTACAAAGAAAAGGGGGTGTTGAAAGGGGAAAAAGGAAGTCGAGGCTGTTTGGAGGGAATAATGATCGCCCTTTTGGGGAAGCTCCGGAGCTGCTTCGTTCTGCCGCGTGGAGCCCGGGCGTTTCCTCTTGCTACCGGGTATCGCGCCTGGGGTTTTCCCGAGGGATGTAAGTGGGAGAAGATGTCTCGCCCCTGGCAGGCGTACAAGAAAGGGCGCGGTTAGTCTGTAGCCAGAAAGCAAAGGCGAACGCCCACGTTGTGAATGTAACTGAGGAGTCGCTGAGCGAGCAAATGGGCCGCTTTGTGGCTCACTACCATGCCGCTTTAGAGCAAAATGCAACCAAAACAGAACTGCCTAATTTCCTTCCTCAGATTTTTGTATACTGTTCTTCAACTAAATATCCAGGATAGTTTGTAAAATGAGTTGTCATAAAGCTGGGGAGGGGGGGGAGAATTGAATATTGTTCATTCCCAAATTCTTTGATTCTTGGAAATAATTCTTGGAGATCATTTGAGGTACCTAAGTCTCCTTCAAATTTCCACAGCGGGATGTTTTCCAGATTGAATTTCCAGCATAACCAACAGGGGTTGAGGTATTCACAATGACTTCCAAAATGTCCTAGATATGGATTGTCCTGCCAAAATCCATAATAAGAGGATAGTATATTAAATGGATTTTAGTTTAGAGAAACACATTTAAGTTTCAGTATTTGATTATTCACCTGGGAGAAAATCCATTGAACTCTTATGAGATTTCTTTCCAAATAACTGCAATGTTTATAATTCTATCCTGAATACAATTGTTAAGAAGAATCTCTTCTTGGTTTCATTACTACTGGTATATACAAGTAGTCCTCTGCTTACAACATTTCATTTATTGACCATTCAAAGTTACAACAGCCCTGAAAAAGTGACTTACGACAGTTTTTCATATCTACGACCTTTGTAGCATCCCCATGATCATGACATCAAAATTCAGATGCTTGACAACTGGTTCATATTTATGACTGTTGCTATATCCCAAGGTCATATACTTTTGTCATTTTCTGACAATCAATGAGTAAGCCAGATTCATTTAACAACTGGGTTATTATCAATTGTGATTCACTTAATTGTGGCAAGAAAGGTTGTAAAAATCACTTAAAATGTCTCAACATAAATTTTGGGCTCAATTGTCCTATGTTGAGGACTACCTTTATTTAAGTTTATTAGTGTTCTGATCATACTCTCCTATTTCTGTGGAACATTTCAAATATGAATAGAATAGAAGGCTTTTTGCTGATACCTATATAGGCTATACGTTCCCCTTTTAGTATCCATGTTAACCTTCCTTCATAGTTCTTACCACTACAGAAGTGCAAAATTCCTATTTCTTTCTATTTACACTCAGGTAGCTTCTACTTATTATCCTCCTAGGCCAGCTGGTTAGGTTTCCCAAGACTTTGTAGGACCACTATTTCCCTAATAGTGAGTTGAGTTTTGGTTTTGTTTCAACTTATAACTTGTGCAAATGCACTTTCCCAACCACTGAAGTTAAGCCACAAAGAAAGCAGTTACCAGAAATGGAAGGTATAGAATTTCATAATCATTTTCAGTGCATATCCTAGAGCTGAATGATGGTTCTTAAATGTGCTCAGGTTACTGGAAGTAAAAGAACACAATATGCAGGCCCTAGGGAAAATAATTAAGACAAAAGATAGGATCAATTGTTAGCCACAAACCTGTTCAACAACTGGGTATTTTTTCAAAGTATGCATTTCTGAAACTGAACACAGGTAGTCCTTGACTTACAGCCATTTATTTAATGACTGTTCGAAGTTACAGTGGCACTACAGAAAATGACTTACAACCAAGTGCCAGAGCATATCCATGATCACACGTTCAAGCTTTTGGGTGCTTGGCAGCTAGCATATATTTATGACAATTGCAGCATCCCAGGATCATGTGATCTCTATTTGTGACTTTCTCAACCAGCTTTTGATAAGCAGACAGTGGGGAAAGTACTACTTACTTAATCACTGCAGTGATTCACTTAACAGCTATGGCTAAGAAAGAAGAAAAGTCAGGCATGACTCACTTAACAACCATCTTGCTTAGCACCAGAAATTCTGGCGCACTAGTTCTGATTGTAAATTAAGAATTACTTGCACAGCCCCCTCCCCAATACCATGTGCTATCTCGCCGTATGGGATTATAATTTGGATAATCTATTTTGTGTTCTTCACATCTGGAAAACACCAGACTGAGGAAAAAGCCATTATTTGCAGTGGTTGAAAAAACTGATACAAAAGGTTAAATTTGGCAGTTTTCAAATAGATTGATAAGAAAGACAGAGATGAATAACCACTGAGGTTATCAGAAGGAGATGGCATTTAGTCTTATATTGCTTTAATGGCTCAGTTAAAGTAATAAATTGCTCTTAAGAGTTTATTGAAGCTGCTCAGAACGTGGAACAAGGTTGCGGAGCAATGTTTGAAGATAATTGACTTTTGACATTAGGATTTCTGATCCCTTTATTTTTATTTCCTTTTAAATATTTTTGCAGGACGCCTGTTTTACAATTGAATTTTAGTTATGTAACTATGTTTGTTTGTAGCCTGCCTTTTACTCTCCACCAAATAGCGCGAGGTGGGTTCGCTGAGAAAGGGGAGTTTTAAAACTTCGCAGAAGGGATTTTACTCCTCTTTGATGTGAGGAAATAAAAAAGCTGGCACGAATCTCGAGCAAAATAACATCCTTCATCTCTGCTGCGAAAAGGGCGTCGCGAACCTTCCCTAGCAACTAAATAATTGCTCTCAATCCATGGAAAATTCCCGATGGCCTCATCGGGATTGTGAGCAAGCCCGAACGCAACAGGAGACGCCTTGGTTGGGGGTGGGCTGGGGTGGGGGACGAGGAGGGCGGAGCAATGATGCATGTCGGTTTCACTCTCCTCCAATTGGCTGCGAGAGAAAAGGGCGTGGCCGAAGCGGAGAAGATATTTTCCCGTAAGAGGGTGGGTGGGGCTGAAGGCAAGCGATCTGTTAGTCGTTTTTCGTCTTCCCGACGGTTCGGTAAGTTAATGCCTCCCTTGACTGTTACTACTGTTTAACCAGGTGTGAGAGGGGCGGGGTGGCGGAGTGCTGGCCATGGTGTTCGTATAGTCGGGTTTAAACTAAGTAATTTGGGTTGGGGATAGAAGAAAAATAAGGGGGGGGAGTGAAAGCCAACTGCGAGCCCAAATCGTGCTTCGTTGGCAACGTAAGAAAATCGCGGCACTTTCTGGTTTTCATTCCTGGTCCCAAATTACTACTTGGAGTTAAAAAATTTTTTGGGGGGGACCCCGTTTGAAAGCTGTCCTGGATGGTATTCGTGAACGGGCTCACGCCTTTTTCGTTCCGTTGGAAAAACTCGGCTCACTTGCAGCGAAGCAACTCTGGCTCCCTTCAAAGAAGATGACTTGACAAAACGAGGAAAGGGAATCGTTAACGGTGACTCAGAGGCTTCGAGTCATAGCTTCGCACTGAATAATAGCTGAACATAACTTTTCGGTTGAGGAGAAAGACCGTGGCGTTATTTTGTCTATGTTTAAAAGTTTCTCCGTCATTTTAGGAGTCCCGGCGCCATTCCAGGTTAGAGACGCCGTTTGGATTCCTCTGCCTTAAGGCAATTGCAGCACAGCAGCCTTAGCTGCCAAATGAATTTAATTCACTTTTATTTTCTCGAACCATGGCTAGCTAAGTGCATGAGGTCTGCCCAAAATCCAGTGACTGGCAGCCATGACATTTTTAGGTATAGAGGGTGCCAGAAGAAAAGTGTCCTCTGCTAAAAAGTTCCCTTTAAAGACGTTAGAAATAAAGATACCCCATTTAATCTCCCTCCTGTTTTTTTTAAAGTAATTTGGGGTTTTATTTGTATTTATAAGACGTTGCTATGTATAACTATTTTTGGTTATCTGTGTAAGCCATTAAGTCTTTTCTGATGGGGTGAATGTAAATTAGATTAATAATTGCACAGGCAATCTTAACTCTCTGCCCTCTAATAGTCATCTGATTTTTTTCCTGAGCAGATGTGGGTAGCACACCCTCTGAAGTTTTGGCACTGCATTTTGTATAATTCTTTGGTTATATGACCAGAAGGACTAATAAATGAGATATAAGAAAGTTATGGCCCAATTAAGTTGTAAGGCACTAAGTTTGGTGTGGTGCTTGAATAAAAGAAGCTTCAATCATTTGTTAGTTCATTTACCAGTAGCAGGCTGCTTTTAGTCTTTCTGTGTATGAGGGTGGTTTTAATTTGTGGAAGGCATTTTTCACTGCCTGTTTTCAGATTTCCTTCCATAGGAATCAAGTTCAATAATCTTTCAAATTTTTAACCATGCTACTAATAAAAAAATTGCAACTATTTCTCAATTCTTGCTTTTGTTTGTCTTCTCCCCCCCCCCCCCCCCCCGCCCCCAGCTTAGAAGAAACGTTTAACTGAAGTTGCAAAATAAAACACTCACTTTTCTTTCTATCTAGATTGGGGAAATGTGTACATTTCAAAATAATTTGGAAGTCTGAGCCTGCCATAATGCATTGCTCTTTACAATGTTCATTATAGCAGTCCAACTTTTTCCAGTTTATGTGCAAAAACTGATGCTAGTGCTGCTTGAAGGAGTTAATTGTTCAAGTTAATGTAACTTTTAAAGCGGTTGCATTGTATGGCTCAATCAGGCACATGGGGAAAAAAACCAGGACTGCTTTATGAATGGTGGAGAAGTAATATGGGCAAAAGCAATTATCCAAATTTTTGAGGCATTCAGTACCTTTAATTTTAAATGTTAATACTCACATGGATAATTGGCACTTTGGTGGTACGTATGCCTTTGGCAAGAGAAAGGAAAGTTTTTGAAACAAGCTATGATCCAGAGTTTTCATTTTAAACTTCAAGTGTGATTATATTGCCATTAAATAACTATATCTGGAACATTAAATCTAATATGCTATAGCAATAATTTTATGAATCCTCTTGAACTCTTCATGGTGAATAGGCAAGAAATAAATTGACAAGATCAGTTTTTAAGAAGCTCCTTGATTATATAGTTTTAAACATGACAATAAGCAAATCGCCATCTCAGCTGACAGTTTCTTTTGAGTGATGGCTGGTAACTTGTTCCACTTGCTTTGCCTAGAGCACACTTGGACAATATGGGCCAGAGGACACACTATTTAACTCTTAAGATGAATATGAAGATATGTATGATCTATTAAATTGGATTAATTGACATAGCAGATGATAGATTTGTACCTTATTAGGGCCTTGAGACCCCAGGGATATTTACTACTACTTTTACTTATTTTTGTGTCATTTTCCCCTCTGGATAGACATGCTTCCAAACAAACCATAGTACTGTGTGGCAACTTAATTTTTACCTTGTAAGAACACCTGTCGGTATTATGAAGGTTTAGGAGCATTCTTAGAAATAAATACGATGCTAAAAGCTGGCATAGTGCTTTATTGGATGCCAGCTTCTTACTGATAATTTAATAAAAGAACCAAAAGGAAAGTAGAATGAGGCAAAGAATAGAATTCAGTCTTTCTGAACCTGCTATGGAATTACAGATGACAGGATAACAATTTCCAGGCTGTGTAAACGTATCTGAATGGCATTGAGTTGAAAAAGCTGTGGGATGACAAAGGTTATGATTTTTTATTATTGGCAGTAGTATTACAGTGAAAAACATAATTGGAAGTTTTGTTGTCTTAATTATGAATAGAGCAGCATTCATAAAGGCTTATTTGCACCAACCATTGAGCAGCCACAGACAGTGATGGTAGTAAAATCTCCTTTTCACTGAACTGAATTTCTTGGACTTAATGGATATTATGCCTCATAATTGTATTAGAATCAGTGCGGAGGTGGATTGAGATTGCTTTCTTTTGGAATATCTTTTTAAATTACCCAATTGGAGGATTCCCAGTTTGGTGTAGCGGTCAAGGCGCCAGGCTGGAAACCAGGAGATGTGATTTTTAATCCGGCCTTAGGTATGAAAGCCGGCTGGGTGACTTTGGGCCAATCAATCTCTCTCAGCCCAATTTACCTACCAGGTGGTTTTTGTGGGGAAAATAGGAGAAGAAAGGAAAATCAGGTATGTTCACTGTCATGAGTTGTTTATAAAAATATTTTTTTTAAAAAAAAACAACTAGCCAAGCCTAAACCCTGTTTATTTTCAAAGTCTAAACAAGATCAATTTGGCTGCTTCCTGCAGAGAGAGTCCCAAATAGAATACATGTTCCCAAGAATTACTTGATATTATGAAGTATTTCTTTGCCCATAACTAAAGGCAATTTCTGGACCATGCTCTCTTCCCTCAGGATGGGATAATGGCTTGTATATCTGAAAGTGATTGGCAAAGCAACTATAGAATATTTGGAATTTTAAAAAGTGGGGTGGAGAAAAAAAAAATAGGAGGATTTGAGTTGCACAATTGAGTTGTCCATTCTTAAGAGTATTTTGTCATCCCAGAAATAAACTGCTAAACTGATTACATATAGAACATTACAGAATACCTTATCTAATACTCCCATATCTTTGGCTTTAAGCTGGCAGTGTGGAGCAATTTTCAGCCAAGGACAGAACTATATGTCAGTGATGGTATGGTCAAGACAAACTAGATAAACATACATTGTCCTTCCACCTTGTTTAAGCTTTAAGGTAATGATGGGGAGTCCTTTCACAGAAGTCTTGGGGATTTTCTTTCTATAGTTACTGGTGCAATTGCAAGGTTGACTTAAAAGCTCCATGGCTTCCATTTGCTTTAGCAGTCCAGAAAAGATGAAGATACTGAGCACAAATGCTCAGTCAGTAGATGCAGCTTGATTGGGGGGGGGGACCCCAAGAACAGGAATTACATAGGAATTGGGTCAAGCCAACTTATCTTCCAGGAAAAGTGGGAGCGAGTAGCACTGAAACAATACTATGCAGAACTCCTGCTCTGTACAGACCTGCCTGCCTGAAGGCTGGGAGGTTTCATGTATCATATTTTGAAAAAACATTCCAGAAATAGGTTTTTGTTGCCCTTAGAATTTAAAGCTTAGAAATTGAAAGTGAGTGAGGTTGACAGTCTTTCTATGTATTCAGAATGAACAGACTAATTTGCACACTGCATAAAGCTGTTCATCCCTTCAGCAGTTATAATTATGGTGAATTCACTATTAGAACATCACTTCTATGTGGGCAAGGTTATATATAGAATGCATTGGTAGTTAGGATGAATATTAAGGCCAGGTTTACTAGAACTGATCAATTACATATTTTCTGGAAAGTTATCTGATGTGAACAATCATTGGAATGACCTGTATAAGTCACTTTAAATAACTCAGTTTATGCCAAGATTCATTTATAAATGTGTTAAGGAAATTTTTTACAAACTTAAGTGAGTGTCTAGCATCCACAGGACCTATAGTAACTAATGCATGTATTCCTGCAGAAATTAAATTTACTTGATTGCAATTGTAACTCTTGGAGAGATTCTGAATAATATTAGAGGCCTGGGCACTGTGTTTAGAATCAAAGTACAGCATAGGCACATAAGAAGCTAACATCAGTTCACTGTCCTACTAGTCTAGATGTGGGAAAATTTCTTGGCTCTACTAAGGAAGATGACCAACCAGACAAGAAATCACGAAAGTAAAGAGGGTAGGTTTTTTTAGGAGTGTTGAGGCTTGTGGGGAACTATTCCCCCAAACCCTTGAAAATCACAGAAATGAGCAAAAAGATACCAGTTTTTCTCAGATCTGACTAACAATTTTCCAGGATTTTCACGAGAATATTCTTGAGCTCTACTTAAAAAGTACCAGGAATTATACCATGACTTTTGGTAAGCAATGCACGTGCTTTGCCTCTATTATACTTCCTTCTTTCTGGTACGCTAAGCTGCCTCTTGAGTGTAACATTTCATAATTTATGTGTGCTGAAAAATTATTGCAGCAGTTCTGTTCAAAGGAGTCTTTTTAAAGTTCCAAATGACTTCAGACAGAAGTATTTAGCTCTTGAGCAAGGTAGGCGTCTATGAAGAAAGAATTTCTTGAAGTGACTGTAATTGCAAAAGACCAAAAATGTAACTCTAATAGTTTGCATCCAGTCATGCATTGAAGTGGGCTATTTTTTTTAACCCGAGGATGTCTTTTTCTCATTTCTGTAGTTAAAACCTCAGAAATGGACCTTGACTTGCAGTGCCAAGAATTTGAGGCATCAAAATGGAAAGAACTTGTTGAATCCATGAAACAGCACAAGACAATTAGGTAAGTTAACAACATTTAGTGAATTTCAAGGGCTTTTTGAAGGCCTTGTTTAACAATTCTAACATTTCCCTTCATGATTTGAATTGGGGAAAATCAATAATGGATTAGCACAAAAATTCTTCTGGAATGCCACTTACATGAAGGATGGTAATCCCCACACACACACACTTTCCCCCTTCAATGTTTTGCTTTCCCATATACCCATGTTTCTCATTCTTGGAAGTTTTAAATGTGTGAACTTCAACTCCCAGAATTCCCTAGCCACTAGCATTGAAAAACACTGCATATTTTTTTAGATTTTAGATTTTATTAAACATTTATATGCCGCCCTTTTCCCTGAGGGGACTCAGGGCGGCTTACAACAATGGAGGGAAGGGAGTGCAAGACAAGACTTAAAAAGAAAAAGAAACGTGAATAAAAGAAATTAACCATAAAAACACACCATTCACTCAACATTCGGGCGGGGTGAGAGTAATCCTATCCCCAGGCCTGACGGGATAGCCAGTTCTTGAGGGCTGTGCGGAAGGCCTGGACGGTGGTATATAATGTTTTCTCTTTCTCACTCCAGTCCATGTGATTTCCAGATGCTTTTGCTCATAAATCCTCTTTAGCCATCTTGGACAAATTGCTGAAAGCACATTGTATTGTTTGCGGAGGGAGGAGAAGGGTGGGGAGAATCATGTAAGTGTATGTTGAATCATGTAAGCAATCATGTATATTGCTCCAGGACGTTCTTAAATACTTGAGACACATGCTATGCTCCACCTGTTAGATTTTATTCAAGCATTTTAAAGGTGTACTAATAAGCTTAGCCTAGGAGGGTGCTGTAGGTGGCAGATAATTCATCTGGCTAAATTAGAGCTAATGTCTATTTCCTCTCTAAATTTTTAGATTGGATGACTGCGGTCTGGGAATTAGCCATTGTGAAGATCTTTCTGTTGTTCTGACTACCAACCAAGAACTAACTGAACTGAATCTAAGCAACAATGAACTGGGAGATGCTGGTGTAGATGCTCTATGCAAAGGATTGTTAAACCCCAATTGCAAACTTCAAAAACTAAGGTAAATATTCCTAGAATTCATAATGGCTTTAGTAGCTTTGGATTATACCTCCCACAAGTGGAAACTTTTATATAGTTATTGCCTTCTCTGTTAATCTCTTCCAAATGTGACTATACAAGTAGCCTAGCATTTCTCCCAGGCATAAATTCTCAATACAATTCATTGTTGACTGTTATAGGCCAACTATGGTATTTATTACATCTGATTAGAATAGCAAACATATAAGTAGTCCTTGACTTACAACAGTTCATTTAGTGACCATTGAAAGTTACAACAGCACTGACTGAAAAAAGTGACTTGTGGCCATGTTTCACACTTATGACCATTGCGGCATCCCCATAGTCACATGATCAAAATTTGGATGCTTGGCAACTGATTTATATTTATGTCTGTTGCAGTGTCCCGGGGTCATGTGATCCCCTTTGACGACCTGACAAGCAAAGTCAACGGGGAAGTCAGATTCATTTAGCAGTCGCATTACTCACTTAACAAGTATAGTGATTCACTTAACAACTTTGGCAATAAGGTCTTAAAATGAGGCAAAACTCACTTAAGAAATGTGTCACTTAGCAACATAAATTTTGGGCTCAGTTGTGATCGTCAGGCTAAGACTTCCTATAATGTGATGTGACTCACTTAATGACAGCAACCTGGGCACTCTCTATTGCTGCCATTAACTGAATCCCACTGGCCCTTAATTAAGGACCTCCCCCACCATCCAAGCCATTTCCACATTGGTCCCTCCCAGCCCTGAGCATCAGAAAGGTAAGGGACTATCTCCTTATCAACCCCCCAATACCCTCTTTTCCCCCATCTCTGCCTGTTTGGTTACATGCCTACCAGCTTCCCTTGCCACCAACAAGCCTGCCACATTGTGTGTCACTACTGTACCAGCCAGGGCCTTCTTTGAACTCCTTTCTTTTGCTGCAGGGCTGCCTGGGTCTCTAACATAGCCGGAGAAAAAGGAGAAACAAAAGAAAGCCCTGACTGGCACTAAATTGTAGGCCTTGGACAAAGAGAGAGAGAGAGAGAGTTCCCACTGGCATCGGCACAAAAGGTGCCATGGACAAGGCCCCAGCTGCTGGAGAACTGATGTGTGGCAATAGGCGGGGCTGGGTAGTGTGGGCAGATGATGGATACTCCAAAGGGAGCTGTAAATGCAGGTGGGCCTGAATTTGTTCACATGACTGCAGGCGTCCTGCAGGGGCTGAAACTTCAAAGATATAAATCCCTTCCTTCAGCAACTTTGTAATGGTCGTTGAATGGGTAGACGTTAAATAAGGACTATCTGAAAACAGCAAGTATAGGAGATTTACAGTCAACTATATTTAAATGATTTTTCAAGTTGGGTTGATAGGATAATCATGTTACACTCCTTTTCCCTGGGGAATACTTCCTTTGTTTCCACAATAATACCATATTATAAATTAATAAATAAATATAATAAATCACAAAACTCAAGTTCTTTTGCGTTGAATAATACTAAGAGAAGAATATGGAAGTTTGAATTCTCACGTCTCTAAACGAGCATTGATTTCATATAGCAAGGAGAGCATTATATTGGTATTTAATTGGAAAGAATGAGGGCTGTTGTTTAGATGCACCTTGACATAAATAAGTGAAATGTGTAAATATTGAAAAAGGCACATATACGTTGATTCAGCTGACAAATGAAAACTAGTATAGCAGGATTAATCAGTTCTATGCCACCCAGTCAGTGTTGACTCTTAGCAACCACATAAGTAGAGTTTGTCCAGAAAGGAACAGCACACTAACCTACCATTTAGAAAATTGCTGCTTGCTACACCTGTCTCAAGCACTATCTTTCAAGGCAATTGTTCGCTTTATGATCATGTAGCTGTAATATTGTTGATAATATATATTACAATGGTCATGGCCACTTCGACCTGCTTCTCGAAACGGCTCCAATCCCCACTCAGGCAGATCTCTGGAGAAAGTGCAGGTAGACCTGAGGCAGAGGCGGGCTGCTCCCCTGGGAGTTTGTTGTTGCCTCTCCTTCCTTAGTTTTGTATAAATACTGATCCTTCTCCCCTTCCCTCCAACCCCCTGCAAAAAAAAAAAAAAAAACATGAGATTTCCAACTGCTTTAGATTATATTTTTTTTAGTTTTGAACCAGAATTTCAGAACCAAATTCCAAAAAATTGAGATCCAACATAATTAAAGCATGTCAGGTTGGCGAAATCAGCAATTATTGGCAGTTGAATCTCTAGGGATTCAAACAGGGGTTTCCAGCTTTTGTTAGTAAATACCAAATATTGAATTCTACCTGTATGCAAAAGAGCTGAACATTATATTTATAATTGCTTGCCAATTTTGAGATGGCGCATAAGATATATGATGCATCAACATTATTTGTAGAGTTTATTGCCAGTCATTGAACTCATAAAGAAAAAACAGAAAAGCTACCCTGCTGGAATAGAGGAGTGATATTGGGAGAAGTGTAATTTGCCTTAACATCTTTCAAGCGACTCTTGACATGGCGGCTCTCAGGAATGGGATTTGTGGCCTTCAAAAATGTGTTTGTTTGACTGCCATGTTCCAGCCAGTATGACTAAGCGTTCAATAAGATGATACTTGCTATCCGCTCCTACTCTCAAGCATTAATGGAATTTACACCCATTTCATTATTCCAGGTTACGGAACTGCAATTTAACTAAAGCTTGCTGTGAGAAGCTACGTTCTGTAGTTAGCAAATCATCTCTGACAGAACTACACCTGGGAGATAACAGTTTGGGCTCCTCAGGTGGAAAAGCACTGTGCCAAGGACTTGTGGATCCAAACTGCCAACTAGAATCACTACAGTAAGTATTTGAAGTTCTTCAGTACATATAAGACAGCAAATATGTTTTGAAGTTTAGAAGTTTCTCACGTTAAAAAGCTTCTTTTTCACCCATCTTGTAAGGACCAGAAACACAGAATTGGATAAACCAGCAAAAATTAGGAGAGAGTATGGGATAGTGGTTGAGGTACGCAGGTTGAAGTACTAAGATTGAGGAGATCAGTCATGAAATTATATCAAATGAGGGATCCAAAGTCATGAGCTTTCATCCAGACTAAGCTAGCAATTACATGAGTCTCAGGAAAGGGTGGGGTTGGCATCTTTACAATGATTCATCCTTGTAACAGTACTCATTTTACATATCAGGTCATTGACTTTTCAGCAGCCCTGGTTTCTGGCTGTTACTGCTTAATACCTAGTCTGCTAATAGTAAGTTTTCTGTCTTGGAAATCTCAGGGATTTCCCAATTTTATTTATTGATGGGGTTGTACGCCTGTATACAGATTTCTGAATCCAGTTGTTGAACTTTGTTTTATGATGTGTAACTAGTTTCATTAATTTTCCTGACTTGGGTTTTGATGCTCTAATTGTTATTTGCTTGCTTGTAAACTGGAGAGATAAACTTGCTTTCTTACTTCAATTTTATTGATGCTTTGTTGGCTGCTTAGAGTTGGTATTATGATGGAGACCAGCTAGAGGTAGATTAATTAAATGAATAAGAAAACTAAACAAAATTGGGTTGGAAAGACATAGAATAACTTTATTGTCACTTTAAATGTACACTAATTGGCATACATTAAAATGAAATTACGTTTCAGAAAGCTCTGCCATAGGTTATTAATATGTATACTGTATATCCTCTGCACCTTCCCCCAAATGTCTTCACTATTATCTTTTGGAAGTCAACTCACTCCTCTCTCTTATAGACTACAATTCTGTGACCTCACAAAGGAAAACATAGAAGCTCTCTGCTCTGTACTACGTGTCAAATCGTCCCTGCAAATGCTCAACCTGAGTAATAACAAGCTAGGAGATGAAGCAGTGAAAAACCTCTGCCAAGCCTTGGTGAAGGGCTCTTCTAACTTGCAATCCCTACAGTAAGTTCATATTTGTCTGGAGTTCTTTCTTTTGGGATATGTCACGGCTGAGAAGTTTCTAAAGAAGTGGTTGTCTACATTAAAGAGTAATCCACCCAAGATGGACTGTAATAGAGTGAACATTTAAAACAGTTTAAGATTGGAATAGCTATTTCAGTTATTCTGAGTTCAGAATAAAACAGATTTATTACGCTGAGGTAAAATGGATGGCCAAGTGTTACACTAAAGCAGGGGTGTCAAACTCAAGGCCTGCGGGTCACATCAGGACCACAGACAGTATGGTGAGATCCGGCCTGCAGGGCAGTCCTGGAAAATGTAAGAGGCTGGCCCCTGTGGCTTCAGCCCAGTCTACCCAATGCAAAGAGGGAACATCAAGCCAGTGTGGCTTCAGCTACCCAATGCAAAGAGGAAACATTGGGCCAGTGTGGCTTCGGCCTGGTCTACCAGTGCAAAGAGGAAACATGCCAGCAGTTTGGGGAGTGTTGTCAAGCTGGCCATGCCTACCTAGTTGGCCACACCCACCCAATCAGCCACACACACAGACCCACACACACAGACCCGAGGTCAACCACCCTTGGTGCGGCCCTCAATGAAATTGAGTTTGACACCCCTGCTCTAAAATAAGAAGGGCAGCCAATAAATAGAGTTTCAGAGTTTTATCCAAACTCAGGATAAAATGAGTTTTTATTCCACATCTTTCTAAGTAATTCACCAAAAGTTGAAGATTAGAAAAGTGCCATTAGCCAAATTAGCAGATCCATAAGTATTATAAGCAGGTTGTCAAATGTAAATTGTGCTTGTATATTCACAAATAATCCCTATTGCTAAGTTATTATACTTCATCTTGCAATCATATTACAAACTACAACTTGTACTGGTATGCATTGTATGCATTAGGAAAAAATCTCAAACTGATAGTCTAAATATATTTTTCTGTTGTTAGGTTATTTATAGGTTGTGTTAAAATGACTCCATTGCTCTTGCAACTATGCTGGACTGTGTTTTGTGTTAAGCACTTTTGCAGCAAAATACTTAACAATTTTTTTTGTCTACTGTGTGTATTCATGTATGTGTTTTAAAAGCTTGATACGTTTTAAAATCCTATTTGCCAGTTTTGTAAACTGGATGTAAATAGCACTGATCATCGATTAAATCCCTTCTTTGTGGCCCTATGATGAAACACAAAGCAGGGGACTTATTTAGAGTTCCCATTGTGTCAAAATATGTGAAATACCACAATTGTGGCTATTCTCTTCCAAGCTCAGAACAATTTTTGTTATATGCACACTCATAGAAATATAAAGCCATGTGTTCTGTAGTTGCAAGATTTCCATCTCTAACACTGTGATTATTGTAGGCAGAGTTGCTGAAAAAACAAAATTCTTTTGTCAGTTTTCTGGTGAAATCCAGTGCAGCTTTGGAACTGTTTTTTATTTATTTGCAGATTAGAAAGCTGTGAGATCACACGTGCTAGTTGTGAGGACCTCAGTACTTTCCTCAGTAATACTCCATCCTTGAAAGAGTTATGCATAGGAGACAACGATATTGGTGATGCAGGGCTAGCTATCCTCTGCCAAGGTGTCCAAAATCCAAATTGCAAAGTAGAGAAACTATGGTAAGTGGCTCCCTAAATATTGGCGATCTTCAAATCTTGTATGAAATATCCTTTGGTAACAAATATCAATTAGGCTTTCACAGTGGCTTGTTACATACTGTTAGGTAAGCTCCCCATTGGGAGAGCGAGTACGTTCAGCGAAGCATTGCGAGAGTGTTGTTGGAGAACACACAAACCAGCATACAGAGATACTGCAGTTTAAGTAGGCTTTTACTCTCGTGGAAATAGAGGTATCAGAGTCCATCAAACAGTCCAAGTCATACACGGTTAAGATAGTCAGTCATCAATGTCTTTCAGGTAAGGGATAATCCAAATAACATAGTCCAATAATCATACAATCAGTTCAGTACTTAAAGCTTGCTAGCAGTTGCAAAACTTACAATAGCTCACGGCACTTTCTAACAGCCAGTTTCCAAAACACTCAGATCAGATCAACCCAGCATCTAACAAACCGTGATCCGACAAAAGCGCGCCCGACAACAGTGCGCCGACAAAATTGTGGCAATAAAACCACGACGTCGACAGCGCACCCACAAAGGCGCACCAACAGAAGCGCCATTACGGTTAAGATAAGGGTCGGTGAACCAGTTAAGTTAGGGGTTAGGGTTAGGTTCAGGGTTAGAGTTAGGGTAAGGGTTTGATTTAGGGTTAGGTTCAGGGTTAGGTTTAGGGTTACCTTTAGTGTTAGGTTTAGAGCGCGCTTCTGTGTTCATTCTTCGGCGCGATTTCAAACTCGTGCTTTTCTCCCTGCGGTTTTGTCGGTGCACTTTTGTCGGTGCACTTTTGTCGAGCGCGCATTTGTCGGTGAACCCTAACAAACAGAGCTAACAGTCATTCTGGCTCCCTCTTATGGCCGATTGAGGAAAACAGCAACCAATCACATTTTACAGTATGATTTAAAGAAACAGATACAGCATTGTTATATGATTTATATATTGCCAACCCAACCATTAGATTATATTCCTAACATTCCCCCTTTTGGGTAGGACAATATATACATCTTAAAATCTTAATCCGTATTCCTCGCAACAACCTTTATGCTTTATATTACCTCGGGCTATAACTAGGTTCTTACAGCCAGATTCAGATTGGAAATCTGCTTAGTAATGTCTCTATTTTATTTCAAATTGGTAGATAAGGTTAATTTACTGCATTTTTAATATTTAAAACTACACCTATATAATTCTCTTAATATGTTAAAAATCTAGTATACATTTTCAGATATGGTTTTCTGCCGTGAGTCTTGGCAGCATACTATATTTTTCGGAGTATAAGACGCACCTTTCCCCCACCCCCCAATAAAAGAGCGTGGAAATATTGGTGCATCTTAATACACTGAATACAGCCATTTTTGGCCTCCCAAAGTTCCGTACCTACACCCCATTTTTGAAAAAAGCAGGATGTTTTTTGGAAAAACGGGCATTTTCCCCTTCCCCAGTCCCCAGAAGCACTCTGCAGGCTTCAGCAGGGTTGGGGGGGGAAGGCAAAAATGCCCCCGTTTTTGCAAAAAAATGACCCATTTTCCATCCTTTTTTTGCAAAAAAGGGGGCATTTTTGCCTTCCCCCAGCCTGCTGAAGCCTGCAGAGTGCTCCTCAGAGCCAGGAAGGACAAAAACTTTTTTTCTTACTTACCTCTTTGAAATCTTGGTGCATCTTATACACCGGTGTGTCTTATAGTCCAAAAAATACGGTCCTTTTTTTCTCCCAGTGCAAGTGAGAATAATTCATGAAATTTAAACTGTACCCAATCTAGGTTGTGTACATAGGTGTTTTTGGTATTCCCCTATGTGGGGGATTGAACTCCATGTGCAATTTCTGCAACAATTCTTTATGTCTATAAAGTTTATTTCTAAAGGAATGTAGTATTTAACATAATGAGTCACAAATCCCAGTTTTCATCCATGTTTCTATAAATGGCCATGTAGCCTAATAATGGCCAATTCTTTTCTGTTAAAGATAATCTCTGATTCTGGAGTAATATCAGAGATGCTATCACCAAATGGCTGCCATCAAATGGGGGTCTCATTCACATCAAAGACTAAGGCTAAGGGGTGGTGAACAATCTTCAGGGCTCAAGTATGTTGAGAAATCGACTTGGTCTTGATATGTTTTCATTGGCCAAAGGAGAGTTTTGATTCTGGGTCATATGTATATTTCAATATTTTTATGCATTACTTACTTGCTACAAGTGAATGGGTTGTAGTTTAAGGAGCAGGTATATGAAGATGTACATAAATGTTTCAAATGAGGGAACCATTTGAAATCTATCTTAATTGTTTGTGAAAAGTTAAGGCAATGATTTGATGATTATTTCAGGTTGTGGGAATGCAATATCACTCCAGGTGGTTGTAAGGAACTTGCCACAGTCATTGGTACCAAAGAGACACTCAAGGATATGAGCTTGCTGGGAAATCCTGTGAAAAACGAAGGAGTAGACTTTTTATGTGAAGGGCTGAAGAATCCAGAAACAAAACTCCAATCTCTATGGTTAGTGCATGTTTTCTTTTTGTTGCAATCAGCAATGCTGCTGAACAGGATTTGTCTAGAATGGAGGGACAACGTAGCTTCAAGGGATTGCTTAAATGACATTCCTGCCAAGCTTTTGATTCCAAGAATCTGTAAGGTAGCCCATCCCCAGCAAATATATCCTTGCTGTGAAGAGGAAGCTCTTTAAACCTCCCTTAATTTTCTGAGCATATCTTCGCTTTCCTGTTATTTGCCATTTTTACCACTGAAGCCCTATGGCCAAATGAATATGAAAAAGAGAGTTCTGCTGAAGCAAGGAAAGAATCGGGTGCGTAAACAGAACTAGAGTTGCTGGGTCTTCAGCATGTTGTTCCATATAGTCCAGAACAAAACTAACTGCTAATGCTAATTTGGCAGAAGAGAAAACAAACAAAATCTGGGGAAAGACTTGTTGCGTTGCACAACCCCAGCATTGTAAGAGATGCACTTATTTCTCTGCTACAGGTTAAGAGATTGTGGCTTGACTGAAGCTTGCTGCAAGAGTATTAGCTCTGCCTTGAGCGTGAACGTTGTCCTTAAAGAGCTGCAACTGGGTGGCAACTCCATTGGAGATGCAGGAGTGATTGAAATCTGTAACGGTATCAGGAGCTCAAAGTGCAACCTTGAATCCCTCTGGTGAGTGACAGTGTAAACCTTTCTTATCCTTTCTGTATACTGCTTTATGTGGGATTCTTCTAACCCTGTTTTTCAAACTTGGCAACTTTAAGTTGTATGGACTTCAACTCTCAATTCCTGAGACAACATACTGGGTGGGAAATTTTGGGAGTTGATGTCTATACATCTTAAAATTGCCCAACAACATGAATAGCCTTTGGGTGTATTAGTCCAAGTGATAGCTTCCTATCAAAAGTTGGCCTATACTAAAGCATTAGAATTCTTTTAGTAAAAAGGGGGCTTATACTCAAAATCAGAATGAATAAAAAGAAATAGCACAGGGCATTAGATTTTGGTATCATTTTAAATGCCTGATCTTCATCAGGTTCCCATGACTCTCACACTCTGTCATAATCCCACAGTTTTAAGGACTAGACAATTATCATTGAAGGTGCAGGATATCAGATTATGTAGTTTAGTAATTGCATTTGGGGGTGTGGGTGATATATAAATCTATTCAACTGTGTTGTATATACTAATTGCTATTTTTTTAGATACGTTAGCCAATTTGGGTGCCTTTAAAAAAAAGCATAACCTTGTTTAGGCAAATATAGGGTAGAGATTGTTTCTAAAGGTAGATGTGACAATCACAGTTGTCTTCACCAAAGCAAAACCGATATACAGTAGAACCTCTGGTCACGACCATAATTTGTTCCATAACTTTGGTCGTAAACCAATTTGCATGTGACCCGAACCTAATTTTGGAAATTTGGTGCTTAGAAAAAAAAATTGTGCAAAAGGGAAAATCGGCTATAAAAAAAAAAGTGAATTTTTTGGTCAGAACCCGATTTGGTCATGGTCAGAAGTGTTCGTGACCAAAGGTTCTACTGTATGCCACAAACCTTTGGGGAACTCAAATGGTTTCACTGATTTTGTGCTGACTGAAGTTTATTTAAGGTTATTGGCCACAGTATTTAGGTATATCAGCTACTTTTTAAGCCGCCCTCTCCCTCTTCCCCAGGAGTTTATTGAAGATTAACTAATACATAACAGGTAGTCCTCAACTTACAACTAGTTCATTTAGTGACTGTTCAAAGTTACACTGGCACTGGAAAAAGTGACTTATGGCTGTTTTTCGAACCTACAACCATTTCAGCATCAGTGATCAAAATTCAGACACTTGACAACTAGTTTATTGATGATGGTTGCAGTTTCCTGGGGTCATGTAAATGCCTTTTGCAGTTTTCAATGGGGCAGCTAAATACACTTAACAACCATGTTACTAACAATATAACTTCTGGCAGTATCTTGAAAAACTAAAAGCTTACTGTTCCCTGAAATCAATGAAACATTTTTGAGGGTCGGAACAGTTGCTGTTTGCAAATAGAGGCTATAGATAGGAACTGCCCTAACTCTGTAGCTGGACCTAAGTGTTTGTTTCGTTTCTTTTCATTGTTCCAGTTTTCTTTTAAATGTTATTTGGTGTTATTCCGACTTCTTCCTAGGGTGGGGATGTCGAGTGTTACAGCAGTTTGCTGTGATGCACTTGCCAAACTTATAGTTGAGAAACCTTCTCTACGAGAACTGGATGTGAGCTACAGCCAAATCGGGGATGAGGGTGTGCTGAAGTTGTGTGAAGCAGTGAAAGATCCAAACTGTAACCTGAAATATCTGATGTAAGTATCTCTTGGTTAGCGTGTAAGAACGAGGGTCAAGGGGTCGTTTAAGAGTATTTCTAGAAAAATGGAAAGGATTCAGTCTATAATTGTGTTCCGGTTAAAAACTACATACAGTTTTAATAGAGCTTCCTAACTGCTCTCCGCCAATTGCCTTTGTTATATTTGCAGTCAGTCTGTAATTATTTCCAGGATGATCAATCACCATTTTAAATATTTCAGAAGCTTTTAATTGAGCGCCTAATGATTGACTGAGTTGGGCATGTTTTTCTTGAGTAGCTTTGCTCCAAGTCATTCAGGATTCTTCAAATGCTCTTGATGTTCCTTCAAAACGATTTGCCCTCAAATGTGTCATCTTTAGAAACACGGTTCTGGTTGATTGAATCTTAATGTTAGAAAGAGCGTTAGCTGAATGCCTGCCTTTGGGGTAGCCAGAACATCTCCCTCTATGGGAAGTAACCTCACTCGTGGAAATGAGATTTTATGTGTTTTATTGTATTATTAGAGATGTGATTACCAACTGAGTGATTCTATCCTTGTCTGATGTTTCTCATCTGTAATCTATAGTATTAATAGCCTGAATGAAATTCTTTTTGCAGCTTGTATGACACTTATTGGACTTCTGAAGCAGACAAGAAGGTGAAGGAGCTGGAAAAAGTGAAGACTGACTTTCAAGTGGTTACATGAGTGGGGAAACTTTGCTGGGACCGTTTCTTGTCTTCTGTTGATCTTTGTTGTATAAACCAAGTTACTAGCCCAGTGATTTTTTTTTTTTTAATTTCAGAGTTATGGGCATGATGTAATGTACCCAAAAATTCCATTCCATGTTAGGAATATGATAAAATGCTGAGGTAGTTCTGGAGAAAGCTTTTAGTTCTATATCAAATTATAATATATATGTAAAACCAGGTTGGTGGGCTTTTTACCATTGGGGGAAAAAGGAGAAAAGAAGAGTAGAACAAAGTAAAATAAATCTCTGGCCCACTGTCATAAAGCAATAATGTAGATTGTGTTATTTTTTTTCCAGGGTAGGAAATAGAATTGTTTAGATAAGATTAATTCACAACATTGCTCACTTTGATAACCAACAAAATGCAGTTATATCATATTTTCTGCTGAAAGTATAAATGATCATCTCTCTCTCAGCCTATGTAGCTTTATTAAAAAATAAAGTTTGTTTGCAAAGATATATTTAGGATTTTGTCTTTTGTTGAAAGAGACACTAAACATTAATTTATTTTTATATATTCATGGATCAATACAATTTTTATGTTACTACATTATTTTTTTAAAGCCTGTACAATGCAAATGCTTTGCTTTTTTCTTCCCTTCCTAATTTTAATTAACCATAATACGTACCTATCTGGTGAAATATCCTATGCTAATTACTTACATTGAATATTGTCTCTGAGAAAATAGAGAGTTTAAGTGATGGGCAATGTGGTGGATGCGTTTCTGTTCTTATTCGAATATGGTATTCCGGTGCAGTAGATAACTAATCTATGTTAAACTTCAGTATGCCTTCCTAAGTTTATTACCGTATATACTCGAGTATAGGCCGAGTTTTTCAGCCCACTTTTTGGGCTGAAAAAAGCTGCCTCGGCTTATACTCGAGTCAGTGAAAAATTTGCCCAAATGGAGGAGAAAAAGGGGCGCCCCTTTTTCTCCTCCATTTCGGGACCCAGTGGAAGTTCTCTGCGCGAGGTGAAATGGCCGGCAGCAGCCTCACTCTCCTGCCGTGGCTTCCGTTTCAGTCGCGCAGAGAACTTCCACTCGCTTCCCGGGCTTGTGTTCTGATGAGGGGGAAAGAGAGGACTTTCCTTACGCCCGCATGAGAGCTGGACGTAAGGACTTTACCCCATTGATGAGGCGGGCGGCGCGGATTGTAGCAAGGACGGCCGCCGATCGCAGCCTGGCTGCGCTGGCGGGGACGGGCGGGGCGGGGTGGGATGAGACTCCCCACTCGCCAAGATGGTAGGACTCCAAGTCCCATCCCCTCCACCCGTCCCCACCAGCGCAGCCCCTGCCGCATCAGCCGGAATCTAATTTCCCCCTCATCAGAGCTCGGCGCGGATTGTAGCAAGGACGGCCGCCAATCGCAGCCCGATTGCGCCAGGGGGTTCCGCTGGTTGAAAGAAAGTCCTTCTTTGCACCAAGCGCTTTTCCCTCCCAACTAATTATAACTAATTATATTAATTAGATAGATCAGTGTTTCTCCACCTTGAAGACTTGAAAATATGTGGACTTCAACTCCCAGAATTCTGGGAGTTGAAGTCCACACACTTTCAAGTCTCCAAGGTGAAGAAACACTGAGATAGATGATCCACTGTGTTTATTTTTGGAAAAAAGCGCCTCCTGCTCTGGACTGCCGGGAACGCGATCGCGTCTCTCTCTCTCTCTCTTCCCCCCACCCCCGGCTGTTCCCACCCGGGAATGTTCTGGCGGGCTAGGCGGAGGGTGCGTGTGCGTGCATGTGTGTCAAGGGTGGGGAGGCTAAGAGGGCGAGGTGAGATCCTGGCGGGGACCGCATTTCACCCGCCGAGCTTCCTTTTCCCCCGTCTTTTCCTCCGCTCGCCGACTTCCTTTCTCCCGTGGCTGACGGGTGGGTTTCCATCCTCCTCCTCCCTGCTGGACGTGGATCTGCGGCGTGGGTGGCCGTCCTTGTTGCCCGCCGGCGGCAGGTCGCGGCAAAGAGAGGGAGAGGGAGAGAGAGAGAAATGCCGCCGCTCCCCGGCTCGCCTCTTTTTCCCGGGATCGCCGTGATGCTTTGAGTTTTCCTTCTGCGGAGGTGGGGTGGAAAGAAGAAGAAGTGGGGCCCTTCCCCGCTTCTTCTCGGACTACCTAAGCGTTGGGTGCGCTGTCCCCATCTGGGCAAGTAGTGCTGACTCATCAGGTGTCGGAACGGGTGGGGCTGAGGAGCGGCTGGGGGTGGGGGGTGTTTCACAGAGCGGCTGGGGGTGGGGGGTATTTTACAAAGGGATGAGGTGGACTGAATTACCCCCTTGTATCTGCTGGCTGCAGCCTTCTGTGTGCAGAGTCCAGACACTGCTGACTCATCAACATGAGGTCACCCATAAGTATGCTCTGCACACACACAGACACACACACAAAAAAAGGAATGGGGGCTAACTAGGGTTAAGGGGAGGAAAGGAAAAAGGGGGACCCAAACAGATAATCTGCTGATTCATCATTTTGGGGGTAGTCAGACTTGACCTCGGATCCCCTTTCTTTCAGCTGTTTTGTCTATAAGCCCTTGTGACAGTTGCTGACCCTTAGCATTACTGTAGCACTGTGTGTATTTATAGGTAGGGAAGAGTGTGAACATGGTAAAAATGGTTTATGGGGTCATTGGGAATCCTTTGGGGAATGAATGGGAGAGCTGCTGGGATGTCCTTATACTCTGTGCACACCGATGCTGACACTCTTGTTTTGGATGGTAAAATTGTAGGTCCTGAAAACCTTAGCTTTATGGGAACACTCCTTCTGTTGCAGTGCATGTTGTCTCTTAGACCAGTGTTTTTCAACCACTGTGCCGTGGCACACTAGTGTGCCGTGACATAGTGAATAGAGAGAGAGAGGATGTGTATAATTAAGGTGACCAGATGTCCCTAGCAAGGCCGTGGGCTGGCAGTAACCGCCGCGGCTAGCTCCCTCCCCCCCCCCCCCCGGTCAAAGGTGTCCCTCTTTACCAATCTGAAAATCTGGTCACCTTAATCATGAGGTGAGTGAAGTATTTCATTGAATACACCGGTATTGTGTGATAATAATTTGTTATCCAGAGCAAATTTTTACAATGGCTACTGTATATTTAATGGGCACAGGCAGGCTGTATATGTTATTCAATGGGCAATGGCAGGCTGTAATTAATGGACACAGGGCAGGTTGTATAATCAATGGGCACAGGCAGGACACTGGTAGAATGTATATTATGAGCCTATGAGTTTTGAAGGATTTTAACTCTTGTGTTTTAGCTTGGTTGCTGAATGAGCTAAGGTTTTTGTACTTTTAAAGTTATTGTTGATACCATATTGTTTTTATTGACCCTCTTTTCCACTTACAGAGCTAGTTTACTGTTTTTCTTTGAAATAAATATTCAAAACATTATTGGTATCTATTTTTATTTTTGAAATTTACCGGTAGCTGCTGCATTTCCCACCCTAGGCTTATACTCGAGTCAATAACTTTTCCAGTTTTTTGTGGTAAATTAGGTGCCTCGGCTTATATTCGGATCGACCTATACTCGAGTATATACGGTATGTTTGATATACTATTCACATTTATTGGTACCATTTAATAATTGCATTTTTCTTTCAGTAGCTTTTGAATTATTGTTGGAACAATTTAAGCAACACCCCTGTATTGTGGTTACCTATGACTTCAGTATTTAGCTGTTGCCATCTAGGCTTGATAGGTTGCAGAAGATTATAGGGAATGGACTTCAAAGATCATTCAGAAACATTTGGTGGAACAAACTGGAGCTGTTTGTCTGATAGGGACTAGAAATGGAGCAAGCAAGTTTTATCCTGAAGCTTTTGCAGGCTTACACATACCTTGTCAAAACACAAGTCCAGATTGTTACAACCCTGACCTATGTGATCTGTGGTATTATTTTAGGGGTGCATAACAAACTACCTGCTTTATTTCACTTAACTAGAACTGAGGCATATGGACTGTAGGCAGTCATCTTTACTAATCTTGATTTTTACCAAATTGGCCGCCTAGTTGTAGATTCAGTTGGAAACAATGTATAAAGCCTTACTAAGAGCACACCTAGAATACTACATCCAGTTTTGGACACTACACTATAAAAAAGATATTGAGACCCTAGAAAAAGCGCAGAGAAAAGCAACCAAGATGATTAGGGGACTGGAGATTAAAACATATGAAGAAAAGTTACAGGAACTGGGCATGGTTAGTCTAGTGAAGAGTAGGACCCGGGGAGACATGATAGCAATGTTCCAATATTTGAGGGGCTGCCACAGAGAGGGAGGGGGTGAAGCTATTTTCCAAGGCACCTGAAGGGCAGAAAAGGAATAATAGATGGAAACTGATCAAGGAGAGATTCAATCTAGAAATAAGGAGACATTTTCTGACAACAATAAACCAAAGGAACAGCTTGCTTTCAGACATTGTGGGAGCTTTATCACTGGAAGCTTTCAAAAAGAGACGACTACCATTTGTCAGAAATGGTGTAGGGTCTCCTGCTTGGGCGAGGGGTTGGACTAGAAGACCTACAACATCCCTTCCAACTATGTTAATCTGTTAATAATTAAACTCGGGTATCCAGGAGTGATCTTATGAAGTCCACTTCAAACAATTCACCAGTGTTGTGAAAATATCTGTGTATTAACACAATACATAAAACAGAACATATAGACATACCAATGACCAACATACTTGAGCAAGAATCAAAATTATTGTCCTCTACTTAAAAGTTCTTAGAGCCAATATTTTCAGTGTCCAGGAAAATGCTAAACTGTAATACCCCATTAGGACAATCAACAGGTGGATGTGCAAAGGATTCTTGAAACAATCACTAACTTGTTTTAAAAGAGAAAGAGAGGAAGGGGGCGAGCTAAGCATATTTTCAGTTTGTTCCTTAGACAGTTTTTTCATCTCTATCAAATTCTCCATCTGCAGAATATTTTGGTGTGTTTACAGAAGTAGTTTCCAAAATAGTTAAAAGGAAAAAGCAAATAAGCTGCAATGTTGCCATGTTTTTCCCTTATAACTAAGTCATCAAAGCACTTTGTTCTGTTCCTTAGCTCTCTTGTTACCCCCACTTGAGAAAAATGGCTTGCCAGGAGGAAGTTGAAAGAAGTTTGTTCTATCAGCCCATAGAAAGTAAAATGCAAATAAGGCTGCATCAGGTTTCCAGTGACCATTCTAAATGTGTGTCATCATTCATGACTCATCTCCCTCAAAGTAACAGCTCAATTTGCATATTAAATCAGAATAGAATGAGCTAGAAGGGACCTTGGAGGTCTTCTAGTCCAGCCCTCTGCTCAAGCAGCAGAACCTTTACCATTTCAGATAAGTGACTGTCTAGATCAGGGATCCTCAAACTTTTCGAACGGGGCCAATTCACGGTCCCTCACACTGTTTGGGGGGCGGGGGGCTGGACTGGCTGGCTGGGTATGGCTTGGTGGTCATGTGACTGGGTGGGCGTGGCCAAATTAGCAGTCCATTTTGCCTTTGTCCTTGCTGTACTTGCTCAACTCAAGGAATCTATTTACTTAAGAGGACCTTTCTTCAAGGGAAAAAGAGCGCTAACTTTCTTGCCACTTGCCTAGCTTCATTAAAACAGCAGCTTCAGGCTCTTTAAAACAGGCCATTAAAGAATAAAACAAAAAGGATTTCCTTCAAAATAACTCCTGATCATATGTTTCAGATGACCACACAATAAACCAGACTGAGAACTGCAATTAAGACTGCAACTAAAAACCCCAAGATAGGCATTGAGAGACATTGGAAGCAGGCAGAAGGTGGCGAGAATATATATATACACATACACATACACATACACATACACATACACATACATACATACATACATACATACATACATACACTCTCTCTCTCTCTCTCCCCCCCCCCCATGGTGAATTAAGGAGGGATAATGGTGTTGGGAGCCGGATTATAGTTTGAAACAAAATGTACAAATCTCTATGAACACTGCACATAGCTTCATTTGTAGTGCAAAAAACATGAATACAATATTTTAAAATGAAGAACAATTTTAACCAACATAAATAGACTACTAATTCAATGGGAAGTGTGGGCCTCCTTATTTGGGATTACAGAGCTAAAAGTCTTTTAAGCCTGGAGAATTCACAAACTGATTTGCTTTTTGCTACACTTGTGCATGTGTATCTACACATGAATATCTACCAAAATTGTTCAGCAACCAATTTGGTGGATGTACTTTATATATGGGAAGAATCAAAGCAGTGGGTGAATTCTCCTTCAGGCATTATACTACGGTTGCATTTGAATTAGTGTTAGCCAATTTCAGCTGATTTTGAAAAAGCTAGGAGATGTGGAGACAAGTCCTCCACACACCCACTTTTAAAGCGCTACTTTAAAAGCAGCCCCTTCCCTACTCACCCATCGGCCCTGGATCACATGGCTGTGAAAAATCTGCAAGTGTGTTTTTAAAGGACTTTCAAAGACTTTTAAAGACACTACTTTACAAGCTGACAGCTGCTTTTCATCCCACGGGCCGGATACTTTTCATTGGCGGTCCGTATCCGGCCAGTGGGCCATAGTTTGAGGATGCCTGGTCTAGAGTCTAGACTCTTCTTAAAACCTCCAGTGATGGAACGCCCACAATTTCTAGAGACAACCTGTCTCTAATTGTCTTCACTGTTAGGAAGCTTCTCTTTAATTCCAGGTTGCTTCTCTCTTTGATTAGTTTCCAACTATTGTTTCTTGTCCTGCCCTCTGGTGTTTTGGAGAATATTTTTTTAAAATGTTTAATTACAGTCATTATTCTACTTTAAACAATCTGCATGTCTCACCCATGCCTCGGCATTCCCATCATAGTATCATGGGAACTCTGATAATTGTAGTCTATGATAGTTGTAGTCTATCATAGTATAGTAGGGAACTAAGTTCTGCTGTAGTCCAACCTTTTTGGAGAGTAGCAGGTTGAAAAAGTCTGTTTCCGTTTGTGTCTTTGGGGAGATAGATAGTTAACTGGATTTCCTAGGCTTCTTTATCTCCAGACAGTACTGGAGCAGCTCCAATCAGCTTCTCCATTCCCAAAAGTAGAGTTCAATTGTTCGGTTTTGTGGAGTGAGCAAACCTGTGCCAGAATACATTAGTTGAACATTAGCTATGTTTCTGTGTTGATCAAGTAGCAAGGTTGAGGGGCTACATAAGACCAAGAAAAAAGTTTTCTTTTCATTTCTAATAAGGTAGTGGAGTCAATTTCTCCAGATGTTGACTATGAGCCATAGAAGAAGGTTTGGCCCTGTGAAAACTCTGGTCTGCATTTTCCTCAGGGAAATGGAGGGAAAAGGTGGTACATTTTTCCACTTCAGTAATTGAAACCTAGTCAGTTATTATGAGACAGAGCTTGTTTTTCTGCTGCAGTGTGCCAATTCTCAATTTGCTACAAGATTTGTGCTGCCATTTAAAAAAAAAACTAAAATACCTCAAAGGCTGACTTTTTTTCCCCCCAGCAATGTTTTAAAAAGTTACCAGAATTAAAATATGGAAGGTAAATCTGTCTGGGTAAGTACCGAAAGACTGACCGCGTTCTTGTGGTGCTTGGTACTTGTCAAGATTTCCAAGAAGAATGTGTGTGTAAAAAGTACCCAACATTTTGCCCTGCTGTATGGGAAATTCAGCAAGCTTTGGAAAGGCACATATCAGAGGAAGAGTTTGGAGAGCAACATATCCCTTAATTTAAGAACTATATTTCAAGGATTTACCAATAAGACAGAATAACGACACTTCTTGGAAAGACAAATTGAGTTTTCTCTCTCTCTTTTTAATGGTTTATGTGTTTTCACTACCTACAATAAGTGCTTAGTGAACAGGTACTGTCTGGGTCAATTGCTTACATAATAGCACTTTTTCAGTTCCTAGTTCCTACCTCTATTACCCAACCATTGATTAAACAAGTCCCAAGTTCTAAAATATTCCATGTCTTCTTTTTCTTTTATCTTCAGTGTTACTTGAGTCCTCATTTTTCTGAACTGCTTTTTAAGAGGCCTCCTGCAGACCCCCCCCCCCTTTTTAGCAGCATGACTCTCCCCAAAGAAGCTTTACATAATATTGTGGATGTGATTGTTTTTATGGACAAGGGTATCAAGTTATTTTATTTTAAAAAGAAAGACAAACATCGTATTAGGGTAATTGTGGTTATCCTGCTTTTCTACTTAGCTCTTTAAGTATTGAGCAGTTCTGATGAATGTTTGTTGCCTGTAGTAGATCATCTTATCTATTTTGATGATCAGTTATCTTTGTCAACAAAATTCGTAGGACACTACGAAAATCAGAGATGAAGAACTCTATAGATTAGAAGCAAAATGGAGCTCACCAGGACACCATCCAACATCCATGTAAGGCTTGGAAGCCATCTTTGTATTGGGCCTCAAGCCTGCCACATATTCAAACGTATTGTACTGTGGGAAACTGGGAGGGAGATTGTATGAAGCATGGGAGACATGTACCAAAATAACATTCCTTTTCAAAGAGTCAAGGTCGTTTGTCCCTGCACCTGGACTGATGTGGATGGGAGGATTCTTCCTTCATGACAGTGGCTGATTGGGCCATGTGATGGACATGTGGGTGCTGGATCAGGGTCTTGAATTTTCAATTGGTTGGGAGAAACCTGGAAGCTTTCAGATTCGGGTTTTCCCAGATGTGCCAACGTGGCTCCTCTAATAAATTTGAACTATGAGAAATCTCAGATTCTTATTTGATTGAGGATGCTATTTGGAACCCTGACATTCCAGGAACTTGAGCAAAGGTCCTTCTCCATAGGTGCCTTCCTTTCTTATTATTGCCAGCTTCCTAACTGTTCTTTGATTCCATCTTGGTCTTGTAAAAGAAAAAGGAGGAGGAGGAGGAGGAGGAAGAGGAGGAGGAGGAGGAGGAGGAGGAGGAGGAGGAGGAGGAGGAGGAGGAGGAGGAGGATGATGTGGGGTAGAGGCAATGTCAGCTATTATTGACCCCACAACCACTTCTCCGAGTGTGATCCATTCCTCATTATTCCTCCAAACAGGAATGTTGGAAGATAACTGAAGTGACTAGGATTTCTGGAAACTGCTTTATATTTTCCCTGACTGTATTTTAGGGAAATCCAAGATTTCATGCAGGCAAATCTAGATCCAGGGGTGAGAGTTGAGAGTGGTCTTGCACCAGTCCAAAGTCAGTCAAGAAATTAGAAGAAGCACATATTTGGGTAAATCAGATCCCAGAAGGAAATTATTTGCCAACAAAATTGGACTCCCAAAATTGGACTCAGGCATGTTTTTTGATTTCAAGGAGCCCCACTGAACATTTATGTTGCACTCACTTGGTCTTTCAGCATATGTGAGGGCTGGGGATCTTTTTCCTAACCCTGCTATGTCAGATGATCATCCTGCTGCTTGATCTCTATGATAGAAGTTGGCCACTGCCTATCCATCTGAAACTCCAGGTGTCCCATTTTGGGAATCAATCAAGATAGAATTCATCCAATTTAGAACTAAGGAGAAATTTCCTGACAGTGAGAACTATTAATCAGTGAATGACTTGCCTCCAGAAGTTGTAGATGCTCCAACACTGGAGGTTTTAAAAAAGAGAGTGGACAATCATTTATCTGAAATAGTATAAAGTCTTCTACCCTCTTTCTTCCTTCCAAGTAAAATTCATTTTCAAAAGAATGACTGAAATAAGAGAGCTGGATCAGTTGACTTCAAGGACTTTCCACAACCTTGTCTACATACAAGGGAATGAATTGGGATATCATTGGTCATTGCCAAAAGCAGAATAGTTTTTGGCTTCCTTGATCTAAGTGGGTTGGACTTCCAGTCATAATTCCAGTATCATAATTCTCAATCATGGTAGATTTCCAACATACCTGGAGGGCACCAGTTTGCCAAATCAAAGCAAATGTGAAGATGAAATTAAAAGCAACAGCAGAGTTCTTGGTGGCTTGAGACCATTTCTGGATCCTTAATTGGAGTTTCCTGTTGGTATTCAGTACATGAAATGTAAGAGAAGGAGCGAAATGTAAAGAGAAGATTCCTGTCCCATTATATGAGAATTTAACTTTACAAATAATGGAATCAATCTGCCCCATGCCCATTTCTCTGTAGCACTTGAAAAGATCTAGTCAACATTGACTGATTCTAGATCAAATAATTCATCAGGGTTGGATCCTATTAGTAGTTGAATGAAAAATGACCAAGAGATTGAGGCTGTAGGTCTAAACTAACCAGCAAGTAGGGGAAAACACTTCTGCAAAAAAAAAAAAAAAGTGCCACACCACTTTTTATATGTTGGCCAAGTGAACGCCATGGACAAGTCCAGGGAGTCTCTATTTTTACAATAGTCACTCACAGTTCTGATTGTTTAGCTGCCAATGGAACTATACCTCCATCTGGTGGAGAGTTAAGGTAGGTGCCTACTTTGGAAATACTATGGGATAGGATATAATTCAGCTGAATATAAATTGGTTTTATTTACAGATGGCGTTCCCTGTTTATTTCTAAAAATACCCATGTTCCAACAGGGACAAAAGTAAATGAATGCAGTATAAGTGTCGGCTATAATCCACTCCAAATTATTTCAGCCATTAAGGATGAAGATACTGGCATTTGGGACTTCAGCCAGTAAGAATTACTGATTATCATCTCTACACATCCTTTATGCAGAATGTGATGCTCTCATTAAGTTGAACAAAGGGCTGAAAGTTCCAAGGTTGCCAAGGTCAAGCCCCACTCCTTTATTTGTCCCAGCAGAAGGCCTTAAAAGGCAAATCTTGACTTGGAATCCATCATTTTGTTCCCTGACAGTTCCTCCACATTGTAGGTCAACAAAGGTATGATGCAGGTCTCTTGTGTGGGAACTTATCATCTCATAGGCTGCAACTCCAGAGGTAATCCAACTCCCTGTCCAAGGAAAAAATCCTTATGTCATCCTGGATAAATGAAGGTTCATTTTTTTTCTTGAAAAACTTCCACTGATGGGGCACCCACAACTTTGGAAGGCAAGCTATTCCATTGAATTAATATATTTCAATGTCAGGAAATTTCTCCTTAGCTCCAGGTAGGATTGGGAAGCTTTAAGGAGCTTCCATCACTGCTTCTTGTCCTTCCCTCAGGTGTTTTGGAGAATAAGTCACCCCCCTCATCTCTCTGACTATCCTTCAAGTACTGGAAAACAGCTATCATGCAACCCCTAACCTTTTTCTTGTTGGACTAGCCATACTTAATTCCCTTAACCATTCATCAGATGGTTTAACCTCCAGACCACTGATTGTCTTTGATGCTCTTCTCTGCACTCTTTCCAGGAACTCAACATCTATTTTATATTGTGGCCACCAGAACTGAACACAGTATTCCAAATGTGGTTCTCTCCAAGGTCCCAGATAAAACAACTGTGGAGAGAGGCGTATCTACAAATGGCAGTTCACAACATCTACAAAATGACTTGATATCCCCATCCTTTCATAGGACACAGCTGGAGAAGTTTTGTGTCACCAAAGTGCCTTACAAACTGAAGACTCTGGATGCCCCAAAGATGCTTTTTTTCAAGAGGCAACTGGAGTTTCCAGTTTTTCTTTGAAGACAGTTCGCCTCTCATCCAAGAAGCAAATTGGTGTGGAGCGTTCTTGGAACTGTTGAACTGTTTTTACAACACAGTCCTTTCAACAGTTCCAAGAAGGCTCTACACCAATTTGAGAAGCGAAACGTCTTCAAAGAAAAAAACCAGAAGGTCCAGTTGCCTCTTGAAAAAAGCACCTTTGGGACATCTATGACCTGACTGACTAAGAATCTCCATAGACATGAAGTCTATGGATATATCGGGACTATACATCTCTTGATTACTGACTAGCTTTTGGGCATATTGGCTGATAATTCTGGCAGCAAATTCTAAAAATAGAAACAGCTCCAGTGCTTTTTGGAAGGCTAGGAGGACAAGGGCCTGCTGAACATCAAGGGGAAAAAGTGTTCTATAGAGCAGGGGCTGAAAGAGAAAAGACACAATTCCTAACTCCCAGAGTGAAAAGGTTTTAGGGAAGAGACCAGGTAGGATCCCTTCTGGTAGGATAGGTAGATGCCCTTAGAGAAAGGCAGTCCTGCAGATAGCCTATGCCAAATAGAGCTTCAATTATGTTGGAAGACTACACAGATGCCTGGAAAGCATCAATCTCATCAAAACTCAACTCACTATTGGGAAATAGTGGTCCTACAAAGTCTTGGGAAACCTAACCAGCTGGCCTAGGAGGATAATAAGTAGAAGCTACCTGAGTGTAAATAGAAAGAAATACCGTATATACTCGAGTATAGGTCGATCCGAATATAAGCCGAGGCACCTAATTTTACCACAAAAAAACTGGAAAAGTTATTGACTCGAGTATAAGCCTAGGGTGGGAAATGCAGCAGCTACCGGTAAATTTCAAAAATAAAAATAGATACCAATAATGTTTTTGAATATTTATTTCAAAGAAAAACAGTAAACTAGCTCTGTAAGTGGAAAAGAGGGTCAATAAAACAATATGGTATCAACAATAACTTTAAAAGTACAAAAACCTTAGCTCATTCAGCAACCAAGCTAAAACACAAGAGTTAAAATCCTTCAAAACTCATAGGCTCATAATATACATTCTACCAGTGTCCTGCCTGTGCCCATTGAATATACAACCTGCCCTGTGTCCATTAATTACAGCCTGCCATTGCCCATTGAATAACATATACAGCCTGCCTGTGCCCATTAAATATACAGTAGCCATTGTAAAAATTTGCTCTGGATAACAAATTATTATCACACAATACCGGTGTATTCAATGAAATACTTCACTCACCTCATGATTAAGGTGACCAGATTTTCAGATTGGTAAAGAGGGACACCTTTGACCGGGGGGGGGGGAGGGAGCTAGCCGCGGCGGTTACTGCCAGCCACGGCCTTGCTAGGGACGTCTGGTCACCTTAATTATACACATCCTCTCTCTCTCTATTCACTATGTCACGGCACACTAGTGTGCCACGGCACAGTGGTTGAAAAACACTGGTCTAAGAGACAACATGCACTGCACAGAAGGAGTGTTCCCATAAAGCTAAGGTTTTCAGGACCTACAATTTTACCATCCAAAACAAGAGTGTCAGCATCGGTGTGCACAGAGTATAAGGACATCCCAGCAGCTCTCCCATTCATTCCCCAAAGGATTCCCAATGACCCCATAAACCATTTTTACCATGTTCACACTCTTCCCTACCTATAAATACACACAGTGCTACAGTAATGCTAAGGGTCAGCAACTGTCACAAGGGCTTATAGACAAAACAGCTGAAAGAAAGGGGATCCGAGGTCAAGTCTGACTACCCCCAAAATGATGAATCAGCAGATTATCTGTTTGGGTCCCCCTTTTTCCTTTCCTCCCCTTAACCCTAGTTAGCCCCCATTCCTTTTTTTGTGTGTGTGTCTGTGTGTGTGCAGAGCATACTTATGGGTGACCTCATGTTGATGAGTCAGCAGTGTCTGGACTCTGCACACAGAAGGCTGCAGCCAGCAGATACAAGGGGGGTAATTCAGTCCACCTCATCCCTTGTAAAACACCCCCCACCCCCAGCCGCTCTGTGAAACACCCCCACCCCCAGCCGCTCCTCAGCCCCACCCGTTCCCAGACACCTGATGAGTCAGCACTACTTGCCCAGATGGGACAGCGCACCCAACGCTTAGGTAGTCCGAGAAGAAGCGGGGAAGGGCCCCACTTCTTCTTCTTTCCACCCCACCTCCGCAGAAGGAAAACTCAAAGCATCACGGCGATTCCCGGGAAAAAGAGGCGAGCCGGGGAGCGGCGGCATTTCTCTCTCTCTCCCTCTCCCTCTCTTTGCCGCGACCTGCCGCCGGCGGGCAACAAGGACGGCCACCCACGCCGCAGATCCACGTCCAGCAGGAGGAGGAGGATGGAAACCCACCCGTCAGCCACGGGAGAAAGGAAGTCGGCGAGCGGGAGGAAAAGACGGGGGAAAAGGAAGCTCGGCGGTGAAATGCGGTCCCCGCCAGGATCTCACCTCGCCCTCTTAGCCTCCCCACCCTTGACACACATGCACGCACACGCACCCTCCGCCTAGCCCGCCAGAACATTCCCGGGTGGGAACAGCCGGGGGTGGGGGGAAGAGAGAGAGAGAGAGACGCGATCGCGTTCCCGGCAGTCCAGAGCAGGAGGCGCTTTTTTCCAAAATAAACACAGTGGATCATCTATCTCAGTGTTTCTTCACCTTGGAGACTTGAAAGTGTGTGGACTTCAACTCCCAGAATTCTGGGAGTTGAAGTCCACATATTTTCAAGTCTTCAAGGTGGAGAAACACTGATCTATCTAATTAATATAATTAGTTATAATTAGTTGGGAGGGAAAAGCGCTTGGTGCAAGAAGGACTTCTTTCAACCAGCGGAACCCCCTGGTGCAATCGGGCTGCGATTGGCGGCCGTCCTTGCTACAATCCGCGCCGAGCTCTGATGAGGGGGAAATTAGATTCCGGCTGATGCGGCAGGGGCTGCGCTGGTGGGGACGGGTGGAGGGGATGGGACTTGGAGTCCTACCATCTTGGCGAGTGGGGAGTCTCATCCCACCCCGCCCCGCCCGTCCCCGCCAGCGCAGCCAGGCTGCGATCGGCGGCCGTCCTTGCTACAATCCGCGCCGCCCGCCTCATCAATGGGGTAAAGTCCTTACGTCCAGCTCTCATGCGGGCGTAAGGAAAGTCCTCTCTTTCCCCCTCATCAGAACACAAGCCCGGGAAGCGAGTGGAAGTTCTCTGCGCGACTGAAACGGAAGCCACGGCAGGAGAGTGAGGCTGCTGCTGGCCATTTCACCTCGCGCAGAGGAACTTCCACTGGGTCCCGAATGGAGGAGAAAAAGGGGCGCCCCTTTTTCTCCTCCATTTGGGCAAATTTTTTCACTGACTCGAGTATAAGCCGAGGCAGCTTTTTTCAGCCCAAAAAGTGGGCTGAAAAACTCGGCCTATACTCGAGTATATACGGTATTTAGCGGCTGAGGCTGAAAGTGGAACCAGGATCGCAGTGAACTATCTGTTTTCATTTCATTGTGCAAGGGCAATTTCTCAAGAGTACAAAAGATCAATTGTATGGAAAGAATCTACGAAAGGCAATCAGGCTAAAATAAACATATGGTATTTGAATTTAGGCTTCAGTGACCCTGAATTGCTAGGCTAAAGATGGAAGCAGAGTCTATATAAATAGAGAAACCAGGGCAAATGATGAATCAGGTGGACTCTAGATTCCCCACCCACCCCTGCTGCCAAACATCAAGTTAAATTTTGTTCATGGCTAAATATCAGGGAAATGTTAGGTGACTCTTTATAGTGAAAGCCAGTACTGTGGCAAGAACTGGTTTTTTTTTTAATTTGAATGATTCTGTTTAATGAGGTAGAAAGTAAACAATTTTTAACTTTTTTTAGAAAAATGAAGAACATTCTTGCTTTTTTTTACTTTTATCCCACCCTTTTATTACTTTCAATAAACAAGTCAAGCAGACAAGTCTGATGCTCCTTTCTCCTCCTATTTTCCCCACATAACAACCTTATTGGGCCAAGATTAAATAGCCCAAAGTTACTGAGCCAGCTTTTACACTAAGACAGGACTGGAACTCACAGTCTCTCACTTTCTAGCTCGGTGCCTTAGCCACTAGACCAAGCTGGCTTATAGATGGAGTGTGGGGTATTTGCATTTATCTTATTTCCAAGGTCAAGGAAAGGTGTGCGGCTGTATATACGTCTGCCTTTCACTGTCAACAATCTCTGCAGCAGCCTACAGGTTTCCCCATCTTATCAATTAAATCTCGTGTGAAGTCCTCATGAAGAAATATCTTCTCTGGCATGTTTCAGATTAGGGAACAAAGCCATCAGGGAGCCTTCTGAGTCAGGCACAGTGGTGGGACAGAAAACAAAAGCATAGTATTCTGTACCAACTGACATCACTAAGGAAAAATGCACAAAAGGAAATGTGACAAGAATTTAGAATCTAAAACTTCCTGGGAATGAGTAGAAAAACAGCATCCTGTGCATAGGAAAATTATCAGGAACTGATAGATTTGCTGTAAGAGCAAACTATATAAATCAATGTAGTGTGACATTAATCCATTAATTAGTTAATATCACCCAAGTTGAATCACCAGCATCAAAGGAATTGCAACTAATTATAACAAGCCTTAGTAAATTACTCTCCCACTTATCCAATGTATTCAAAGCAATGCATTTCACCTATTCTATGAATGGATATTTTTTTTAAAAAAATCTTCTACTGATTACCAGGACGTGATATTTCAGTATATTATTCCAGAGGTCATGTAAGTAAATACTAATGATTATCTGACTTTGTAAACATAGTAGGGGAATCATGTTAATCTGTGATAGCTAAAAAAAAAGTCTGGTAGCATTTTTCAGACTAACAAATTCATTAAAAATAATAGTTTTGTGAGCTACAGGTCATGTCGTCAGATGCAGCTAGATAGATATAGGATTAAAATTTGTGTGATTTGAGAGGAAATGGGGAGGAAAGGGAAGACAGATGTAGATCATATGTGAGACAGATTACAAGTACCTTATCAGTAAAAAATGGATGTCCTGCTCTATGCAAAGAATTCGAACTTATAAGTGCAACATATAAGGACATATTAGTTCAATTACAATATCCATTTACTATGAGCGAATCATTTTTTCCCATCTCTTTGGTAAATCAGTATCTTGAATTAGTTCCTGTTTGTTTATGGAAGAATGTTTTCAGATGCTTTTTAAAAGGAACGTTTGTAGACTCTTCCATAATTCTTCAGATTCTGCCCACCAACATCCTGGTGTCCAGACGTTAAATCATTGTGGAAGCCATTGGGATCTACCAGAGCAGTTAATACCATTTTACATTGGGGGAGGGGGAGGGCAGAAGGTGTATCTCCAATGGGTGACATGCAGAGAAAGTAGAAACTATGGCCTCTTGTTAAAGAACATTGTACTCTGTGACTTGAACTGCTCCCACCACTTTGCTTGAGATTTTATGGTGAGGTTGTTTTTTAGGCAAGTATAATACAGGTTTAAGGAAATCTGTTAAAAGTAAGTCAACACAATGGACAGTAGGATATTTAGAATATTGTCAAGATAATAACATCCTTAGTCAAGCTCGGTTCCTGATGGGTTCTTGGAAAAGCAATAACAGAGTGATTCATCCTTCCTGACTTTTGTTTCCTCTTCTTAGCCTGCAATCCTGGGATCTGCAGTAGTCTTCCACTCATCCAAGTACGAGTAAATCAGATGCTGCTGAGATTTATTTTGAGATGACAATTAAAGTTGCTTAAAAGGTGCCACTTACAGAGTGCTAAGCATTGTGTAAACCAGTGTTTTTCAACCACTGTGCCGCGGCACACTAGTGTGCCGTGACATAGGTAAGGTGTGCCGTGGGAAAATTACTTTATATATAGTCAATATAGGCACAGAGTTACATTTTTCTTAACATTTCTAAGGTGGTGTGCCTCGTGATTTTTTCATGAAAAAAGTGTGCCTTTGCACAAAAAAGGTTGAAAAACACTGGTGTAAACAGCCTGCTTGAGAATAAGTGTTCCTCTGAGAATATCAGCATAGTATATTTGATTATTATTATGATTAAAGTTTGCCTGGGATTGTGTTCATTAATCTGCTTGTTTGGGTTGTGATTCTTTGCAGACCTCCAGTTCGGCTGAAAGTCTCATTAAAGAAAACAACAGAACAAATCTACTCGTGATTTGTATGTATTGGACAAAATGTTCACAGGGTGTTATAAAGAAAGTCCAAGATGGCAGCCATGACAGCGTATTGAAGCACCACCTTTATTCAACTGTTTCCTAGGACGTTCCTGGTCTTGGAGCAGTGGAAAAGGACACAACACAGAGGTGGATTCCTACTGTTTGGGCCCAGTTCGGCCGAATAGGTAGTAACTCAGCCGACACGTGACCATACCGGTTCTATCCTGAGTGCCGCCATTTTTATTTTCTGTCTGCACATGTGCAGAACAATCTTCATTGAAAAAATGTAATTTCCCCCCCCTTTTTAATGGTGGTGTGCATGCCAGTCCCAGAGCGGCCTCGAGAATGGACCGTTTTTTGCAAAAATTGAGGCTTCAGCAGAACTGGGGAAAGGCAAAAATGCCTCCATTTTGTGAAAAACAGCCCATTTTCTGCCCATTTTTCACATAAACAGGAGTGTTTTGATTTCCACCGCCCTGCTGAAGCTGAAGAGTGTTCCTGGGGCAGGGAGGACAAAAACTTTTTTTCTTACTAGGTAGTTGCAGGCGTTCCCTTAGCTCCAGTGAGCCGGGAGGGCCCCCCCCCCGTCAAAACTTTTTGCCACCGTTTGGTGACATGGCTTGGTGAAGGGGTCATGTGACTGAGTGTGCGTGAATGATGTCATGTTGGCCATGCCCACTCAATTACATGCCATGCCCACCAAACTGGTAGTAAAAATTTTTGAAACCCACCTGTGACACAACAGGTACTTGTTGAACATAAGACAATATAGAGAAGGTATAGTTTAGTTGCACTCCTTTAAGTGAGAGAAATATCTTTTCTGGCCTGGGTCATATCCAGACGACTATTCATAATGAGCATTCTCTGAGTTCCTGGTTATGTTGAAAGCACGAGAAGAAGAAAAACTATGAAGCAAGTTTTCACAATGAAGCAACTCTTCTAGCTGATTCACACATACCTGAGGTGCAGTTGTCCAGCAGCAGCTTCATGAGGTATTTCAGTCAGCTGTCAGTGACTCAGTGACTCGGGGACATGAGTGAAATTATATCATATGATTGTAAACCCATGTGGTTGGAATGAGATACTTTTGAACAGGCCTATATAGCAGGATTGATCGTCCTTTATCAGCTGGCCATATTGAATTTTCAGAGGGAGAGGACTTTTCTATACTTCCAGTGCCCATCATGATTTATTTTCTACTTCTATTTCTACCAAGGATGATGAGGAAGATATTCAGTGACGCAAAATTGACTCCAGCAGCAGATTGTTAGTTTGTATAGACCAGTGGTGGATTCAAAAATGTTTACTACAGTTCTGTGGCAGTGACTTGGTGGGCATGGCTTGGTGGGCAGTGGCAGAGGAAGGATATTGTAAAATCCCCCAATCCCTCCAATCAGCTGGGACTCAAGAGGCGAGAATAGATGGGGGCGGGGCCAGTCAGAGGTGGTATTTATCGGTTCTCTGAACTACTCAAAATTTCCACTATCGGTTCTCCAGAACTGGTCAGAACCTGCTGAATACCACTACTGATATAGACTACCTAAAGTTGAGAGAGAGTATTAAACTCCAGTGTCTCAATGCGTTCATCACTACAGGACACCACACCGGTCCTCTCAAATTAGCTGGTTACAGAACTTACGTCCACACGGACTCTTTTCCATTATTGCTCCTGCTCAGTCAAGCTTACTTTCAGGATTCATGTTAAGGTGTTTTCACTTTTAGTTATTCGTAACGAACAGGATTTTGATATCAGCAAAACAGTTGCTTTGAAGCAACTGTTTGGAATCAGGAGTAGAAAAACCTGATAGTAACCTCTCCAAGGAGTCTGGCAAGCTTTATGAAATTTACTCAGTGCAGTATTTATAGCTTGGTTTTGGCCACTTGCGACACTCTTTTCAGTTCTGTAAACTTTGCATAGCCTACAGTGTCTCTGATCTTATGCCATTCTGCTGCAAGTTGTCATAACTTACACATTCTCGTGACTAAGGTGGAGGTGGGGATGGGACTTAGAGCTTAAACCTGAGGAGGCAGGGGTGTCTCATTGTCCTGTTTGTGACTCTGTTGAAAGCCAACATGAACCCAGTGCTCTCAGTTTATAGATTCTGACTTGAGTTGAAAGTATTTGATTCCACCTCTTTTTCTATAGCAGCCATCCCTGGACAGTTGCTCTCCATATGGTAAAGATTCTGGTATGACTGATACCAGAAACTCAAAGGACATTTTATATCTGCCGCCTGTTTCCTAGCTTCTCATAGACTTTTATCAGAGCCCAGAAACATCTTTCATAGCCACAGTAGTTACCTAATTAGCTGTCTCTCTCTTTCCTCCCCAAACTGCTTCAAGAGAACAAAGCTTTTCTCCTAGAGAGGGAGGAGTGGTGTGATGTCCTTTGGCTACATGTTAAAGTAAGTAGCTCTATTCAGGAAGATCTTGACAGGTGTAAATTGTCAGGGGAGCAGCTGGTCAATCTGCCATTCTAAATGCAATGCAAGAGGTTGCTGTCTTCCTTGTCTAAATCAGGCTTTGTGTCAAAATTCCATGTGTCCATTTTGAGCTCCTTATTAGTTCAGTAAGAGAAATTTCAGAAAGGACACCAGCCCTTACCTTGGTGCAAAGAGTGCAGGACATGTATGAGTTCCCATTGTTCTTTATTGCAAAAGGTTTGTAGGAATAACAAAGGTTATCTGTAGGCAGATACCTTCTCCCTAATGCAGAGAGATGTCAAGCAGGGAACACACTGCCAGTCAGGATTGTCAGTCTGAATTTATTACAGATTTGGTTTCCTACTCCTTGGCCTGCATTGTGCCACAGCTTGCTGTGTCTAAAAATGGAATGGATTGAAAAATACCCAAACAAGATAAAGTCTTACCTTAATTCTAGTCTGATTTGCTGGGCAAGTTCCAGCTCAGATCTCTGACAGGAAGTAGTAGGAAAGACACGAAATAGATATAGTGAGGACAATTAACCAGTGGAACAGCTTGCCTTCAGAAGCTGTGGATGTTTCATTACTGCAGTTTTTAAAGAAAAGACTGGGCAGTCACTTGTCTAAAATGGTATAGGGATGTGATGGCGAATCTGTGGCACGCATACCCAAAGTGTCACCCGGAGCCATGTCACCTGGCACGCGCGGCATCACCTGTTCCTCTTCCAGGTTTCTGGTGTTGCATGCGCATGCGACAATCAGCTGGCCTTTGGTGTGTTGGCAGTGCTGGAAACCAAAGAGCTGGTCTTCCCATTTTCCGCTGTGAGCATGAATGCTGGCCAGTTGATTGGTTTGTACGCATGCGCGGCAGTAACCAGAAGACTGCACTGGAAACCGGAAGTTCATTTTCTGGCACGTGCATGCCCCCTGGGCAGCTCCTCTTCCTGTTCACGGCCCAGAGAAGCGTGAAGTGTTCTCTTTTTGGCACTCAATGCCAAAAAGGTTCGCCGTCACTGGTATAGGGTCTCCTGCCTGAGCATTGGGCTGGGCTACAAGACCTCCAACATCCCTTCCAGCTCTGTTCTGATTAAACTTACATGCTGTGTATGTGTGTGTGAATGCACACATATGCACCTACGTATGTTTAATTGAACCTTCCGCATCTTGACCCATTCCCCTTTCTACTGATTCCCACGGTCCTTGTGCCATTCCACCCTGAAACTCTGCCATGGCAGCAATAGAACTGGAATTGGATGGCATTTTAAAGAGTAGGGCTGGTTATGTGCTACAGGCTTTGAGACAGGCTGAGCTGTCACTGGGCCTATTGACAAAATATGGGCATTGTGGCAGTGAAGAACTTTAGTTTGAGGAAACTGCCAGAGCTGCTCCCCGTGCGTGTTCCCTCCCTTCAATTTCTGGCTTTATCATTAATGAACTTGAAGCCGCTGCTTCTGAGAGAATACACAAGTAGGCAAGATCTCCAAACCGAAGGGTGGGAAGAATCTTGCCTACAGCTTTAGAAGAGAAATGGAATGTACAGAAAGCTAATCAGGTTCATTAGAGCTGGTGGGAAAAATAGTGAGGCTGGCTACCAGCCATATTTTCTGATTTTAAATGGGAGCCACAGTCTGTATAGGCTTTAAGTGATAGTTACTCAGAGTTCACTGGATGTTTTTTAAAAAAAAAACACCTGCATTTATACTTATAATGAAATGTAACAAACACCCTCTCCCACTGCTTCTGATGTGCCCTTCTTTCTTCTCCTCTACCAGCCTAACGTGAATCTTTTAACAATGCCATCTCCATGTGGGTCTATTTATACATGACAAATGTTATGGGGCATTTATCCTGATAGTTATTACCACATTTATGCCATCATTCATTTAATGGGAAATTATTGTTTTCTTTTCTTTTTTGCTATTCAATGTCTGGCTTCATTCCAAGTGATGATCATTCATTATTTATTCCTTCTCCATCTTTGTTACTTTATGGGTAACTTTAGTACAGTATCTTCCAGAGCTATTTCTTTGCTCTGAAGCATGGCTATGAATTCAGACATAAAAGAGAAGTGTGGGATTTCCTGTGATAGGTGAAATGCAAATCTATGTCACCCTATGTGGACAAAAGCAAGAATGAAGGCTGGTAGGGCTTTTTAAAATGCTTTAACTGCACATTCTAATAACCAACAGATTTAACTGATAAAAGGAAAGGCAGAAAAGATGAAGGCCTGAGGGAAAAAAACGTAGACACTTCAAAAGAGTAATTGGGTAGCAGTCAGTAATAAAGGACATTGTGTTTGCTACTCCAAAACCTAATCCAGCAGTTTAAAAGGTGGCTCTGTAAACACAAAGATTGCTTGTTTGGCTAATTTGAACAAGAAATGTGTACTACATTGAGTATACTAAATAGGTTTATAAAGCCGATATGTATAGATACCTTAAATCAGTGTTTCTCAAACCTTGGCAACTTGAAGACGTCTGGACTTCAACTCCCAGAATTCCCCAGCCAGCATTCTCTGGCTGGGGAATTCTGGGAGTTGAAGTCCAGACGTCTTCAAGTTGCCAAGGTTGAGAAACACTGCCTTAAATGTTCAGAACTATGGGAAGAACCCAGAGGTGGTATTCAGCCAGTTCTGACAGGTTCTGGAGAATCGGTAGCAGACATTTTGAGTAGTTCAGAGAACCGGCAAATAGGCTAGCTCCATCCCTGCTGCCTCCCAGCTGATCTTCTTTTGTTGCCCTGAACAGGAGAATGGAGCTCGAAAGCAGGTTAGTAGGGTGGGGAGGAATGGGGATTTTACAGTAACCTTCCCCTGCCATGCCCATCGAGCCACGCCCGCCAAGCCACAGGCACAGAACCGGTAGTACAATTTTTTGAATCCCACCACTGTAGGAACCATAGACCCAGCAGTAATTAATCTGGTCTGAGGACACATTAATCTTATCCTTAATTTAGACATGAAATGGAAATTACAAAGCACTTACATGGGATTTTTTTTTACATTTTCACTTTCTGATAATCAGATTATATCCCCCATGGCAATTTTAGGTTCCTCTTGGATAAAATATATAGGACTATAGTACCCACAGTGCTTCAATTTTTCCCTTGTAAGAAAAATAGAAGTTTCAATATGGGAAACTGACTGAAATTGCAGAAGTTGTGATCTCAAAATAGATTTATCATATTCATGTATATTTGAATCCTTAATATATCTGATTTTTATTCATGGTTGCCTAATTTGGCTGAAAAGTAATTTAACTCTACTAGGGAAACAAACAACGGTAAGAATTTGTGATGGCAGAGATGTGGATTTTTCCACTAAAGCATATTTTAATCTTTGATTTTGGTTCTTCAATCTCTTCACCTCTCCCTTCCCCTTTCCTTTCCCCCCAAATAATCTACCTCCTTCCACCTTCCTTATTGCTTAATGGCTGAAATACTTTTGTTTGATCCAGAATGCTTCCCCAGGGATTCAGGATCCTGGAGAATGGATGTCCCTGAAGACAATCCCTAATCTCACCAAATTAATCATGTGATAGCCCAATTGATTAATCAAATCTAGATAATACTTGATGACCCATAAAGAGCAGAATCTTACTGAACTACTGTCAGGATAATATCACATCATCTTGCAGCAGGGGACAATTATTTCTATGGTGCCAAACCTGAAATGAGGTCCAGGGCAGAAGAACACCATGACTTCAAAATCTAAGGGATCGGTTTGGACCAAACTCAACAGCACTTTTTCATGTGGCTTTCAGAAAAATAGGATCGCCAAGGTCCAATGACAGATATGGAACAGGAAGATCAGATGCTTTTCATCCATCAGATTTTTTTCACTGACAAAACTAGAGAAAGAGGTGATTACTTTGCTGATCTTCTTTGCCTTAAATGGTTTACAAAATCCATTTGGAAAATTTTGACATCCCTCCAGAAAGTATGGGAGTGGGCAGGGACTGGGGAACTGCCAAGGGAAGCAGGAACAAAGATCATTTCTTTTCCTCCTTGGAAATTTCCTGAGCAGAGCTTTGCTAGGTTAGCCTGATAGAAGGAATTGCACTCAACACATTATATACATTAAGCCGAAGAAAACAGCGTGCAGCTGAATAATTTTGGACTCGGTTTAGGGGTTGCAACAGGGGTTTCACTTTAAAACTGCACAATGCTTCTGTGGACTCCTTTTTTCTCCCTCATCATAATCTCATTGATTTGGCTTTTTTCATTTGAAAAAAGTGTCAAGAGTTTCTCAAAATAATTTAACTGATTCTAAAATCTCAAAGCATGGAATTTGTTCTGTATTTAAAACGGATGTGTGTTATTAACAGCATGTTTGCCATAATCTCTCCTGTCTTTGGACATTGATCTTGTTAGTCAAAGTTGAATTATTGGATAGGAAAATAAACTGAACTGACAGTAATTTAGATTCTTCCATGTCAGCTATTCTTTCTCTAATACGCTAATCAGACATCCAAAGTGGTTTAGCTGTAAGGATTAAAAAGGCAGCATTTATAGTTGAAATAATCCAATCCAAAATGGCTATCAATGAAGGAATGGCAAAATTCAAGAATAAATAGAAAAGAGCATTTTTTTTGTGATTCCAGAGCCTCCTCAAACTGCATCGTTAGAATTCAGCTTCTGGCTATTTTGAGGTACAAAACAAACAATTGAGAGTAAGCCTAAACATGTAATAAAGTAGTCCTCAAATCCTGTCCCTCTGCTAAAACAGTTTTATTCACTCTATCTCTTGAAACTCTTATTGATTCCCACTCCCTCCATAAACCTATAGCTTTCAGCAAAGGAAAGGTTATCGGCAGGAAGACTTGATGGTCATTTTGAAGAGTGGAATCCCTGCGCCCCCCCCCCCCGCTCCCCTCCACGTTTATGCACTGCAATTTTGATGGTGGTTCTGGAAGAAGTTATGGAGAGCACTTTTGGTTTTCAGTACAAGTGTGTTTATGGATGGCAGAGGAAACGGCTCAGAGAAATTCTACTGCAGCAATGGTCATGCTGCTGTATAATACAAGCCTTATGTCATGTCCCGTTCTTTGAATATTTAATTCAAAAAGGACCAATTTTTAATTCAGAAAAGGACCATAATTATGCAAATCTGCCAGAGAAGCTGGGAATTATGTCAAGGGTAAAAAGGTAGCAACTGACCATCTTCCAGCTATGCAGTATCCCAGCTTTTCAAAATGCAGCACCTTTCTGGATTAATTTCAAGTTAAACCCTTCATCCACAATTGTTTTAATTTATCTCCCATAATATTTCACTAACTCCATAAATCTTGGTAAGAACTCAATGAAGATCCTTTTTGCTTTTTACTATCAAGAAATACCTGAATCCATGACAAATTACAGACTAGAGCCTTTATGCATTGAAAGGTTAAAAAAAAAACCCAAATTATTACTCCTAGAGAAGGGAGAGAAGAAAGATAGCAACCATAGAGGTTTGCTTAGAGTTCTAAACAATAATAAATTCCGGTTTACTAAACAAGGTCAATAAGCTATACATTCTATTTTATAAACCACAATCTTGGATTTACTATTACTATCAACCCATTACTATGTAAACCTATACTAAACAAAGTAAGTTGCTTAGCACAAGGTGACAGATTAGCTGTGGTTATCTGTAATGAACTGCAAATATGTTTATGGCATTTGTGTGTTAACATCGCACACATATTGGCATTCTATCTAAGTCACCGAAGATGCTTGTACAAGTCAAGCACATTGCTACAGGAAAGGGGAAACAGAATTCAAGACTTAAATGTGGACAAAGAAATAATGAAATATTACAAGAAGAAGACTTTAAAAGTTTATTTGTCCAATACAAGTTAAGCAGAAAGCACATCAAAGAATAGTTAGGAGATACATTTTCTAGATACCCTCACAAAACTTATACTTATCCGAGTTTTCACATACATAGTTCAATGATTCTTTGCACAAGCAACATCCACTTAACTGTTGGAACGGTGGCAGGGTTTTTAAACAAGGAGCAGTGTGCCCCCAACAAGGCACCAGCCTGCCACTACTGCCCCAAGCATCCCTCAGCTCCTCCCTGCTTTTCGTTTGCTCCTACTTTTCTCCTTTTAGCAAGAAGCAGCTGCTAGAAGAATTCAAGGCACTCATCCCATTTCTATCAGCCTGGAGAACTTCTTAGAGAAGATAATGCAATACAAATGACCGCTGCTGAACGTTTAGCATATCCTGGATTGAAACTGTGAAATAAGCTAACAGGAAATAGAAAGACTTGCATGCTCCAGTTTGAGATGTATCAGAATTGCCTTGTCTACCAACATACCAGAAAATGAAAGATACTGCATGAAAAGAGAAGCCGGGTTGTAGACGCTCTTGAGTTCTTTCAGTATGTATTAGTGTTAGCTTACCAGTCTTTTTCTGAACTGACTGACATACATCTGTCACATAACAATGATCTTTGCTCAAACAGGTTTCAGCAAAAATTCACAGTGTAATCATTTCCTCTTAAGGGAGAGAGAGAGAGAAAGAAAGAGAGAGAGAGAGAGAGAGGGAGGGAGAGAGAGAGGGAGGGAGAGGGGAGGGAGAGAGGAGAGAGGGAGGGAGGAGAGGGGGGAGGAGGAGAGAGAGAGAGAGAGGGAGAGAGGGAGAGAGAGGAGAGAGAGAGAGAGGAGAGAGAGAGAGAGAGAGCAGAGAGAGAGAGAGAGAGAGGAGAGAGAGAGAGAGAGAATATGAATGAGAATGAATTGGAACTTCCCCCTTAATTGGTAGTTATATAATGCATTGTCAATAAAATATGTTAGTTAAAAAAATAGATACCCACAGTTAACACTCTTGCTTTTGAAATAAGGATGGTTCACATTAACACTCAAGGTTTCCCTCATAATACCTTCTAGATTTAAAACATTTGATATTGCACTGTTATATTATCCATCAGCTATCAATTTGCATTCCAGAGACTTATGAAACTGTAAAAAAAGGTAAACAGCCATTTTGTGCAGTCTTCAGCATTGCATCCGAGTAGTTGGAATTTGCAAAAACCTTCATTACAACTACAGTAGCCTAAGCACAGTGGAATTTCTGCCCAGCTGCCTTCCTTATACAGTTACAGTGACTGAGTGTCCAGTCTTCAACCTTCACACTTTGAGTTTCCTCTTCTGCTCAAAGTAGGCATCAAATCTGGAGAGTGCATAGTCCTAAGGGGGGGGAATACCACAATTGAAAAGGACTGAAGCTCCTTCAATGTATCCCAATTTCAGGGAACAAACATTATACTAAAATTTCATGCAGACCTATTGTATGATGACACTTGGTTCTCTTTTACAAATAGTTGTGAGCATTCTAAGTGATGCTAAGAAAGCACTTAGCATCACTTAGGATGGAAATGCAATACTTTTCAGGTATCAATTCTTATTTAATGATTCTTGCTGCAACCTGGATTTAAAACTGAATTTATGTGCCCTATATATGTATAACTAGTTTTTGAAAATAAATTAAAAAGGCAAGCTAAGAAGAATCAAAATTATAGTTAACTAACATTTAATGTAGTATCATTAAAGCAGTCAAAGCCGAGTTGCTGGTGATAGCAAGTGCCATTTTTTTTAATGACCAGGGGACCATTCATTAAATGCTTGATGAGGCAAATACTCAATCGTTAGTAACTGATTTTTAGTTAAATTAAATGCTGAAAACATAGGGTTTTGGAGGTGATTAAGATCAGTCTGAGACAGTAGGGAGCCTGGACTCTTCAGATGTTACAAAACTAATTCCTAGCATTCCTCAATCGTTGACCATGCTGAACGGCCTTAGAAGTTCTGCAAAATCTACAAAGCTCCAATTTCTCAACTCTTTCTTACACAGACATAAGAACTCAGCTGTGAAGGACGCAGATGCTTAAAAATGTGAGACTTTTTAAAAGGCATACCATGTATCCAAACTCAATAGATGATATCTTTGCCTGTATAATGGACCACAGACCCCAGAAGATATGAGATGCAAGAGCAAACCTGTCAAAGAAAAACATAATTGAATACGGTCACAGTAGTTTTGATACCAAACACAAAACCACCCTTGCTTCTCTTGACTAGAATATAAAAGGGAGGTGGACAATACATGTCCTCCAAACTGAACTCATCACCACTCCTGGCAAGACAGATACATGATGTGGGATGGTGGAAGCCCCTCATACCTGGAAGGCTACGTGTTATCTTCTCTAATCTAAAATGTATAATAGAAAAGGGCTGCTCATGTTCTGAAAAGCTAAAGAGATGGTTTCCTTCTAATAGACCTTTAGATATGAACAGCTTTATAGAGAAGATAACTCTCAGTATCCTGGACTCTTAATAATTTGAAAGGCTACTTTATATGGTCTCTAATTTTACATAGTCAAATTAATAAGAGTAGGTGTTATTAGCCACAAGCACCCATATAATTTATCTGAGAGACTGTGTCCTCCTATTCATTCATGAAATGTATTTGCTGCCCATGTCATGTCAAATGACTCTGGGTGGCTAAAAAGCATAAAATATTAAGAAACATTAAAATAATCAAGTATAAGATAACAAAGCAGAGACAATTCTGTTTTTCTACTTTTATATCCTTCCAAATACCCCATTAAGCTTCTATTTCTTGGGGGGGTTATTTATTTATTTATTTATTTCCACTTTTATCATTTTATAAATAATTCAAAGTAGCAACATCAAACACAACTTCCTCCTCCTATTTTTCCCACAACCACCACCCTGTCAGGTGAGTTGGGCTCAGAGAGAGAGGGTGACTGGTAAGCATGCACAATTTCGAAGAAAACATTCAACTGATGTTCCCTGCTATTTTTTTATTTTCTAAGAAACCCTATTAAGCCTAGGTAGGTACTCTTGGAAATAAAAATAATACTGCAGGATGGAATTTTGATTTGTAGCTCATTCACTTTCCATTAGTTTTAATCAGAGTAAAATAGTGGAGGCATGTTGATTAACATCAAGGAGATATCCAAGGAACAGATCACGTATCCTCAATTAGTATTAAATGTGTCTTCAACTGTGGAAGCTTTCTCTGTCATGTTTCTATGCTTACTGATCAAACCAGATTTTTCTCAGAGCAGATAGTAAATGAAATCATGCAGCTAGAAAAATAATTACAACCTAAATAATCAGCAACCTCATCTGTAAGAACTAATTCAGATTAAATACCAAACTAAGCACTGAAGAATGTCGCATATAATCTACATGTATTAACTGAAATGAAGATTTCTGAACAGGATTACATATAATTTTGAATGAAGAGAGAGGCTACCTGTTTATTTCAACCACATATCTTCTTCTATTTTGGACTTATCTTCATGGCTCAGATTTTCAAATCCACTTTGAGATGCAGCTAGATAACTGGTTATGAAATGGAGCTATAAGCACAAAAGTGTTGTCAGAACAGCAATGGATTTGCTTAACACCAACATACCAAGTTAACATAAATTATTAGAACTTCAGTTTAATTCAAAGCAATTTTTTTTTAAAAAAGCAGAGCAACAGTATTCATTTCAAATTCATTCCAGATCTAATTATTTGTATTCCAGTTCATTCAATATTTGCTTAACAATTATTAGAGCTGAGAAAACTGTGCCTCCCTCCAATATATTACTAAACTGTAACACCTAGTACCTCTCACTAGCTGGATGAATTAGATGAAATTTAGAAAATGTATTCTAGGTACACTCAATTAAGAAAACTTTAATTTTCCTACAAGGATCATAGGCTGAAAATACAGAGGTCACTTTTTATAGACAATTACCACAGAATTGGGGAATTTATAGTCTTCTAGATCAGTGTTTGTCAACCTTGGCAACTTGAAGATGTCCGGACTTCAACTCCCAGAATTCCCAGCCAGCATTTGCTGGCTGGGGAATTCTGGGAGTTGAAGTCCGGACATCTTCAAGTTGCCAAGGTTGACAAGCACTGTTCTAGATGATACTTGAATATCATTCTACAGCCAATATAACCAATAATGAAGGATTATGAGAATTTTAGTTCAATAACTCGATTTGTGGAGGACAATAGTTCTCTATTCTATGTGATTAAGAAATTCAATTGGCAAGATTTAAGCTGCGAATGCAGATTAAAGTTGAGTACATACAATTTAGAAATGAAATTCAATTTGAAAGTAAAGAACATTATAACTCAAGACAGTTCTTTTACTGCTTACCTGCTGCTTCTTCGTGGGATAGTTCATGAAGTTCGCTTTGAAGAATGGGTATTTTTCATGCACATAGTCATACATCCATTCACAGAAATGATTAGCAATATCAAACCCTCTAAAGTGGAAACATTATCAATATGTAAGAATACATTCAGCTCCAAAACTTATATTCTTAAGAATTTGGGGATTATAGAAAGAGCTGTGCTGGATGAAACTTAAGTTCCATCTTGTTAGAATTCTATTCAGTGAGAGATGGATGGCCTACATATAGCATCCATCTATTTGTGATATCATAAGTGGCAACTGTAACTGTTACAATCCACTATTAATCAACCTCATCAACCAGCAGGGTTGAAATCTTCTGGGCATTAAAGGCTAATAAAGTTCATAAATGATGTTAAAACTAATTCAATCTATTAAATAAAATCAACTATTTATTCTAATATATACACTTTGACTGGCAGGTGCATATTACATTTTGTTATTCATTCTCAAAAATTTGCATCTTTTAAGAGTTGTATTTTAACCAGAAAAAAAGCTAAATCTTTTTCTGCCTGAAGATTACATTATTCCTGCTATCTTGTTTTTGAAAAATTTTCCAATGACCAAATGACATAAGGATCCATCTTTATTAGCAATTCTTATGCTATAGTAGTATCAAGTAACTGAAAACTTAGCAAAATGAAGCTGCCACCCCAGGATCAGTACTATAACTCTAATTCCGACCCAGACACATATTCATATACATATATGTTATTTAGTCATTGGAAAAAACTTAAATTTGAGAGCAAAAATCAACATGATCAGACTATTCTGGCAAAAACTAATATAATAATCAACTAATGTCCTATAAATCTCAGAGGATATACCTTCTTCTCTAAACAATGCAAATACATTTTAAAACTGTCAGTTTAGGTATCAAATTGAACATGAACACTATCACAACAAAGCATGCTAAGTAATTATTCATAAAGATGAACAGAGTTTCTATTATCTGCTATTTATCTTATAATGTAGCTTTATCATAAATTAATTACAAACATTGTGAAATAGATTTACTTTATAGGTAAATTTTATTTAGCTAGTTTTAACATAAATTTATTACTCCATTTTTTTTTTGCCAAACACTTTATGTTCAAATACCATATTAGATATCTACCACAACTTTTTTTAGGCAAACATGGTAATCCTGATGGATTAACAGCAAACAGACTATGTATACAAAAAGCAATTCATACAACTAATCTGGCATTTGTTAAGCTTGTACTTTTATTCATTCAAGGAGAGTTGCAACATTTACCTATAATTGTAACTGCTGTATTCAAAGTCAATAAGCATCAGCTTTTGTTTTTCAGAATCTTCTCTGCCATCAAGAAGCAAGATATTTCCTGGGGATATGGAGAAGCAAGAGGTATAAATGATTTGTACAAGCTTTCTGAGGAAATTTCAGAGCATTACATTGGAAATGGCTCCATAGCTTATGACAGCTCAGCTATCTTGATTCTTTAACATTAGAACTACGAATGTTCCATTAGCAAAATGTCTGTATATAGAATGTGTACATGGAGATGGTGGGAAGCACATAAAGGCAGGGGAGGCAGCCACTTTGGGCAGGATTAATTACGTGGGCTATAAAAATCCACATATCACTAAATGATATTAGACGGTCCTTGGATGAAGCCGATTATCTGGATCCCTTTCAGTCCAGATTCAGGCCTGGCTACAGCATGGAAACCGCTTTGGTCGCACTGACCGATGATCTCTGGAGAGCCAGGGATGGAGGTCATCCCTCCATCCTAGTGCTCCTTGACCTCTCAGCAGCCTTCGATACCATCGACCATGGTATCCTTCTGCGACGGTTGCAAGAGGTGGGGGTGGGAGGCACCGTTTTTCGGTGGTTCTCCTCCTACTTCTCGGACAGGTCGCAGTCGGTGTTCATCGGGGGGCAGAGGTCGGCCCCTAGGCCCCTGAATATGGGGTTCCTCAGGTTCGGTCCTGTCCCCCTCCTGTTTAACATCTACATGAAGCCACTGGGTGAGATCATTCGACGGCACGGGATTAAAATACCATCAATATGCGGACGACACTCAGTTGTATCTGTCCGCCCCGTGCCAACTCAGTGAAGCGGTCGACGTGATGTGCCAGTGCCTGGAGGCTGTCGGGTCTGGATGGGGGTTAACAAGCTTGTGCTCAATCCAGACAAGACCGGTGGCTGTTGTGTTTCCCTTCCAAAAATTTGGTTAGTATTCCATCACTCAGGCTGGGGGGTGAAATTTTATGCCCCTCAGACAGGGCTCGCAACTTGGGAGTCCTCCTGGACCCACAGCTGACTTTAGAACATCATTTGTCGGCTGTGACCAGGGGGGCATTTGCCCAGGTTCGCCTGGTGCACCAGTTGCGTCCCTATCTGAACCAGGAGGCACTCGCAACAGTCACTCACGCCCTCGAGACCTCAAGACTGGACTACTGCAATGCGCTCTACATGGGGCAGCCCTTGAAGAGCATTCGGAGACTTCAACTGGTCCAGAACGCGGCCCGCGCGAGCAATTGTGGGTGTACCTCGATACACCCACATTACACCTATCCTCCGCGAGCTGCACTGGCTTCCAATCGGTCTCCGGATACGCTTTAAGGTGCTAGTTATTACTTATAAAGCCCTTCATGGTATTGGACCTGGGTACTTGAGAGACCGCCTGCTGCCAATTACCTCCCAAAGACCCATTAGATCGCACAGGGTCGGCCTCCTCCGGGTTCCATCCACCAGCCAATGCATCTGGCTATGACCCGGGGGACGGCCTTCTCTGTTGCAGCTCCCGGCCCTTTGGAACGAACTCCCCGCGGAGATTCGGACCCTCACCTCTCTCTCCGTTTTCCAAAAAGCCGTTAAAACCTGGCTGTGTCAGCAGGCCTGGGGTTGATGAGCTCCCTTCCCCTCTCGACAGGTGTGGTTGTTGGTCATTTTAAATGTCTATTTTGTACTTGTATGTTTCCCCTTCCCGTTTAAGTTGTTCGCCGCCCTGAGTCCCTTTTAGGGAATAGGGTAGCATATAAATAAAATAAAACTTAAACTTAAACTTAAATGGCAGGAAAGAGATACAATAAAAGCAATTTTAAGTCTTCACTGCCATTTTGTGATCACCACAGTTTCTCCATTTTCTCTGCCCACCCTTAACTGCTGCACCTTGGGTGAGGATAAAGTTTTGTATCTTTTCATAGAAGGCTGCATCTGAGAGATCTGTTCTGAAGCAAAGAGGACTCCCTAAGACAGATTAGATCCCACAGATTAGGCCTCCTCCGAATTCCATCTGCCAGCCAGTGCCGACTGGCAAATCCCCGGGGGAGGGCCTTCTCTGTGGCTGCTCCAGCCCTCTGGAACGATCTCCCCATGGAGATCCGGACCCTCACCACCCTCCAGGCTTTCCGCAAAGTCACGAAGACCTGGTTGTTCCGGCAGGCCTGGGGCTGATGAATTTCCAGCCCCACTTGAAATGTTGTGACTGTTGTTGTTTTTTAATCTGTCTGTCTTTTGTCCTATTTGTATCCCCTTCCCCCTTTGGTTGTTAGCCGCCCTGAGTCCCTCGGGAGTAGGGCGGCATACAAATTAAACTACAATGACAACTACAACTAAACTCATGCCCTGTGCAAATATCTTGGGCAGGTGCACTCAACTCTGGAGTCCATCTCAAGAATAAGAGTGCCATTAGTAAATGTGTTTGTGTTATTTAAATGATAGTAGAAAGAAGGAATTTATTAGGGCATGGCTGGATTGAGGCCTAAACAATCCTGCAATCTTAATGACTCTAATCCATTGAAAGTACAAATTATTTTCACACACCAAAGTTCGTTTCTATACTTCCTTAACTGACAGGTTCTGGAGAAACCGGTAGCGGAAATTTTGAGTAGTTCGGAGAACCAGCAAATATCACCCCTGGCTCACCCGAGTGGAGTGGGAATGGAGATTTTGCCGTATCCTTCCCCTGCCATGCCCACCAAATTACGGCCACAGAACCAGTAGTAAAAAAAACTTGAATTTCACCACTGATGTTAACCAAATAGAACATGTCCTAAATTAATCTAGATGTCTAGATATGAACATTTGCTTTGCTATAGCTGTTAAGTTTTTAAGACAATCACAACTCTAAACAATGCAAAGACCATGTATTGTACCTTCTTGGCAGTCATTATGACAAAACACAACTGGAGATGGAGTAGCTTCAAGTAAAGATCTAAGGGGGAAAAATCAAAATCATTTTTTAACTTAAGAACATAAATACAGGAAGACAACAGTATTTTCTACATCTCATCTCCTGAATATTTTTCTACCAACTATGTCTTCTCTTATACGAACCAAATCAAGAAAACTTTTTGAATGAAGACATTTCCTTCCTACTTTGTGTTTCCTCAAAGTACAAAACAACAGGTTGACCTACTGCATTCTTAAAAACCTGCTGGCTTCACTCTCCCTCTTCCCATGATGATACTTGTAAGGCAATGAGAGCCATTTGGAAGTCTTGTAGAGTCAATTATTCTGTCCCTTTCTTCAAACCAACATTTGAATAAATATTCTGAGAGACAACACTTGCCATAATTTAGCTGTAAACATGATCTTAGTGTGGACTCGGAAATCTGGCAATGATCAGTATGAAATCGATCGAGTACTAGATTCCCAAGTCCATAGGATAGACTCCCAATACTTGGTGCAGTGGAAAAGGTACCCCTCGACAGAGGCCACCTGGGTGGTAGGGAAGGACATGCGGGCCACCCGACTAATCTGAAAGTTCCACAAGACCTATTCCCATAAACCAGGGGGAAGGGATGGAAATCAGGCACCCATGGTTACACAACTGTGATTAACGTATATATGTTTACTGTCTTCCAGGTGTGGCCTTGGTAGGGGTAGACACCTGTCAAGCCCCAATCGGTTTGCTATACCGGGGGGGAGGGGGGAATTGGAGAGCATGGGGGCAGGAATAGCCGCACAGCAGTACACCAGCTGGCAGCCTAGGTGGCAATGGTGGCATTCCCACACAGCTGCCTGGCGGCCCTTACGGCCCCAGTTGGCTGGCGCTGGAGACAACAGTGTGCAGGCCGGAAGCGGTCTACAGCCAATGGGACAGAAGCCCTCAGCACCGGATGGTGGACTGCTAACGTGGAACTGAATGCCAACGCCGGATGATGGTTGTGTTTGTGGGACTCAGGGGCATGGTCCCGCCTATCCTATATAGAGTGCTGGGAGGCAGTAGCTCCCAGCACTGACTTTGCAACAGACTGCTACATACTCATTTGTCTCAGGCCTCAGGCTTGAATAAACCTGTATCCAACAGTTCCAGAGCATGCTTGTTTCTGTGTTCGCAAGGCCTGAGGAATAGGACATTTGAGTCCTAGCTCTGCTCCATGAAAGCCACCCCCTCTCCCCTGTGCTTCATGGTCTGATAGCTGCATTATGAACAACTAGCACAATGACTTCTTCTAATTAGAACAAGCAAAAGAGGTTGTAATATGATTTGTAGATGCACCATTTAGGGAATGAGGTCAAAAGAGCTACATTCACAGTTGAACAACATTTGCTGACATTTCATGTCATGCAAATGTATAATGGGGAGAGAAGAGAATTTACTTTCAATTTATTTTAATAGGCTGCCATGGATACTTGCTTGGCTCTTTTCATATTAATGGGGTATGTCACTGAAACAGCACACTGGATATGCAGTGGAAGTCCTTTCTCTACAGCTCAGATAGGGCATTCTATAGTATAGGATTCCTCCCTCTCTCCCCTGATCCAGAGGTAGGCTTAGAATATTCTGATGGTGCTTTCCATGGGAGAAGATAGCTCCACTCGTTTTAGAAAGCTGAGCCAAAGGGTGTTCAAGGAAGCACACTTGAAAAAGTTAGGATACTGGTGACTGCTGCCCTTTGGAGCAGGTGTCCACACCTCATTCATCAGTCTCACCTGAAGCCAGTTGCCTTTTTAACAGATAGCCACATGACAAAGGGAAAATATACATCTGAATCAAGGAGATACTATGCACCTTTTAACCAATTCTTGAATTCAATAGTCTATTTCCTCAGAATCACATTTGCGTGAGGCAGAGTAATATAAAAGAAAAGGAGGAGTTTAGCTGAGACTGAAGAAGCCCCTGAAGGAACCAACAAGCACATTTATACTTCAGAGCATGGCAGGATCAGATTTTGTGATGTAATGATCTCCTCCCACAGGAACGACTATCGTAATCTTCTAGCCCTGCCTCTACAACCAATGAAAAGAAAATATTCCATTGTGGAATGTAGTGTCTAGACAATGAGAAAACACTGGTACACATAGTTACAATACAACTATATTCTTAGACAGCTAAATATAGATGTACTAAACACAGACACATTAAAAAAATAAGTCATAAAAGTTTACCTTTACAATATAGTAATTAACCCAATTACACAACAAATCATGAACTAACAAACTATTAAGAATTAGAATGATACCTTAAGTTTTTCATTTCTTGAGGCAAGTTGTAGCTGAGAATCTTGTTCAGTTTTCTCACACGTGACTCTCTGGTAAACTTGATTCTCATGACTTGGTTCAAGTACCTGTATGAAGATTTTATTGCATAGTTACTATTCTAGGAAAATATGTACAACCCTTTGCCCCACAATCGTATTCTGAAATAAAAATATAATTGAACATTTTAAAAACATTTGTGTGCCTCAAATTAGATAAACTTTCTCACAAAATGAAAAATGCTATTCTATTGCTTACTTCTCCATGGTTCCAAAGAGCCACTTAGGTTCTTTATTAAATGGCATTTTCATCCCATGAAATTTAGCCATTTTTTCAGCTATTTCTGCTGATATATCTGGCACGCTTAGTTCTTCGGTATCCAACTTTCTGCTCTGAAATATATATAGTAAAAAGGACATAAATGATGACAAATAAAGAATCCACCAGGTGAATTACAAATGTACAAATAAGGGAACTCAAATGAGGACTAACATATTTTTATTTTTCAGTGCCGTAATTTACTCTTAACAGTGACATTCTCCGTTCTGCTACTATAAAGCAGAATACCCTATCATGTCTTTCATTAACTGAAAGTGGCAAAAATTAATATAGAAAACTCAAGATCAAGTTTGCATTGTCTACATATGCCCAATCTAACAATAAAACAAACCTATTAGTACATCTTGGCAAATATATAACGTTTGTCTTTATTTGTGCTACACTATCAAATTCAGTTTCAACTACCACTACACACAGCTTATATCTGGTACATACAGGAATGAATTCCTCCAGACGGCCTTGTGGGAAGATTCCATAGAGTTTTGGTCCAAGAGCTCTTTCTGCAAGAATGGCAAACATAACACTCTCCAGAACAACAGCTTCTGCACCCTACGAAACAAAAGAAAACTAAAGCTTACAAATATAAATGTTAATCAAAACCTCAACATTTATACTGCAGAATAAATACAAATTAAATTGCAGAATAATCCTGTTGCAAACAAATGTAAATTATGCCTAGTGTAAACTTCCAAAACTTTCAGAGACACTTACGTATAGACTTGTTTACAATTAGTGAGGTATTTCTTGTTTTTATCATCCTAAATATAGGACAGGATAATCTAATTGTACTTAACCAAGTTTCATATTAGTATTTTTGGTGTTCATTTACAAACTGGCTTTTTATAAATGAAGTGCAATAAATATGAGAAAAGTATTCTCTTCAAAATAGGGCAAGTAAGGAATGTAACACTTTCCTTAGAGAAGAGGTAGCAATACATCTACAGTATCTTATATAGTTACGCTAACCACATAGTTTTATGTTTTTAGATTACAATTTCTATTAACCTTAACTAGCATGGGAATTATTGAAGTTATAATCCAAAACATATGGAAGATTTCAGTTTTGAAAATTAGTCTATGTAACATCCTGGACACTGGAATGCAACAAGGGGGCAAGACAGGGGTGACATCCAGGAGGTTTTTAACAGGTTCTGGAGAACCGGTAGCGGAAATTTTGAGTAGTTCAGAGAACCGGCAAATGACTGGCCCCAGTGGGGTGGGAATGGAGATTTTGCAGTATCTTTCCCCTGCCATGCCCACCAAGCCATGCCCACAGAACTGGTAGTAAGAAAATTTGAATTTCACCACTGGGGCAAGACGAATGCGGACTCACATAGTGAGAAACTTTCTTCTCTCCAGCAATGGGACATGAGAGAGCGGTCAACTTTCTGTTAGGTATTGAATAAATATGTGCATTACGATAACAATGTACTATTCAGGCCTGAATTATGAATTTCAGTCTTTTTGCTAGCTTGTATATCCACCTAATGCACTCAAGAAAGAAAGAGAGATCCCTAACAGAGGTAACATTTTAGCATCTTCTAATTCAGGAGTGTCAAACTCAATTTCATTGAAGGCCGCAACAAGGTTGTGTTTGTCCTTGGGGGGCCAGGGTGGACATGGCCAACGTGAGCATGGCTAGCTTGATTCACTCGTGTCTGTGACGCTTGTAGTGGCCTGAATACCCTGTCAGAGAAAACAGGCTTCCTTTGACCTTTGTCAGCGAAAATGGAGCTCTGTTTTCACTGGCAGAGGCACTGCAGCTGTTCCTTTGCGGTTTCCAGGGTGGCTCCTTGTGCCAGATCTAAGCACCCTGTGGACCAGATACGGCCCCCAGGGCCTTGAGTTTAACATCCCTGTTCTAATGGAAGCAGAATTTCAAATAGAATTTATTAGCAATAAAATCCTCCTGGTTCTAAATAACACCAGACAGTTAAGGAACTTGATTTCTTTAAACATGCCAGACATGCCAATGGATTTCCCAATTTGCTGGCAAAGACATTTCTTTGTATTGAGATCAACTCTTATTCATGTGTGGTATGCAGAAGACTGCTCTTCAAAAAAGGGGACAGGGCCAAAACTGGCAGGATGTGAAAACTTACTAAATTATTTAAATTTTTAAAAGTGTATCTCCAAGAAGGATAGGAAAGTTTTGGCAGAAAAGTCAGCTACTTCTTTTTGTCACACTGCCCACTTTTCTCTTTAAATTGAGGACAAACAACTCCAAACCAACTACATCTAGGTATGCCTACAGATAGTTCTCAATTTACAACTATTCATTTAGTGACAATTTGAAGTTACAAGGGCACTGAAAAAAGTGACTTTTGACTGTTTTTCACACTTATAACCATTGAAGCATCCCCACAGTCATGCGATCAAAATTCAAGCATTTGTGATTGGCTGATATTTTTGATAGCTGCAGTGTCCCGGGATCATGTGATCACCTTTTGCAACCTTCTGACAAGCCAAGTCAATGGGGAACCCAGGTTCACTTTAAAACCATGTTGCTAACTTATCAACTATAGTGATTCACTTAATAACTTTGGCAAGAAAGATAATAAAATAGGGCACAACTCACTTAACTGTATTGTTTAGAAATAGAAATGTTGGGCTCAATTGTGGTCGTCAGCCAAGGACTACGTGATGTGAATTCCTAGGAGCACATACACTCAACTTCTTGAATAACAAAAACTTAAAACAATCATACTTAATATTGCTCACTATACATATACAATATAGTATCTTCTTTTGCTGGTATTTCCAGTGATGCTAATTTGAGAAGGCCCGGGAAAACATTCATATTTTAGCTTTCAAATCTAATTGTAAATAGAAATACTTCAGTAACATACACTCCTTTCAATTAATTTGTTTTTATCTTAACAATGATTAATTTCACGTTTAAAAAAACTAAGGCTAAAGTACTAATGATTTACTCAAAGAGTTATTTGAAAGAGATTAGAGCACACCTTTTAGGGACTGCTGGATGAACAGTGTTAATTTTTAACTTTAAAGTTATTGGCCTAATTCAAACAGAGATTTCAAGGTTATTATTTCCATTTTAGTTAGCACTTGTTAGAAATTATCACTACTGCTGGATGTATTCAACCAAACAATCTTATATGGAACATTAAAATGGGCTGTGCCAATTAGCTCTTCTCCAGAAAGATACAGTAATTTATCGTATAGTCCAAACACAACGCATTCAAGATATTTCTACATGAAACTTTTGTGAAAGTATGTTTACAGTTATGATTTGTTCTGCTCAGACATGTCCATTCAGATGTTATAGGCCAGTGATGGCTAACCTTTTTGCTACCATGTGCCAAAAGCAAAGGGAGCTGAGGGGGTGGGTCATGCATGGGCGTGTCCACACCCATAATTCTATGTCCATGATACCCCCCGTGCATGCGTGCGTGACCTCCGCCTTCGGCGTGCGATGGACCCATTTTTCGCCCTCTCCAGGCTCCAGAGGCTTTCTAGGAGCCTGGGGAGGGCGAAAATGGCTTCCCTGAAGCCTCCGGAGGATGAAAAATGGCCAAAAATGAAGGCTGAAGTCAGCTGGCCAGTGCGCACATGTGCACTGAAGCTGTCAAGGCAACGACTTACATGCCCTAACAAACGACTCCACATGCCACCTGTAACACGCGTGCCATAGGTTCGCTATCACGACTATAGGCTGATGCTTAGTTGTATATCTCAGAATGGGGATACCAGTGAGCATAAGCAGGTATTCTTCAAGCTAATACATTCATATACACATCTGACAATGTGGGAAACCAAACAGATTACTTAGAAACAAATCCCAGAAGCTAAAACTACTACCCCTAATTATGTATAACTGAAGAAAGAAAGTAGAACAGTATTTCAAATGGAACAAAATCAGACAAAACAGACATGAAAACAGTACTGCTATGATAGAAAATTTTCTGATTCTTTAAAACTAGGCTAAAATATTGTTTATACAGCTAACTACTATTGAGTGAATAGTTACAATGTTTATCTTAAATTTTCAATAGAATTGTCACAGGATTCACCTTTTGACATGTACGCTCACCTGCCAATTAAAGATAAATGCGATGTATCTAATGAAAACTCCCTCAAGTTATCTAGAAGTCACACTACTCCCGATTAACTAGCTAGGTCCACAGAAGTCCAGTCATCTGTGTTTTATATCTATGCCTCTCCTGGTTGGTAAAGCCTCCTGGAAGGTGATATATGATTGGTTTCAGTGGCTAATGCTGGGTTGTGTTATCTGCTTTAAAAGAAGCAGTTATCCACACTGATTTTAAGAAGCCATCACTGGACTGAGGAGACAGGCAGGTGGAGGTAGTTCAAGAGAAGGCAATCCCTTCACTTAACAAGGCTTGGTGGTGGTGGTGGGAGAAACCATGGCTTGGATCAGGGTGGTCCTCACCTAAGAACATGTGTGATTTGGTTAACAATAGCAACAGGAACTACCAGGATTGCTATCACTAAGTGAAGGAGTCATGTGACATCAAGCTGTAAGACCATATCGCTTGGCGACAGATCTTCAAGTCCCAATTACTATTAACTGAGGATTACCTGTAATGTTGTTAAGGTTATGTCCAGTATTGGGGTCCAGATGAAGAAGAACCGGCTTCAATTCAACCCTAGTAAAACTGAGTATATCAGCATATTGAGACCACTGTCCCCAGTTTTGGAGACTTTCCAACCTTATCTCTGAATGCGGCAGCACTAGGCAAAGCTGATGAGCAATCTGAGTCTTCCTGGACTCACAGCTCCTGCTCAAATTGCTAGTGGCAACTGTGGCTAAAAGGGATTTTACACAGGTTCATCTTGTACACAAATTTCCCCTATTGACCAGGAAGTCCTTCTCACAGTAGCTGACTCATACCATCTTATAAGGCCTATAAGATATACAGCAGCTGTTTCTGCTTGCCCACCAAGAACTAAAAGAGCCAAGGTGGCGCAGTGGTTAAATGCAGCACTGCAGGCTACTGCTAGATCAGCAGGTCAGCGGTTCAAATCTCACCGGCTCAGGGTTGACTCAGCCTTCCATCCTTCCGAGGTGGGTAAAATGAGGACCCAGATTGTTGGGGGCAATATGCTGACTCTCTGTAAACCGCTTAGAGAGGGCTGAAAGGCCTATGAAGCGGTATATAAGTCTACTGCTATTGCTATTGCTATTGCTATAAAAGGTCCCTTCAATCAGCAAACTTGAAAGTTGTGGTTTTTTGCTGTTAAGGCACTTGCCTTATGGAACAATGTCCTCCTGGTGATCAAAGGTATCTCTAGCCCTCTTGACCTTACATAAGACATTCAAAACCTGGATGATCCTTCAGACATTTGGGCCAAGGAGTTAAACCAATAATGTAGGTGTATCTGTCACATTTATCGACTGAAAATGGAATCCAATCATATGTTGTTATGAAGACTATTTTGGATCATTATTTTGAAATGTTCATTTTGTAAATTATGCTTTTGTTTTAGAGTCATATAGTGAGATAGGCAATTATATACACTGTGCCAATAAATTAAATATTTCTTTTTAACATGCGAGTTTGTATACTTCTACTTAATTAAGGCTTCCCATGAATTTGGGGAAAACACTATCTTGAAGAGGTGGTGATGGTCTCTTCTATTTTCATACTTGATTAGGATACAAACAGGAGCTCAGTACTAGATTGGAACTGTCATAGCTCTTGTTTTTGCTACTAAATGCTTCACAAGTCAAAGTTTTCTCAATACTGCTGGATAAGGAAGACTTTAGAGTGCCTGAAGGCATTTTGGCTCAATATACTTGCTTACATGAGCATCTGCAGCTTTCCCCATGACTGTTACAGCTGGTTTTTATTGACTACAACTGGCTGGTGTTACTTTTGAAATGCAGTTCAAGGTTACAGTTCTCTTCCCCCACATTTTTCTCCAGATAAAAAGCCATTTAATTGTGCAGTTAAAATCCCAATCTAATACATACGATTTTATATATTCTGTATATACTACGTACATTATTTGCTTCATCTGATTTGAGGCACTGATCCTCCCCAGCTGATATGAATATATTATTCCCAATCTTTAATTCTAGGATATCATTCTTATATATTACTCCTGTCACATGTCAGAATCTTTCTCAACAGTTTGTTCTTTTCTCCAAAAAATCTTTTTGCCCTAGCTCCTGTTGCTGCTAGTAAAGATAAAGAATTGAGGTTTTGGAAGTACCATTTCTCTGATGTCTCAAAATGACTCACATCTTGTGGTTTAAGGAAATATTTTTTGGTTAGGTTTTGTATCAATTCAAAGCAGATTTTGTGACAAATTATTGAAGAGAAATATACCACAGGTCTATGCCAAAGGAAGTTACTTTAGCTCTGTTACTCCTACAGAAGTACTTTTTAAGCTCTTCCCACCTCCAACAGAGAAGTCATATTCAAACGGTTGTGGAGACAGGGATAAAAGACAAGCAGATAGCAATTACCCTGCATGTACTGTACTAATTAGATATGGAAATTCAGCAAGACAGTACTTACTTGTAAATCATTCTCCTTTTGAGCCTGTCCAGATCCTCCTTTATTACAGGACCTCTATGAATGAGAAAATCCAACATTTCCAATGAGACGTTGAAACTAATATGAATCAATCTGTAGCCACCATAATAAGGAGAGCCAGGAAGACCAGCTATATTTAGAATGTATATTCAACAATGATCTTACAAAATATCAGAGATTTTGATGGAACTCCTATCATTTACACGAGGTATCCGTCAAATTATTCAAAAAGGATGTGCCATTGAACTCCATTGTGTAAATCTGCCTAGAATAACAGACAGACAAGACCATTATATACGATATGTAGTCATCTCCTTGTCTACCAAATATTCCAGGTACACAATATCCTGATTTTGGAATATAAATGAGGGTTCAGCACTAACTAGATATACTAACATATATAAAGCTAGCATCACAGTATAAACCAATTATTACAGGAGCAACTACTAGATACAAAATCTAGTGGAAGCATTATCTAGTTGTATAGGTAAAGAATGCACTCACTTATCCCAGTAACCATTTGTTGACAGATGTCTTTTACACTGTAAAGTAACAATATTTTAATACATTTTATATATGCTCACCAGTCATGTTTCAAGGCAATTTAAGCAAATCAAAATAAAGATCAAGGAATTTCAGAGTTAGTGGACAGCAGGGTGTTTCTTAGCATCTAGATTTAAACACGTTCTAACGTTTTTGGTTTTGTATTGATGTCTGGTTCAATGGCACATGCTTTCCTTGTAACTAATGCAAGCTTTGTAACCCATTAAGGCTTTCAAAGCTATGAAACACATAGGTCTGTTCCATTTCCCAGTTCCATTGAATATATCATATATGGCATTTTAATGTAATTTCCAATGTTGTACTTCTAATAACAGATATGTTTAAAACCAAACTACATTTAAAGACTCCTACAGAGAGCCTTTCACCAAAATTATTTAAAGGTGATAATGGAACTGAGCATAGTTTTTTATTTTGCATCATACTTCTACAAATTAACAAATGAATAACCAATTCAAGAGTTGTGCTACAAAATTGCTCAATTGCTTCAATCTGAAAACTTTTCTCTACAATAAAGTATTTCCATTAAAACACTATATTAGCAGATACTCATACATTTTTCTATAAAATTATATTTAATTAAAGCAGAGATTATTGTGAATATTCACAAAGGCAAGCTTAGAACTGCATATTAAATAGAAATGTTATGCAAACATTATGTCACTGCCACTAACTGACAATCACTAACTGTCTACTTGTTGAATAACAATCAAAGTTATATATTAACCAGAGGTATTTCTGGCTTATTGCTCCTTTTTGATAGTACAATCCATCAGAAGCAACTGGATTAGAGAGGCTTTCCTCAGAATTTTAACAGGTGTTTATTTTAACTTGCAGATAGTCCTCAACAATTTGGGATCAGATTTTCCATTAGTAGGCAAGATTATTGCTAAATGAGTTTTGATTGATTTTACAACCTATTTTGCCATGATCCTTAACCAAATCACCATAATTGTTAAATGAAGCATTCGAATCTGGTCTCCTATTGACATTTGTTGTCAGAAGCCAGCTGGGAAGGTAGCAAATGAAGATCACATAACCCTGGGATGCTGCAACCGTTGTAAATATGCTCCAGTTGCTAAGCACCTGAATTTGGACCATGGGGAAGCTGCAACAGTCATAAATATGAGGACTGGTCATACTGGTTACTTTTTGGATGTGATTGTAAAATTTGTCTCTAAACAAATGATTGTAAGTCATTTCGATCGCGCAAATATGGAAACCTGCTAGTATTTTTGTATTTGCCACACTCAAATAAGCACATAATGAACCTAGTTAACATGACTGAGTTTTAATTTAAAGAAAAAAATGGGGAGGAATATAATATCTAAAAGATTTCATTGAAAGAGAATTGCACAATAGTCTTGTATACTGCGAGTTACAAATAATGCCTAATACAGACATTCTAAAATCAATGGGACTTGCTTCTAAAAATGTAATCTAGAATTAAGGTGTTTCAAAATTGCTTAGTATATTTGAAAAGAATGAAAAACCATTAGGTAGAATAGTCCTACATCACTTTACATTAAAGCAGTCATATGTCTATATTATATTGATGGCCTGGGCTAATATAAAATTAATTTGTTGAAGATTTGCTTCAGGAATTCCTGAAACAAAAATAATCAGACCAACAGAGTCACATTGCAGTTTACATATTGTGTGCATAAAAGTAGCATATTTTCTCAACTTCCAATAATTTTTTAAAACATTATTGTACAGTTCATTTAAAAAGTTGCAAGATGCAATTCTAATGGTCTGATATAATAGTGTAAAGGCCAGCTATGTTTAATTACCTATGTAGTATAACCATATATTTAAGAATCCATGCTTTCTGCTTGGGAATATGAGCTGCTTAATAGATTTTCATGAAGTCAATCAATTTGCATGTGAACTTGCTAAAATGAATATATTGCTTGCTAACTGCTATACAGCTACAGGTAGTCCTTGACTTACAACCAAAATAGGAAATGAAATTTCTGTTGGTAAACAAAGCAGTTTTTAAGTCATATCCGATTTTATGACTTTTATGCCACGGCTATTAAGCAAATCACTGCAGTTAAGTGAATCAAGTGTCATTAAGCAAATCCAGCTTCCTCCATTGATTTTTCTTGTTGGAAGTTAGCTGGGAAGGCTGCAAATGGCGATCACATGACCCTAGAATGTGACCACCCTTGTAAATATTCCAATTGCCAAGCAACTGAATGTTGATCTGAATGTGAGGATCCTGTGAGGAGTGTGAATACCAGTTATAAGTCACTTTTTCAGTGCCATTGTGACTCTGAATGGTCACTAAATGAATGACTGTAAGTCTATGATGACTTGTATTAGAACCTTTGATTTGACAAGTTTTGTAGCATCCAGTGAGTTTCCTTCAATCATTAGTGAAATAAGTTTAAGGATTTAAAACTTTTGGAATAAACAGCAAATGGATGATTAGAACTCTGACTTCAGAAAGTTACAGACTTAAGGGTTCAGATGGATTCAAAATAAAAATTTGAAATTAATTATAAGAATCCTTTCCATGAGAAAATGCTATTCTTTTGAATTCTTAAAAAAAGATAGGATTGGAATTTGACAAGTGCAAACTAAAGGGAACAGAAGGTACTAAAGATTACAATTAAAAGAGAAGAACATTTAAATTTGATTTACTATTACAGAATGGAGCAAAATACTTGAACACTGGATGCACTGAAGAATGTTTGGGAACAATGGACGCAAAAGTGAATTTTAAGAGTGCTTGCCATTATAGACAAAAGATGTTATACAATAGGAACAAGTTTCACTAGACTTGAGATTAAGACTAACATTGATCTGAAAGTGCATTTAAAAATGACACACTACAAGAATCATATGGAAGGAGATGCTATATTGGACATGCAAATGAAAGCCGCTGATGTCTTAATATTTAGAGGGAATATACAAATGCCAAACCAAAAAGTGACTTGGATTTGGGGCCTTTCCCATATTGGATTTATAAAAAAGATGGTATTAAACTTTGAAGAATTTTATGGGAAAAAAGAAAACAAATAAAAAAAATCAAGTTCTAGGATATCTTTTGAATGAATTAAATATCATGATTGTTAAAAATAAAAGAAAGGAATATAAAGTTAGTTTATTTGATCAAGCTTAAAATAGGTATGCTGTCATCTCTGGTAACCCTTAATTGATTCTTACTGACCAGGACTGAATGATGAGGTTTTAAGGATTTATTATAGGTAAAGAGATGAGACACTAGAAGAGATCATTTGTTGTATTTTAAGAGAAGGGTAAAGCCATTTCTTTATATATTTCTTTTCTTTTTAAAAGTATATTCTTATTTTTCTATTTTTCTTTTCTGCACATTTTTTCTTTTTCTTGTAGTTTGTATTATATTTTTTCTTTTTAATTGTAATGTTTAATTGCTATAAAAATTAAACTTCTTAGTAAATGAATGTAGAGAAAACACTTGTAATCCAGTGCCTTCCTTAGAAATTCAACCATTTGTCTCTGTAAAAAACTGGGATTGAAAGCTTTGTAGAGAGATGTCTGGGAACTATCACTTACTGGTAAGTGTATTATATGGCATCATATCCTTCACGGCAGCCATTTTGTTGAGAGCGCCTACCTACACCAATCTCTCAAATTATAAGCATAAAGAGAAATTGTTCACTTTTTATTAAAAATAACATTTTGTGTTCACTAAAAAAATCAGATGGGAGGCATTAAATTACAGGTTTAATTATTGGTCAGCATATTTATTTGTAGAGCAGGGCTCTCTAACCTTGGCAACTTGAAGACTTGTGGATTTTAACTCCCCGAATTTCCCAGTGGGTATGGCTGGCTAAGGAATTCTGGGACTTAAAAGTCCACAAGTCTTCTAGTTGCCAAGTTTGGAGACCTGTTGTAGAGTACTCAAGAAACTCCACAGGATATGGGTAGAGTTGCATTGAATATCTAAAGTGAATTTTATATCTCACAGTTAGTATCTTATTCTGTGGTCTTGATATAAACTGCACATGGGGAACTTCTGATGTAGGGACTTATTAGTAATACGGGTTTTTTTAAATCCCAGGAACATCCCTAATCCTTTTTACTTCTGATAAAGTTACCATTCTTTTAAGGGAGCAGAAAGATGGAATGGTGCAATCCATTTACAGTTTCCATTTAACTGTGCAGATATTACAAAAATATCTATAAAAAGTAAGCTTTTTCATCATAGCCTCATACTCTGAGCCCAAAGGAAATGAAACCAGCAGAGAATGCTCCAACTTCAGAGATCTCATACTATACCGTGAATCGTGTCTGTCACCTGGAAACCAGAGTGCTCTAGGCACGATCGCATGGACAAGCCTGCAGCAGAGAACACATGCACATACAACTAAAATGGTACATTACCCTCAGATGACCCTTAACGCCACCCAACAAAACAAGTGTCCCCTTATCAGGAATTCTATATGCCAATAAATAGGCATTTGTAGTTATCCCTTGCTACCAGGTAATTCAAAGCGAAAATTTCAACAGTGAAGGAGCATTACACTTACAGAATTCCACATATTCACTGAGTTACAAACAAATAAAAAGTAGGAAGTAGGTATGCAACACCAAGCAATTGCAGTCAATCTATATGTGATTAGTGAACATTAAATAGTCTTAAATGTTTTCTATTTTATTAAAACTGAGACAGGCTGGTAATAACAACAGAATTCTAATATCTGGCTGATAAAATAGAGCATGAACCATCTCCCCTCCCCCCAAATATTCTCTTTATTTGGCTAAAATGGGATTTCTGCCACAAGCAAACAATACACAAAAGCGCAATTTGTACATTTTTATAGTAGTAAGGAGTAATTCTATTTATTTAAATTGCTTTAATAACTGCCTTTCAGATGTATACACCGACCAATAATATTGTTCTTTCTATTAATCTCAGACAAGCTGACAAAATTTTTACAACCTACTTCCTAGCCTCATATTACACAGCATAGTGGCACAAAATAAAAGTTGGCTGAGGAATTTCCCAAGTCTTTTCTGCATTTTCTTGTAGCCAACTTAAAGCAATATAATTGAACAGTATGTATGCACTGACATTTGTGTCTTCCAGTATTTATGATAAGCAAACTGGACTATGTTGGGAAGTAAACAGCAGGGCACATTTTTTTTAAAAAAAATGTCATTTCAGTTGGAATATGAAGAACTGGTAAGGTATCCTCCAATTAGTACTTTTCAAATTTGGAATAAAAGAACTGAAGAGTTAAAAGTTTGGTCCTAAGAATTGATATGAATCTGAAAATGGGAACAATTATTTTCTGAATGCCAGTGTAATATAAGCATTACTTCTAACTTAAAAAGTTAGAAATTCATTTAAATTAAATACAAGGTGCCATTCTTAACTCAGCCTTTATCCATAAAAATTACAGTTAAGAATCTAAATGAAAAAATTGTGAATATGCACTGTAAGATTAACATCAGCTTCAGTTTTATTTTTATTACTTTATTGATTTTTGATAGCAAAGTGTGACACTAGAAAAAAAATCAGTTTGCTTATGCATTAAAAATAGTTTAGAAAGAGACAAATGTTTATACTGAGACCCTCAATATAATCTGAAAGTGTTACCTTAGGACTGTCTCTGCTTACTTAAACCTTAGTGAACTGCACCAACAAAAACAGTCATTTCACTGCCACTATGGAAATAAAGGAAGTTAGATATCTTCAAAAATCTTAATACCAAGTAAAAAAAATAGAATACTCAAATGAGCAGCCAAAGTAGGACTGAATCTAAAAATTCTGAATTATTTTCTTCATAAAAAGGCAGAAAATATATTATAAAAATAGTTATTTTGGGGAAAGCTTAAGCACAATCCAATCCAATTTATGATTCTGTAAGACTAAATATTCAGAGTACTATAATTACAGTATTTATGTCAAAATGCATGCTAGTACATATTAAAGTTCTGAAAACTTCACTATAATTTGAAATGAAAATGAGCTGATCACAACCAGGCGCTAATTTGTATTTACTCTGCAGACAAATTTTAAAAAATATGTAATCTTATGCACTAAATAATAATAGCAGTATGACTTAATTCATTTGTAAATTAATGTAAAATACTAAACAGTTATTTTGAATTGTAGTTCTAGCACCAGTATTTTAGGTCACAGCAATAAATCAGCAACAGCAAAGATCTATTTATTTGGTTATTGCCTTGCAAGATTTCAACTTGTTACTTTTTACTTTGCAATACATAATCCAAGCTTCAAAACATACAGCTATAATAAATTATGCTCAGGATTACTCTCACTATACACTCAAGTGGCATTTAATATTGAATTTCAATGTATTTGGAGTTCAGGAGTATTCTAGTTATAAGAAATTGAATACAGTACTATCATGAGTACTCTTTTAAGAACCAAATCAAAAAATTGCACTAAGGATTCTTAATGGAAGGAAAGCTATATTACAGTACATTAATTTATCAAGCTTTAAACACAATTTCTACATCTTCTGTCACTACTGAACAATGTTGTGATGGAACACATCTTTAAAATTTTGGAATGATACATTACAAGAACTATTATTTCAATTAATGTCAGATTATCTAATCTGTAAAGCTATCCAAAAGACCTATTTTAGACATTATTGTTGTCTTGCTGTATCATTCTATACTATGAATATGCATATGTTTAGAAAGTAAACAACAGTGATACTCAATTATGAATAATGTTAACCTTATAGATTTTTCTGTTAGTTAAACAACTGGCAATTTAGGATTACAACAATTTCTACAAATAATTAATTAACAAGCAATGGCTTCAGGCCAATTTCAAACCTAATTTCATAGTATTAGCAATGTTAAAAGTGGTAATAAATACTTCAATGAGCAGAAAATGGTTATTTGTAACATTTCTGCCTCTTTTTCCCACTGGTTCAATTCTAGGCATCTCACTTAAAAGCACTACTTGGGAACAAATCCATTTGCTTCATTAGGATTTATATTAAATAATCAGAACATATTTGTGTAAATTCTGTGATATAGCACCACCTTTACACAAAAATGCAGCAGGTCTTGCACCCATTATTGATACAATATCTACATAAGATGGAATTTCATGGGTTTAATAAGGGAGAGCCTTATGAACATAAGCAGATTTTTGCAATCTCAGGGTACTCCAGATTCACTCTATGTAGTCTCAATGACTCCTATATGGGCTGTGAGAATCAGAATCTAAACTTGGTATAGATAAATTAAGTCATTGCTATACATATTCTGATAACGGCTAGGATCAATTACAGGTAGTCCTTGTCTTACGACTATTTTTTTAGTGACCGTCAAAGTTAGAACAGCATTGAAAAAGTGACTTGTGACCATTTGTCACACTTATGACCAATGCTGTTTCCCCAGTTATGTGATCCAAATTTGGGATCTTGGCAACTGGCATATATTTACAATATGACAGTTGCACTTTCCCGGGTCATGTGATAAATTTTTGTAACCTTCCCTGCCAGCTTTTGAGAAGCAAAGTCAAGGGGGAGGGGGGGAGAGCCAGATTCACTTAATGATTGCATGATTAACTTAATAACTGCAATCATTTGCTTAATAACTATGGCAAAAATATTGTAAAATGAGGCAAAACTCACTTAACTGCCTTGCTTAACTACAGAAATTTTGGGCTCAATTTTGGTTGTAATTTGAGGACTACCTGTATTGCATAAACTGTACATAATTTGTTAAACTTATATCTTATATTTTGTCTAGAAAGTCAAAGTGATGTAAATAGATCTCTCTTCTTCAATTCTTCCCCAAAAGCAAGCCTGTGAGATATATGGGAGTTACAGAGAATAACTGCCTCAAAATTGCCCAGTGAGCTTTCATAAAGTGAGGTAGATTTGAATCTGGTCACCTCAATCCTGGTCCAAAACCAATTATACTAGAGAGAATCACCTGTGAAAACTACCTGGAAACTGCAGCCAATTCAACTTCTAACTTCTATATAACACCTGCTGCTGTATTTATTTGATGGTACCTTCAGAATCTTTTCCAGATGCCATAATCACCTGAGGTAATGTAGATATGACTTCCATGGAGAAGTGTGTGTGGGAGAGGGGCAGAGACTAGCACCAATCCTGTTACCTTTTCAGTGCCAGGCATTTGAAAAAAATCCAATATTTATTAAATGTTTAAGTCTAAATTTAATCTCTTAAAATGTTCATTAACATATTAACATATTAAAACTATTTACATGTTTGATTGTATCTTAGATTTTTTTAAATTACTTTTATCTTTCACTAAATTTTTAGTATGAGAAATATGATTTATTTTTATTATTTTTCGCCCAATGCCTGAAAGTATACTTGGTGGCTGACAAGCAAATCAATGAACAGTAAAGAAGAATCCTTATTATTCCAAAGCCAATTTTTTCAATGGAGAATGGCGAGGCCGCCTCCTGTGTGTTATACAGAATCTTTCTTTTATCATTTCTAGACTAATCCATATCACTATATGGTGGATATGTTAAAAGTAATTAATATTAACACCTGCAAGTAGAAACATGGGAAAGGAGAAACTTATATCAAATGTAATGTTGCTTAAGCAACAATAAAGGCTTGGTATGGGTTTCCTGCAAGAATCATTTTGGGAAAAGATGTGTAAGTCACTATTACTCAAGGCTAATGATTCAGTTCAGAGCCAGGGAGTGAACAAAGTTATAAGCAATGTTGTTTCTCAATTCAGATCTGCATAATGATGAGCCAATAATAAGTGCTTAAAACAAGAGTTCTACGTGCATAGTTGACAAAAACTAATAGATATTTTGTATTTCAAACACACTTGAGGTTTACATTAAAAACCATATATTTTAATGCAATAAATAAACCAACATAGGTGGAACAGCTGAAATGTATATTATTCATATATACAATATGAAATCATTTTCCCCATTGTTCTAACAATACTCACCATTTGCAGAATTGCACCATATAAACGAAGAAGAACAGTGCGTGGTTCATCTGCAACAGTCTCTATAGTGTCAGGCAAAGAACACTGGAATAGCATGTTGCTCAGTCCTCCTCTACAAAAAAAACACATTTTTTAAATTTAGCACAGGAGAGTGTCAGTATTCAAGTAAGATCTGGACTATATGATTCTGAACACAAGTGTGAAAAATGGACTCATATTTTGGATTCAAATCCAAATTTGCTGTGCCTAGATTCATGTAGCTTTCTGCATAAAGACCTTTTGGAGCAGAAAAAAATCAAGTTCAATTAGTGGCCTCTGTTTTGAACCCCAAATCATATTTCTTGCTTGCATTTAATTTGTCTCTTCCTGTTTTCTTTTTTTTCAGTCCGGACAGATCAGTGCAGGCACACACAAAGGGGAAAATTCCCATTTTGTTACTAAGTTTATCTCCATGACAGACATTTATGCTTAGTCATACCCAGAACAGCCATTTTGTGATTATGCTTGGGGCATATTTTCAGAATATTAAATAAAATCATGGGCCTCATTTAGTAAATATAGCAATAGCAATAGCAGTAGACTTATATACCGCTTCATAGGGCTTTCAGCCCTCTCTAAGCGGTTTACAGAGAGTCAGCATATTGCCCCCAACAATCTGGGTCCTCATTTTACCCACCTCGGAAGGATGGAAGGCTGAGTCAACCCTGAGCCGGTGAGATTTGAACCGCTGAACTGCTGATCTAGCAGTAGCCTGCAGTGCTGCATTTAACCACTGCGCCACCTTTAAACAATACTCATATTCAGTTATCATTGCACAAAATTGATTTGGTCTCATAATAATATTCCAATAAAAACACTTTATGAACATATACATTTAATTATATACCATACTATATTTACTGTAGTCCTGTTATTTAATCTTACATGTTAGAAAGACATTAATAGCAGCATAATGGCATTAGTATAATAATGTATTCTGTTGTATAGACTATTAAAAATAGATTTTACAATTAAAGAACTGAGCAGGTTCACAATTTATCTTCCCATTTCTTAGTACAGGAAGTCCTCAAATTATAACAATAATGGAGCCTGCCCATTGTAGTCATACATCATGATGGTTGTAAAGCAACCACCACAAAGCGCAGCTTCCATTACTTGTCCCAGCTTCTGCCAACCTAGCAGTTCGAAAGCATGTAAAAAATGCAAGTAGACAAATAGGGACCACTTTAGTGGGAAGGTAACAGTGTTCTGTGCGCCTTTGGCATTTAGTCATGCCAGCCAGATGACCACGGAGACATCTTCAGACAGCCTTGGCTCTTTGGCTTTGAAACGGAGATGAGCATCGCCCACTAGAGTCAGGAATGACTAGCATGTATGTGCGAGGAGAAACTTTACCTTAACAGTGAGATTCTGCATACAGCCATAAATGCAGGCCAGCTGCCAAATACCCAGGGGTGGAGAGAACGTGGTCGTTGAAACTTCAAATCCAGGTAGCAAGTACCTTCAGAAGTCTGTCATATCTCTGAATGCTTGCTAAGTGACCAGTCATAAGTCATCCCCACCCTTCCTGGTTTTTTAAAATCCATTCTCCCACATTTCTCTCTTAGACTATAGCCATTTCAAAATGCAGTGCCATAGTGTAGATTTCTGGATCAACAACTGGCTCAGAAATGTTCTGGGAATCAAAATGGGAACTAAAATCTAGGACTGTCCAGAAAACAAGCAGTTCTGCATGTAGCAATTATATTACAATTTTTAAAATTCAAATTTAGCATCTGACAGAGAGGGAAAATTCCACTATTCATTTTTTTTTCATTTCGCCTTGATAGATTTTATGATTATGTAGTGAAAACACAGCCTAGTATCTGGCTTTGTCCACTCTAGTCTAGCTCTGCCTAGTTTTTGAGTACAACCTTTGCCACCAAAAAAGCCATTGGATAGATTTACCCCACAGCCAACTTAATAGCACTAACAGTCCCACAGACTATTAGCAGTAACATCTATGTTTGCCCCCAAGGTAGCACTATTTTTTCTTTCTAAATTTTCATGACAGAAGACAGGTTTTTCAGGTAGCATTCCAAAGGTTGTCTTCTTTTTTCTGAAAAGCAGAAGTGAACAGTCTTTCTTTTGAGTTTCTTTGTACAAATAGAGTGCTTTTCTTTTGCAACTTCAACAAAGTTTAAATATTAAACCCAGCAGGTACTGCTAGGATGTAACAGCTGCGTTTTTTAGTTTTCTAAGCAAGAAAGGGAAAGCAGCTATTGGAATCCCAAAACCAGTTGGCTTTCTCCAATAAGAAAAGCCCTGCCTGTAAATTCACAAATGTAAAGAAAATTAAACAATTTGTTTCATGTTGAATTGGACACTATTGTTGCTCTTACTTGAATAATCTCAAATTAGACAGTCTTGAAGAAATTTGACTTGAAAGAAAAATGTACAGGTAGTCCTCGCTTAGTAACCACAATTGGATCATCTTCTCAGTTGCTAAGCAGAAAATTACGTACCGGTAGCTGCAACGAACAGGCAACATTTTCCATTTGGTGATTAAGCGAATCACACTTATGGTTTTACTTCCATATTTTCCATTAAGTCTGCTTGTTGCAAGATGGTTGGGCATGCAAATTTTATTTTATTTTATTAAACTTCTACACGACCTATTCCACCTTAGTGACTCTGGACAGTTTACAATAAGATAAACTCCTAACTAAAAGGAGTTAGAAAACATAATTAAGAACAAGGTTCAAAATGGTGATCATGTGACTTCAGGACACTGAAATAATCATAAATTTGAGGATTGGTCACACAGGTTTTTTATATACATATACTGTTGTAACATCAAATGGTTACTCAACTATGCAATCAGTAAATGAGAACTATCTGTGTACACTTCAATAATCCCCAAAAATGTCAAGCATCTTGGCAATTGTTTATGCTGGGTGCTTCAAAATAATGGAGTAGAATACAGGACAGAAGGCCCTGTAAAAATCCTAAACTATCCCTATAAGACAACCCATAACCTCTTGAGTCATTGTTGTAGAAATATTTCCTCCTTACCATATTCCTCAATCTCTTCAACAATGGCAGAGCTTTTAATACAGGTAGTCTGTGCTTAACAACCAGAATGGTTGGGACCAGAATCTTACTTGTTGAACAAATCAGTTGTTAAGCAAGACGTCATGTGACTTCTTCAGTCAATGACTGAACTTTCAGTAGCAGTTGTTAAGCAGGGCTCATTATGCAAACAAATGGAGATAAAATCCTTTTTTCCCTGCCTGCACAGATGGTGAGATGCAGAGAAAGGAGGATTTCAGTGCAGTGACTGTTTGGATTTCAGCAGGTGAGTTGAAAGTTTCGGTAGGGAGCTCTTTCAGCCAGTCCCAGAGACAGGAAGAATTATCTCAGCAGGGGGCAGCAATTTGCAGCTTCCCTACCAGCTTCACCATTGACTTTCTGGGGAAGTTGGCAAAGATTGCATATGGTGATCACATGATTGTGGATTGTACCTGTCATAGGTGCACAGATTGCGAAACATCCATATTGCAATCATGTGACCTTAGGGGTACTTGCGGGAGTGCTTTACAAGATGTAACGCAGCCTATCTGAGATTGTTAATTTGACCAGTTGTTAAGTGAGAATTACCTACAGTATATACTTGAAAAGTTCTTAAAAATTCAGAGATATATTCAGAGATGGATCTGCCTTGAGAGTAGCCCATGGTGAACTATATAGTATAGTACAATAATAAAAATTAACTACAGGAAATGTTTTATGACATTTTGTATTGTGCCATAAATGCTTTATGCTAAGTTTTATGTCATAAAATATTTTTTAAAACTGGCCAAATTTCAATGCCACAAGAGTCACCTCTTAATTTTGGATGTGTTTTGTAAGCTAGTTCATTTGAGGTGCTTTAGTTCAAAACATTTTGCCCTTTAATGCATTTTTTCATCCAGTAAAGGTTACAGACATTTGATGTCTAGCTGTCATTTAAGCTAGCCATTTCATAACTACCAAAACTAGTTATTAGAATCATCACATTTCTTGACCATCCATACCATCTTCCCTTCAGAGAATCCTCTCTATTGATCAGCCTTACCATAAGTTCATTTAAGTTGATATTGTTATAAACGTTGCCGTTTTCTATAGCTTGAATTCAATTTAGTTATTCTACAGTTTTGTTCTAGTCCAGGGGGCAGCAACCCGTGGCTCTGGAACCGCATGTGGCTCTTTCATCCCTCTGCTGCAGCCTGTTGCTCAAAATATGCATCACAACCGCCAAGAAAATAAAAGTTTCAGAAGAAAACAGAATGTTTAATTTAATTACATATACTAGTCTTGCGGCTGCTCAGGAAATAGTCAAGCACGGGCAGGGTATTGTGCCTCAGTGTTTTCTTTTCTGTGGGAAATGGTCCAAATGGCTCTTTGCGTGTTTAAGGTTGCTGACCCCTGTTCTAGCTACTTACTTTTCAATCTGCCAAATGAAACAAGTATCTTTGACAGCATAGAGGTTGTACCAGTGATTTTATGCAATCCTATTGTTTAAAAGTTAAAATTAGTCACTGAGTGCTATCACTAGTCTCAAGTATATAAAGGTAGAAAGTGATCACTTCACCCATTCATTTCATATTTCTATATTTTGCTCTCTAAAAGTTAATACTTTTTCAAATATCAAGTATTAAATTTAGGCTGCTAACAGCAGGACTGCTCTCTCCATTAAATAAATCAAATTTGTGGTTTGATTTCCCTATCCCAGACAATATCCACAACTGCAGGAACGAATTTACTAATTACATAAATAGTTCATTGAAAGTTTTAAGAATGCAGTTTTGTTTTGATTATGCGTTAAAGAGGCAAGCTTCTTAGATTCCAGTAGGAAATATATAAATTTAGGTGCAACAAAGCAGATGTCAGAGTAGGGGCTGGGCAGCTATTTGTCATATATGCTTTAATTTTCTTTTCTAGAATGAGAGATGCTGGATTTGAAGGCTAAGCAACCTCTTCCAGCTATGCTGGGGGGGTGGGAATCTGGTTTTATTAGGGGAAAAAAGATGTTTTAGCAGAATAAATTTCACCACATTTCCACTCAACTCTTTCCTGTTGGCAAAGAAGGCTGCTCTACATTAACAAGGTTGCCACTCAAGCAAAAAAGAAATTAGACCAAAGTTCAACATTTCTCTCTGGTGCACAAACATAATAAAAAAAAAAACTAAACTTTTCACATAATTCTGAAAACATACATAATTTTAATAGCAATAAATAAAATTAAGAAACTTCTTAATCTTTATTCTCCTAGCAGTATATGCAAGGCAGTTACTGTTGGGATTATGAGTCAGAGAAAGGCATTTAACGTTTTACAGGAACTTGCAATCAAGAAATGACTCTTATTGCTAAGCAGTCTTATTAAAAAGAGGACAGAAGCAATACAAGTCTTCATTGTCCTGAAATCACCCCATATGGCCCAAACTTTAAAATATCACCTCAAACTATGAATTTATCTCTAAAACATTTTATGCTATGCTTACTTGAGACAGTTGCTAATAGTGACTGTTAAAAGTAATCAACCAATTTTATGGGGCATTTCAAGGGTTTAACAACAAAACAAAATGCATTGAAGCTTCATTAAGATTGTTAAGAATCTGAAGTCATAAAGGTTTTCCTCATACCAGACTATGTAAGCTTTCATAGTAGATCATTTTACTTAGTATGTAATACCCTCATGATCAAAAGTGACAGTCATACATTTTTAAATATTTGAAGTAATATCTTTACTACAGAAAAAAAACCATTGCAATGTATTACAAAGTTATTGCAAATAGATATATACTCAAAAAAGAAAGGCTTGTGATTATCTTCTATCACAAATTTTTTCCAGTATTAGCTAATCTAGAAAAGGCATAAATAACCAATCTTAAGAAAACTTTATAGATTAATGTGATACCTGAATTTAAATTACCTTGCAAGTCTGAATAAAAAATACTGCTTGAAGCTGGTTTGTTCATCATTATTCATTCTATAGTCTGGCAAGAAGTCTAAATGAGCAGTCTTTCTACATTCTATCCTCTATAGTATAATCGTTAAGTGTGAAGTCAAAATCAGAAATGTTTCAGGTGGTTCTCTAATTACTTTCTTTGGTTTCTCTAAATGTTTTTACAAGTAAAAAAAAACCTGGCTCCTGCATTAAATCAAGATTGTTTTAGCTGTAGCATTTACCTTCTGGTGACTGCTTGAAAGATTAAAGGTTACATGTGAAAATCATGTAACCACTGCTTGTTAAAGAAGCTACAGTTTACAAACATGAATTAAATTGATGTCCAATTTCTGCAGCCTAGACCAATCTCCAAAAGCCGGTCACTCCCACCCTTCCCTGTCTCCTTTCCATTAATCATTTCCAGGATGACTTTTTTGTGGTCCTATAACCACCCAAAACTCACCCCCCCCCCATTATTCCCATCTGGGGAGACATGGGGAGTATGGGTTTGAGGGCCTTTGGAGATCTTTAATGCCCTTCGTGAAGGAGGGAAAAAGCCATCTGGTTATTTCCGCCATTTGAGCACAAAAGACACAAGGTAGACCAAACTAACAGCTCCACCCCCACTTCCCTCAGTTTTGCTGAACGAAACACACACACACACACATACACACACAACTCCCTCACACCACACCCCCGTTTTAACGTTTAAGAGATTTCTCTCTCTCTGGGCGAGCCGACCCAAAAGACGTGGCTAAGGCAACGCACTCCAAACGTGCGGGGAATGTCATAAAGGAGAAGCCCAGCGGCTACCGCCCCGGTGGGAAGGAGCCTAGCCCTCTCCCACGCAACGGCTGTTCGCGGCCCCGTGCTCTACCCCTTTACTAGCGAGATGCTAACCTGATGGGCGTGATGCGCAGCTGGTCCTCCCGCAGCCCCCGCCACGCCCCCCGCAAGAACTCCCGGCACCACAGATACGCCTTGCGCCGGGTGCGGGGATCGGGCTGCTCCTCCGTCGGCGGGGATGGAGGGGTGGGCGGCAGAACAAGAGGCGGCTGCTGCTGCTGCTGTTGGTGGCCCTGGCCCCGGAGCCCCAGCTCCTTCACTTCGGCATCGGCGTTAGAAGACGGGGGCGAGGTGGGCGACTGAGTGAGGGCGGGGGGTAATACCGGACCCGGGGCGCATCCTAGCAGGAAGCCCAGAGGGGAGGAAGGGTCGGCCTCGCCGCCGTTACAGAACTTGGTCTTCATGACGACCGCACGGATTGAAGAGCAAAAGGAAAAAAGACCGGAGGCTCGCACGCAACACCCAAAAAGACGCCGACCGCTCCAGCCGGAATTCCCCGCAGAAGGTCTACAGCGCGCGCGACGGTCTCCACCTAGTACTTATAGGCGCTCCGCACGAGGACGCCAGTGCACGAGATCACCTCATCTAAAAAGCTGTCCCCCCCTCCCTCCCGGCCTCTTTGTCTGTGTTGATTGGCTGCAGGCCCGATCCAACCGCAAGGTTGCGGTCGCGACGCTCCCTGATTGGTCCAGAGGGAAGAAGCGGCGCGGAAAGACCATTGGCTGCCTTCCTCGTTGCTCTGGTTATCCGAGGGGGGCTAAAGGCTTACGCGTATCCCAAAGATACAAACGTAGAGAATGTAGAGGGGAAAAGGACGGGGGAGGGGGAAGCGAGGTGATGTGGGTACTTTTTCTATTTCGCCTGCGCCACAAGCGGGGGCCTCAGGGAGATCGCATTCCGCCTGTCCGCTTCTCATCCCCCGTCCCCGTAGTAGCTCAGGCAGGCTTGGCCCGCTCCTCCATCTTTCATCAGTGTCTCCCAAACTCCACCACTCCCCTCACCCGCTCCACCGTTTGTGTGAATCCCTCTCTCCCCTCTCTCTCTCACACACACACCGCTCGCTTCACGTTTGTAAGGTTGACTCCATTTTCTTCTCGGCTCCATTCTTAAATTTAACCCTTTTCTTCTCTGCAGGCGCGCGGAGTGCTTTAGATTTGCGGGGGGAGGCAAAGGGGGTTCGGAAAGCTAACTGGAGAGGGTGCAAAGCGAGGGCAGGTACAAGGAAGAAATCGCCCCGGGAGAAACTGGTGCTTATGCGGTGGAAACCGACCGAGGTTGAAAAGGGAATAGCCCCAAAGGTCGCCGCCCTTGTTCCCTTCACGCAACGAAGGTGGAATTTGCCGCACTGGACTCTGCATGGTGCGGCAGGGTTTGTCGAGGCGGCCTCGCGTCTCCTTTCTTTCAAAGCGACGGGCGGTAGCGCCTCCGCTCGAGCCAAGTGCAGTCCGCATCATCAGGCCAAGGCCACCGGGTTGAAGTACAGTACACGGCGTGCTCTGCTCCAGAGAAGGAAGGGGGAGGAGAAGCAAGACGGTTGCCACCCTCTTGCGATTTAAAAAAGCGGAAAGTTACAACTGGTGGAGTGGAAATGAATTGAGGCTATTTCGGTGCGGGAAATGAGCTGCAGGGGGGGGGTGGGGAGGGAAATACCCAGCCCGGAGCAGAAGTAACATCTCCGTAGTTGTGTTTGTACTTAGCTGCAGGTTTACTTGTGCTCCGTTCTTTGTGCTTTTTCTGTGGAGCAAAAGGGAGGCATTCACAACCGTCGGATTTAAGTCCTGTGGTCGAGTGGGCAGGAAATAATTCCTGCTTGAAATTGACTGCCCCTTGTCCAGCCTGCATTGCCGGTGTCTCTAATCATTGGCAACGGCTTGACTTTCCTCCAGGTCAGTGGTTCTCAACCTGTGGGTCCGGACTCCTTTGGGGGGTCGAACGACCCTTTCACAGGGGTCGCCTAAGACCATCGGGGAAAAAAACATATTTTCGATGGTCTTAGGAACAGAGACACCAATGTTATGGTTGGGGGTCACAACATGAGGAACTGTATTAAAGGGTTTCGGCATTGGGAAGGTTGAGAACCACTGTTCCAGGTTGACGGATGGCGAAAGGTGACAGGTTTTATGCGTTTTGCGGTTGCCCTTGTCAGAATAAGGAGGAAAAGGGTTGATACAACAGTTGCCTGAAGCCTGTTTTACTCCTGGATAGGAGATGAGATGAACAATATCAAATGGGAATATGGGAGAAGATGTGTTTAGATATCAGTTAAGTTGGGAAAGATTCTGTATTGGAAACCTATCCCACAAGTGCCACTTTTTTTCCTTCAATATTGGGCAATTTGTAGCTGTGGATGATTGACCTCATAATCATATGATAACTATGTCTTATTTTTCTAAGAGAGTAAGAAAGGAATATTTCCCAATACTAGTTTCCTTTACATAAGGAACAGTCATCAAAGACATAATTTCCAAAATAATCTTTGTATCTTGAATTCTGCACTCCAGTTAAGACTAAATTGTGAGTTATATTTGATGTCATCTAAGGAAACAAACTGAAGTTTCCTTTCCTTGGTTTCATCCAGAAATGACACCAAATTAATTGGAATAAATAGAAAACCAATGCAACGCCACTTTTCTTGCTTCTAATGCCTTATTTGTTAATTTACATCTTGTTTATTCCACACTTTAAAGTTACGTTTTTTCAGAGCAGGTTATACAATATAATGGGATGAATGACAATGCACCAATGCATAGTCTACCAGTTGTGAGAAAAATTAAAGATCACAAATTAATTATGATTTGTTCTGGGAGAGAAACCGCAAAATATAGTATTGTAACTATGGGAAGGTTTGAGGTGCTTTGAATTCCCTTTAAAAAGTTAGTAAATATATGCATATGTCCACAATTACTTAGCTATATATGCAAGCATTAAACATTAGTTTTAAAAACATTAGCCAGCAACATACATTTCCTATCTACAGTTCCTTCCCCACACTTATCCAAATAAAAAAAAGTTGCAAAACTGGTTCCACAATTTTAAAAATACCCAATGCAAAACACTTAAATAGTACTAAAATGGAAAATACATGGATTGATATATATGAAAGTTTATGTGATTATTGCTTAAACATAGAAATTTCAATCAAATTCCATCATTCCATACTATCTAGTGAGGGCGGATTAGATTCAAGTCAGCCGGTGGATGAATGTGTTGCGTGAGTGAGTCTGAACCTGAAAAATTGAGAAATGCAGTGATTCAAAGACAGATTGGTCATGCACAGGGGTGGTATACACTTACCTTCCCTACCGGTTCGCAAATGTAAGCGTGCACGAGCACCTCCGTGCATGCGCTTTTGTGAAAAAAGGTCCTAAATGGGATGCCATAGAGCCGGGGAGGGTGACCGGAGCCACACATGATTTCCACTAACAGTTTGGGTAAACTGGTCCGAACCGGTAGAATGCCATCTCTGGTCATACATCCTGGCATATTCAAGTAGATTTTTTGGGTGGCAGAATGGAAGTAATTTGCCACTGTCTTCTTCCAGCACGTTTTCTGGACTTCCCAGTCCAGCTTTTAGCTTCATAATCTCTGACAGTCTTCCATCTAATCAGGTTGGGGGGGGAGGTATCCTCTGTTCACTGAAGCAACTTCTGAGGGTTCTGAAGAGGATTAATAAATATCCTTCCAGTTCTTACTTATTTCTGAGCAAAAGGAAGATGTTTTCGAAATCAGGAAGGGCTTGCAAACAAAAGCTCAAAGCAATACCTTGTCCATCTGTGCCTTTATGCACAGAAGTAAGGACTATTGTTGGCACTGGCAGTGAAATTACCACTATGCTCAGGAAATCTCTGTGAGAAAATGTGCTCATTTTCCTTTCATTCGAAACAGCTAGCTTTCAGCTCTTAACATAATCAATCTTTTATTTTAAAAAAATTATTTCCTATGTACTTTGTATAAAGAAGCTGGTTTGTACTTTGGAATGTTCATTTCCAGTTCCTTTGTATGTTTACAATTACTGTTACATTGATTTATACTCAAACTCCATCCTGAAGAAGCCATGTCAATTATCAATTTTGTAGTTTTATAGACTACAACTGTGAACATCTAATATGGAATACAATACAAATCATCTACAATGAGAATACTGGGAATACCCATTCTATTATTTGGCGAATCCTGATCATCATCCACTGTCTGACAGAACTGAAGCACAATAAGACTTGCTATGATAACCTCATATTAATTATTTTACCAGAAAATACCGGTATATCTTGAAAGAGACAATATCTCAATCATAAAAATTGTTTTGAGGGCTTCATAAATTCCACTTTTTGTTCAAGTTATTTTATGTCATACTCTCCCAGGCAAAAATGCTCTGGATGAATTCATGTTCAGAATAGACCCTTTGCAGATCTATGAAACAAATGATAAGATAGCTATACTTTTAAATTATTGGTGAGCAAAATATTTCCAAGTTATGCATGTTATTACCATACCCTATGCTTGTTAAAAATAATGCTAATTATGAAGAATATATTTGAGCTGAAGTAATATTAAATATACATTTAGCAGAATAAGAGTTCCTGCTTCATTTCTCTTTCCTTCAACTCACTTTTCTAATTTTAATTTGGTTCACTTAATGTACTTCTGGACCCTGCTCAGGAATGGATGAGGCTGGCTTGGCTGGTACTGATGAGATGAAAAGAGCTACCATAAGTACCCATCTCACTTACCTATAAGATTAAAGGAGAGGATGCAGGCAGCCTTTTTAGAGAAGGAAGTGAGCCCTGCTGGAAGTGGGAGAAAAAAAATAGTAATTTCTCTGACTGGGTTAGCCCAAGTAAAATGAACTAAACATTTATTTCCCTGTAATTGGTCAAATGGCTACTTGTGCCTTCCTGCTTAACTTTCACTTTCTTTTATCTTCCTTTCTAACATCCAAAAAAGAGAAGAAAGAAACCATTGAAATGTCTCAAAAAATCTTAAAAGAAGAGTCATTTGTAGCTGATGTTTCTTGCATGTGTCTTGGCTCTCATTGCTCCTGATGGTTCCCATGACTTATAAACACATTAAGGCTGTACATACTTGGAAAAATGATTTGGTCAAACTGCTTTTGTCTTTGCACACAGCATATATCTGCAGATTTGATTTTTCCCCCCCTGCCAGGCTTCAACATAGGCCTGGAAAACAGTTGCTCCTACTTTATGAATAGTGTTAACTTAAATGAGTAGATTTCTTAAATGAGCGGGATCTTTCTTTTTCAAGTTCTTAAATAAAATCTGGTTGCTTTAATAAAAAAAGCAGAGCAGTGTTACATTCCAGTAGCATCTAAGGTAATTCTCTAAAATAATTTCAAAACTAAGCCTTTGTAGATACGCCCTGCTGCCTATCTAGAAGTATATTCTGCAGATTCCAGGAGGTAACATACCTTTTTGTACCTTTTTAAATTAATTTTTAAAATAATATCCTAGTTGGGATCATATGTATCTGAAATAACAGCTCTGTAGGATGTTTCTTTTTTAAAAAAGAACAGATGGCTCCCTTGTTTACACATACAGGTACAAGGAGCAAAGAGCTATACCTGTCCCAGGTACAGAGAGACATGAGATAAAAGACATTGATGTCATCAGTCCCAGAAAACTACGTTCCCTGGATACACTCTCTCTGCATCTAGTTACATAAGAAGTAACTCAACCTGCGTGGAAGGAGATTTTTGTCGCTGTTGGTTTTCTGGCTAATGGAGACATTACCTTGGCAGGCCAAGATGTTCTTTTTAATTTAGGTGGAATATGAAAAACTAACTTTCAATTATTTCTGCCCTTGCTTGGGGTTAAAAGTTTTGCATCTTTTTGGTATGAATGTACCACCAAATATTACCATTGAAAAGTTTTGCATTTTGCCAAATAATTCTAGGATTCAAGATAACAAACAGCACAAAATGATTTAGTTAAAATGTAGAACTTTCCAGTATTAATAATAGTGCAAAGAGAATTTTCTTTTTGTCTTAATTAATTAATTTTTTTATTTACAAACATGTAAAATACACACACACAAATTTAGACATACACCACATTTACACAATACTGGAGTTTCCTGTTCTTTCTAATAGCAATTATCAATCGATACCGCTCACCTTATATTATTTCTTCTTCTATTATATTTCATTTGGATTTCACCATTCTTAACCCTCTTATTTTACTCATAACTATTATTTTTGAGTTTTCTTGTATTCCTTCATTGATTCTTGTTTCTTTCCTCCATCCACCTTTACCATTTATCCCATATCTGGTAGAATTCTGATTCTTCTTTTCCCTGGATTTCTTTAGTTAGTTTGTCCATTTCAGCACAATCCATAAACTTTCTTATTATTTCATCTTTGCTTGGAGTTAATTTGTTTTTCCATTTCTGGGCAAAGGCAATCCTTGCCGCCGTAATTATATTTAATGTTAAATATTGGATTTCTTTTTTGTATTTTGCAGACATTATTCCTAATAAAAAAAACTTCAGGTTTCCATCCTATTTTAAACCCTGTTATTGCCTCCAGCCAATTTTTGATTCTTTTCCAAAACATTTTAGCCTCCTGATAGGCCCACTATAAATGGTATTATGTTCCGTGTATTGATTCGCATTTCCAACATTTTGGGGAGGCATTTGTTAAGATTTTAGGTAACCTTGTTGGTGCCAGGTGCCATCTGTAAAACATTTTGTACTGGTTTTCCTTGTATGCAACTGATAGTGTCATTTTTAAGTTTGTTCCCCAAAATTTTTCCCATTTGTCTAATTCAATATTATAGCCAAAGTTCTGCGCCCATTTTATCATTTGTTCTTTCACAATTTCCTCTTCCATTTTATACTTCAGGAGAAATTTATATATTCTCCCTATCATCTTTCTACCTGACCTTTGAATAATTTTATCCAATTCGTGTGGTTCTGTTTCAATGTCATATAATTTAGTATCATTAATGTATTTAATTTTGATTTGGAGGTAAGTTAGCCAGTCAACTTTCATGTTCTGTTCTGCCAATTCTTCAATTGTTTTTAAATTTCCGTGTCTATCAATTAAGTCTCTGTATCTTAGCATTTTGTTCATATCTATAAAATTTGGATGGGTTGTCTTTTCTGTTGGTGATAGCCAATTCGGGATTTTCACATAGTGGATTTTTTAAAATTTATTTTGAGCAAATTTTGCAATAACGCTCTTCTAATTAAATGATTTTGAAAGTATTTGTGCGTTTTATTTTTTTATCATCCCATAGGAATGTATGCCAGCCTGCTTGCAAATCATGGCCAAAATTCTAAGGTCAAAATTCTTTTGACCTTTAGCTCTATCCAATCCTTCACCCATGTTATTGTTACTGCTGATGTGTATAATTCCCAATTTGGTAATGCTAAACCTCCCCTCTCCTTGCTGTCTTGCATTGACTTTAGTTTAATCCTCGCTTTTCGTCCCTGCCAAATGAACCTAGCGGTTATTTTGTTTAATTTTGAAAGAAGTTTTACCCGGATTAATAGGTGCAGCTTGCCACAGGAATAAGATTCTTGGTAAAATATTCATTTTAATTGTCGTTATACGTCCCATGAGTGATAGCTGAATATTTTTCCAATTTTCTAAATCTTTATTTGTGTCACTAATTTATTATAATTATCTTAGATCTCAATGCAATGTGACTTCACATGTATACTGTTTTTCTTTAATTTTTCTTTAAAAATAGGATAAGCCAAGTACATTAACATATAGTGGAAATACACCAAGGGGAGGAGGAGTAGGGAAGATGAAAGATGGGTAGAGAGGGATGGGAGAGAGGGTGGGGGCGAAGGCGAAAAGGAAGGGTGGGAACGGATCTGGAGAGAGGAGTGGTAGAGGGCAAGGGGAAGTAGGGTAGAGGGGGATGATGGAGGGAAGATGGAAAGTTGGAGGGTGGGGGAAGAAAGAGGTGTATGAAGAATGGAAGAGGTATATTGGGCTTTTATTTTCTGGGGCATTGTTGACAAGAGGAATTGATGCAATTATTGTTTAATACTGTATGGTGTATACATGTGAGTGTATGAAAATGAAAATAAAATATATTAAACTAAAAAAAAATTATAATTATCGTCTTTAATTGTGGAACATTTTGCCGACACCCAGATCCCCAAGTATTTCACTTTCTTAGTTATTTGCATTCTGGTTGCTACTTCCAGTTCCTCTTCTTGATTTTTTGTCATGTTCTTGGTTATCATTTTTGTTTTGTCTTTATTGATCTTTAGTCCTGCCACTTTGCCATATTCTTCTAATTTTTGAATTAATTTCAGGCTGGATTCTAACGGATCCTCTAGAACAAATACTAAATCATTGGCATAGGCTTGGGCCTTATATTCTTCATTTTTGAGTCTTAAACCTTTTATTCCCTGGTACTTCTGAATTTCATTTAATAAAATTTCCAAAGTTAATATAAACAGCAAAGGAGGGAGGGGGCATCCCTGTCTGACTCCTTTTTTTATTTTGATCTTCTCTGTTAGTTCTCCATTCATCAGAACTTTGGCTATATGACTGTTATAAAATCCTTCTATCATTTTTATAAATTTTTCTCCGAATTTCATCTTGTCCAATAGTGTTATTATAAATTTCCAGATTATGTTGTCAAATGCTTTTTGTGCATCAATGAAAACTAGTACCATTTGTTTTTCTGGATGCGCCTCGTAATACTCTATTATGTCTAGAATGACTCTCATTTTTAGTGTGTCTGTGAGGTAAAACTCCGTTTTGGTCCAGATGTATTTGTTCATTTAAAACCTGTTTAATTCTTCCTGCCATAATTGCTGCAAATATTTTATAATCGGAGTTTAGTAATGAAATTGGCCTGTAATTTTGAATTTCTTGTAGTTGGTTTCTTCTTTTGGGATTAGCGATATCATTGCTTCTGTCCATGATTCAGGCATCTTGGCTTTTCCTAAAACTTTGTTAAACATTTCCACTCCTAGCTCTTCCAATATTATTTTATTATATTTGTATAGCTCCACCGGTATTCCATCTGGTCCTGGGGTTTTCTTATTTTTTCTGGTTTTTCAGGGCTTAATTCCACGAACATTATTGGCCTGTTTATCACCTTCCTTTGTTCTTTTGAGATTGGTGTTATCTTTTCTGTGTTTAAATAATGTTTTATTTTGGTTTCCTCCATACTATCTTGCACGTATAGTTTTGTGGAGTATTTATGAATAATATGCTTCTTTTCTTCCGCTTTGTATTGAATTCTTCCCTCATCAACTTTTAATTTATATATCATCCTTTTTTCTCTTTCATTCTTCAATCTGTATGCCAGCCATCGTCCAGGTTTGTTGGCTTGTTCAAAGTAATTTTGTCTGGCTGCTTTAATTTTCTGTGCTAATTCCTTTTGAGTTATTAAGTTGATCTTATGTTTTATCATCTCTCTTTTTTCTTTTTTAATTTTATTCTTTGGGTCTTTCTGTATGTAATTCAGCTTCGGCTTCCATAAATTCTTTTTGCATACATTCTTGTTGCTCTTTTTGTTTTCTAGTTTTTCTCGCCATGTAGGCAATCGTAACCTCTTGTGTATGCTTTCATAGTGCCCCAGAGATTTTGAATTGAGGTATCTTCTTTTTTATTTATTCTAAAAAATAGTTTTAATTCTTTCTCCAGCATTTGAGTGTATTCTATTTCATTTACAATATTTGAATTCATCATTCATCTTTTTCTTCTTCTCAAAGAGAATTTTCTGTGTATCACCTTTTTTGTGTGGTTCTGTGTGTCTAAATCCATTCCATGATCTGCATAACTCCCTCATTCATAATCCGGTCAATTGTTCTTCCATTGGCAAATTGCACATGGAGAATTCCTAGAGATACATATGCATTTTCCGTATGGATACCTTGACATGGAAAAAACTTAAAACCCCAGTTCAAATTGGAATCTTCACCATCAGTTATTATCAACATGCCAGTGGTGGGATTCAAAATTTTTCACTACGGTTCTGTGAGGATGGCTTGGTGGGCATGGCAGGGGAAGGATACTGTAAAATCTCCATTCCCACCCCACTGCAAGGGAAGGTTACTGCAAAATCCCCATTTCCTCCTTATCAGCTGGGGCTCAGGAGGCAGAGAATAGATGGAGGCGGGCCAGTCAGAGGTATTTACCAGTTCTCCAAACTACTCAAAACTTCCGCTACTAGTTCTCCAGAACTGGTCAGAACCTGCTGAATACCACCTCTGCAACATGCATAAAAATCAAAGGAAATTCTGCTCACAAATCAACTCTGTCTTCAATATTATCGATTACTTGTCATTGCACATATTTAAAACTATAAAAATATGACCACTTTAAGGCTTATAATGCAAACTGTTGTCTGCTAAAGGTTTGAGGTTTAATCCTATCTATTGTTCTAGAGACCCATTTTTAATCAAGGTAAACAATAGTGCTCTAAATGATCAAATGAGGTAACAGAATAACACAGTCTGAACCAGTGATGGGTTCCGGATCCTGTTGCAACCAGTAAATGGGGCCCGGCTTCCACCACATGAATGCGCATAATGCGTGCAGTGCATGCAGCGCACACATACATACTTACTGCCTGCAATGTTCCGTGATACCTCTGCGATGCTCCAGCTGCTCGGCGGAGCGTCGTGCAGGTGCCATATGCTCCATGCGCATGCGCGGAAGCCCCAAAGAGCTCAAATACTAAGGACGGCGGGCAAGTGAGCCCTCCAGAGTACTGCATTGGAACAGTACCCGGTGCTCCCGGCAGGCACCGGTATGCCCAAACCAGGGCATACCGGTCATAACCCACCACGGGTTGGAAGGGACCTTGGAGGTCTTCTAATCCAACCCTTGCTAAAGCAGGAAACTATATCATTTCAGACAAATCGTCCAACCTCTTCTTAAAAACCGCCAGTTTTTTTGGGTCGCACTTGGGATGCTAAGTCATGATTTGTTTGTTTATGGTTAACTGAACACATCACAGCTGAATTCATGAAACACTTGGGATAAAGTTTACAAATCGCAGTTTGGGTTTATAAAGCAACATTGGAGCTTAGTGCAATGCGTTAACCCAGATAATATTTTCTCTTTGCTACCTGTAATATACAGTGTCTGTTCTGCTATCTTCTATGTCATTATCTTTTACACTTTTTTCACTATATTATACATTGGTTTTATCTTACTGGTTGTTGACACTGACAATAGTTTGGAGTCAGACGGGACCTAAATCTAATTAAAAAAATAAATATACAGACATGGTCATAGACTGGGTATACAGGAAGCACATACACGCACCATTTCATAGCAGTTCAGAATTTAAACCCAAGATAGGAAATGGAGCTGCTACTCTTCATTTCTCTCCTAATGCATAGGAGGTCTTAGCAAAAGAACAGCTAATGTCCATTCGCTTTTACCACTTTCCATAAATAAAGTGAAATGGGGAAGAGAAATTTTAATCATTTTGAAGACTCCCCCTCACCTCAGGCATCTCTAGTTAGATATTTTTGATGGGATACTAAGAAATAGAGATCAGTAGCAAATCAGCCTTTCTGGGCCTGATGAGAGAGCTTTTACAAAGCAGTTTATGTGCTGCTTTCAGGGAAAAAAATGAAGAAAACATGCTATCTCAGGAGTCATAAAAATACATGCTGGCACAAGTGAAGGACCTTTGGCTCGAATTGGGAATGAAGTAGATCTTCCCCACTCCTCAAAAAAGGCAAGCAGCAGCAAACAGGCCCCTGTTAAAAACGAACTGGAGTTGATAACTTTTCTCCACTGTCCTTTTGCTTTTCATAACATTGTTCATTTGAAATGTTTAGTTTTAGATACATTTGTGACCTTTGTGCCATTGTAACATTCATTTCATTATGTTTATTTTTAAAATATTGCTTCCTTTTCCACTAGCATTTCTCTAGCATTTTCTTGCAAGTTGAAAATCTGTTTTTTTTTAAATCAACCGAATGTTGATCCATTGGTTGCAAAAGAAATTGACTGACCTGCTTGTTGCCTAAACTAATGCCCTAGCTGAGAGAGAATAGGTACCCACACAAGTTTATCAAAAATTTCCTGACCACTCAACCCATTACAGCATAACCAACACAAGCTATGAAAAGAATATCACTGCCATACATCAAAAATATCAGAAAAAAACAGAGTATTACAACCACATGGCATCACCATAGTACATAAACCTACTAAAGGCCTGCAAAACATCTTAAAAAACCTAGTAGTCCAAGAATTAAAAACCCAAGAGTCATCAATGACATACAAGTATAAGGACTGTTACAGCCACTATGTAGGACAGACGGGCAGAAGACTAGCAGATCCATGAAAACCAACCAGCAGTCAGAAGTAATGATGAAACTCTGTCATCTCACAACATCAGGATAGACTCAACCATAATTTCAACTGGGAAACTGTGAGCATTCAAACTAAATCCAAAAATGCAAGGGAATCCCTGAAAGCTTGGCATTCAGACAAATCAGCCATCAATAATACATAGAGATTAACCACTTTTACACACCATTCAGAAGTGACAATGGAAGAAAAAAAAAGGAAACAAAAAGACCAGAATACTCCAGTCGTTGTTCCAGTAACCTGTATTAGATAAACAGGGTTTAACACCAGACAAACAAGCAGAAAACAATATCCTAATCAAGGACTATCAAGAAGAAAACTGCACATCACCAATACTGGCAGGGCAAGTTACTGTATGTAACCCACACTCACTAGCACTGATGATGTTACCTAGTTAAGGAAACATCATAGCAAGCAAACAAGAGAGGGCAAGCTCAGAGAGCACCAAGGACTGCACATTACAGAAAACTATAAAATCTGTCTCCTTTTTCCAAAGAAAGGCCAGATCTCGGTGAATTACAATAATACAGGTAATGGCAGCCATTGAGTAACAATTTCAGTCATTTTACTGGATAGGGAGAGTGGCAGCGTGTGTTGCACATTCAGAAGCAGGCAGACATAGAAGAAAAATTAAGCTCAGATTTGTTACTAATGACAAAGGGCTTCAAATCTGCTATATAATAAAGGATCAGGGAAAAAAGTACTATAAACCATGTGGGATAAATTTTAGAGGAACTATTAAATCATTTTGGGGTGGAATGTACTCCATTTAGAAAGCTTTGATTCTGTGTAATTGAGGAAAAGGTCAGGTCTAGGTTTTGGCTGAGTACATTTCCACGTATTGTCCCCAACACCAGCTTTGATCCTCTTGGCAAGCCAAGAGCCAAGATAAAAAATGTCAGTGAGAAGTAGAGCAAATGAATGTCAGTCTAACTTATTTACATTACAGTGACATCTAATGAACTTACTTTTGTTCTCATGTCCAGCAGCTGTTTTAACCAAGTCCTAATCGATAGTTTTTTTAGAATTTATTTTTATTTATGTTTGTGTTCCCTGGATTTGGATTTCTTTTCTGCTATTCTTTTAGTTACTGGTCCTACAAGATCCTTCTGATATTTATTGCAAGCTGCCTTGCCATTTTATATGGGGGCTTTTGAAAGATACAAATGCTTAAGCAAATCAAACACAAAGCCTGGACCAGACAATAGTATGTGTGTCTCTTTCAGAACAATCCCAGTGTAAAATATCTTAATCCTTATAGCCAAATATTGCAGGCCATCAAGCAAGATATAAATTAGGGGACAACCAATCGAGCAGCTGTGGAGTTGGTATATTATGTTGGCATATCCCGATATAAGCAATGTTTCAGTAATGCAAGAATTATGAATAATAAAATTAGATAGGTATAACTGAGATAAGTTGTAGCAAAACTGCCCTGCCAAGTGACAACACTAACCAACATGGCAGTCTGAAAAGCTAATCAGAATTGAAGCTGCTTAGTAGTTGAATGTGAGGGACTGGGAAGCCGCAGGCAAGTTTTCCAATAAGAAAAACATATTGGAGGGAGACACTTCTGTTTCCAAATGTCAACAAAATAACATATTATGTGATGATGAAATAATTTATAGTTGACTTGAAGGAGACTTTTATCTTTACTGTTTTTATGTGGCAGGATCAAACAAGGGAGTGTTGTGTTAACTGTATGACAGTATGTCCAATCTATTGGGAACACACCTTGTATGTGAATGAAAATATTGATCCAAAGCCGTGAGTGCCAATATCATTGACAAATTCAAACTTTTTTCCATTGTGCTTCCTTGTTAATAAGAAAGAACAGTGGTCTGTTGCTTGCAGTTGTTGGGATGAAAAGCTTGCTGAATGGATACTGTCTTCTATTTGGTTCACAATTTAAGAGCATCCACTAGGTCCTAGTCACCTAGTGACTAGGGCAACTTAAAAAAAAACCACTTGAGTTCAGCCCAACATCTTATTTGCAAAATGTTAATTTCAGCTGGGAGGTAGAGAACTCTGCTGTAGCCCTTCAGTTGTAAAGCAGACAAACCATACACATTTTCCCATTCTCACCCACAGATAGACATTTCATTTGCCAAGCTTAATTAAAAGTATGTTTTGGCTTTGCAAATTCACTTAAATCAGATTATCATGACTACAACAAGGAATTAGCTCTTCTGACGCTAAATAAATGTATTTATTTATTTAAGGTCCTACCCAACTTCAAACAAAACCCAGAACAGAAGAAGACTCAATTACTTGCTCTATACCAGTGTTTTTCAATTTTGGCAACTTTAAGAAATGTGGACTTCAACTCAATATATTTAATATTTTTGGTTTTAATATTTTTATTGTACATAGTTGTGGTTTCATCTTCTGAGAACCAGTTTGGTATAGCAGTTAAGGCAACAGGCTAGAAGCTAGGAGGTGGAATTCTAGTCCTGCCCCAGGCATAAAAGTCTATTGGGAATCAGTCATTTTGTTGTATGATGCTGTATTGATATATAACCTGCTATATACTATACAACATACTATGCAACATCTTGGAGAGAACCGAGGACTCCACCTTGAAGTACCTATATTCTTTTCTGACATTTTTCCAATAATAGTTCCCTACTAATACACTAGCATTTTTATAATATAATTCAGGCATCACTCAAGTGACATAAGATCTATTGTCAATACAAAACTTTTTTTTCAGCACAATGATTGGATTAATGCAGAAGTCACTATTAGGGCTTCTATCCAAGTAATTTGGATAAGAGTAACCTTTATAAAAGAGACCAAGCCAAGGAATTAGCAAAATTATTCTTTCAGTCCAGGCTTCTTATTCAATATATTCTTAATATATTAAAGAGAAATTGGTGGTATATGAAAATTCCACAAAAAGAAAAGCATCAAACTAATCTTATGTAGATAGTACCGTGTTTCCCCGAAAATAAAGACAGGGTCTTATTTTCTTTTGACTCCCGTAATAAGCACTTGGCCTTATTTTTGGAGAGGAGGTCTTATTATTTTTGAGATGCAGGAGGTGGCAAACATGGCCACCTCATGGCTGCGGTTGTGTTGCAATATTTTTGGGGAGGGCTTATTTTTGGGGGAGGGCTTATTTTAGCGCAAGCATTCAAAAGCCCAATTGGGATTATTATCCTTAGATGTCTTATTTGGGGTGAAACAGGGTATTTTTATGTTCCTCTCAATTACTTGATGCATAGCTTCTTAAAGAGACTTGCAACTGATGGGAGGAACTGATGGAAGAGTTGTAGTACTCATTCAATTTATATTATATTCCAGATAGAAAATGACTGATGGAGGAAAAAAGAATCCCTAAGATACAATGTATACATATGAATGATGCTGTTTAGTATATATCTTGATCCTTGGCAATAATATGCCAAAGTGGAAATTTAAAAACCGAAGGTAGGTTTTCATTTTTTATTTGAATCTTGAGATCCATTATTCATACTCTTGTAATTAAAGAGTGGGCCATGAGCTATTTGCAACTGGGCCACGGAAATGGCAAGTGAATTTGTGTGCACATGCACATCCCCACTTGCATGAGCAACAGACAAGCATGTGCACACATGCTCCATTTGCATGAATGGTGGGCACACATGCATGCCTTTCATGCAAATGAGCTGCACATGCATGCATGCTTGCTGGCCACTCATGCAGAACCATCCCCCCCCCACCATGGTCTGCAAAGCCAGAAAGGTTGGGGAACTCTGCTCTACACCAAGGAATTTATGTTGAGAAAATTTGTTCTCATAGCTTTCGTATATAATATTTCATTTCACTTTACCTTTCCTAACTACAGTAGTATAGTTTAGAGTGGAACTAAAATGATACTTTTGCAATTGTTAAAGAAATGCTTGCATTGCTCTTTCAAGTTAGCCAGTGGTTTATTATGGGAACCCAAAATGATCTGATTTCCATTTGTATTTTAAAACAGCTGGCATATACGGTAATGGCCTTCCCATTAGATAATGCTTTTAGAATCTCAGAAGGGTTAAACAAGGAATGGAATAATGAGGAAGTCATGGACCTCCTTAGGAGGAGTCAAGGCAGGGAGGGAGGAACAAGTGGCAAAACATGCATCATAATGTCAGAAACTCAAAATCCACCCCTTACATCTTTGCATGTGACATCATTACCCATGTATGCAAGGAGGGGATCTATGTTATGATAATGCAATGCATGTTTCGTCATTTTGGAATTATCACAGTTAAGAGTAGATGACTATAAATTAAAACTACATATTCTGGGCATCCCTCCAGGGACTAGGAAGTCTTCAGGTTGTTAGTCTTTTATCAGTATTAAAGACCTGGCTGTCCCCTCAGGCATTATGGTTATAGGTTTAAGTGAACTCTGATGGTTAATACTGGTTAATGTTATTCTTTATTAATTGGATTGCATTTATAGCCTTGGGCATTTGAGTTTTGTTAAAGTGTTGTTTTTAACCCTTGTATGCCTCCCAGAATCATTTATGGGAAATGAAGCAGCCTTATAAATTATTTTAATAAATAGGTTTTAAAAAATAAAAATCTGTCCTCCTTCCAGGTTTCTGCTGACTGATATTAAAACTAGAGACCTCAGGTCATGATTGAAAGAAACAGCTCTTTGATATAAAGGTTTATTGCAAAAATTAAGGAATTCATCAAGAAGAAATCCAGCAGCTGCCAAGTTAAAATGCAAGGACTTTTATAATAAAATGAAGGCTCAGATCTTGCTCCTTTTTCTACTTCTGCGTGGCACAACAGGCTGGGGGAGTCAGATGCTTTTGGGCGGGAAAAGCAGTAGCTTCTTGTGTTTTATTGTAATGGGTCAACCTTGTCAGAATTAATCTACATACTTAAATTTACTTTACACCAGCTTAAGTGTCATTGACTTGCACTTTGTGGAAAAAAATTAGAAATTCTTCCCTCATAGCTCCTGGGCAGCCAAAGCTGAATGGTGTAAATTTAAAGTATTTCTTTATACAGCACAGAGTAGAGTTAAACTATTGAACTTTTGGTTTGCATTTGTCTGTTATACTGGCACCTGCTAGGACATTGTCTCTAAACTTGGCAACTTTTAAGATGTGTGAACTTTAACTCCCAGAATTACCCTTGATACTTAGTTATTATTGGCATCTCAGTATTTAATGCCATTCTTGTAACAGACAATGAAATACACAGAAAATTGACATATTTATATTTTAAAATATTATTGTACTCAAAGGATACACAGACTGCAGCAAGATCCAGAAAGCCTGTGTTATGCTTAGGTGGCTCATCTTTTGACTTGGTTTAATGTTGTGATCAAATGCTTCTTTTCTTCGGAATTCCATTCTTGAGCTGTTGCACTTCCTGTAGAAATTGCACATTTAATTTTGTGTGTGTGTTGTGATAGTTCCTTCTCATGTAGTTAAAAAGAATGGGACTGCTTACAATTTGTCAGTTCTGCCCCCCCAATACTTCAACGTTAGCTGCCATATGATCAGATTTAAGATTTCCATTAACTTTGTTATACTTGTTAATATATACTGTATGATGAAATCCATGAATGGAGGATAAACCTGTTTCTGGTTGCTAGTTATGTGGTATATGTGCCTCCAGGATCAGAAACACTGAATTTATTTATTTGTGAAGCACGGGAAAATCAGAAATCCAGGCAGCTCAAACGAATATAAAGGTTTATTGCAAGCTTATGCTCTCTACAAAAATCTGAACTACTTGCAGGCAAAGCAAATTAGCAGTAGATAAGAGTCAATATGGAATTCAAGGTGGGCTGGACTAAAATATCTTGTGAGATGTTTGATTGATCTGCATAAGAATAGTATAGCAAACAGGATTGTTCTTCCCTGTGATTCAGCTCAATCCCTCCCTATCTATCTAGCTATCATCTATTTATCTATTTATATTGAAATAAATATACCACTGTGTGAAAGTAGCCAATTAATTAATTAGCAGACAATAGTAGATTTCAGATCCTGTGTACCTCAGATGCTTGATGAGCATGTCAACACAGCAAGTGAAAGACGGGGAGCGGGGGAGGAGCTCTGTGTCAAATTGAAGGAAATAATGAGAAGGCAGTTCTTTATAAGCATGGTTCCAGAATTGTCTACACGCTTTTCTTTCAAATTAGCCAGTTTGTCTGGAATTGCCACCATTTCTTTATTCCCTGTTTATGGAAAGTTCAAATGAGATCATTGCTAATTCACCATTATGTGAAACTGTTCTTTAATTCTGCTTTCAACTTCATGTAGAAAAATAATATATCAGTAGATTTAAAAGTTGCAAATATGGAATTGTGGAAAAAATTTCTTTGTGCAGAAACTCCTTTGAGCTGGGAGATATCGGCTTGCTGAGTTTAGGGTAGTTTTCTTTGTAGAGTCAGTTGGTAAGAAAACTTTCAGATATTCTATGCACACCAACCAAGACATTTCTTCACGTTTATTGTGCAGTATGAAGAAAATTGATGTGCTGACTGTAGGAATATTTCTAATAACTTGTAACATAACTGGAGTAACATATTTGCACTGTTAGGCTATAGACGAAAGCTGCCACAGTTTGATGTGTCATGAGGGCAGCTACTATAATTGAAAATCAGAAAAAAACCCTATGTATATTTGTTTAGTTTGTTGAAAACCCACTTATCTTTCAGCCAGGGTAATAAGTCATAGGGACATATTTGAACCAGCTTCTGCAGCAGCCAATCTTACAGATCTCGAGGGAAAGTCCAGTTTAAGGTACACATTGGGAAACAGCTCAATAAAAATGAGTTCATCCCAAGAACAATTTGTGAAATGGGGAAATTATTGTTGCAATATATCCAAGTTAGTCACAGCAGTATTGCCCTGTAGGTCCTACATATTGTGAGAACAAATAACAAATATAAATATTTTTATAGAAATTAGCTGCTAATTTTTAAAATAAAAACTATTGCACATGTTACTTTTGTGGTATAATCTTCTGAGACTTTAGTGAAAAAAGGGAGATCTAGAAGTGACAATCAACATTATCTCATAGAACATGAAGTTAGTGTACAAATTATGTTTCTTGGACTCATCCCATAAAATAGTCTAGAAGTTTTGTATATCTTAAATTTGCCAAGACCCTATTGAAATAGAACAAGATGTAAAGCACTTGATACATACAAAAACTTTAATCAAAAAGGAATTCTTTCAATCTCTTTGCTTTTACCATTGTATAGGATAGTGTATAGCTTTATTGTCATTATATATCATGTATACAACGATTTTAACCTCACTGGTGCAATCCATGTAAAAAAAAACAACCATAAATAGTATAAAGACTCCCTATGCAAGTAATTGGGGGGGGGGAGAAAAAGAAAGAAAAAGAAAAACTAGTCATACATTTCCGCATGTGCGTGGAGTGTTTGTAGTTGTGTTTAAAAGTCTGATGGCCCAAGGATGGAAACTATTTTTAAACCTATTTGTTTGGCTGGCTATGCTTCGATGTCTTCTGCCCGATGGTAGAAGTGCGATGAGACACTGGCCAGGGTGTGAATAATCTCTGAGTATCTTCCTTACCCTGCTAAAGCAGCGAGACCTGGTGATGTCATCCAGTGGTGTTAGAGGGCAGCCAATGGTTTCTTGTGCCGAATTGATCACTCTCTGTAGTGCCTTTCTGTTCGCACTTAAACCAGTGTACCATACTGTAAGAAGAATTTGAAATTGAGTGGGGAGGGACAACCAGTTCATGGAAGTAGCTAGTAGCAGCTTACCATCTTGCCTCCCCTACATGCCCTCAAGCTGCCTTGGGCTACACTTCCCAGGATTCTCTCTTAACAGTCACTGCTGCAGGGAATTCGCAGAATCTGAAACCCCCCCCCCCCAAGTCCATTTCAGGCTGGGATGGCAATTTGATTCTGATGAGACACTATGATTTGGATGTCTCAAGGCCCATTCCACAAATGATACTGCAGTTTTTGGAGCTTATTTATTAGCGTTCGCAAGTTAATAGCTCAATTCTAATTTGTTGCATTTTGGCTTCAGTACAGTGTGAAACTTGGACACAAGATCCAGAAATGCGTCAGGCAAGCAAGACTGTTTTTTTCTCCAATAACAAACTCTAATTCTCCTAATTAAAACAAACCCCTGAGTGATTCATTCTTGACAAAAAAAATGTGCCTCTGTTTTTATAGCGCAATGAGCATCACAAAGAACAAAGCAGGTGTCTGTCTTTTTGACACAAATGCTCCTTTGGTTCAACTCCTTTATAAAATCTACTTTTCCCCTGCATATATATCTATGCATGCTACCTAATGCCTGAATTAAACCTAAGGAGGCATAATGCCAAATCTTGATATTATAAAATCAAGTAGTGCTATAAAATTAAAATGTTAACGGAGGCATTTCCACTGTTGCACTCTGAAAATATTTTGAACAAAGTAAACGTACAGTTCCGGCCTGTTTTTCATTAACCTGTTATTTGGGAATCCAAATGAGTAACATAGGAGATGTTGCAAAATCATGAGCCCCGTATAAATCACCATTAGGCCTTAGGTAAATATTGATTTAGGCTAGAGGGAGAACTGCTGTTTAAAAGGTTACAGGGTTGAAACACACTGCCTTACACAACATCCTTGCCTTTACACTGAAGCAAAGTCAACAACATTTTTTTTGCTGAATAGTAAACACAATTTTAATCATCTAACCCAGCTGCTGCTGCTGCTGCTACTGCTTTAGCTTCATAGAGAAAATGGCCTAAAGAGAAGAGAAAGAATGCACACTACCCCCAGATGTTGCCAAACTGGGAGATCCATCTATCTGCATTCATGAAATCCTCCAGTAAATAGCAACAACACTTAGACTTATATACCGCTTCACAGTGATTTACAGCCCTCTCTAAGTGATTTAAACATGTCAGCATATTTCCCCCAACAATCTGGGTCCTCGTTTTCCTAACCTTGGAAGGATGGAACGCTGAGTCAACCTTGAGCCAGTTAGGATTGAACTGCTGACAGTCAGCAGAATTAGCCTGCAATACTGCATTTTAACCACTGTGCCACCATGACTCTAAAGTTGGTAACTGAGAGTTGAGATAATAGCATAGGATCTCTGCACTCAGAGAAAGGCAAACTACTCATGTTGTTCTATGAATGTAACATAGACAATGTCATATCTATTCATAAAGTGGTTACAATACAGACCCTTCCCTTCTCTTTCCACTGTATTCAATTCCCAAAGGTCTAAACAGCTTAAACCCACCAACAACATCAGATTAAAAAGGCAATCATTATCAACAAGAAATAAACGGACAAGATAGAGGTGCACCCCCTGGATGCAGATATTTTATTCTCCCATTCCCAAATGCTTTGCTACAGCAGCCCATTTTATGGCCGTTGAAAGCCTAGTAAGATGTAGAAATCTGGACATCCAAGGGCAGGCTGTTGCTCAGAAAGGAAACTGTCACAGCGAAAGGTCAATTAGGGGGCCCTGCAGGTGGCATTTCCTTAGAAATGGACTTTCAGTAGGTCTTACTGGATAAATAGATTCAATCTTCAGGCACTGAGTCATTCCCACAATCCCTGTCCTGGCACAAGATCTGTTTTCATTTCTTTCTTCTCAGTTTTGTTCCTGCTCTGTGGAAACACCTTGGTACAGGGCAAGAGTAGGTTCTGGCTTCTGTTTCTGCCAGTTCGCTCAGGGATGCACTTCGGGCACGCACACAGTTCAGGTGTGCACGCGTTTGATGCACGCTATGTGTGCATGCGCAGTAGTAAAAAAATTAGTTTCTGTGCATGCACAGAAGCAAAAAACAAGATGGCTCCACCTATAGCGCCACCAATAGAACCAATTCTGGGGCATGGCCAGCCGAATTACTACCTACTCAGCCGAACCGGTCTTAACCGGTAGGAACCCATTTCTGGTACATGTGAAAAAAGAGCAAACTCTACTCTTCTACTACCCTTCCTAAAGTGCTCAGTAACAAGCTAAGCAGGGAATATTAAACCTTTTGTAGTGAAAGCAAACTCTTTTTTTATCTTGATATAAAAATAGAAATCTATACATTTACGCTGGTTGTAGATGCTTCCGCTTGTCTATTGAGCCTCTTGAAAGTCTTTGATGTTTGCAAAATGGGTTGGCAATTGGTAGGCTGTGTGAGTACAGCTTACAGTTGTACAATATTTACGACTGACAGTTTATAAATTATGTGTGCTTCCTTTTTAACTAGAAAAGCAGAACTTACACCTGTCTCTGAAACTTATGTGTGGGAGGAGGGGGAAGAAGTAATAATTTTACATCCTCCAGAATATTCTCTCTCTCTCTCTCTCTCTCTCTCTCTCTCTCTCACACACACACACACACACACACACACCAGAGAGGGGGGAAGGGAGAGAGTGAGTGGAGGGCTCTTTTGCAGATGAAGTATGTATTCTACCATCTGAGCTGAAAGAGCATCTGGATACCTCCGAGAGCACTTCATTAATAGAAACTTTAGCAATTCTTAAAACAGTATTGTCTTAAATGTCTCAAGCATTTGATATATGCGCTGGGACTCAGCACAACAGGTATAGCAGGAACTATATATAAGATGTCTTCTGTTGATGACTTTGAACATTTCAACATTTTCATTTCTTGAACAAAGCTGATGCAGTAAAACGGGTGCAATAAACTTCATTGCTTCTACTGCCAGTCAGAGTAGACCTTGGGCATCTCTACTCCAGCCCCCTGCTCAAGCAGGAAACCTTATGTCATCTCAGACAGATGACTGTCCCGCCTCTTCTTAAAAACCTCCAGTGATGAAGCACCTAAAACTTCTGAAGGCAAGACTCATTAATTGTTCTCCCTGTTAGGAAGAAAATTAAAAAGAAAACTCTAAGAAAATTAAATCGGAGATGCCATATCTTTGTGAAAAAATATGAACGTTGTCTGAAAATGGAAACTATTATACAGTTTTTCACTCAAGTGAAGTGCCAAGGAGAAAGCATTGTTTACTGAGTGTGGGAAAAACCACAGAGCATTAAGTCTCTAATAGTTTTTTTTAGGGCATTCACAAAGAGAGCTATACATACACTGATAGGTGATAGATGGAGAGAGGGAGGAAGAACGAGAGAGAGAGCGAGAGAGAGAGAGAGAGAGGGAGGGAGGGAGGGAGGGAGAGAGAGGCATACATTTGCACCTAAAAGAGAGCTGCAGTGCAAAAATATTGAACAGGTTGTTGAAAAAAGCATTCAAAAACAGAATATGTTTTTGTAACAATGAAACTAAAATGATCTTATATCAGTTCAGGAAAGCTCAGTGCAAAATTAGGCTAAAGGCAACAACCATCAAATGCTGCCAGGATTCAATGCCTTCCTTCCTTGGGTGAACTTCTCTAATATTTGCTAATTTTGCAATTGACACTACTTGAAAATCAGTGCAGGTCAGGCATGGAAATGAGATAACTTGTCCAGATAGGATACATTGAATTAGAGTATCATAATTCTTCTCTTCATGAAAATCTTTGAATATCAGTACCGTATATACTCGAGTATAAGCCGAGTTTTTCAGCCCACTTTTTGGGCTGAAAAAAGCCGCCTCGGCTTATACTCGAGTCTACAACTGGATCCGGCAGTGCTGTTGCCTGTTGGAGGAGGAGGAGGCGAACCAGCCTGCCATCGCCGGCCACCGCTAGCCCCGCCGCTCTTCCCGACCCCTTCCAAGCCCCACAGTCCAGCGGATGGAGCAGAAGCAGCTCCGGGGCTTCGCTGCTGCTCCCCACATTTTCTGCACGGGGATCCCTTGGAGAGGGGATTCCAGCCTGCCATCGCCAGCCACCGCTAGCCCCGCCGCTCTTCCCACCCCCTTCCAAGCCCCACAGTCCAGCGGATGGAGCAGCGGCTCCAGGGGGTGGGAAGAGGGGGTGGGAAGAGCGGCGGGGCTAGCGGTGGCTGGCGATGGCAGGCTGGAATCCCCTCTCCAAGGGATCCCCGTGCAGAAAATGCGGGGAGCAGCAGCGAAGCCCCGGAGCTGCTTCTGCTCCATCCGCTGGACTGTGGGGCTTGGAAGGGGTCGGGAAGAGCGGCGGGGCTGGCAGTGGCCGGCGGTGGCAGGCTGGTTCGCCTCCTCCTCCTCCAAAGCACTGCCGGATATCCGCCCAACGCTGCGGTTGCGCCAGCGGGAGCTTTGGCGGCTTCACCTCAGCCACAGCGCTGGGCAGCAAATGTGCTGGTGCTGTTGGAGGAGGAGGAGGCGGCGGCAGCAATAGCACCTGAGGACAGGACAAGAAGCAATGGAAACTTGTCAGAAGGAGACTCAAGCTGGAAATAACGAGAAATCTGACAGTAAGAACAATTAAAATCCTAGGAAAATGTCCTTTCATGAAAAATTACTTTTTCAGTTAACTCTGCCTGACATTAGTTGGGTGAACAGAAATATTAGTTGGCCAATTCTAAAAGGGAGCACCAGAAAGAACTTAAAATATTTTTTAAGAGAGCTGGGTTTTTCATTTATATTATATGTATGAACAGAATTAACACAAATTGCAGATACCAATCAAACATAAAGAAAAAAAGGATGAAATAATGCTCATTTTTAAAAACTCAGTGAAAATAAAAACAATATACCAAGAAGGTGACATACTGGTTGTGATTTGATCTCTTCGGGGGATCCCGGGGATCCCCTATACAAGTATTTTAATATTGCAGACTTGCAGTATTATAAGTCATACTGATATTATAGAACACTTTAATTAAGCGGGTCCCTTGAATAAACATAACTTTGAGTTTCAAATAACACTGATTTTTTATTTTTGAAATTTACCGTAGCTGCTGCATTTCCCACCCTAGGCTTATACTCGAGTCAATAACTTTTCCAGCTTTTTGGGGTAAAATTAGGTGCCTCGGCTTATATTCGGGTCGGCTTATACTCGAGTATATACGGTAAGAAACTTTCTCAAAACCAACTTTGGTTGTGAGCTAATAAACAGCTTTGGAGCTTGGGTTACTCTATTGTAAGCTATCTAGATATATGTTTATTACATCATGCTGGAGCAGAGTGTTATCAAGCCATCCCTGAGTTACTTGAAAAGAATCCTGGTATAAAATTTGCTGCCTTTTCCTAATCCCTATGCTGCATGTGTTGCCTGTTTTAGTTTATACCTAAAGACATGTTAAACAATGTGATTTTGCTCTTCTCCCCTTTTCCAATGTCACCATTGGTGGGCAACCAACTGTCAATCACGCCACCACCATGACAAGCAAGAGAGTACATCTATCAAAGCTCATTCACTTTGCAAGCTCACCTAACAAAGAGGTGGCCTGTAGCTACATCCAGCCCATAAGTGAAACTCAGAAAAGAATAGCAGTGGGGAAAAATGTCCCAGGGTGGCATATATCTGTACAAGCCTAAAAATACAGGTAGTGCTTGACTTTTGACCACAACTACAACCACAGTTTCCATTGCTAAGCAAAGCAGTTGTTGAGTGAATTGGATTAAGTGGTTTTTTTACTTTTTTTTTTGCTAGAGCTGTTAAGCAAATTATGTGGTTGTTAAACAAATCTGGCTTTGTCATTGACTTTGCTTGCTGGAAGCTAGCATGCAGGTTGCCAAGCAGCCAAATTTTGATCACATGACCATGGGATACTGTAACACTTGCAAGTGCAAGAACTGAGTTTCCCTGCAATGCAGCTGTAACTTCAAATGATTCCTAAGTAAATTGCTATAAATTGAGGACTACCTGTAGCCAGACTGATCTCAACCTTTAGGAGAGACAAGATAGCAGTGTTCCAATATCTCAGAGGCTGCCACAAAGAAGAGGAGGTCAAACTGTTCTCCAAAGCACTTAAAGGCTGACAGTTAGAAGAATTAATCAATGTAAATGGCTTGCCTCCAGAAATTGTGACTGCTCCAACACTGTAAGTTTTTAAGAAGCGATTGGACAACCGTTTCTCTGAAGTGGTATAGAGTTTCCTGTTTGAACAGGGGGTTGGACTAGAAGACCTCCAAGGTCCCTTCCAACTCTGTTATTCTGTTATCCTGTTTGTCTGGATTGCATTGTTTGTCTGACTGTATTGCTAACAGGATGGCGAGCAGGCACATCAGATTTTACTTTTGTGAAAACCACTATGGGTGGCTGTTGACTAATAGGGGAAAACCTCATTTCAGTAATGGAAGAAATACAAATGACTTAAGATCGACATATGCATGGGTTGAAGATGAAATGAAGCAATGGCATGGGGACATGTGAGAAAAGGATGTTGCCTATGGATTTCTGGTTAGTTGCAAGTGAGCCCCTAGCTTTACTGAAGAAGTTAATGAGCTCTCCAACCCACACAAGTATGCTATATTCTTTTATAGGTTGGGGAATTGTAACTTTAGGCACTCCGATTATAATCAATTAGTTTAAAAGCTTTTATCATGCAATATGTATTGTATTTACTGTAGTGCAAGCATAACCTATTGCAGATAAAGAAAGCTAAATAAATTGAGGGGGGGAGGAATAATTCCACTCACTTTCACTTTGTCATCAACAATTGCCAGAAAATGTCCTCACCAGAGAGTGTATAAAGGAATTGAGTCTTTATAGAAAGAAAGGGGGGGGAAGGGTTTCCCTTGCGTAGCTATATTATGGCGAACGGCACCTATACAATCAGACTCAAGCAATCTAAGATAGGAATAAGAGCCATCTTATACCGAACAGCTTAATGGTCCAAGCGATCCACCCACGTATATCAGGGCTGTTCAACCTGCGGTCTGCGGGCTGGATGCATCACATACTGGCTACGCCCATGCCAGTGGTGGGTTCTGGATCCTGGTGCAACCAGTATGATGCAATGTGGCCCAGCGTCCATCACATGAACATGCACAGCATGTGCGCACACATGCACAATGCGTGCATGCATCCTTACCTCCTGCGACGCTCCGCAACACCTCCACGATGCTCCAGTTGCTCGGCCGAGCATCACGCATGCGCCGTATGCTCCGTGTGCGGAAGCGCCAAAGAGCTCAAATACAGGTAAGGATAGCGAGCGGGCGGGACCTCTGGAGCATCGTACCAGAACGGTAACCGGTACTCCCAGCAGGCACCATTACGCCCGTACCGGGGCGTACATCCTGCAACCAACCATTGGCCCACGCCCAGTTTAGTGAAAGGGGAAAAAAGTCCCGACACGGCACATGATTCCACTGTGACAATATGAGTTTGACACCCCTGACCTATATGGTCCATCTTTCCTTAATCTAGGTGTTCTCCAAGTTTCCTTTTCTGCAGCCAGATATTCTGCAACTGCCCGAGAGACTTTCTATGGGTCTGCTTTCTTGTTAATGACTGTAGAAAAGCTGGGACCTGGAAAAGGAAGGGTTTTGGTAAGGGGCGCTTTTTATATTTTTAAAAACAAATTTACTTGGTTATTTTGGAGTTATAAAATAATGGCATATGTAAAATAAGGTGACCAGACATCCCGATTTTGGCGGGACAGTCACGATTTATAACAATTTGTCCCATGTCCCGGGGCGTTTTTAAAAAGTCCCGATTTTCTGGCTTCAAGTTGAAAGCCCAGTGGATTTGCTTAAGAAATCCTAACCAGGGCAAGACAAAAGACACTCTGTCTAAACCCTCTCTCTGTCTCAGTACTTTCATTGAAGATATTAAAACATTAAAGCAAGAAAACGGACCGCCCCCCGCGCCCCTTTTACCTCATTTTATAAGAAAAGATGACCCAGTACCATAGAGCTGCAGGAAATACTTGGCTAGAGAAGTCGCGAGTGTTCCTTCCTGGATTTTCCGGAGGGGAGGGGCACGGAGGTTGGAGGTCGGCTCGTGTGGAAAAAATGGTGGCAAAGTTTCTTTGAAAAATATTTCCCTGATTAATTTCACCATTTTAATTTGCTCAGTTCTTTGTATTAACATCTACATCATTCTGGATTGACTTGGAATGCTCACTTGTGCCTGCTGGTAAGTGAGCTGGGTTTTTTTCTTTTATTTTTTTAATGTATTTTAAAATAATATTTTATTTATTGTGCATAGGATTTTTTAAAATAGTTTTATTCTGTGTGGATTCTTTTTTTAAATTGTCTTAGACTATTTAAAAAAAGATTCTATCCAAAATACAAAATACCAGCTGCAGTTATTCACTTAAGAACTGTGGCAAGGAAGGTGGTATAGTGACCAAAGTTACAATGGCATTGAAAAAAGTGACTGATGACCATTTTTCACACTTAGCGACCATTTTCACACTTAGCGACCGTTGCAGCATCCTTATGGTCACACGATCAAAATTTTGATGTTTGGCAACAGATTCATATTTATGATGGTTTCAGTGTCCTGGGGTCATTTTAATTGCCTTTTGTGACCTTTTGACAAAGTCAAATAGGGAAACCAGATTCACTTATGTTACTAACTTATCAGCTGCAGTTATTCACTTAAGAACTGTGGCAAGAAAGATGGTATAGTGACCAAAGTTACAACGGCATTGAAAAAAGTGACTGATGACCATTTTTCACACTTAGCGACCATTTTCACACTTAGCAACCGTTGCAGCATCCTCATGGTCACACGATCAAAATTTTGATGTTTGGCAACAGTTACAATTTATATTTGTAAATTGTAGTTATGTTGAAATAAAAAAAATATTAAAATACTATTTTTGCGTTGTATGAAAATTTTTGTTGCTCCGTATAAAATTTTTAATCAACCCCCCCCCCCCTCAAAGGTGTCCCTCTTTACCAATCTGAAAATCTGGTCATCTTAATGTAAAACCTTGAAAGAGAAATCCCTGTAAATCTTTTTAAGTCCTGAGCCTATCATTATTTAGCTGCACCACTGATTTTCTTCAAGCTAGTGTACAGTATACAATGAATTGGATCTATTCTTTCAGAGGCATTCTGCCAGAATTCTTGTACTGGTGGGAAGGAGGGAGGGGTGGTCTTTGTTATCCCTCCTTTTGCAGGCCTCTCCCCCGCTGCCTGGAGAGTTGCCACCATCTGTAAAAGAGGTGTTCTTCTCCCTCACTTTTTTTTATTTTGTGAGTGGAAAAAATGGCTAGGTGAAAAGCAACCGATGCTGCCAGAAGAAGTTCTCTTGCTGGTGGGAAACTTTTGCAGGATCAGATTCAATGGCCTAATATGTTAATTTGAGTCAACTTAGATGCTGTGCAGGCACTGCCAAACTCATGAGCAGTAGATACAATTAACAGATTTAATACAGAGATGCACACACTTATAAACTACAGTTATTAGTGAATTATTTCAAAGGAAATCCTTGTGTAGAAGCACATGGCAGCATGAGGCAATCCTGGATCACCCCAGATAAATTTTGCCTCATCATTAAGGAAGAGGAAACAAGATGCTGGAGATCTGAATTGAACTTCTTCAACTTAATCAGACAGAACGGGGCATAAATCCTGTCCCTTGAACTGAGAATGCTCAGGAACAGCGGAATAACTTGTTATCTGCTTATTTCCATGGCATCCTTCCTACAGTAGAAACCGTGAGCCCACTTGGCCTTGTTTCATCTCCTGTGTTGCATGCAAGTGCTGCCAATTAGGCACTTGTTTTAATTACATTTCAGATATTTTTTTCTCAATCAGAAAAAAAAGAAGAAGAGCACAAAGTGAGGGCAACACTTATGATAGCTCTGCATACAGCAAATTCTGATTTAGTAGCTGAATGTCAATAGTATTTTCTGGCAGCTCTCCCCCACTCTTAGGCCATTCTGCAAGGCCTTGAGGCCCTGGCTGCTCTCCCAGCCCCAAGATTAGTCTGCATGAGGCCTTCTTATTGAATGTGGTATATATACACGTACGTACGTACGTACCAGAGGTGGGTTCCTACCAGTTCGCACCTATTCGGTAGAACCGGTTCGTCAAATCTACCGAACCGGTTAGAAGAGGTTCCACCAGTGGACCCGGAAAGCAGGCCACACCTACAGAAGAGGTTCCAAATTTTTTTGAAACCCACCACTGGTACGTACGTACGTACATACCAGTGGTGGAATTCAAATAATTTAACAACTGATTCTCTGCCCTAATGACCAGCTGTGTATGTGGGGCTCAGTGGACATGTGACTGGGTGGGCGTGGCTAACTCAACACCACTCCCGTCTATGGGCATTTCACCTTACCTGTTACAATGTGATCAGGGTTAACCAGAGAGGCAGTTTCTGTAAGCAGGGCAACAAAGATGAGGCTAGAAACAACACCAGAATGTCTCCTTCCTGCCTTCCTTAGAGGATTACCCCTGTAAAGTGGAAAAAAACAAAAGGAGATTTCTTCCCACAACCAGTTTTTCGAACTGCCTGGAAAGTTACCAACCAGTTTTCCAGAATAGGTGCGAACTGGCTGAATCCCACTACTGATTCATACATACATACATATTTTTTATTGAAGGATAATTTTACTTAAGATTAAAACAACTTCAGAAACAAACAGAAAAATAGAAACAATACCAAAGAATACAAGGAAAAGTGAAGGAAAGCAAAAGACAAAGAAAAAGAAAGAAAGGGTGTTTGTGTAGGATAGTCGTATACATCTATTAAATAAAAACAAACAAATATATAGCATCTTAAAAAGTGAATTCTAATTTTCTTTGCAGCAATTATAGATATGATAGATAACATATATACCCTCCCTAATGACACACTTTGGTTCTTGTTAGATACCAGAAACATTGGTAATGGTTTACATCAAGGTCCTCTGTTTCGGCGGGAACAGAGATTTAATCTGATTGGTCAAAGGGTCTGACAGCTCCCTATAAAAGGGCTGCTGTCAGACTGAACCTTCGCTGGATTGTACATAGTTGACTTGTGCTAATAAAGAGCTGTTTGTTACTCTGAAGCCTGAGTGTGCCTTCATTCACCCGATCTAACACTGGCAACGAAGGTGGGATAGGAAGGCAACTAGGCAGACAAAAAGAGCTCGACAATCCAGCAGGCCAATCCAGCACTGAGCACGGCGCAACATCAAGAAGCCATCTTTGAGCGGCAAATTCAAACACGCTCAGGAACACAAGATAACAACGTATGCCCCACTGACTCCGTACAGCCCAGCCACCGAACACTGGGAATTCTACATGATGAGGTTTGATTGCTTCCTTGAAGCCAACAACCTCATGGGCCTTTCTGAAGGCCGGAAAAAGAATATGTTCCTGAGCTACTGCGGACCAGAAGTGTTCGAGACGGCGATGGATTTGTCTGAGCCAACACCACTGCAATCGGTCGCTTTGTCAGTTCTACAATAGATACTGAGGACGCACTATGCTCCCAGACCGTCTAAATATGTCCGGAGGCACAAATTCAACATCCGTAACCAAAAAGAAGGGGAATCCATCAATGAATGGATTTCTTGCGGCGCTCAGAAAGGCTGCAGCCTACTGTGAGTTTAGAGATCTTGATGAACTACTACTTGACCGCATCATTTGCAGTGTTAGGAACATTGGCCTGCAGAGGAGGTTATTAGAAAAAACTAATCTTACTCTCCAAATTGTCCTAGACGAAGCCAGGGCTACTGAGTCTTCAATTAAATCAACGGAAACCCTGCAGCGCCAAAATAGTCTAAAGAGCGTGCGGAAGAGCACAGGCGTGCATCACGAGGCCACAGAGCCTGATGGCTCGGAGAGCGAAGATGACAGCTACCACATGCACAGTGATCGCACCAAGTGGGCGTGAAAATTTGAACCGCGTTTCTCGCTTTGCGCTGGCTGCGGAGGAAACCACCTCAGAACACATTTACATTTACACAATGCCATCTGTCAAGGCTGCAAACGCAAGGGGCACATCGCCAAGGTTTGCAGAAGTGATCACCCCGCTACAACCTGGAAGCCCAGAAGCATACCTAACTGCCAGCAGAGGCCCAACCAAGGGGCATGGCAGCCGCCACCACGGCAAACAGAAGGTGACACCAGAGTCACCTACCACACCTCCATAGGCCAAGTCTGCACAAAGCGTCCAAAAAAGCTGAAAGTCACAGTCCTCATTGAGGACTCTCCATGCAATATGGAGATTGACACAGGGTCATCCTTGACCATAATGTCTTGGGCAGCGCTCAAACAGGCTATCCCTAGCCTTAAAAAGCATCAGATGCGGGGTCCAGATATCCACCTTCACGACTACTAGGGGAACCGAGTCCCCATCATGAGCCTGTGGACCTTCCGGGTGAGGTTCAGGACCTTCTGTGGCCAGCTACCAGTGATGGTAGTCAATGGAGACCTGCAGAGCCTCTGGGGCTTGACTGGTTTGAAGACTTGGGCCTAGAAGTGACCGGAATCAACACCATACGAGGCGAAAGCACTGAGGAATTCCTTAAGGAGTTCGAAGACATCTTCGGCACTGGTCTAGGTAAGTATGAGGGGACTCCAATATCTTTTAACTTGGACCCCAATGTAGCCCCCATCAGGCTAAAACCCAGGAGAGTACCTTTCGCTCTCCGCCCTAAAATTGATTTGGAACTAGACAAATTGATTGGCCAGGGAATCCTAGAGCTGGTAGATCACAAATGCTGGGAGACCCCTATAGACCCCCTATAGTGACACCTGTCAAGCCTGACAGGTCTGTCCGCATCTGCATAGATTACAAGTGGACCCATTGTACAGCATTTACTGCACTTATTAGGCCCCGGAAAAGTTTTTGCAAAATTAGATATGGCGCAGGCATACCAGCAGTTGCCTGTAGATGACGCCATGGTGGAGGCCCAAACCATCGTGACGCACAGGAGGGCATTCAAATGCACCCGCCTTCAATTCGGAGTTAGTATTGTCCCTGGACTGTTCCAAAGCGTCATGGAACGGCTTTTGCAGGGGATTCCAGGAGTCGTCCCATATTTTGACGACATATTGGTATCGGCTGCAAATAAGGTGCAATTATTTAAAAGACTGGGAACTGGGCCAGAATCAGAGACAAAGACCTCTGCCTCAAAAAAGAAAAATGCCAAATTAACGTGCTAAAGGTTGAATTCCTAGGGTACCTCATCGATGGCTCTGGGTTTCACCCAACCAACAAAAAAATTAAGGCAATTCAGGATGCCCTTACACCTCGCAACCAGACCGAACTACAGGCATTCCTCGGGCTCCTTGACTTCTACAGTGTTTTTCTCAAGCAGAAAGCCACGGTTGCTGAGCCTTTGCATCGGCTTCTCAGCAAACACACCAAGTGGTCATGGGGCACAGCTGAAGCAGCCACATTTGCCATGGTAAAGAAACTGCTGTCAGCGGACACGTTTTTGGTCCAATATAGCCAGACCGTGCCACTTGTTCTAACGTGTGATGCTTTCCCGTTTGGCGCCGGAGCCGTCCTCAGCCACCGCATGCCAAATGGAACCAAAGTGCCCATTGCCTACTACTCACAAACATTGTCCACTGCCGAACTACAGTCAATTGGACCGTGAGGCTCTGGCTGCAGTCGCCGGCATGAAACGGTTCCACGACTAAATCTACGGCCATGACTTTGAACTTATCACAGACCACAAACCACTGCTGGGATTGCTGGCTGGGGACTGGCCTACCCCTGCTTCTTTGTTGTCATGAATGACCAGATGGACAATCTTCCTTGTGGCCTACAGTTATCACCTCATTGTTCATTACCCAAACTAGATAAGTTTATCTGTGCACTCACTCTAGATTGTGTTTGGAGCCTGGAGAATGAAGTGAGTGTACAAGGGTGGGTGGGTGGGTGGGTGGGAACACCCTGTGGCAGCATAGCACTCCTCATGCTGCTGAGTATCTAAGTGCAGGAACAGTTGGAGAGGTTGTTGGGTCTGGGGGTGGGTGAGGTTTGTTGGATTGGTTCTATGGCCCGAGAGAATGGGGGTTAGGTTGTGACAGAGTTGGAGGGACAACAAACAGGCAATGCTATCAAGGTCACAATGGATAGAGGAAGCAGTGGCAGAAAACTGAGAGCAGGCTGCTCATGTAGCTGCTCAGTCTACTGACTCAAAAGAGTCCCACTTTATAGTCTTCAATATTCATCTCTGATGCCAGGTCACCAGAACCTAGGTGGACCTGAGCTCTGATTACTGCTATTGAATCTGAAGTCAGTATGTACTAGAAAATGCAGATGAGGTGCTGACTTGGTATGCATGTATATTGGAAATCTGGGTGAGATCATGGGGCGGGGTGGTTCCCTTCTCAGAAATGCACCCACCTGGCTTCCTACCTCAGCATCAATCTCTTGCACAGGATAGAAGGTGGGGTGATAATTAATGCCCTGTTGCTGAAGGACTTGTTTCGGTTTGTGCTGTTGTACAATCCTCCCTGGTGCTCAACAGCCCTGCCTGAAGGATTAAGGGGGACATGATAGCAGTGTTCCAATATTTGAGGAGCTTCCACAAAGAAGAGGAGGTCAACCTATTCTCCAAAGAACCCAAAGGCAGGACAAGAAACAATTGACGGAAACTAATCAAGGAGAGAACCAACTTAGAACTAAGGAGAAATTTCCTGACAGAACAATTGATCGGTGGAGTGACTTGCCTCCAGAACTTGTGAATGCTCCAACACTGGAAGATTTAAAGAAGAATTTGGACAACAATTTGTATGAAATGGTGTAGGGTCTTCTGCTTGAGCAAAGGGTTGAACTAAATGAACTCCAAGATTCCTTCCAACTCTGTTATTCTGTTATTTTGTCTGAATAGTTATATTCAGGTTGATGGGAGAGCCCCCAAGTCTGGTAGTTCTTGAGGATTTTAATCTGTGGGTTTTGAAACTTTAATTCATGTATGTAATGTATTGTCTTCATGTTAAATAAAGGGGATAATTTGAAGGCATTGAAAGAAAAAAAATATAAGTGTTAGTAATTAGCCTCCAAATGAATCCAAATTAACTTTAAAATATTGGGTTGGAGAGCAGAAATTGTGCTATGCTGTTTAGAAACAGTTCAAAGAGGGTTTCCTGGAATGTGTTCTGACCCCTCACTAGCCTTGAGGAGGCCATGTTGTGAGCTTCCACTTCTCACACTGCTTGTTTTAGCAGCTCTTACTCAAGGTCCTTATCTTGAATTCTTGTTTGTGCAGCTTGCTTGGAGCCAAATCCCTCAGTGCCAATTCCTCCACATTAGTGTAGCTCATCTGAGCACAATGCTCTTTTGCACAATTTTCAGGTTTGATGCTCAGAGGCCACCACATTGTCAGAATCCATTGTTTTCAGAATGCTTCTAATTAAAACTGCCAGCCAATGGTGTGGGGGTTTCTGAAAGGTGCATTTCCACTTCAGGGAAAGCTGGAAAGGAGATGTGAAAACTGGCTGAGGTTTTGCTTAACCAGGTCTTCAGAACACAAGCTGTCTTCTTTTTTTTTATTACTATCCTTCCCTTTTCTTCCTCCTGCATCCCACCTGTTTTCTGCTATATTACCCCATGGCCTAATGTCAGAATTTTCCAAGACAGGGTGATATGTCATTAAGTCGTCATTTTTTACTCTTAGGGACTACATAGATGGTTCTTCCAAGAGGATCTTCAAGCAGAAGGAAAAGAGTCTCTCTTGTCACAATGAATGATTGGAGAGATCAGAGCAACCTGATTTGAGAAGGGCCCTGCCTGAATGCTACAATTTGTCCTTCAATACTTCCGTGCCTTTGTAAAGCTATTTTACTTTCCCTGAGGATTGAAAGAAACTCATCCAGTGCAGTAAAACCTGTTGATCCAAAGGTTCCTAATCTCTGAAAGGCAGTTAAAAAGCAATTTCCATAAGTCATTAGAAAAAGAGGTATGCAGACCAGAGTCCTTAAAGGTACCAACAATTTCCTTTGTTTCCAGAGCGCTCTAAGCCTACCAGAGACTGCCTTGCGTTCTCTTTGCAAAGAGCAACTGTTTGGAACACTTGTGGTGACCTCAAGTCCTTTCCTTGTCCAGAGAACAATTTTGAAGAGCCGGTCCAGTTGCTGGCTCTTCATTCTGCCACAGTTGGAACCAGAACCATCTTCAGTTCACCATTTATTCCCCAGAGAGAAGTTCTTTCCTCTCAAAGCACTAGCAAAAGAAAACTTAGGAAGTTTTATATATATATATATTCCCCACAACAACAACCCTGTGAGATGCGTGAGCTGAGAAAGACTGACTAGCCCAAAGTCACCCAGCTGCCTTTCATGACTAAGGTAGGACTAGAATTCACAGTATCCTGGTTTCTAGACCAGCACCTTCACCACCACACCAAACTGGATTGGTCCCATTTTGGCAGTAGGCCATGTTTGTACCTCTGTGTTCTGATCTAAGCGTCCCAAGAGCATGAAGCTATACCTTGTCCCGACAAAAACCTCTTTTATTAATTTACTGTGAATTCTGCTCATTCACATCCAGTAAAGTCTTTCAAGGGAGGATTTATAGTCACAGATCTTATCTGGCTTGGAGAACTGATAGGCCGATATCTGCAAAACTTGGCAAGGAGTCTCAGAGACTCACGAACCAATTAAGCGAACTAATTATCTCCTGCAAACTCCACTCCCCTTTCGCTCCTCTTATATTTCCTCTGGGAGGGGCCATTCATCATCCACCTGTGGACTTACTCCCAAGTCGACCCCTGTTCCTTTCGTCTGGCAACTATGTGCATGCACACACTGGGAACAGGCTCCAGCTGTTTGTCTGCCTCACTGATGTCTGACTCTGAAGGCAGCTGATAACTGGCATACGGCTCTAGCCGCCTCTCTGCCTTCGACACAGAGCCCTCATCAGAGCCTTCCCCAGACTCCAGGACTGGCCCATGTTCCTCCCCAACCTCCTCATTGTCCAAAACTACTGCCAGCTCCGATGGGCGGTGGCAGACTACAATGCTCTGAAAGGCCATTCAAAGCAAACTAACTAACCAAATGCCCTTAATGGGAAATCTGGCAATTCTCTTATGAATGCCAATAATTGTACAGTCATAGAACGCCTATTTCATGGTTTCTTTATTTTCTTCTGCTGTTCATATGCTGCTGAACTCCAAAAATGCTCTGAAGAGTTTATGATGATATAAAGTAAAAGAGAAAAAGAAAGAAACAACCAACTCTTAAAGCCAGCAGCAATCCATCTCCTGGTCTCTGACAAAAATATTTTCAACAAGTGATACCAACTTTAAAAAATTATTATTTATTCATCAAATTTATGTAGCTATCCATCTCACCAAAAAGTGACTCTGGGCAGCACATAGCAATCAGATAAAAAGCATAGGTATAAAAACAACATACATAAACAACATTAAGAAATAAGTAGTATAAAAAGCAAACATACCCACTTGTTATGAGGAGGAACTTATCTTTGATCCTCCAAAACTTTCTGGAACAGTGGAGCCTGTCAGCTTTCTAGAATGCCAAGAGGGTTGGTGTTGGCCTGGCCTCAAGTGGAGCACTATGCCAAAGGAAAGAGTCCCGGAAAAGCATACCATTGGGGTCCCTGATCAAAGCAATCCCTCAAGGACGGGCCTAGGAGAGTACCTTCCCTTACTGGAAGGACAGAAACCATGGGGAGAACATGCTCCTGCAGGACCTGACTCTTATAAGGCTTTAAAGGACAACCAGTGATTGAAGGGATCTGGAAACCAGTTGGCACTCACTGCAGTTTTTGCTATGGTCATGTTAATTGAGCAAACCAAGTGAACCCCTGTGTTTTAGACCAGGTGAAATTTCCAAGAGGTTTTTCAAGGGCAGCAGGTTTTGGAGCTAGTTGTAATTACCCAATTGGCCAAGGCTGAGTGACAATGAATGGGCCTCTGATTCAGGGATGGCCATAAATGTCATACAAGACAGGGCTGTGCAAAGGCACAACTAATAGGAGAACTTTCTCCTCCCCTCACTCATAGTTTCATGATACCATCCACCACTTCAGTGGGATCTTTGCAGGTCCAAGGGCATCTCTGTAAATAATGCTAGAGACTAGAGGCTAATAGTGTTATTCACCATGCCAAGGTATTCTATTTATTTATTTTAATTAAACACAGCTTTGCAAAAAGTCATGAGGGAAAAAGAGAGAAGGGTTTGGCCTCACACTGGTGGCAATAAATCAAGTATCTTTTCCCTGAAACCGTTCTTTCTTTTCTAAATGGACAATGCTGGTGCTTCCCCAGGATACTGAATCCTGCTTGTGGAGTAATTTCATTTTGGCCAGTTAACTCATTTTAATGAAAAGAAAGACTGGGAACAAGGAAAGGCTGGATAAAATAGAACTGCCCTCAGAAAGATTTACAGTAATAAGGTCTGAAAAATAAAATGTGAGGGTGAATTGTGCTATTTACAAAATGCATATAGCCTGCTGAATGGTTATAATGACAGCATGCCTGTTGTGTGCACTCAGCCCACAGTATCTTGCTTTTGCAACAAAGCCTGGGGAATGTCAAGGTTATAGTGACAAAGAAAGCAAAAACAAAGGTGATCCTTGAAGCCAGAGGTTTGCTCATCTGTTCAAGCTTTCATGAATAGAAAAGGGTGTGTAATGAATGATAAATATAACATTGGAACATGGATCATAGTTTTATGTCAAGGAAAACATTTTATTCCATTGCAATCCATTAAGGGTGTGGTTATTAGTTATGAAACTCCTTAAGAGTGGCAGGTGGAAAATGGGAAGTGTTAAGTGAATTCATTTAACATATCCAGAGAGTTCTCAGGACAAAATTCCAATACCAAGTATTGACTTGCTTCACATATTGATGCCAGAACAAGCCACTTTGGTTCTTTCATATAATACTGTCTGAAGGCCCTAACAAGAAGCACTAGACTTCTGATGTTTTGAAATGTTTGTGTGGATATACAAAAAAGAAGAAGCAGGGTGGTGGGGAAGAGATAAGCAACAAAGCAGGAAATAAGGGCCTCTTTCAATTAAACAAATTATTTACATGATTGCTCTCTTTGCCAATGACCTCCTCTCTGTGCAACATTCATTCTTGTTTCATTTGCACAAGACTTACCGTAGCTTCAGTACAAAACACTGGGATGTCAGGGTGCACATCTAGGATGAGTAGGAAAAGTCATGAGGAGTTATTTGGTGCAGAACTTCTAGCATGTCTTCGGTTGCTATACAGTCTATCACCAACCACAAGTATATGTGGATCAGAAGTGGGTTGCTCCCGGTTTGCCCCAGATCAGGTGAACCAGTAGTAGCGGTGGTGGGAGGCTCCGCCCATCCACCCAGAGGCTTCTACGCCTGCACAGAAGCGTCATGCACGCAAGCCGAACTGGTAGTAGAAAAATTGGCAATCCACCTCTGATGTGGATACTAATATACAGTATTCTCATTCCCCAAATCTCTAACTACTCAGAATTCCAGGGATACAAGTATGTACTTAGCCAGGCTAACTTACAGAAAAATACCAAAACAAATTAAGTGGTCCAGTATAAGCTGATGGTTTTCTTCACATCTGCTGCACAAGTTATTGCTCTCCTATCAAATTTCAAAGAGCAGCTCCAGAAAACAGATTTAGCTTTGCCTGCACAGAGGCCTGGGTTTCCTAGCACACCTGCACATCTGGAGGTGGGATAAAAATAATCATCTGCACATGTCATTTATGCCACCTTCTTTCACCCAAGGCCTTTCAAATGCAATGGGGCAACCCCTCACCAACAATTTGTAATAAACCCATGACATTTTTTTCATTTTAGCATGGATCCAATGTTTTAAAGAAAAGACAAGCACCCCCTTCGTCCCCAAATTGCACAATTTGAAACACAGCACAGGTAAATATTTGATGAACTTGCCAAGACTTTACCCCTTGAATGTGAGAAAGTGGCCACCTGCATTTCAGTGTGTTGGGTTCCTCTCCTCCCTTTAGTGTTTAGTCTGTCATTCCAAGGTCTCCACTTCCCAGCAGACACTTATCTCTTTCCCTCTGTTTTGTCTCCTTCAGACTTTGCTTTCCTGTCTGTTAACATCGTCCTTGGCTGCTTTCTACTCCAGTTGTCATTACTTTGCTCTCCTCTAGCCCTCAAATCTCCTTTCTTTCTCCTCCCTGTGTCAACAGTTATTCAACAGGAGATGCATGTCAACAAAACTTACAAGATAAGATGATACCAAATATAAATCTCTTGCAATAGGACCAAGAACATTGATAAGTGCTGAACTAGAGATCTGTTGGTTGACTTTTTTCTCTCCAATTGCTAGACTACATTGTTCTATATTCAGTGGAGATATAGGGAAAATTTAGCCATTTAGGAATTACGGTACTGGAGGCTAGATGAACAATTAGGATCTTCACTTTCTATATTGGAAAATAATCTGAGCAAAGTCAGAAATGGGTGACATTGATTGGATACTATATTACTTGTGAATTAAACCAGTGGAAGGATGGACTTGCTCTACAATAGAGTGGATGGTGGCAATGTACTGAACAGGTCCTGCTCAGAAGTGTGGAAGGTGCCACAGGAAAGTTTTGGGTGAAGGATCTAGAAAATGTCTAATGGGGGGGGGGCAGGAAGTTCAGTTCCTGTGCAAGCACATGCCTCATTGCATCTTTGCAAATGTTATTTTCTTTTTCTTGTTATTTTATTAATGTTCTTGATCAAAATCTTTCTTATACTTCCTTACTTGTTGAGGAAGATTGTACCATCTTTCTTGCAAGACTGTATGACTTACAGATGTCCCCCTTCCCAGGGGTGGTCTGCTATGGGTTCACCGGGGTTCAGGCAAACCCGTAGCTAACGTTATGGCCGGTTTGGAGAACATCCAAATCCCACCCCTGGCTGCCCCCACTTTTCCCAGGAGGCTCCAGGTGATCCATTTTGGATGCAAGGAAAGTACTGGGCCCATGTGGAGGCTTGGGGAGAGAGAAAAACAGGCCTCCCAGAAGGAGCCTGGGAAAGGCAAAAACTCCCCCCCCCACACACCATGGTGCAGGAGGCCAACTAGGCCACGCCCACCCAGCAACCAGGCAGAGAACCTGTTGCTGAAATTTTTGAAGCCGACCCCTGATGTCCCCCCATATCTTTCTGTCTATCATGATAGCTTGTTTTGAAAGTCACTTGTTTTTTTTTCCTTTTTTGAAATGTTGGGATATACAGTAATTAGATACTATACTTTCATCATGTTCTTCATGGGTTATGGGATCAGCTGTTGGTCATGTGCTGTTTGAGCAGCATTACTGATCAATTCCACCGTTCAGGATCATCTTCTGAATAATGCATATTATTACATAGTCATCTGAATTAATGGGGCTCTTTCTGATCCACTTATATTCACTTATTCTTGAGACATCCAGTTTGATAAACTTTATTTCCATTTTAATATTTATTTATTTTTTTAGTTCATGTTCTTTGTGTTCCATGCCCTGTTTATACATGTCCTTGCAAAGTGGGAGTGAACGTCTCGCCCTCCCACATGCTTTGACTTCAGCGTGGATTCCTCCTTTTTTTTTGCTGGCTATTTTGGAAACAAGAAGTCAAATTAGAACAAAATGTGGGGGGGGGGACAACAAACATCAGGTGGTTTGTCTCAAGGTATTTCTTTTGTGATAAGACTGTCTGTCTGTCTGTTCTGTAACAGACAGAAAACACTGTCTGTTCTTATGTATGCCTATTTAAATATCAGTGTCTTACTTCCCCAGTGAGCACTAGAGTACACCAAGGAAAGTGCCTGAATCAACCTCTTTTATTCAGGATACTCCTGCCTATTGCCAGGAACAGAAACCTGTTCGACAGATATTTCTGTTCCAGCAATTTTCACTGCATGGATGAGTGGAGAGGCCAGCATTCTTGGCAGGAACGATGCCAATTGTGTTGAAAGATCCCTGAAAGAAGCATTGTTTTGGAGTACCCTTGCTCCAAACTTTGTGTCTTTAGTTTACAAACTCATGATGATGGCTGGTAGAGGTGGGGGGAGGATGGGAGTTGTAGCCCATCACTCCTGGAGGGGTTTGAAGGATAATAGGGTGGGGCTATCTGGCTTACAACCAGTCTTACTGAGCCTGGCAAGTGAAAGGGAGCTGGGAACACAGAACAATTTCGTTAACTTAGAAATGGCCGCATCTAGTGAAGGGACAAACATCTGTGCTCCTTTTGCTGTGGGAATGGGCAGTCTCCAGTCAGTGATCTGTAAGATCAGAGCTCATATTTAACTTCCTTTCAGTGCCTTTATGAGTCAAAGCTTGCTTCATAACAGTTTGTCCTTCAAACATACACTCTACACAACCCTTAAAGCATAATAATGTACAAGTGGAAGCAGTGGTGGGTTTCAATTTTTTTTAGAACCTCTGCTTTGTGGGAGTGGCTTGCCGGCCATGTGACTGGGTGGGAGTGGCTTGCCAGCCATGTGACTGGGTGGGCATGGCCAACTTGTAAAATGTGGTGAAACTCACTTAACAACACTCTTGCTTAGCAACCAAAATGTTGGCTCAGAAACTCTGGCATTTGAAGCATGCAAGTCTTAAAGCTGTCAAGTTACAGGACCCTTGCACCCCTAACCCTTTAGAAAAAAACCCCCAGGGGTGTTCAAACTTGACAGCTTTAAGACTTGTGGACTTTAACTCCCAGAATTCCTCCTATAGTCATGCTGGCTCAGGAATTCTGGCATTGAAGTGTGCAAGTCTTAAAGCTGTCAAGTTAGAAAACCCTTGCACCCCTAACCCTCTAGAAAAAAAACCCCAAGGGTGTTTGACATCTTTAAGACTTGTAGACTTCAACTCCCAGAATTCCTCCTCTTGTTCTTCATCTTGATGATGTGCGGACGGGCAGGGGGGAGGGAGCTGGAACCGGTTCTAAACGGCACTGTAGATTTGTGGAACCTCTGTCACCCACCCCTGAGTGGAAGATAAAACAATGTTATTTCGGAGACAGCTTTTGTTTGCTGTGACTGCTAAGATACCACGATAGAAACCAAGAGACCATGAGTTCTACTCTCCTACCTTAAGGACAAGGCCAGCCAGGTAACCTTAGTCTAGTCACCCTCAGCCAAGGAAGATGGCAATGGAAAACCTATTCTGAAAACCTTGCCAAGAAAATTGCAGGGACTTGTCCAGGATGCTCAAAGGATAGGAAGCTCAAAGGCAACCCTGTCCCTTCAAATCCCCCCCAAATTAGACTATAAATGCAAATTATGACCTGAACCTATATAAAAAATTATGATGTTCTGCTCAAAAAGATAAGATTATTAGAGACGCTAGTTGTTTTTGTACATATTTATTTACTAAGAAGTAATAGATGGCGTGAAGATAAACAGGAAAAATAATCTATTCCTGCTAACTTCAGGAAGAAGAATCTGCTGCCTTCAGATGTTTCAGTTTTTGCATATTTTATTTCCTTCTCTGCTTTCCTGGAATGTTTCACATTCCAGAGTATTTCAAAACCATTCCATCCAGCATCATTAACATACAATTAAGCAGAAGGAGGCATGTGAATCAGAGGTGGTATTCAGCTGGTTCAGACTTGTTCGCCCAAACAGGTAGCAGAAATTACGGGCACCGATCCTGTCTCTATTTCGTCCTATTTAGGGATGTTTTTTGAGCAAAGTCCATGCGCAGAAGGCTGGGCATATGTGTGGATGGGGCACGCGCGAGCAAAGCAAGTGCAAGTGCTTGCACACACACATTTGCAAACCGGTAGGGAAGGTAAGTGATAACCACCCCTAATCTGAATCATTAGTAGAGGCAGCCAGTCCAATATACCCAGTACAAGCTACATATTTGCATAAAATTGGCCTCCTTCTGAAATACATTTCCTTTTGCTCAAACAAACTGCAATGTTTGTTCGTGTATTACACTGGAATACACTTGTGGAACTTAGTTATATACTGAGGAAGGAATTCATTGAGGCGTCTGAGGAAGATATGGCAAACTGTGCGAAGCAGAATCGACCATCATGGCAAAAACCAAGGAAGTGGTGAATAGACCTATTCCTTGGAACCTCTTCAGATAAGGAGAGGAAAGGAGATTGGCCACTGTGCTCTGGGCAGCTTCTCTCTACAAGGAGACTGCAGAACAATGGTTTCCCACAGGTTTGAGCTACAGGAAACCATAAGATTAGCCATCTTGTTCACAACTGGGGCAGATTTTTTTAAAGGACACAAACCTCACTTCCTGGTCACTTTTGGAAAGTGCTCATTAACTACTCATGTAATTTTATATAAATTACAAAAAGAAAAGGATATTAAAATTACAAGAGGGAGATACTGTATGAATAGACAATGCAGCCACACAAAAAGTAATTTATCAATATCATTCCAGGGAGGACTTCCTGGGCAGGACCTTGCTGATGGTGGTAGCTTAATAGAGCTGCCCCCGGGTTTCTGGTCGCGTTATCTGCCTAGACATCTGGTAGATACCTCATTCTTCAGGCAAAGAAGAGCGAGAGAGAGATCCAGCTGGTAAGAGCTTTTCCTTTGAAGTTCGCAGCTTTTTTTTTTTGCTGCGGAGAGAAGGGGGGCCAGCCAAGGCTGAATCATATCTCCGTGCCGGAAATCCCTAGCTGTTTTTATCACGGCTCAAAGTAAGGCACCTCCACTTAGGACAATATTTGAACTATTTATCTGAAATTAATACAAGCAGAGTCCGTATCTGAGAACTTTATCTGCTCTTTTAAAAAAATCCTAGCTTCATTTTTTACAAGAGCTTCCTTCGTGTACTTGGGTTTTTTTTCCTTAAAAAATAAGCTCCTAAAATGGCGATTGTGCATTCTCCGTGACAATGCCACATTCCTAATTCTTCTGCAAAGAACAGTGATAAAAAGATCAAAGGAACAGCCAGCCAGCAGCTTCTTACTAATTAGTTTCACTTCTCTGAAGAGTTTACAAGACTTTTTTCTTATCAACTTTGTTAATATATATTTCTGATACAGAGAAGTCAAAATGGTGCTGAATATGCCGAGCTGCTTCGTTACAAGGTCTTTTTTGAAATCCTTTGAAAAACTCTAAAGAGCTAATAAAGGGGGGACTTAATACCCCCCCCCTTTTTTTTCATAAGCTGCATAGCGTGCTAGTAGAGCTTGATTAATTGCTTGGAGATAAGACTAATAATGGCATCAAAATTAAATCCGGGGGGGAAATTGCCTCCCCCTCCTAGGAGCACATCCCCGATACCTGGCACAAAGTTGCCCCCTACTGGAGATGTGATAATGAAAGAACTTTTTTTGGAAACCTTCAGACAATTCAAAGAGGAGATAAGGGACGATTTGAAAGAGTTTAAGATGGATTTATATGATAAACTTGATACTAGGATTGCCAAAATAAATGATGATATGCTGGGACTTGTAACTGTATTGACAGAACATGTTTCTGGAATTGAAGATAACCTAGAGGTTCTTAATGAAGCTAATACCAATTTGACATCCAAAACAGAGGTGGTGCAACAAAAAGTTGAAAACGCTGAAAAACATGTTATTATCATACAGTACAGGCAGATGGAGCTCGCATTAAGAGTCAGGGGGTTGCGTGAAGATAAACAGGAGAACTTGAAACAGATTTTTTCAGAGGCTTTTGACCGTCTGGTGGGAAGACCGGGGTCCAACTTTGACTGGCAGATTGATAAAATTTATCGTGTTAACTATTGGGCGGCAAAGCAGAAGCAACTCCCCCGAGATGTAGTCATATACTTCCCCACAAGAGAGCTCAGAAACATGATATTACAAGAGTCCTATAATACCAGGCTTCAAATTGGCGGTCAGGATTTGATTGTCTTGAAAGAAATACCACCTCAAATGCTAAGAGCCAGGAGAGACTATGCATTTCTAGTGGAAGAACTCAGAAACCGTCAGATACAGTATAGATGGGATGTGCCATTTGATATTATAATTATATTTGACAAGCAAAGATATCGTCTCAACTCTGTATGGAAAGCTCAAGATTTCTATCACAATATTCTGAAGGTGGGACACCCTGCATCATCTGGATCTGGAGAAAGACCACGAGAAGGACAAGATAGACAGCAAACCACACAACTACCAGACAAGACGCACCATTTCCCCCTCCCGGAAGGGCAAGGTGTCATGGAACAAAGACCTAGCCGTATGACCACCAGACGAATGGAAAAACAAGCTACAATGCAACAACCTCAACAATCACCGGTCATTGACCAAGGAGTTACAGCAACAAGCTCAGAAGCCATGGGAGGAGCTAGGCCAAAGGTTAAACAGGCCATGCAGGAGGCTCTAAAAAAGCTTCAGGCAACCAAAAATGACAACTAAGATTTTGACATGGAATGTCAATGGACTGAACTCTCCACAGAAGAGAAAGAAAATATTTCACTATCTTAAACAGTTCAAGAATGATATAATTTGTCTTCAAGAAACTCATATCAAATCAACTGATCAAAAATATTTGTTTGACCCCAAACTTGGTCAACATTTTGTGACCTCTGCTACGGAAAAGAAAAATGGTATAGTTGTATACTTAAGAAAAGACATTAAGGCTGAACTAATTGAAGCAGATCCCTTTGGAAGATATATCGCACTAGACTTAATCTTAGAAGGGAAAAAGACATTACTTTTGGGAATTTATGCTCCTAATCAACAGCAAGACGGATTCTATAGAAATCTTCATGCTAAATTAGTACAGTGGGACTTTAAGTCTTGTATACTATTGGGTGACTGGAACGGCGTGATTGACACTAAAAGAGATAAGAAGACCTCTCGCCCAAATACTAAAATCCGAGCTAAGTTACCCAAACCTTTTTTTTTTGACATGATGGACGACTTCGAATTGAGAGATGTTTGGCGAGAAAGAAATGCAGAGGAATATGACTTCACCTTCTTTTCTGATAGACATCAATCCCTTTCAAGGATTGATTTTATACTAATCACTAATGATTTACTTTCTAGGGTGAAGAAGACAAAGATTGCGGCGAGGGTCCTTTCGGATCATAACTCAGTTTGGATGGAATTGGGAAGGATAGTGCAGGCAAGAAGGTCTTGGAGGCTGAATGAAAACTTATTCAGATATGAAAAGTACATTAATGATTGTAAAAAATTGTTATCTGAATACTTTGTTCTGAATATGAATAAGGGTACACCTATGGAATTTGTACGGGATGCAAGCAAAGCGTATATAAGAAGAGTACTGATGAATATAAACAAAATACATAGGCATAAACAGGGGCAAAAACGAAAAGAATTGGAAGAGGAAATTAAAGGGAAAGAGTTGGAGTTAACATTGAATCCAGGCGATACAAAGGTTAAGGAAACAATCACCATATTAAAATCCCAATTTGATATGTTGATCTCTGACCAGGTAGCCACTAGTTTATTATATGCAAAACACAACACTTTTTGTAACGCAAATAAACCGGGCAGATGGTTAGCTTATCAGATTAGGAAAAAAAGGAAAATTCGAAATGTAACCAAATTGAGTTATAGAGGGAAGGAGGTGTTTCAACAGGAGGAGATTCAAAAGGCATTTCGGGAATTTTTTACAGAATTGTATAAAGGGGACAAAATTAAGGGTTTAGATATAGACAAATACTTAGATAAAGAGAAAATACCCCTAGTTAGAGAAGAGTACAGGCAAAAGTTGAACCAACCAATAACCTCAGGGGAAATCTTGCAGGTAATTAAACAACTAAAGTTAGGGAAAGCACCAGGCACAGATGGCTTGACAGCGGTTTACTATAAAAACTTACAGTTAGAAATGGTAGAACCTCTTAGAGAACTATTTAATAAAATTCAAACGGAAGGTAAAGTGCCCCCATCTTGGAAGACAGCGTTTATATCTTTGATACCCAAAGAAGATCAAGATATTACCCAACCAAAAAATTATAGACCTATCTCATTACTTAATGTAGATTATAAATTTTTTACTAAAATACTAGCAAATAGGTTAATGGTGGTTATTCAACAATTGATACATACCGACCAAACAGGTTTTATACAGGGGAGACAGATGAAGAGTAATGTTAGACTAATCATTAATGCATTAGAATATTTGGGAAAGAACAACCAAATCCCTGCTGCGTTCATATTTCTGGATGCTGAGAAGGCCTTCGATCGAGTTAATTGGCAATTTCTGTTGAAGATATTGCAAAAAATGCAGATAGGAGATAGCTTTCTACAGTCAATTAAAGCAATATACCAACAGTAAACAGCTCAAATCATAGTCAACGGAAGTTTAACAGACCCTTTTCAAATTGGAAAAGGTACAAGACAGGGCTGTCCTTTGTCCCCACTATTGTTCATTATAACTTTGGAAGTATTGTTGAACAAAATACGGGGCTTGGATGGTCTAAAAGGGATCAAGATTAGGCAGCAAGAATACAGAGTCCGCGCTTTTGCGGATGATTTGGTCATAATACTGGAACAACCGCAGGAATCTAGTATGGTTTTAATGAACACGATTAATCAATATGGTCAAGTGTGGTTTTAAAATAAATTTAGGAAAAACCAAAATATTAGCTATAAATATGAATACTAAACAAAAGGAAGAACTAGGAGGGATGCTAGGATGTGAGGTAGTTAAAAAAGTCAAATATCTTGGGGTCAATATTTTAGCCTCAAACGGGAAATTATATAAGCATAATTATGAACCACTTTGGCGGAGTATACAGATAGAGATGAAAAAATGGGAGAAATTGCACTTATCTTTGCTGGGTAGGATAGCAGCAGTGAAAATGAACATTTTACCAAAAAATTTATTTCTTTTTCAAATGTTACCTATACTTAAAAAAGATGCGAATCTTTTAGAATGGCAGAAGGGTATCAACAAATTTGTATGGGCTGGAAAGAAGCCGAGGGTAAAGATGAAAATAATGCAAGATATACGCGAGAGAGGAGGCTTGAAATTACCTAACCTAAAATTATATTATGATGCAGTGGTGCTATCCGCAATTAGTGATTGGACCCATTTAACCAATGATAGAATACTGAATATCGAGGGACATGATCTGGTATATGGTTGGCATGCTTACTTGTTATTCAACAAAAAATTGGATAAGAATTTTAAAAGTCATATCTTAAGAAATGCTTTACTGCGGGTCTGGAAAAAATATCAATATAAATTAAATGATAAGCTACCCATGTGGGCAATTCCTAGACATGCAATTGAAAATATGAATATAGAACAAAAACACGATAGAACCACTTACAGACAACTTCTCACTTTGGAAATGGGGGCTCTACAACTAAAATCTTTAGAGGTATTGAAAGAGGAGAAGGCAGTTCAAACATGGTTCCAGTATGGCCAATTACAGGCCAGGTGGAAAATAGACCAAAAAACTGGTTTTATCCAAGTTGAGGATAATTTGTTTAAACAAATAAGAGATCAAAGCTTAATGCATATAAAGAGGATATATAATGTACTAATACAGATGGATTCGGAAACGGAATTGGTTAAAGATTGTATGATAAAGTGGGCTCAGAATATAGAAGAACCAATAATGTTGGACACGTGGGAAAGAATATGGGTAAGAAATGTGAAATTTACACAGGCACAAAACCTGAGAGAAAATTTTTATAAGATGTTTTATAGATGGCATTTAGATCCTAAAAAGCTGGCTTCTATGTATCCGAATGTACAGCCTAAATGTTGGAGATGTGGTTCTCTCGATGCCACATATTTTCATATATGGTGGACTTGTCAAAAGGTTAAGGCATTTTGGATAAAAATGTGGTGGATCATGCAAAATATCTTTAAAAGAAGTTTACTCCTCAGTTATTTTTACTAGGTATATGTACTGACTTTACAGCGGTAGAGATCAACTTGGTTCTGCACCTAATAACGGCAGCAAGACTGTTGGTGGCACAATATTGGAAGAAGGAAGACTTGCCTACAACTCAAGAATGGACATTGAAAGTTACAAACCTAGCTGAGATGGCTAAAATATCGGCATATCTTAAGACCACTCAAATGAGAGATATAAACGAGACTGGAAAAAATGGATTGACTATACACAAAACAAATACGGGACTAAGAAATTCCAGATAGCCTATGCTTAAGATTAGGAATAATTTAAACTGTTCAAAGTTTGTGCAACAGGAAGAAGCTGAGTTCAACGCTGAGATGTTATTGACTTTCTTTTTTTAAATTTCCTTTGTCTTAATATATTTTAGTCTGTGTTTGTTAAAAATCTACACCGTGTACGGGCTCTGGAAGTTGGGGGGGGGGAAGGGAGGTGGGGTCTTAGGGGGGAGGGGGGATATATAGTATGTGTTAGATTTTAAAGTAACATGATTGCACTTGTATACTGTTGCTCTTTAATTCCAGTGTTAAAATAGGACAAGCTGAATATATTAATAGATAGTAGAAATACACCGAAGGGAGGAGTAGAGGGATAGAAAAAAGAGTGGTAGAGAGGGTGGGATTGGAGGGAGGGTGAGAAGGAAGGGGGGGAGTGTATCGGGAGAGAGGTGTGGTAGAGGGGGAGGGGAAGTAGGGTAGAGGGGAATGATGGAGGGAAGAGGGAAAGTTGGAGGGGGGCGAAAGAAAGGGTGTATGGAGGGTCGAAGAGGTACATTGGGTTTCTATTTTGGGGGTATTATTGACAAGAGGAATGGCTGTGTTTATTGTTTAATGTTATATGGCCTCGGTTCTGCACAGTATATATGTGACTGTACGAAAATGAAAATGGAAAATAAAAACACATTTACACATTAAAAAAATTTAAAAAAAAAAAATCATTCCAGGGAGAAAAGTCAGATAATTTTTCCAAGTCCAACATAATACTAATATTAAAGAGAGACAAGACTTTACTTTAGCAAGACACTATTGGGCTAATACCATTATTGATTAATGACTATAATTTGTTCGCAACTATTTTAGCTGATAGACTGAAAATATTTTTAAGAATTTGTTCACGAGGATGTATTTAATCATAGAGTAAGAAGTCACTTTATAATTGTACTGTAAAGAAAGTTGCAAACTATATCTTTTTTCTTTCTTTTCCTTTCCCCCCTTTCTTGCACTTTTAACTGATTTCTTTCATTTTCTTTTCTTTCTTGCTCTGTATTAGTTTTTTATTCATTTTTATTTTCCTTTTAAAAAATCTTTAATAAAAATTAGAGAAAGTTATAAATGGATATATAATGGTCCAGATAAAATTGGAATATTGAATCTTTACAATAGTTTTTTGGAATTAATTATAAAATATAAATAGCTTCTCGTGAGAAATAGATCCTCTTTTGGTTTTTATAAGACATAGCATAGATAATTAATATAATTTAAAGACAATGGAGGGGACTAAAGGTTTTAGGTACCAAAAAAATATACAAACCTGTAAGATGATGCAAAACATAATGACAGCAAAAATACTGAAGGAGACTTTTGAAGAATGGAATCAGAAAATAGTAGCAGTGATATCAACATTGTCAGTAATGATGTCTGCTTTTATGGAGAGCCTATGTCCAAAAGATATTATTAAAGAAATGTCAGATGTAGAACAAATTTTATCTGAACAATAGAAACGTTATCAAAATGGATTTACAACTGACAGGCCAAGAGAATGATTTAGAAAATTTAATAAAAATATATGTAAAATAAAAAAGGAATTTTTGAGGTGTCTTAGTAAAAGCATTTTTACTATACAATTCTTCTTCCTCCTCTATCCAACAACCATTTCTTCGTATCTAGCTTTGTCCTAAACTGCCACTAATTATGCATGCAGGTAATTTAATTTCAACTGCTGTTGTTTCCATATATACTGATGTTGCTAGATAAATAAATGAACAACAAGCCTATAGAGTTTGAACCTAACCCTAACCCTAACCCTTTCATTTTTCATTAATATTTGGATCCATTTTAGAGAATGAATGTAATTGTTGCTAGCACTTATCCAGTAAGGAGGATATTTTTGTCTCTACTGTGCAATTAAACTTTTCATCTTTAAAGTACAATAGTTTCTTTGCTCTTTCAGTAACATTAAGAGACATGAACAGAAATAGCCCATCAAAGAATACCCTGCATTCTCCCAAGTGTGTGTGTTATGCACTATTATTTCAAAGGTCAGTATCAACCTTCAGCCACTGGTTGAATTACTGGATTAGGTATTGTTGGGATACATAGCAAGAACTAAGCCAAAGTTCAAGCCATGCAGCTTTTAATGGACAATCCAATTTTGGCACAGGACTTCTTCCAGGAGTCCTGTGGAAGATCAGAGTCTAAGGCCAGCCTACCATAAAAAAAAGAACTTAAATATGCTCAGGTAGTTCTCTGTTGCCCTTTGAATGGACACATGGACAGCTTGGCAGAACTCCAGTTCTCAGTTTTCTCCTTCCTCCCTTCTTATCAATTAGATCTGGGAGCAGACATGACAACTCAGCTTGGTTAGGATGAACTTTGGTTACAGAATGACCTGTTTACTCCGCCAGTGGGAATCTCTATCAAAGTCAACCTCCAAAATCAATATCTTACATCACTGAACTCAATGACCTGGTAGGTTAAGAAAAGCTCTTTAAATAATTTGGATACATATATATTTGTCCCAAGAATATCTCCTGCATAGAACATAACTCATCTTCAAAATGAGCCTTTAATATACTACCGGTGCCTGCACACAAATCAGTAGTTGTAGCTCAGCATTTCCTGACTCAATGCTTTCCAGATATATTAGACTACAAGTTTTATAATACACGGCCAGAATGTATATTTAAACACACATAGAAAGCACAATGGTAATAGCCTGTTAACCTAGGCATCAGAGCCTTGTTCTTTATTTCTGCAGATACCAGATCTAGGCTGTAAAATTCTAGGTGACAACTTGGTGACAGCAAAATGACACATTGTCATGATTACAAACCATTAAAGATAAAGGTAAAGGTTCCCCTCGCACATATGTGCTAGTTGTTCCTGACTCTAGGGGGCAGTGCTTATCTCTGTTTCAAGCCGAAGAGCCAGCGCTGTCTGAAGACTTCTCTGTAGTCATGTGGTCGCCATGACTAAACGCTGAGAGTGCAGAGAACGCTGTTACCTTCCCAACAAAGGTGGTTCCTATTTTTCTACTTGCATTTTTTACATGCTTTCGAATTTCTAGGTTGGCAGAAGCTGGGACAAGTAACAGGAGCTTACTCCGATATGTGGTGCTAGGGATTCAAACCACCGAACTGCTGATCTTTCTGATCAACAACCTCAGCATCTTAGCCACTGAGTCACTGTGTCCCTACAAACCATTAGGGAGATAATTTAAAATCTCCCAAAAGACACTTCCTTCTAAGAAGGATTCCTCTATAAAAGATAATTACAATTAGTTGTCACTGTCATATTGAGCCTGTTGATGCGTTTTTTTTCCTTCAAGTTTTTTATTTTGTTTTACATATAAATATCGATGTGTGAACAGTGTGGCATCTGGGTGCCATACATTCTAATACAAATAGAACTAATAAAATAGATCATAGTTATTACATTCAACCAACTTATATATTTCTAATAATAAAACTCATTTATTTTCAATTATAGTCTATCATTATTTAATTATTCCATGTTTTAATATTTGCTCTAATGCCACTCACATCATACATAATAATACAACCATTCAATTTCTAAACTTCCCTCTTGTTATCGCTTTTATTTTATTATATAAAAATGTAGACACTAATATTCCCCTTTTCTTATTTCTATTTCTATTCTTTTAATCATGTCACCCTTTTATTAAAAGATGTTTTCTTTCTATCCTACCTAACCTATAATCATGCCACCATTCTAAAAAAGAAGGGAAAGAAAAAGAGAGAAGCAAATCAGAACAATAAAAAAGAAAAATTCTTTCCTTTCTATCCATCATCTCTTGCCCACTTCAATACTTTGGTTGCTATGCTTTTTTTGATTTGCCTCTCATATTCCTCTCTTGGATCTTTATCTCTGTCTGCATCTACTTCTTGGCTGTTCAGTCTAAGTATTTCTCCCATCTCTACCCTCTTACACTGCCTAGCTTCCAAGATATCTGCTCAAAAGTATTTTCCTGTATCTCCAATTCTCTTTTCAACTTCCTTAAAATATTTCCCTGATTTAATTCATCAATCACAGTTATTTTTATTATTATCTCCCCCTTGTCTTCTTCTTTTGTTCGCTGGTTCTTCGGTTCAGTCTTTTCCTCCATTTCTTTTGTTGGCTCTTTCCTCTTCTGAGCATCTTGATCTTTATTCATCATGCCTTGTATAGTATTTTCCATTTTTTCCATAGTCTCTTAAATCCTTTCTCTATAATGTCCTTTGTGCTTTGGAAAATCAACACCATCTCCTTCTAAGTTCCACTCATTTCTTCCTTATGAAACATCTTATTTTTTTAAAATAAAACTTTTGTCCAGTAGTCCAAGAACTATTTATTCAGAATAAAGTTGCCTTTCAGGAAGTACACTAATCACAGTTCTCTGTATCCCATAGGTATTCAATTAGTTCCAGAGGTTATCAAAAGCCTTTTTATGTCCCCTTTAATCAACTTTAATCTTGAGGGGTTATTTTAAATAAATAATTTTCATGTTCTCATATTTGAATCTCCAGTAGTCATGGGGTAGTTAGATATAATCCAATAAATATTTTGAGAATCCTTCATATAAGTATTCCCAGACTTGCATATTTTCCTTTCGTCAGCAGGTGGCTCCTTTCAACTTAAACTTGCCACTAATCAATCTAATTTTAGCCTTTCAATCGTAATTTGATTGTAGTTCAATTATAGAAGCAGGATAAGTTTTTTAAAATAGGTAATTCCAACATTTTAAAATGCCTTCCCATTATCATATGTTCCCATTTTAAGACCCCAATTTTCTGTATTTTTTAAGAAAATATTGTTTTTCTCTCTTTGCTTCTTTTCCTTCCGTTATGGTATTTTTCTCAGAATGCTTAATCACCACTTTAGCAAATAATTCTGAGCAAATAGTTCTAAATTATTCCTTGGGGTTAGGTTTTAAATGAAAATGAGTCCTCTCCCCCAGTTCCAGTCACTGTTCACCTACTTTGCTCCAGCACCGGTCTTAGTTGTTCCTCGGTTGTCCCAGCTTTGTGGCAGCCATTTTTAGGCTGCCTCTTCTCCTTGCCATGGCTGAGAGGGAAAAAGAACCCCGGGTCAGACAGGAGAGCTGTGACTCTCCATGACCTCACAGGGTGCCCCTCTTTGCTTCACTGCCCCTACAGGGTGGCTTCAGCTCCTTTCAGAGCCCGCCATTGGAGAAAACTCTACTTGGGGGCGTGGAGACCCACCTCGAGCGTCTGATCCTGTCACGACATCAACTGGAAGTTCCAAGTCTGTTGATACATTCTATTTGTCTGTCTATTTGCCAGTCTATCTACCCACCCATTTATTGCAAAAGGAAAGGAAAATACATGGAAATTACTAAATAGATTTATTGCATGGATATGTTTGCAGAGTAATATTAGAATAAAATGCAAACTATATAGTATTAAAAGAAACAATTCATTTTTAACTTTATAGATCAACTATTTTAATAGAACCTGAATCAGATAGGAAATTCTTCTACTCAAATCCTTCTATTCAAATTTCTCACTTTAATCAGCTCTAGGGAAATAAAGTCCTCTTGAACTTCCTCACTCAAAGACTTGCACCAATCTTAACAAAACTTGTGCTAATTCAGAACCACAAGAAGTAGTTATGTAATCACAAAAGTTTGCTTTAGCAGAAGATTTTGATGAGAATTTTCCTTCTAAAATTAAAAAGAATTTGTTCATGGAAGAGAAATGTAGGAAAAGGACAATAAGTCATAAATATTCCAAATAAAATCAATATGGCTAGCTAGCCAAATTGGTCACTTATTCCCTCCTTGAATTAAGCCTTGGGAGGAAGTTCGCTCTTTGTTCTTGATTATTCCTGAGCTTTGAGAAGAAAGAACTCAAGTACCTTATTCTCCACTGTCCTAAAAGGGGTTGAAAGGAGAAATGTTGGATAGGTCAGCTGGGATCTGAAGAAAATTCAGCCCAACTGGTAGTAACTCAACATACTGTATTTTTCAGAGTATAAGACGCACCGGAGTATAAGATGCAGCAAGGTTTTGAAGAGGCAATTTTTTTTAAAAAAAGTTTTTGTACTCTGCAAACCTCCTGAAAACAGCCCATGAGCCTTAGGAGGCTTGTAGAGTGTTCCTGGGGAGGGAATGGGAGACAAAAATGAGCAAAAAATGGCCAATGTTTTGCGAAAATGGGCTCGTTTTTTTGTAAAAAAAAAAAAGGCATTAGGAAGCTTATAGAGTGCTCCTGGGGGCTGGGGGGGGCAAAATTGAGCAAAAATTGCCCATATTTTGCTCATTTCTGCCCTTCCCAGCCCCCAGCAGCTCTCTAAAAACTTCCTACAAGCTATGCACAGCCATTTTGGTAAAGGGGCAGGGTTTCAGGAGGTATTCAGTTTATAAGACGCACCCAGATTTTCAGCCTCTTTTTTGAGGAAAAAAGGTGTGTCTTATACTCTGAAAAATACGGTACTCTCTTTTAGTGAGAAACTCAAAGAAGAAAGAGTCTAAATCAGGAGCATCAAACTCAAATTTCATTGTGCATGACTGACTGGCCAGTTTGACGCTTCTCCCCAAACTGCTGGCATATTTCCTCTTTGCACTGGGCAGAGCGGGCCGAAGCTACGCTGGCCCGATCTTTCCTCTTTGCACTGGGCAGACTGGGCCGAAGCCACACTGGCCTGATCTTTCCTCTTCGGATTGGGTAGACCAGGACGACCCTGCAGGCCAGATCCGACCACATTGCGGGCCACATCTGGCCCACGGGCCTTGAGTTTAACACTGCTGGTCTAAATTATTCTTCTTACCAGTTTATGATGAAGATGGCTTATGATATCCAGAATAGGAGTTCATATGGCAGAATGAAATGGTAATATTATTGAGAAAGGATATTGCTAAATATTTGTTCAGCTATAACAGCAATTGGAATAACTAGTTATGAAGAAGATATCAGATATGAATGCATGAACCTATTACAATTAAAGAAAACAGATCTTTTAAGTAGATTTCTTCAAAGCAGTGAGAGAAAATGAAATTTAAATGCTAATAGAACTGTGTACATGAATATAGAATAAAAGCATGTGATCTAGAATTGCCTGGGAAATTTTGGGACATGGTCTGAACTTTTGAAAAAGTAGTCAGAGTTGAGAAACACCGCTCTGGAGACTGGAAAAATATCTCGACAGAGAAATAGACGCTTTTAGACTGAAATCTTATTGATCTTTCCATAGGAATAAATCCCATGGCATTTTATAGGGCTCTCCTCCTAAGGAGGCCTTTACAGAAAGGAACGCTCATTGGAACTGTTTTTTGTCTAATTTAGATAACAAGCCTGCCCGAGAGTTTAGCATCATACCTGTCAACTCACACCTTCCCAAATGAATGCTTCACAGCCAACAGCCCTTTATATACACTGCTGATCATTTCCCAAACCATCGTCTGTTTTATGTTATGATAATCAAATTATCAGGCATTGGCACTTCCAGTCTGGAGTGGCACATAACTACTGCTTGCTTCTACCTGCTGGCACTGCCATCTAGCTGGGATTGAGGAACAAACTTGGAATTTTATAAGAGTATCCTTTTCAGGCAAGATGACCAGCCTGGCACTATCATTGTCCTAGTCAAGCTGAGACCACTGGGAATTCCTTTTATTTCCATTTATATGAAAAATTACAATCTGGCTTATATGGGTTTTAATAAAAAAATTAAAATCAAATATAAATCAAATGTGGCTTTAAATCACAGAATTGATATGTAAATTCTTATTGCTAGGGTTCAGTTATCACTTTTTTGGAACATATTTTGGAAGCAAATTATCAATATTTTTGGTTTGCACCAGACAAAACATCCATTATAAATACAAACTCTGTTTAGTTCCTTGTTGTTTTAATTAAGGAAACAATTTGGGGGGCCTTCAGTTGGGAGGGCACCCTAAGAAGGTTGGGAAGCTTAGTATGAAAATATCTGGAAGATAAATATAATATATTAAATATTCAAAGCAGCCTTCAAATGGTTCATAATAAAATTAAATCACAACATGAACATGAAATGATTGATTACATTTTTTTTTACAAAGAAATAATATTACTAGCGGTATGATGATTTGTTCTTTTGAAATTTGACAAATAATAAGCAGGTGGAAGGTGATAGAGGAAACAGATCTAGAGTTGGGTCATGGTACCAGAAATAAGGAAATTCATTCTTTCTTCTTGAACAACTTTACTTGGTGAAAATTTCTTCCCATCCTTGCTGCAGTTTGCTCTCTCATATAAAATTTACATACACCTTATCTATGCAGATTAAATTCTTCTTAGTTGAATAATAATTATACCATAATAATATTGCATTATTTAAATATTTAATCTACAGAACCAGGCTAGGAATGGAGTATCATGCATATAATACAAATAGTCCTCGACTTATAACAATCACTTAGTGACCATTCACAGTTACAATGGCACTAAAAAAAATGACTTATGAGTTTTTCACACAACTGTTGCATCATCCCCATGGTCACATAATCAGAATTCAGATGGTTGATAACTGACTCATATTTATGACGGTTGCAGTTTTCCTGGGGTCACGTGATCACCTTTTTGCGACTTCTGACAAGCAAAGTCAACGGGGAAGCCAGATTCATTTAAGTGTGTTACTAACTTAACAACTACAGTAATTCACTTAACAACTGTGGCAAGAAAGGTCATAAAATGGTTAGGGTTAGGGTTGCTTAACAAATGTTTCACTTAGCAATGGAAATTTTGGGATCAATTGTAGTTGTAAGCTGAGGACTACCGGTATAACTATGGTTGCTTAGTCAATAAATCAACATTAATAAGGAAACATGGGGAAGAAAGACTTCAACTTCATTCTGTATTATCCAAATTCTTTTGTTTTTCCAAATTTTAAAATCCAATCATAGCTTTGTTGCTTTATATTAATTGGCTTTGGCAGAACAAAAACATACATATGTATCACCTAAAGATTATCACAGTGGAATAGACCTTATAAATTTCCCTGATAAAGCAACTTCTGTGCTCAGTTCCCAACATTAAAAACAATTTTACTAAATTAGCAATTGGTAGAGAGGAAGGAAAGAAGGGAAGAAAGAGGCAGGTAGGAAGGAAGGGATTCACATGCTTCCTATCCCCATTAGCATTTGTGTTGCTACCATTACATTCCTTCAATACAGAAAACATGCCATCATATTTTGACATAGGTAATCTTTCTTAATTCTTTTCAAGATGTGCCCTATATAAAGCATATTCAAAACAGTTTATTCAATGATTACCACAACATGCACAGTAATGAAAAAAGTAATTTGTCTTCACAAAAGAACTCAAGGACTTCCAGTGGAAGAGTAGCAAAGCTAAATACATATCCGTGGAGAGCAGAGATGACAACCGAGGGCAAAGACGGAAAAACTAGTGAATAGACCAGTTTGTTGGAACCTGTCCACCGTTATAGACAACTAAGAGATTAATCATCAACTCACAACCAGTGTAGAGCCTATTAAAGGACACTAAGTACTCTTGTCTCGCTTCTAATCACTTTTGGAATTTACTTATTTACTTTTGGAATTTACTATCTTTAAAATGATTAAGATCTTTGGGATGGCAAAGCCACCTGGAGAATGGTTTCATTTCTGAATAAAAGAAAAACTAAGTATCAGAACCTAAAATAATTTGAAATAAATGGAAAAAAGTTAAGCAAGATTTTGAACCAAGAAAATTATAAACAAATTAAAAGTCCAAATTTGGAATATTGAAATTTCATTTTGGATTTTGGAACTACAGTAACTGCTTTTTATGGGAACCATAATTACTTTGTCTACTATACGCCACATAACAGAAATTAGAGACCTTATTATTTATATGGGGCACTAGAGGGGACCAAAGATTTCAGGCAAAAATAAAAGTGCCTTTCGTTTTAATTAGAATTGGAATTTACAAAACAAAAAACACTGTAACATTTGACTTATTGAATGACATCATTGAAGAATGGGCCCAGAAATTAGTACCCTAAATATCACCAATGTCAGTAATGGTCTACTTCTATAGATAGACTATGTTTAATGGATATCCATAAAGGAATAACAGATGTTAAACAAATCTTGCTTGATACAGATATAATGCCATCAGAAATATTGGATTAAACAAAGGATGGATTGCAAGATTGAAAAGGTATTTAAAATGGAAATACATGTGACAGGCCAAGAGAATGAACTGGATAAAGATCCTTTATTAGATATACAAAAGAAGCTGGCTGAAGTTTTAACAATTAAAGGGGAAATGCAAATGATAAAAGATAAACCAAGAGAATGATCTGGATTATGTCTTTTTATTAGATTTATAAAATATGCCTAATATAAGAAACCTATGTGATGGGATAAAGAAGATGAAAAAAGATATCTTAAAAGATTTTGTTTATGACTTATGCAACTATGTTTGTAACTTTGTGGGTGGGTATGTCTGTGCCTAGAGCCGAGGTGGTGCAGTGGTTAAATGCAGCACTGCAGGCTACTTCAGCTGACTGCAGTTCTGCAGTTCGGCTGTTCAAATCTCACCAGCTCAGGGTTGACTCAGCCTTCCATCCTTCCGAGGTGGGTAAAATGAGGACCAAGATTGTTGTTGGGGGCAATATGCTGACTCTGTAAACCGCTTAGAGAGGGCTGAAAGTCCTATGAAGCGGTATATAAGTCTAACTGCTATTGCTATTGCTTGAGAAGTAATAATAAGTTCAGAAATCATTTTGGATTGTAAACCTGATTCCTAGGAGAGAAACAGTATACATCTATTTATTATTATTAGGTGGATCCCTGTGTATGTAAGGGACCATTCATCTCATGCATCTGTTATATCTTGTCTGAGCTTTCATTGTTCATTCTTACTTAGCCATTGGCAGTAATAGCTGGTAACTTCAAGGAAATTACAGCTCCCCTTTCTGGGGTTCCATCTCAGATTTCTCCTACTTGCTCCATTGCATTTCCCCTCTTGGGAAATTAGGAAACCTTTCTACTGTTGTGTTAGTTAATTGAAGTGATCTGGCTGATGGAAACAAACGTGGTTGCTTTAATTTATGCCAATTGCTGAGAATGCTGGCAGTAGTGGTCTAAAACATCTGGGGGTACCAACCTGCTCAAATGCCTTGTTTACTCATATTTGGCTCCTTTGGCAACAGGATGGGGAAATCATGGACAAGAGACTCATTCAAAATGAATACTTAACAGAAATGAAGTGAAATTATTTCACAACTGATATGCAGAATTCAGATAATGTAAGATGACATACTCAACTTTACTAGAAGTAGGATCTGAGTCCTGTGATTCTTTTTTTCTTTTCAACTTTCCTCAGCTTAATTCCCCATTCACTTTTCCTCTTAAATCACCTCTCGCCCCAAGAAAAAGATGTTTTCCTATTTATAAACTACTAGAAGTTTAAGCACGTGATGTGTTATGGGGATTCAGGACAATCATTCATGCCTGAAAAGCCATCATTTTCTCACTCAAATGTTTTTCATGCAAATACCATTGTTCTAGAAAGTGGGATAAAGTATTTAAAGATATCCTTCAAATCTATTTCAAAGTCTAAAACATTTCATGTAAAAATAAAGAATAATTTTTCATTTGCAGCATGCTTCTATAGCATGTGACTTGCAGATATTTTCAGGAGACGTTATCTCTCCCCATCCAATCAAATTTGAAATTTGCCAGGTTCTATTGAGAGTCAGAAATTAAGCGCAGCTAACCTGGCTTTTTAATCAATAAATTAAAAAAAGTCAGTTGTAAGCACGTGGAGAAATAGGTTACAGCTGTAGAGTATTAGCACCATCTACAGGGGATCAAAACCAATACATTACCAATTTCTTAATCCTATTTTTATTTCATATTTATTTCATTTCTACGAATGTAATCTGAATATAGTATTCTCTGACACAGATTTATTATAAACATCATGGTACCCTTGGGTGTAAGAGCACTGCTTTTAATGGCCTTGCATTTCCATTTAGCTTGACTTACTGGGAGCTAGTTGAAAACACAAGACAAACTCAAAGGCTTGGGCTGATTTTTGTAAATAAATCAAAAATGTTAGAGCTGAGTGGCAGAATGCTGCTGAAAATATGGGGCAAATTTCTCCATTCCTTGAGCAAATGACACTCTTAGCTTTTTAAACTGTTTTCTTTAATCTCATTCCCACAAGTTATTTGGACAAATTATTGGAATGTCAGATATTATCTAATATTTATCCATATGTTGCTGTTTGTGCATATTAATAGTTGCTATCTGCAATTCATTTTCGTTTATAAATCTTTGCAACAAATTGTTGATTTCTGGGAGAATCTTTGAGAAATTTAGCAGAAGGATTTGGAGAGGCCTGTGGCCAATGGTTCCTGTGCATTTTACTTCACAGAAATGCAGTTTTTCTAGTGATAGTTATTCATATGATTAATGTTGATTCTACATCCTTTAAAAAAAAGTTTACAACTGTTATTTTTAATTCTGAAATAATGAAACCATAATTTTAATGATTTGTGAGATTTAGTGTAGATTTTATTTACTTTTTCTAGAAAGCTTTTCAGTAGCGTCCACAAAATACTTTAGGGTCAAATAATCAAGCCACAATTATGCTACAGGACTTTTGATATGGTTGACAAATGATTTATTATTTCACTGTTTTATAATCCCCAATAGTATGCTCTTAATATTAATGCTATTATAATTATGTATGCCACAAGTTTATGAGGGAATTTAAAGCATAGATTTAGTTGTGGGATTTCATGAAGCTTGCTTTCATCCAATAGATAAATATCTTTTGATTTCTCTACATTTAGTCACATTTTTCCACCTGACATTTTCATGTCTAAAGCTTCAGGAGAACAGCATAGTCATCTTCTGTAATGGCATGTAGGAAAGTTCTTAGAGGAGACAGAAGGAAAGCTGCAAACTGGCAGTTTCAATTGGCTGCAATTGGCATATAAAAGATATCGGCCCACAGAAAGGAGGACATAGTCCACAAAACCTCCAGGCTAAATATATCACATCCTTAAACTCATTCTTTGTAGAATTTGGGTTTCAACCCACCTCCCTAATATCTTAATTACCATGACTATAATTCAGGGTAGATCTCAACCTTTACCTTTTCATGATAAAGATCCTAGGACAGGATGAAATTCTTGAGACCTCAATGGATCAATCATCTGACCAACTGGCTGATTGGGTTCACATACTGGTAGAATACACAGAACACACCACATAAATAATACTAATACTAAAATACTAATACTAATATACTTTAATGTTCTACCAAAAGAATTCCAAGAAAATGAAACCCAAACAAATAAAAGAAATTACTATATAAATGCTATTCTAAAAATAGCACCAAAGCATAACTATTTTTGTAACTTTTAGACCACTAATGTGCCACATCAATATGCTTATATAGCCCAGACAGCTACAATTTTCTTAACGGAGTAGTTAATTATGGGTTCTGTTGTTGTCTATAGCTCTCAGATTTCTTGCTGATCTCATCCAAGTACTAATCAAGTCTAATCTTTCAACTTTACATGCAAGTGCAAGTGATTCTATACAAACCTAGAGATTCCTGCATTTAATAACTCTTCACTTGTCACAATTGATTTGGACTGCTCAAATTATACACTGAAATTCAAGCCATATTGAAAAAAGGCTTTTTGAAAACAAACATTCTGGAATTTCCATTTAATATTTTGGTTTTTTTTTTGCTATTTTTATATAAATGCACTGTTCCAGATTTTAAAAAGAAATGATTTATGGAAAACAAAAGAAAATTAGAGTATATACAGTATGCCTTCTTTTTTGGCTCATGTCATGAATTCTATAGTGCATATCACCAAGCTCCAAATAAAAAAACACCTAGTCAGATTTCAACTGACATTCAGGCTACTTCAGATTGATAAGAAACAAGATTATTATTTCACCAACAATCACATTTGACTGGATTATTTTCACAACATTCTGTATGCAGTATGCCAAAAACTATGAGCCAATAACACATTTCAGTAACAAATACACACTTCACATTAATTTAAAAGAAAAAGGAATGTTCACAAAGATAAACATAATCATATAATCATATACTGTATTAAATAGGCCAGGTTTTTCCCCACATTCAACTCAATATTTAAATAAATTTAAATTTTGAATCTTCCCCCATTTGTTCTATTTATTTCAAATCAGTTTGGGCATGGGACATAGATATTTATATTCACTTTTTCTAAATATTTTATATGCTGGATATAACTCAGAGCAAGGACTAGAGCTTCCCACAAAAGCTGAAAGAAAATATTTCACAATTATCACCATGGATATTGAAGAAAGTTATCATAAAATATCCTTGGGATAAAGTGTAAGTTGTAGGAGAGATGGGAAAAAAATGCCAGAAAATAATTTCTGTTCCACATTTCTGACTTTACTGTCACTTGAGTGAAATCTGAAATAACAGAAACATAAACATTTTGAGAGATTGTTTGATTGTTTTAGGCATCAGGTTAGAAACCAGGAGATGGTAAATTCTAATCCTGCCTTAGATATCAAGCCAATTGGGGGACCTTGAGTAAACCGTTAACTCCCTCTCAGCCCTAGGAAGGAGGCAAGGGCAAACCCAAAAATCTTGCCAAGAAAACTGTGGTGACTTGAACAGGCAGTCATCAAGGATTAAGAAACAAAACACAACTTGTATAAAAACTAGCAATTTAGGGCTAGATCTGTCACTAATTCATATGAGAAAATTCCAATGTTCAGGGTAAATCTCAAGAGCTTGCTACTATGAATTGTTCAGTTTTGCATAGAATGAATGCTCTTGCTGCTTCGCTAGCATCAGGTTTGCATTATACTAAGTCTAGAACTTTTTCTCTTAACAGTAGGGAGCAAAAAATTCTACCTTAAAAATTTCTACATGTACTTTTAAGTAGTACAAATGGACATTTCAAATTTAATTTTTTTTAAAGGGTCATTTGTCTTGATGTTTGTACAGGTTGTCCTCTGTTAATGATGGCAATCGAGATCAGAATTTGCATGGCTAAGCAAACTAGTTGTAAATCAAGATGTCATGTGACGATGTCATGTGAATGTGTGATTTAGTGATTGGACTTGCTATTAAGTAAATCCTGCACCATTGTTAACAATATCATGAGATCACCATTTACAACCTTCTGCTGGCTTGCACATTGATTTCGCTTGTGGGATTCTGGCAATGAAGGTTGCAAAGGGTGATTGTAGGATGTGCCTGTGGGATGTTGTGGCACTGTAATTGCATGGCAGGCACAGAGCCATTTTTAGGCAAGGACCACCTGTACCATGAGAGAGTAGGGTGCTCTCAGATGCAACTTCTCTAGAGATAAACTATTTCAATAGCTCTGCCAATGTAACTCGAACAGATTCTTCAAGATGTACACTTATATCCTAGTCTCCAAAATCACTCTGCCATCTGCTGCCAAGCCAACAGGCTGATCCTTAATGCAACCAGAGCAGGGATGAAATGCTATCGGTTTGGGCTGGTTTGCCCAAGCTGGTAGTAAAAAATGGGTGAACCGGTAGTCAGCTGTGCGACAATCAGCAGTGCTGCATGATTTATATTAGCTAGAAATCGCACGGCACAGCCGATGGTAGGAATATTTTTTTTTTTACTTTTTAAAGTATTTTTTTACTACCAGTTCGGGGGAATAGGTATTAAAAAAATGGTAAAAAGAGTTATATTAGCTAGAAAGCAAGAAATCCTGCTTTCCAGCGAATGTAAATTGCACAGCACAGCTGTTCCCCTGCTGCTATTCTACTTACCTTTGCAAACTCAGAAAAGGCTTCTCAGCGCCTGCGGTCTGCATGTGCGCAAAGCGAGCACAAAGCAAACTGGTAGCAGATTTCAGAGCATTTCACCCCTGAACCAGAGCAATGTATAAAGTACAGTAATGCAATTCTTGAACCACAGCAGTACAGTGTTTGGCATCAGTACTAAGCTAGTTCTCCTCCAGAGGGTGAGTTAGATATCCTGGGGATTGTACATCATCTTAATGGTAAGACAGCACATTGCAGAAGGTTGTGCCGCAGTAACGTTAGAAGTCTTATATCACACCATATACCACATGCATACACGTTACTGTAGGTTCTTCTTGGCAGCATAAGCACAATTATGATGTCGTTACAAAGTGTTATGGTTAACAAAAATATTTACTCACAAATTGTTTTTACTATACTCAAATTCCACTCCAAACAATATATGAATGTATTTGCTGTTTGCAAAATTAATAATCCTTTCCTTTTTTTTGGTTTTTTTTGCCCATGCTAGATTTTTTTTTCCTGGCAAGTAAGGATATTGGTAGGCCTAAAAACAACGGATAATAATGAGAATTACAACTGTAGAGGAAAAGTGGTACAACTGGAAGAGACGATAACTATCCTCAGAAACTCAGCAATTGCATGTGGTTACAGAAGGCTTAACAGGAATAATTTTCCATTGCACAAGAACTTGCCTATTCAATAGAGCCCAATTTGTGTTCTTTGTGTCACTCCCAAATTTATAAGATTTGAAAAATTATTTATAAACATATATCTAGTAAGTCAAGTGGTTTGGAAACTTAGAAAGAGGGAGATGAATGTTCTATGGAATTTTGTATCCTACCTGATGATTCTGTGCAAAATTCTACACACAAAATGACAATTACAAATAGCCCTGATTACATGCCTATTAAAAATAACGAGGTTAAGATCAAATACATTGTTAATATTACAGCTTTGTTACTTTTCATTCTAGCTCTAAAAACAGTTTTTTTTTTAAAAAAACCCTATACAAATACTTAAAATCTCAGGATATGAGCTAAAACAAGCCCAAGAACAAAAAAAAGTCCACTGGTCAGAGCTTAAAACTATGTTTGTAATTTCCTATTTATTGGCATTAATGTATTTCTAAACTTAAAAACCCTTCTGGTAAGTTATCAATTTTTATGACAAAATTTTGCACAACACACAAATATTTACAACATGTACATTTTCTTTTTCAGTTTTTTTACACTGGATCTCAAAAGACAAACATTTTATAGATTACCACAGAACAAAAGCTGTGACTTAGGCTTTTTTTTAAAATTTCATAAAACTATCATAAGTTAAAGTGAATAGGTTTCTTTAAATTCCTCGTAGCATTTTTTTTACAAGTGCAACAGAAAACTATGGGGATCCAATTAGAATGGCTGCAATTAATTGGATAAATGTTGCCTGTTGTAATCACATTGTTTCACAGCAAGTTCTTGAAAAAATAAGCACCAATCATTCTTGCAAAGAACAATTTTATCTAAAAGTATTGAAAAAGTGTTAAATACAAGGTGTTTTAATTTACATAACAAGAAATAAATACACCATCCAAACTTGTATTCTGCATACTGCTACTCTTGTACATATAATGTACTAAAAGTCAGCAAACTGTCAACACCTTTTTTTAAGAAATCAATTTGACTTCAAACCAACGGTTTGCTACTATAACAAAGGCCACAAACAGTACGTCTGGGGACAGCATACAGTGTTAAAACTGACAAACTTCAGAGGGGAAAACATCTAGCAATTAAACGGAAAAGCTGTATTTCATTGCTGGTGATATTAACATACTAGGAAACCTTAATAGGCCGCTACTATGATTTCTTTTAGATTATTTAGTCAGATGTAAGAGCAAAATAACGCTCTTGACAGATTAAAAATTGTTTAGCCACATTATTGTGATTTAATTATCCTTCATGGAAAAATCTGATGGCATTTTTGTAATTATGCTTGAGCCTTTATTTTACAATAGAGCATTTTCTCTAACTCAGAATTGCACATAAGAAGGCTATTAAAAAGTACAATAAAAATCTGCACAACTTGACTTAAGGAGTCAATATGCTGTACACTTTCTACAATATTATGTTGATATAAGTGAACAAACAATAAAGAAGTGCTTCCACTAACATTTTGAGAAAGTTCATCAGTTGAAGAATAATTGTCTGGAATTTTGTTTTTTTAAAAAATGGACATCTTCAGTTTAAGACCTGTAAGCTTATGCATTGAGCCTTAAAGACTGATCTTCTCTTCTCCTGGAAGAAATGTCAATGTCTATTGAATCCTTTCCAACTATAAGCCTTAAACGTTTAGCTGGAGGCAGAGGAATAAAATCATCCTCAAAATCATCATCATATTCATCTTCCTCCTCCTCTTCTTCTGAAGATGAAGAATCATCAATAGTTTCTTCTTCATATTGACTATAATCGTCCACTTCCATCCGTGACTCTAGTAGTGAAAGAGGATCACTGCAACACACGCCGTTCTCATGAAGGTCATCTGAATACGTTCCCCTATTTTCTTCTTCTCGTTTTAGCTGTATTTTTAATTTTGTTGAACTACTACTTGATCCTGAGTTAAACCCATTATTAAGCTTTGCTACATATAAATTATTATCTTTCTCATGGTCTTTACTTAATTTGATGCTTATTTTTGAAGAATTCATTCCATCATTTTCTTGGTCATTACTCTTGCTGTTACTATCATGCCGCCTTCGCAGAGTAAGTTTGGGAATCCCAGAGCTGTTTTCAAGAATGAGTTGTGCATCATACCTTGTGATTCGCCTTTTCTTTTTACTTTTTGCAGTTCTAAAGCGCTCTTTGACTTTGAAAGTGTCAGAAGTTACAATGGAACAGCCACCAGATGCAGGAATACAGTCTTTATATCCTATGGCTGAATCCATTACACTGTTTATCTCTCCTAGCTCAGAATGTGAACTGATCAAATCTGGCAATTTATCTTCGCCAGTCAATGTATGAGCACAATCCGTTTCTTCCATTTTTGCCAATGGCTTCACCAGCCTCCCTTGTCGAGATTTCTTTTTGGCCACAACTCTTTCACTCTTCTGACACCTCCCCTCTGCTTTCTGTGTTGCCATGAGAGATTGCTCACTCTCCAGAATCACATGAGATTGCTGTTCCAAGCTATTGGCTCGCATGCCTGTCAAACTGTTTTTATAGCTGTTTAGCATATTTGGTTCAAGCTTTAAGTCAGAGGTCTCTTTCAGATTCATTCGTGTTCTCATTGACCTCCGTGTTATGTATGTACAGGGTGATATTTCCCCAGGTTCATGAGCACCTTTCACTGAATTTAATTTATATTCTCGCGCTGCATGCCTTGTTAAGCAGCCACTAGACACTGCAACTTTTACCGGTCCCTCTGTTTCTTTTTCCTTCTTAATGGACAAATTTTTATACAGAACTATTTTGGGTTCTTTAAGAACCAAATTTCCCATTTCGAGTTTTCTAGATGCATTTTTTTGTTCTGGTCTTTTGCACTGATTTCGCAACTTTAACTTTGAAAGTAAAGGCTTTGCAGGCTTTTTCAGTCTCTTTGGTACCCTGGAATTATTTAAATGAGTTAGTCTGGATGAGGTAGAATTTGATGAAGTTGGAATTCTTGAAATAGACTGCCTGGCTAATGTCCTGTTCTTGCTGCTCTTTTTTACACCAATTGAAGATTTGCGGGTAGCTGTAGGATTAAACAAAATAAATGTTTAAAAAGTTCATCATGCCTTCATACTGATATCAAAATGTGAAGAAATAATGTTTTTGCTTACTGCAGGGCTACATCCTACATAGAAAATAAAGGTGTCATTAATAATGGGTTTAAAAGCTATAATAAATGTATCAAGAAAAAACTTTTGTATTTATTCACTAATCTAAACAACTTTTATAATTTGGGCACTTAAAATAATGCACTGGATATGAATACCCTGTACAGACTATATCAACACTGCACCAATACATACAGTTAACTAACCTTTAATGGGGCTATTTTCCAGAAATATGTGGCCTTCATAACTCCCATTTTACCACGATGAAATCAGAATTATGCCTATTGGACTTTGTGAATGTGATATTAGAAAAGAAATATGGGAAATTAATATTGTACGGTAATTGCTGCAAGATTATTTTATGCCAAAATCGTAAAAGTAATGAAATACCTAGAGTGGAAAAACAGTTTATAAAATTAACTGAACCTGCAAAAATGGCAAAGGTGACCAGTCTAATTAGGTGAAAAAATACAGACTTAAAAAAATAGATTATGATGATAATTACCTGATATAAAGAAAGGTAGAAGGCATCAAAGTAAGTTTTTTCATTCCTTTTTCACCTTTCTTTGTATATTTTTATTGTATGAAAAAATTGTAGTAAAAATATATCTATTTTTAAACCTCATTATTATAGAAGTGAATGGAAAGTCACTTATTTAGTGCTTGACTCAGCAGAGTTTGGTTTCATTTCATATTTTCATAATATTATCAACATAATGCTGTTTAAAAATGTAAAAGTACTTGGAATATCAAGTATATTTTATATCAATAAATTGGAATTTACCACTAAATGAAGAAATCATATGTTTGGTGTAGGGTCTCCTTGAGCAGGGTGGGTGGGGGGTGTTGGCCTAGATGACCTATAAGGCCCCTTCCAACTCTGTTAATCTGTTAAATCTATTTATCAAGAACAAAAAGCAGCAAAAACCATTGAATGTTAAAAAGAGTATGACTCCAGAGTTACCACATTGGATTAATGAAATGGTTCATTTTATGTTTATAAACTTGCACTCTATCAATGTAATAAAATGACCAATCAATATTACCAAATTTGAATATTTAATAATATCTTTAAAACCTGGCTAGGTTTCTCTATTTTGAAGCAAAGAAGAAATATGGCTGGAGTTCAATACAGGTTCAAGCTTTTCTATGGTGATCTGGACAGCAAAGTGCAATTATTTCTATCTGAGTGAGGTGGCAGAATGTTAGCCACTAATTAGGGTATCTGGAACCCTTTAAAACGAACTACTTTGAATTATGGTTGTCTGGTACAGCATTTAATAGATAAAATTACTTGTGTTTACTCTGAGTTGGAAGCCCTGGAGAAGAAAGCTACTGAAATGACAGAGGTAACATCCTATGATATTATAAGAAAGGGTTTTAAGTTTGTGCATCTTGAGGATGTGGCTAGAATTCTCTTAGTAATGTTATCTGCATGTCAGTCTTTCAAGGCAGATCAGGAAACATACTTGACAGGAAGACCACAACTATACTATATTGAGACAGGTTATAATAACAGAGGAATTGTCCTTAATACTCTTTTCAAGATGCTGCTTAATGAATGCTTCTGTCCTCTTTATTTACATATTTACTTTATTTCCAACTTCTGAATATTTGTTTCAAACAGTAAACTCTTCCTTGATGAAAGGGGAGAATCCTACAGCCTTGAAAGGGACCCTGGTCTTCATTCCTTAAGAAGTCCTTCCTAAAAGGGCGGGCCCAATCTGTAGTGATAAGAAGATAAATGATGGTCTACATACACTTTATTATGGAATGTCCAAGGGCTCAGTCCTTTCCCTAGACTATTTAATGTCTAAATGAAACTATTAGGAAATGTTATTAGTCAATTCAGAGTGACGTACCCTCAATATGCTGATGATACTGAGTGGTACAGCTCTGTTCTGGGCACAAAAAGAGATGCAGTGGAAGTTTGACAGTGGGGAAAAAGAGGCCGAGATTCAATTCAAGCAAGATGGATAACTGTTAATTTAAATATCTGATTCCAAGATTGAAACAAACCTGATTTTGATGGAGTTGTACTCACAACTTCAAAGACTCTTACTAATTCCCTATTACATTGTTATTATAATTTGCTGTGAATGGGCTGCTCCAGATCATCTGTAAACTTTAGTTAGTCCAGAATTCAGTGTTTTCTAGGAAGCCGTGATCCTACACATTACACCTTTTCTGCAGGTGTTTCCAAGTGCAATTTAAAGTGTTGGTCAACTTGTTTCAGGACCTAAGTATCTAAGAGGTAGTATTTCCATTTCTGTCCAATCCAGACAGCCAGGGAGCACTTACTAAGTGTTTTTATATACCAAGTGAAGTAGTCTCTGAGGAAGCTCACTTCCTATAGAACAATTTCCCCTGAGGAAAGGATTGCTTCTATTCTTATGGCTTTCAGAAAACTGATAACAATCTGATTATTCAGAAAGCCTTCAAGAATTGTGGAGCCACTGATACCTAGATCAATTATTGTATTAATAGAATCTGTAATTTATGATTATATATTTTAATAATGAATTATTATCTATTACTTTTACTATTTTTAGTATCCAAAACATTAAATACTGGATTAATGATGTTCATCCATCGTGTTCGAAGAGGACCTTGACATCTAACAGATCTGTGCATGATGAGTCCGCAAGTGGCTGGTAAGGCCTATAAGGCAGGGGTGGGTTTCTCGCCCCGTTCCAACCGGATCGGTTGGAACGAGGCCGGCGGCGTCCTCACGCACGCACGCGGCGCGCGCATGCGTACTAGCGTCTGCGCGATGCTCCAGCTGCTCCTGGAGGATCGCGCAGGCGTTCTGCGCATGCGTGGAAAGCGCGAAATTCGAAAAAACCGGGTAAGGAGCGGGCGCAGGTGTGCGGGCGCGTGCGGGCGCGGGGGGGGGGGGGGGGCTTCGCCGTTCCCGGAAGTTACTTACTTCCGGGTTCGGCGACCAACCGGATCGCAGGGACCGGTGCGAACCGGTCGAAACCCAGCCCTGCTATAAGGGCACGAAATGTTCTGCCACATGTTGGGCAGACATGTGTGGGCATCATTATTGCAGCATTAATACAGAGGTAAATAGCACAAATAATAAATATTTTTGTTCTGTTTTCCTGTTCACTTTTGTAACTTTTGTTCCTTACACAAAAAGTATATTAAATATCTAAAAAAATGGAAAAAGTGCAATCACTAGTTATTTCATTAGATTCTAAGCTACTGATTAATCCCAGAACTCTCTATTCCAAATACCCTTTGCCACCATAAAGCTTAAAATGTTTGTTTTCTCTTTAGAAGATCTGTGAAGACTCCACCTGTTAAGAATGCTTACATAAAACACATTTCAAAATATTCTTGCCACTTGCTTACTTGCATTAGCTTTTTCCTGAGTGGTATCTGCATCAGTGTTAGAGCTGACAGATTGACTGTCAGAATTTTTACTGCTATCACCCAATTTTTTAAGCCTGTTTAAACGTTTATCTGTTTCTCTGAGTCCATATTTGCTATTGATCACAGGAGTAGGTGCAGGCAGTCCCACTCTTGATTTAAAAGCACCAGTTCCACGTCTAAAAAAAAAGAGTAACACATATTAATTTTGCTATACATAACATTAATAAAATGAAAGCTAATTAAATCATATTAATTCTGAGTCTGTATTGGTATTTTAAAGAAAATAATCATTTGTATAGTTAAAATTCTGCTATTATAATTTAAGAGAAGTTAATTTTAAAAAATTGAAAAGATACTCCTTTATCATTTCTCTTTCTTAAAAATTCATACTGGTATATCAAGTGAAGTATGCTTCCTCAATTTAATGAACTATATTTCATTAATAATAATATAAAATTAGAACCTAACTTTTCCTTAAGTATGATGACAGTACAATATTAATTGGAAGAATCAACATGTGTTCTGTAGAAAATATTTTTGTATTATTTCTTCAGGATATGGAGGATATGATCTGAAGATGTCTTTTACTGAATACATACTTAGTAAAAACGTATAGGATAAAGTAATTTTGGTGAAGCTGAGTAACTATGAATCAGGTAACTGCTTGGCAACTTTAAGCTTAAAATAGAAATGAAAGTCATAAATTAAATTGATATGAAGTTTAAAATTAAAAGTATATTTAAATGCTCATGTATTTATTTAGATGTCAAACAATATTTATTAACACAGAAAAAGAAGAATTTGGCATAGTTACATTTTGCTAAACCATCTAATCTTAAAATATTCTATTTGCATGCCAAAAATAACTAAGTGCAAAATTGAACAAAATAAAAATAAAATAAAGCATTCCTAACACTTTCCATTTTAAAATATCCTCAAGCAAGAAAAAGTAGAGAGGTGTAAGATATGTGTACAATGTATTAGATACATGTAACCAGCTGGCTTTGGATAGTCCATACCTGCACCAAAACACAGATCATTTGGATATAAAAAAATCAGGAGCCTAGTAATTTTTTCAACTAACTAATTTTACTAAAAGGCATGACCTTTGATGACTTGTGGCTCACCATTTCAACAGTGATAAGTGAGGGTGAGGGAAGGGAGGGTAAGACAAATTGGTTATGTAGATACAAATTATATGTGAGGCAGATTATCTTATCAGTTAACTATTCCAATGAATTAAAAACCTATTGTTTTTGAGACTTTTCCTAGATTGTCTAAAAACGTTTGATGTGAGTTAAGCAGTCTCTTGCTCAACGGTGCTGTTAAAGTTTTGTTTCTTTCAGCATATTATACGTTACAGGTTATCGTCACTTAATGACCTTCCTGCTTAGTGAGCATCTGAAGTTAAAATGGTGCTGGAAAAGTAAAATTACAATTGGCCTTTGCATTCACAACCACTGCAGAACCAAAGAGGGAACACTTCAGCTCTTAATCTTTTCAATCCTGTTCCTCATGTTGTTTAACACTTATAAAGAAGGCTAGAAGTTAATCACCAATTTGATGTGAGATTTAAGATTTATTTTATTCCAATTTGCCTTTGGTTTGGACTGATTCTGTATGACCTTTATATAGTTAGACCTTTTTTTTCACATTTTTAATGGCTTTTCTTACATTCCTACTAACTGGAGGAGTGGGGTATTACATGTTGCCTTAAGATTATAAAAACTGTACATTCCATTTTACCTTTCACATGTGTAGCATTCACAATATTCATTATTTTCTCCAAAAAAGCCATCTCCATAATAGCAAGAAATTTCCTCCCCAGGTTCAATATCTCGCAAAGCTTTCACGCATGCTGTGTCCCGGCCAGTTGAAACAAACTGTAGAGGATGAATGATTAAAATTTATTTTAATTTTTTAAAAAGTTTTCTTAATATAATTTCATTTTAAAAATCTGATTATGTAAAACATTGCACACCTACCTTACAGTTGGGTCTGCAATCTGAAAAAGGTCCAAAAGATAAAATCAATTAACTGTTGATAAGACCTGAAACATGAATAATTACAGATACCTAAAGTAAGGTTTTATACAGGTTTTATAATCTAGTGCACAACTTAACTGACAGGCACAATAGCAAAATTTGAAATATTTAATAAATAATTCTAACTCCATTTCAAATAGGATTATTATTTTAGATCATTGATTAAATTAGGGAATAAACAAAAATATATTAAGAAGGACTTGCAAATTCAACTTATTTTTTAAAATGTTTGCTTACCATGATTAATGAAAGCAGCTGGACCAAGCCACAACTGAGCACAGTTTTTCCGTGTTGAATACATGACACTGAAGTCATTTTCTCCATGTCTGAGCAACATGTTCTCTTCTAGTTCAGAGAGTTCAGCAATACAGCCTACTAATAACTCTATCTTGTCATTTCGTTTCCTAGTAAACAAAGAAATAAATTATTTTGTATAATTTTATTTCCATAATACAAAAGTTTAATAAGGGATAAATTCTGTCCCCTCAACCAGACTTTTTTTGGTAAAATGTTGGCTTTCTTAACAAAATGTTAAAAAATACTCCAATTGCTAGTAGTATTTAGTTTTTGAATTTATTCAATTCAATAGTAATTCAGGTTGCAGAGGTTATACAAGTGGTTCAACACAGATTTTATTTACTTGTTTGTTCAATTTAATTTTGGCACTGTCTATTTCTAAGGTGGGTGAACATCTGACAATCTAGGAGGAAATCCTTTCAACTGAAAGAAAATAATGGTAAAGCAGCAGCAGACTGGAAAAAGCAAAAATAATGAAAAACAGATAAAAGCTTAGAAGGGGAATTTTAGAAAAGTCTCCCTGGCCCCAACAATGTTGTTTTTATTTTATTTATCACATTTTAAACTCCCTCACACAATTTTATCATTTCAAAATTTGACTTAGCAACATCTCCCCCCCCCCCCCCCCCCCGCAATACTTACCACTCCTTTGTTGCAACTATTTTGGCTCCATTTTGCTCTGATGAATATCGATTGCATGGCAATATTTCAAATCCACTGTCAGTTGCAAACATTCGTAAATAAATAAATACCTGCAGCAAGAAAAAAAATTATTAAAAAAAACCCTGCTAAAAACTTCAGTACACTGTGCTGCCAAATTGCACTAAAATCGATGCTACACTTGCTAAAAACTCAGAATATTAACACATCACTGTTATGCTTCACAGAACCTCAGAGTAAATATAAATTAGCATGAATTTTATATAACATACAGTATAAAATTTGAGCTTTCAAAATCACTTTTATGTGAAAAGGGGGAGGGGAAAAATAATTATATCCTTACACACACTTCCAGCTAATGTCATGTGAATTAACATATTGTGTATTAAATCATATCACCGGGAGTTCCAGCATTCTCCAGCCAGGGAAGAAAGTTAGTTTTTGAATGTATTAGTCTCCAATCCTCAAATATCTGACAATTCTCTGAGACACAGCACTACCAAAGTATTCAAGAGAATTCAAGGCTTTAGAGTACTGAACTAAGAATTCCTTTTAAAATAACACACCTTTTTCCAAAGGACAGACTTTCAATGTATGAAGCCCTAATTTCCTCAATGTGTAATATTCTGCAAAGATGAGATGTAAATTATATCTTTAAAAAAACAAAAATAGGACACTAGTTGTTTTAGCTATTTAATATTTAAATTTTGCATCTCCCAATAGAACCATTAAGCATATACTCCTCAGTAAGAGTTTCTGGCTTATTCCTTAAATGCAGTCTTCAAATTTATATTTATTCACCTCCTATATACCACTCACTAAGGAAAGCTGTATTTTAATGCATCAGTTTGAAGTCATTTCAATAAATGTTCATAGGGGACATAATTCCAGTTATTTCTTTATCATGATTAAGTAATCAAGTATATCTGCACAAACTTTTTACAAGACACAATATTTCACTATAAAAAGCAAACAATTTCCTTCATTTGATTCCAGCTGCCTCTGATAATATCCTGTTTTTTTCTTTTCTTTGAAGCTGTCTGCTATCTCAGTCCTTTCTCTTTTTCTGCTGTTAATTTTCATCCAGTTAGTTAATTTTTAAAAATCTTACATAGTATATTTATTAAATTATCAAATTTGTACATCGTCCAACTCCAAGCAACTCTGGGTGTTTGCTAAAGATAGAAACAGACATTTTTTTCTATCAGTTTAACATCCACAATATCCTATAAACTGTACTTGTAACAAACTGAACTTGGATTAAGTATAAATACACCTACATGTTCTTTGAACAACCTTTCCTGCATTTTGTTCTTGTTAAGAAAATAGTGCCGGGCCCAGTCACCTGACGTCAAGGACTTGAAGGCTTTTTCCAAGTGCTCATCTTTTTTAAAACGCTCAATCACCTCCTTCAGTTCCTCTTGTCTTCCTTTTATTGGTCGAAACCTCAGGCAAAAAAGGAAAAAAACCCAAGATAGAACTTCAATCAAGCTGCATTTTATATACAAAGAAACTAAATTATAATATGACCAAAAGTAGAAATGAATACTGTTTCAACAGTTTTACACAAATGATTAAAAGAGGAATAATTAGTTACTGGAGTAGGAGAAATATTTTTAATAATGACAAGGAAGTATCAATAGCCCTGTAAAAAATATGGGGGAAGTCACATTTGAAATATAGAACAGTATTTGTTATCTCAGTGATGACATATCTATTTCATTTGCATGAGAGATACCAATCAAATAAAGCTTTTTAAAAACACATATAAGGTTTATTTTACATATGTATAGTGTTAATCTTCAAGGTAGTTTGAAGAAGCACAAACCATAAATTACTAACAGCCTTTATTGTAACAGTATTTTATAAGTCTGAAAGCATTTCTCCCCTCCTTTACTTTTATTTTCCACAAAACTAGAGGGTTTCTTCTGAGATGCTCATTTTCCTTCTATGGGAAGGAAACGAGGTACCTTCTGCATGAAGATTGATAGGCTGAGGCCCCCGTCTCCCAAGATCCTTCCTACAGGCCATTACATGCACTAAATAATGAAGATTTTCCTCATACGAGATTCCTTTTTTGATATGTTGAGCATCGTTTTCTCCCATTATGTTCCTATTTATACGCTCCAGTCATGTGAGAATTATTTAACTCCTGATTTCATTAACGCAGTTAACCCCAAGACTCGCTTTTTTATGTTGCACTCACCTTATGAAATGCTGTAGCAAGATGTGTTGAACTCTGATACTATATAGTTAGGTGGTATGTTAAAAATGTCTAATGAATTTAGTCAAAACTTTAATTGAACTTGGATATTTTTAGTTCTGTTCAATATAAACTGCTTATTAATTTTACTTATTTTCTTTGCTTCATGCTCTTTTTTCATAGGAATAGATGGGATATAAGCTTTCAGAGAAAATATGATATAGAGGTAATTCTCGGTTTACTATCACAATTGCAACCAGAATTTCTATTGCTAAGCAAGTTTTACAAAGATTTTTTCCATGGTTAAATGAATCACTGCAGTTGTTAAGTGAATTGTGTGGTTGTTAAGTGAATGCAGATTTCCTCATTGGTTATGCTTTTTGGAAGATGGCTGGGAAGGTCACAAATTGGGATCACATGTCCCCAAGATACTGTAACCGTCGTCAATACATGACTTTGCCATGCACCCAAATTTTGTCTATGTGACCATGGGATCATTGCAATGGTTAAGTAGGAGGACTGGTTGTAAGTCACTTTTTCAGTGCCATTGTAACTTCAAAATAAATAAGTATGTCAAGGACTATCTGTACTAATAAGATAAAATGATATAATCTTATCTTTTAGCAACAGTATCATTTGTTTCTAGATTCTGAATGCTGAAATAATATTATTACACAATTTAATGAACAACACAGAGAATATTTTGATATAATTTTAATTAAGAAACTGTATTTTTCTTGCGATGGTGTGGTGGGCTAATTATCCTTTTTTTTTTTTTTTTTACAAATTTATGCATTGGCCTCTGTAAATATGGCTTGGCTCATTTGTACGTTGCCCATTTTGCTGTCATATAACTCTGAGTGGCTTACATGATAAAACAATATTATAAAAGATTAAAACAGTAAAATAATAAACATAACATAAAACAATTATTTGAAGCTAATGTACAGATATTACTCAGCAATGCTATGGCATATTTTGCTTTGCTTTTCAATTATCTGTAGAAGGAGATGGTGAAAGAATGCTCATACAGGTGGTGCCTGCTTAATGGCCGCTCATTCAGTGACTGTTTGAACTTATGATAGTGTTGAACAGTGCTACTTACGACTGGTCCTTGAAGTTTCAGATGTCACAACATTCCCATGGTCACAATTGAGATATGGGGGTTTAGGCCCACTTCTCAATTATGTTGTGGCATTCTACGGTCAGGTGATCACTATTTGCAACTTTCCAGGTTCCAATAAGTGAAGTCAATGGGAAAGCAAACGATGATCAAATGATGTTCTGGTGATGATAACCAGAAGTGCCAGAGTTGCTGTTGCTAAGCAATCATGTGATATCAGACCTTACAACCATGTTGCTTAGTGATGGAAAATCCAATCCCAATTGCCATAGTTAATTTGAGGACTACCTGAAATTGAGGCCAGAAAGTTGGGCTAAGTTCCTGTTTGTCATTTTAGCAAAGTTAAATCTGTGCTTGAAGCAAAAACTCCTGTTGCCAAGTGGGAAATTCAGAAAAAGCCAAATGAGATAGCTAGTAATTTGCTTGTCCTGCATTGTTCAATTAGCATCACTTTGTGTTCCTTGAGGAGATACCAGTATTAAGACAAATTCTGACCACCGCATGTTCTTTTGACATAGTTTTCCTCTTGGTTGATACTGACTGCATCAGTTCAGGGGGATCTAATCAATTATCAACATCATCACAGCCATACTCTTCCATGGAAGGGAGGTGACATCTAACTTGAAGAAGGCAGTGCTCTATATGCTCTTCAATGAAGTATCATTAGATACGCTTGTTCTGATCACTATAGTTGCAAATTTGCACACTTGGTGCAAGTGGTTGAGAGAGTGTTGACTGAACAATTCTGGACTCTCCTGGATGGAGAATAGGATTTAGATCTTTTTCAACTGATTAGAGAACAGATCATGGCCTGGGAAAAGCACATCTATTTTTATTGCTAAGCAAAGTAGTTGTTAAGTGTGTTGTGCCTGATTTTATGACTTTTGCCATATCTGCTAAGTGAATCACACAATTGTTAATTACCATTGTGAATTTGGCTTCTCCCACTGACTTTGCTTTCAAAAGCCGGCTGAGAAAGTTACATACACTTTGTAAATATATGCCAGCTGACAAGAATCCAAATTTGTTCATGTGATTATGCTGCAACAATCGTAAGTGTGAGGACCAGTTGTAAGTCACTTTCCTCAGTGTTGGTGTAACTTTGAACCTTGAACCTTGGCTAAATGAATGGTTTGAACTGAGGACCACCTGTTCCAAAAAGTATGCATTAGAGCCTTGTATCAGTTCAAACTAAAAAGACCCAATAAACAAATGAATAATCCTGAATCCCATATTGCCTTTCTCATACTTCCCAGTGTATTAAATATATTATGTTACACACCAAACCTGTAGAATACTGCTATATAAAGAACTATAGATTTAGCAAGCATTGAGGATAGCAAAGAACTGCAACATTGTTCATTGTTGGAAAGACAGATTTACACAGATTTACAATTTGGGATTACAAATACATGTTTACTTATATGTGTGTGAGTTGAGTTTTTATTGATGTAATAGAATTGATGCATATTGTCTTGTGTAATCTAGGTTTAATGACCTGTTTAAAAATGACAGAGATTCAATTATATTTCTTGTATGTAAAGTATGTTTCTTGCATCTTTTTACTTTTTTGTCAATCAAACAAAAAAGGAAACTATAATCCATCCTAATAATTTAGGTTGAGATATTTTAATTTAACATAATATTTTTAAGATCAATCTTACAAAGGTCAAGCTTCAAATTTAGAGATGGCTATAAACCAACAAATCCTAATATTTTTCTTGGTATTAAAAATAAATAAGAAATATATTCATAGTATCAACATTTTTTACATGCTGTTGAAGTGTTGAATAGGTTTTTTGTTCAAAAAATGTTATATTCCAGTTACCTCACACACATAAAGATAGACCCACAAGCACACACACACATACACAGATCATGTCATATAATTAAAAGCTCTTTATGGAGCTTTTTTTAATTATGGAGTCTAAGGAATAGCAGTAACACTAGGAATAGAAGAAAACTTAAAAGAATGTGATTTCTAATAAGACACGATTCTTTCAAAAACACAACTGGCAAATCCATCATCTCCTCTCTATTGGTTACTTTAAATAATTTGCCTACTTATATAATAAAATAAAGTAACCATTACACAATGCTCATTAAAATACCTTCATGTTATTGTAATTCATTCATTAGCTATTATGTAGTGGTCTATATACTATCCATTCTCAATTCTTTGGGCATTGTAACATCATCCATGCATAAAATGGAGTAACAAAAAAAATCCTTAAAAAGCAAAACAAATAATTTCAGGAAAACCCAATAAAGATGGATTGATTGCCAGGATAGTCCAGAAGGAAACAAATCTAGTATCTTGAAATCTTTGATGAAGGTTGCCTTTCATAAATACAGCTTGAGGGCTTATGAAGAACTTGTTAATGAACACAAAAAATAAATCTGAATTAAAGCAGTCAAATTTTCCTTAATTAAATACCTAACTCCCAGTGTTCTGGGTTATTTTTTTTACACTTTAAATATGTCAGATCCACATAGGTTTCAACTAAAACAAATAAGGCTTTATGTTTGCTCAATAATAAAACAATTACCTAGTGTTCATTTTATGTGTTTGAAAGCCTAAATATGGATCAAGAACCAAACTAGTTGCTAGGTCATCATTTTCACATAGCTCCTTGGCAGACATTCCAGAAGAAGGCACGTAGCGACTTTGGCCCTCAAATCCCGAACCACCACTACCTGCATAAATCAAAACAAATGATTAGCTGATACTGAACACCGAATTGTATCAATCTTTCTCCTTGTATAGGGAACAAGAAAAAAAGCAGGAATCTGGAGAATAATGCAGAAGCTTATCCCAAGTATGTGTTGGTCCAGTGGTGGGCACAATGCTTTGTTTATGCAGAAGATTCATTTTCACCAGGATATTTGTGACGACAGAAGTTACCACATGACTGAACAGAGACTTTCAGGTGAGGTCCCATAGGAAATGTTCAGGGAATGAACAATGCATATATCATAAAGAGCCAAAAGATGATTAATTGTCATATTTTATATGAATTAATGAGTGCGCTTTACAATGTACGTTGTACAGCATCTCAGATGAATTATTTTCATTAGATAAAAGTAATTTAGCTTACAGAATTTATATCATATTTTATCTGACAGTGGTCTGAACTTACATATTTTTACTTTTGTGAAATACTAACACTGCTTCCTAGCAAATCCTCTTTATTCTGATATCAATTCACATGTCTCTTTCATTTTATTCCTCAAACATTAAATAAAAATAATCACTCTCTGATTTTAAAATGTTATCGCATATAGACAACCAGCATTTTTAGTGCAGCCTGCAGGTATTCCTTAAAATTAGGTGTAATGGTATGAAGTGATTGATTTGCAGTTGGTTCATTTAGTAAACCATATAATAAAGGAGTCATGATTTCATATAAAATAGTTATATAAAGAAAAAGGATGCAAGCACAATCTGTCAATGAATAATTTGCTATTCAGTTTTGACATGTTGATATTGAGCACAAACAAATCCTTTTAATTGCATGCTTGATTTCAGGATAAATCCATATTCTATGTCCAAAAACCTAAAGCAAATCAAAGTCTTCTATCCTAATCAGAAGTTCTCCAGTTACAAAAGGAAAGGAGAAGTGATTGTTGTAAGTAGCAAGTTATGTACCTCTGTTGGATTATTAAATTAGTACTGACTTCAGTAGTGCAATTTTGGTCTTGGCCTAGTTGTATAATGACATATGAAGTATGACGTGACAGCAAGAATGTCTTACTTGGAGTTGCTCTGAAAAATGAAGCCATATAAGCCATATGAATCTTTATGACCATTAAAAATAGTAAAGCATGTAAACTTGTTTCCCTATGTGAAACAGATTATAATAAATAAATGGCAACATTTAAATCAACCAAAACCCAGAAGAAATTACCCTTATATGATCAGCAATGGAAATTCAAATTAAGTTTGCCTTTAAATCTTCAGGTCATTTGTTTCTTTTAAATTAATGTTCTATCACTTTAACTCAGATCCAATATCTACATGGAAATGAAATTATGAGTAGGTTATCTTTAAAATTGCTCCTGTAAACATACACTTCCCTGAATATTTTGACTGTAGATTGTGTTCTACTGATACTTTCTGGGACAAATTATAAATACGTGGAAAACTGAAGTCTTTACCACTGCAAACTATGCATTAGCAACATTTTAACATTGAAAGGAAGACTATAAGGCTCACACTTAAGCTTTCATTGGGACTTCAATTTATTTAAAAAAGTATAAATTATTTACGCACATTACTGTGTCATCATATATAAATGAGAAAAACTTTAAAATATATATACAAGAAAGAAAATATACTTGGCAAATACAGCCTTTTTAAAATTAACAAATATGATAACTTGAGGTCATCCTAGCACATTAACATATACATACATCTGCTGGACCGTCTCTCAACTCCATTTTTGCCAGTCTTTGGATTTTCCTTCCCAGAATGCTGTAATTTGGACTGATTTTGATGGTGGTCATTAGATAGCCTGCTTCCATTTCTCCGGCCATTCACCACCATGTTCTTGGATTCTCCCAACCACTTCATTCCCACAGACAATTTGCCCCCGTTGCATTTAGTCCTTCTTCCAAAGGCTTTTGGAAATTAATGGTAGTCCAGTTTCCTAAAAGAAAAAGAATGCACAAACATAATTAAACTATTCAAAGCAATTTTATTAATGCTATATAATAGTATATAAAAATAATACATAACCTTTTTTTAAAAAAAATTGTATAAGTAGTTCTCAATTTATGAACATTAGTTTAGTGATTGTTCAAAGCTACAACAGCACTGAAAAAAATGATTTGTGACAGATTTTCACACTGTTGCAGCATCCCCATCATCCCACATTTTGATCATGTGATCAAAATTCAGGCAACTAGCACTTATTTATGATAGCTGCACTCTTCCAGGGTCATCGGATCACCATTTGTAACCTTCCCAACTGGATTCCAATGAGCAGTCAAGGGGGAAGCCAGATTCACTTAATGACCTCATGATTCTCTTAACAACTGCAGTGATTTGCTTAACAACTGTGACAAAATGGGGCAAAATCACTTAGCAACTGCATTGCTTAATAATAAAAATTTCAGGTTCAATAATGGTTGTAAGTCAAGGACTACCTGTACTACATTTCTTGATATGTATTCTAATTTTTCCATTAAAACGACGTTTCTCTTGGTTGCTTTGCAAACTGTTCCCCTTCACTTTGTAGAACCCTCGGTCCACAGCAAACCCTTTTGACCACAATAAAAACATTCTGACCATGGTAAAAACACCAAGTTAGAAGATGGGGAAATTTGTAACATTTTGTGCAGGTCCTTCTTACTTCTCTTCTGAAGACAATTTTAAGGTCTAACTATATATAACAATATTCATAATCAGATGGGGATGTTATGACTCTACTCAAACCTTCTCATGAGTTCCTCAGAAGTGAGGAACCTGATGATTATGAAAAATCATATCTGATAAAGAACTCGTAGCACAACTAGTTCCAATCCTAACTCTCTAGGTTATTATCCTAATAAAATCATGCAACTTTAAGGCTATGAGATGGCACCAGGTTGAAAATAAAAGAATAGAGAGATGGGGGTATGGCAGTTTTTTCAAGGAGAGTACTGGAGTAATAATGATCTTAGGAATCAGGATCTTCTCCTAACTCTTAAATCAGGATAAGTAACATAATCAGCCTGATTTGGGTAGAGGATAGAAAACTTTTCAAATAAAAGCATCGACTTGAGGTCAACAATAATTTTCCTTGTATCTCCAGAGATGGGAACATAACTTTGCAATTGACTTTGTGAACAACTGACCTATCTAATGTCTAGAACCATGATGGCGAACCTATGGCACGTGGAGCCATTTCTGAGGGCACGCGAGGCGTTGCCTTGTCAGCTCCAGCACGCTGGCCAGCTGATTTTTGGGCTTGGTTTTCGGCCATTTTTCTCTTCGGAGGGTCATAAACCGGAATGGACTTTGGAAACAGACTTCCGGTTTGCACATTGGGATGTTTTTCGCTCTCCAGAGACTTCAGGAAAGTCTTCTGAAGCCTCCAGAGGGTGAAAAATGTCCCAACGGGCAACCTGGAAGTCCATTCACAAACTTCCGGTTTGCGTATTGGGCCATTTTTCGCCTTCCCCAGGCTCCTAGAAAGCCTCTGGAGCCTGGGGAGGGAGAAAAACGGCCCTACAGGGCCCACCAGAAGTCAGAAAACAGGCAGTTTCCAGCCTCTGGAGGGCCTCTTGGGGGCAGTGGAGGCAATCTTTGCCTTCCCCCAAGCATCAAGAAAGCCATGCGTGCATGCGCAGGCAGCGGGATGGTGGTTATGTGTGTATGCGCAGGGAGCACAGTGTGTGGGGGCATTAAATTATGGGGGTGAGGCAAAAAAGCTTTGCCATGACCGGTCTAGAATATGCCTTGCTGCTGAATCCCCTAGCTTGCATTTTTAATATTCCAATCAATATTTCAGTATCATTCAATTTCATATCTATTTTGTGAAAAATATTGAATAATTCAATTTCCAATTTTTCAATTGGAAGTTTTTATTTTAGCTTTAGTTTGGAAGCATGTTGGTGTAAACTAGATACACAGGAGGTGAAGAAATTTATGACACCGTAGGCAGAGGTAAATTCTGATCTACATGTACTGAAGTTTAAAATAGGCAAATGCAAAGAATAATCAGAACTGGCAAACAAGCAACCAATTAGGAGGTATATTTGTGTTTCTCCCCATCTATTGACTTTTATGGGCTTTCTATGAAAATCAGATCTACAATTTGATCTTTCATCTGGGTATTTTTATCTGTTTCTCCCCTTTACATTTCTAAGATACTTAATAGTCATGTATGCAATTAATTGAACATTTCCCAAGTTATCCTTCAAAAACATATCCAGACATTGGGCTTTTATTTCTATAGCACCTATTGGATGTAGAGTGCTATTTTTGTTTTAGCTTCTGCAGCACAGTGAGATGAAAAACTGGTGAAAACTGGAAACAGAAAAAGTGGTATGCCAGGGATGAAAATAGGCAGTGATAATTCGACGTACTTGTTGCCCAAGCTGGGTATCTCCCCTTAGAAATCTTCAAGAAACTGAGCTAACTACTTTAATATGACATATTTTATTTACAATCTGTCTGTCTGTTTATTTAATTAATTCAATTCTGAATAAATACTGAAGCCAGCGCTACAGTATTGAAGACACTTGGAAGTTGGAAAAGAAGCAGCTTTTTTGATACTGTATATACTCGAGTATAAGCCTAGTTTTTCAGCCCACTTTTTGGGCTGAAAAAAGCCGCCTCGGCTTATACTCGAGTCAGTGAAAAATGTGCCCGAAATGGAGGAGAAAAAGGGGCGGGGCCATGCCGCTGGGTGACACTCGTGAATGGCCCAGTGCCCCTGTGAGTTTCCCCTCCCTCTGTGTCAGTTTGCCGCGCAGCGCGCACCGCACCATCCCCCCTCCTCACGTTCTAATGTAATGCAGGGCTGTCTTACGATTCCCCTTCCTCTCCTCCTGCCGCTCTGCAACGATGTCCCACCTCCTCCTTGTTATGGCAAGCAGCCACATAGCAATGTCCCACCTCCTCTGGTACAGTGATCCAATGATAGGAATCACTGTGCCGTGTGTCATAGGAGGCGGGACATCGCTCCCGCGGCTGCACGGGACATCATCATCACAGCGGGACATCAGCATCATGAGGTGAGTGAAGTATTTCATTGAATACACCGCTAGTTTACTGTTTTTCTTTGAAATAAATATTCAAAAACATTATTGGTATCTATTTTTATTTTTGAAATTTACCGGTAGCTGCTGCATTTCCCACCCTAGGCTTATACTCGAGTCAATAACTTTTCCAGTTTTTTGTGGTAAAATTAGCTGCCTCGGCTTATATTCGGGTCGGCCTATACTCGAGTATATACGGTAGTTTGCGTTTGAAATAGGTTGTTTGGATCTCACAGGAAATGCAATGACACACTTCTGATCCTGCCAGAAGTGTCTCGTTTGAAATGACTCTGCATTTTAGAGCATTTGTTTATAGGATGAAAAGTCTATTTTGCGTCAAAAAACTTTCAAATCTGAAACTTTTTCCACATTCTGGCCAGCAACGTCCTAATAGTTGGGAAAGAGATGTGAAATAGTTGATACATTCATATTAAAATTTAAAAACTGTATATTAAGTTGCAAAATTACACCAAGTGTTTTCCAAGGAATACAGAAGATTCCCCCTTAAGAACTCCATTCCTAACCACACAAATATACATAATCTCCAGCAAAGAAAAGTTTTATGCTGCATCATATTACAGAGCCTCATTACAATCAACACATCCATTTACTTCAATGTCTCTGTATTTAAGGGAGTAAAGTCACATTCTCCCTTCTAGCCTTCTCAGAGTGCATGTAGGGAATTCTGCCCCTTGCTTACTTCAATTAAGTATTGAAGATTTCTAATAGGGATGGAAAGGATCATTTAAGTTACCAGATCCAACCTTGGCTATGTTACAAAATCCAAATAAAGATGTTTTAAACAGATGGCTGTCTAATGTTTCCTTGAACACATCCAGTGAAGAAATTGCCCCTTGGGTAACTAATTCCATTGTCAAACTGCTCTTAATATTAGTTCCCCCCCCCCCAAGCCTAGAGCAGCAATCTAGAGCAGCAGTCCCCAAGCTTTCTGTCTTAATGGCCCAGCAGGAGGATGGGGGAGAGAGGATGGTTCTGTATGAATGGTAGGTGCGCCACGTGAGAGGTAGATGCTTGCATGGTCTGATTCCAAACAGGTTAAGGACCCTTGTCTAAAGGTTAAGGTGCTGGCCTAGGCACCAGGATACTGAATTCTAGTCCTACCTTTGGCATGAAAACCAACTGGGTGATCTTGGGCCAATCACTCTCTCTCAGACCAACTCACCTTATAGGGTTGAAGAAAATAGGAGGAAGAAATAGTATTACCTATGTTCATAGCATTGAGTTATTTGTAGAGATGCATTGTAAATAAATAAACACTCAGAATCTGATTTTCTGTAAATTAAAGCCACATTATGTATCCTTGTACTCTGGAACAAGGAAGAAGGGGCCTTCAGCTTTGGCAACAACATGCCCTATTTTCTCCACAAGAGGTGGATTGGAATGAGAATGTGTGACTGGCATAAAATCATCCACTCAGATTCATGCCTAAGGGAACACTAGAACTCATTCTTCTGGTTTCTAGCCCTGCACCTTAGCTACTTCAGCAACTTAAAGGCTGACCTAGAACAATGCATTTTTAACGCTCAGATCCTGAAGCCCTTCCTTGGCTTGAGATTCAGTGAAGACATTTTTTATCATCTGGCCATTGAAATGTATCTCTCATCAAATTTCACCATGACTTCAACAACTTCCACCCGTCCATCAACTTCAGCCTCGGCCTATTAACAGAACAAGTTCACTTCTTTGATGTCACCTTAAAATTATATAGTGGAGATAAAAACATCAACAGGAAACCTATACATTATCCAGCATATCTATATGCTTCCAACTTCCACCCAGAATACACCAACTAATCTATCATTTATATCCAGGCTCTATGCTATAACCACATTTCTTCTGACCCACTTGATTGATACATTCAACTGATGGGATTAAATCAGTCATTCAGGAGACTGAATTTACTCATTCAATGAGATCAATAAGCAAAGCAATTTAACCAGTTGAATGGAGGACCTATTAAAAGATAGACCATAGAAACAAAATACTTCTAGTTGTCACCTGAGGTTTAAATCACTCAAATGCATTATTGATCAGCTATACCCATACTGTACAATGATACATTTTCTGTAGCAAGCCAATATTTGCATACTGCCAATCACTGAACCTGAAGCAGATTCTCAAAGCAACAAGCAAGACAATTATGACAATATGGGAATCAAACCCTGAAACCACATGTCTATTTTGCCCCATATACGAATACAAGTATCTTCATGTGTTCTTCCCCCAATGTGGTATTTACCATAATTTGCCAGCAATGTCCCTCTGAGTTCTACATAGAACATATAAGACAAACTTTGTATAAAATAATTGATGTACACAAGTTTGACATCAGGCCACAACACTAAATAATATTTGAGCATTTCAACCTCCCAAATTACATTGTAGAATATCACAAAATGACTGTTTTGTAAAAGCGGACTTAACAGCACCATCAAGCAAGATACTGTTGAATTTACAGCCATCAAAACACTTGAGGGAATCTTAGGTCTCAACAAACACAATGTGTTTGAATGCATTTCTACTGTTAATTGATTCTTATAATCTTTCTCCTATCAGAGGTAACTGGCAATTTCATAACCAATCTATTTTCCCTCCTTTTGCCCCACATCCCACCTCTATTTTCACCCTACAGTCTAGCCAGCGCATCTGATGAAGTGAAATGTAGCTCACAAAAGCTTATGCCTTATAACAAAAACTCTCAGTTGAAAAAAGGTGCAGACTCTTGACTTCTTTTTGCCACTAACATGAGTCCTCTCCTACAAAACCTAAAGTCAACTTGTTGTAATGTATCAATTTGAAAGTAGATTTAAAATTGAAGATTAGGTAAGAGCTACATTAGTTCAATTAGAATTTACTATAGTACTTTCTCTTAGCACTTCTACAAATCTTTCAAGATTTGGCACAAAATAGTATGAAAAACAGCAAATGATACTTCCAGTCTTCAACTCCTCCCGAATGATGAATGAATGTTGTGCTCTATTTTTAATATTATGTATTGTCTTATGTTTTTTGTCTTTGTACCCCCCTCCCCGTGTTTTGTAAGCCGCCCTGAGTCCCCTCAGGGAAAAGGGCGGCCTATAAATTATAATAAACACTCTAAACAGACAAAGAAAGAGGAAAATATCCCTCCCATTTACACAGCACTTTACAGTCTTATGAGATTAATCATGTCCTCTGAGAATTTGTTTACACCTCTCCCAGTAACCTAGATTTATATCAAAATTTTAATAGTGACAGATTGAGTTTTAATAATAGAGTGTTAAGACTGTTCTGACTTCCCTTTTCTGCTAAGATTTATAATTTTCTTTTTTGAAAAAATAATTGATAAATTTTACTTCTTGATTGATCTAGTCCCAAAAACAAAATGGAGGGAAAGAACTGACCAATCCCTTAATGCCATAAGCACAGGAAGTAAGAATACAAAACATGCTTTATTTTTTTTCCCTTTTAAATTACCAGGATGTAATATGGAATATAAGATAAGATCTTCCTAGATATAGTACCATGAACAAGAATAAAGGTATCTATGATATACTTTTTAGGAAACAGGTAACATAACAAGAACTAGTAAGCCACATACCAAGGCAGGAGGTGAAGCTAGGGTATGCAGGTCCAGGTCTTCTGGGAAAAAAGGCATGAAATCATATCTCTTTCATGTTAAAACTTAGCACTGTGACTAAACTATGTCATTATTACTCCACTACACGAAACAATATAGTTCCAATATAAAAAGGTGTAAAGTTGCAATAAATTCCTTTAAAAATGTCACATTTTAAAACATGGAATTCAATTGGGAATGAGGAAAGGCCTCTGGAAATACTGTGTCTTCTGTACGAAGAATAAAAACAAATATAGTACACTTTAATAGAATAATTGTGTGCCTTATAAGAGTATATAAACAGATGGTTTCCTAGCTTCTAGTGCAGCATCTTCATCTGCTATATTCAACTGGCTCATACTTCTGACCCATATAAATTTAACTTTTGTTGTAAATTTTAAACAATATATTATCACCCATGACTGCAAGTTTCACACAAAAAAATCTTGGTCAGGCAGCCACCGACCAAGCAATAGCTGCCAGTCCAGGAGGATGACCAAGTCAGTACCAGCCTCAAATAGTGAAGTACAACCTAATTCATCCAATGGTGGGGGTGGGGGGTGATAAAAAAATCCACAAACACTTAGTCTTATCAAGATTTAGGCAAATCTGTTCCTCTTAGAACTATGCATAATCTTGCAATATTGATATGTGATCTGACCTTCATCCAAGGCCTATTAATAAAAAAAGTACTCTGGTTAAACAGACATTACCCAATCAGCGTACTGTATTATGTCTTTATTGAATACTTTGAGCCACTATTCATTATATTAAAAATTATATTCCCATTCTTAAGAATGGTGAAATACAAATGAAATATAATAGAAGGGGAAACAATATAAGGTGAGCGGTATCGATTGGCAATTGCTATTAGAAAGAACAGGAAGCTCCTGTTCGTATTGTATTGTGTAAATGTGGTGTACGTCTAAGTTTTGTGTGTGTGTATTTTACATGTTTGTAAACAATTTTTTTAAAAAAAATATATTCCCAAGGTTGCATGCACATTTGTCCAAATTACACGTGGCCTCATGTGAAGCTTTGAATTGGACAAAGGAGCACATCACCCCAGGAAGAAGGCCTGGCACAGCCAGCAGCTGCCTTGAAAAATGCCAGGTTGGGCATATCCCATCAGCAGTGGGAGCAAGAAGATGGCAAAGGGCAATGCCGGTGAAGCACAGAGCAGCAGGACATAGTGCAGGGTGTCCCAAAATGTAGAAATGGAGTTTGTGTTTTTTTTTGGGGGGGGGGGGAGAAGAGACAGGCAGGTAAGGAAAGGCAGTTCTTTGCCTTCTCAAGACTCTGGACTAGGGGACCAAGCCAGGAATGTTTAGATTGGAATGGGTCCTAGCCTAATGACCAGCTGTGATTTGGTTAACGACAGCAACTGGGACTGCTGGAATATTCATTGCTAAGCGAAGTCAAGCTTTACAATCACATAGCTCAGCAATGGAAATTCTGGTCTTTGTAACATCATTCTAACAAACTTATGAACAATAAATTATCATTAGTATATTGTGCTAGCATATTCACAAGGAATGCCAAACCGATATAGAAAAAGTTTGATATGCCAGTCATTATTACCATCTCTACTGCATGTATGGTTTCTCTAAAGCAGTGGTTCTCAACCTTCCCAATGCCGTGACCCTTTAATACAGTTCCTCATATTGTGGTGACCCCCAACCATAAAATTGGTGTCTTGGTTCTTAGCTAAGACCATCGAAAATATGTTTTTTATGATAGTCTTAGATGACCCCTGTGAAAGGGTCGTTCAACCCCCAAAGGGGTCCGACCCACAGGTTGAGAACCACTGCTCTAAATAATGTATCAGAACCATAAAGAGGTTGGCAGAGAAGACAAGACTTGCAAACTCACAAGCTTTTGAATCACAATGGAATTAACTAACAATGTAACAATGAAAGCCCATGGGAAATATGAAGACAGACAATAGGTTGGACTTGCCAAATTTGCTAAACTTAAAATACAGCAGAGTTCTGTCAGCATATCATGCAGTGTTAACATAACTGACAGAACCATTTGTTTAATGGTTAATGTATAATTAAGCATTATAGAGAATCTAAAAGCTTACATTATCTAACATTAATACCACCCCTAGTAAAGACAGTGCCCCATTGTACATTACTATAATTTCATGATACCCTGTTAATCAATATACATGAAATATTTTTAAATAATTGCCGATTACAAACAAAACAAAAAACAACAAAAACTCACTCCAAATCTCAGAATTCTTACTGTATTTACAAGTTAGATACACAAAAAATATAATCATTCCAACATGCCTTTCTTAAGGGCTAAAATTCAAAAGTAGGTCACATTCTCAAAAGAAAAAAAATGTCTTCAGATCTACCTAAAATGCAAAATATATATGCCTAACAACATTAATACATTTAATATAATTTTCATAGGTTATGAAATAAAAGAAAAATTTAAAAAAATGGAATAGTGGAAACTATAGCCATATACACCACTGAGAAATTAAAACAAAAATACATATAATACATTGTGAAACTCCAGTATGATGCTATATCTATAAAATCATTAATAATAATTTGGTTTGTACCTATTTGACAAAGAAGAAAGAAGAAAAAATAGGTAGGAAAAATAGGTATAATTTTTCTTTGTTTAGTAAAACTGTTACTAATGCACACATACAATATCAGTGCCTCCCACATTTCTTTGTTTACTATCTAGCTTGAATAAGACTCTTGTAGAGAACTTCAAGCTTACACAAAATTTTACAACCAAGTTGAATATTAATATTGCACACAGACAGATTTTTCTTTTTTTCAATGCTAGCATTGCTTTTTTAAGATACTTTAGCAACATCCCATCAAACAGCCTAATTTAGTATGAACAAAAAGTATGCATTTGGGACAAAGATTTGAAAAGAAAAAATAAAGTTGGCATGGACATCTTAAAAAATGCAGATATTTTAAATTTCATGATTATGCTACTCCCAGGAAGCTGATACATTTGTAAATTAATAGAAGCGACAGATGTGACAGATGTCTTCAACTAAACTTTTCAAATTCTACAGTTCCAAATATACATCCACAATAAAAGGCTAATTTTACCTTTCCTAGAACCTTTTGACTTACTCAGCACAAAATTTAAAGCTACAGTATATATGTTTGGATAAATCACGGTAGACAACAGGTGGGATTCATATATTTTTAATGTTCTGACACTCAACTACTCATATAGAGAAAACATTAGCTAAAGAACAAGCATTTTAGTCAAATCTTATCTAATGTGAAAATAGTGAAACATTTTACTATGCTAAATCTGCACCGTTATGCCTGACAATCCAGTCATCATACAACTTTATGATTTCACAGGTTACTTTAGCCCTTATTTTGGAAGAATGAAATATAGCTCAATTTATACCAATGATTTCAAACTTTTTATAGTTGGGGTATGTTTTTCATACTGTACTAAATGGCCATGGAATTTCTGTATATTGAAAAATAATCCAAGGATCATCTCTCTCTTTCTCTCTTACTCCTGCTGCAAAGCATAGAATAGATTAAGTTTATGTTCCATAACTGGTAACTTTCAGATGCTTTAGGATTGCATCTTCCAGTGTTTATTAAGTGTAGGCTCCAGAATAGAAAATACTGGATTAGATCTACTAGTGTGATATCTGTATCCTACACTGAATGAAAGCACACCCTCAGTTATAATACAGTTCAGCGTCTGCTTGTAGCTATACCGTGCAGGGCAATATCAGCATATTTGGGCCAGAAGTCTTTAAGAAATACTTATTCAATATTATATGCCTTCTCCTCTGAGTATACCAGCAAGCTTTTGAGTAATGCCAAGTGCCCTAAAATGTTGTCTAAAAATAATTACTTTTCAATCCACTTTGTGATACAATAATATATTTCTGTATCTATTTCACACTATATAGCACAGTAAGTTATCAATTTTAATCAACCTACTAGACAACAAAGACATTTTTCTTCTCAGTAAACATGCTACCTTGTTGATGTTACCATCTAATTGTGTTAGCAAGTATTGTCATATTCTTTGAAACAAACATGTTTAGAAAAAATGTTAAGAACCAAAAATAATGCGATTCAGATTCACAATAATCAAAAGGGACTGTTGCATACTTTCTTCCCCTAACAATTATTTTCCTGGCTAGTGAGAGTTTCATTCTACAACACTTCAAATGCATCCCAGTACAGGTAACTCTAGACTTATGACAACTACAATTGAGCCCAGAATTTAGGTTGCTAAGTGAGAAATTTGTTGAGTTTTGCGGCATTTTACGACTTTTCTTGCCACATTTGTTAAGTGAACCACTGCAGTTATTAAATTAGTAACACGGTTGTTAAGTGAATCTGGCTTCCCCCACTGACTTTGCTTGTCAGAAAGTTGCAAAGGATTATCACATGACCCCGGGACATTGCAACTGTCCCAAATATGAACCAGTTGTCAAGCACCTGAATGTAAATCACGTGACCATGGGGATGCTGCAAGCGGTCATATGTGAAAAATGGTCATAAGTCATTTCTTTCGGTGCCTTTGTAATTTTGAACGGTCACTAAACGAACTATTGTTGTAAATCGAGGACTACCCTTTATTGAAAAATCGCTGACAAGGAATAGTGTGAACTACTGCTCTCATTGCTTGATTGGGACTGTGGATGCGAAGTCCCTGCTACTTTAGAGTGTCTTTTCTAAATCTTCAGCGCCCCCTACAGGCCGCCTCTGGCTTTTCTCAGCGGCCGAGGGCGGCGAGCTCCTCCAACAGTCAACTCCTACCCGGTCCAGTCATGTCTGTTTCTGCCTCGGGCACGACAACCCAAACCTCTCAGAAACGTTAAGAGAAAATAACGACCCCCTCAGAATAAGAATCGGGCTTACGAACCTCCTGGAGAAATCTCGCTCCGGCCTGTCTCCCTGAAATGCCACAGGAGCGCAGGAATGTCAGCTGTCATAGCTACTAAATCCCAAGCGGGTGTGCGGAACCTCGGTCGCCGGTGGCCCAGGACCAGCTACCTTCCTCCGGCCCTTTTCCGACAACGGCGGGCTCCCAGGCTCCGCTCTCCCGGGAAGAGCCCATCCGAAGATCCCTGCCCTCCAGGGGAAGCGTTGGAGGCTAATAAGCCCCGGGAGGCCTAACCCCGAGGGAGCTCAGCCCCAAGTCCTCCCAGCTCCTTGGAGACGCGAGCGCAGGAAACGACCCACAGCAGCTGCCCGCCTATGGGAGCCCACAAGGGGGTGCGGCGAGTCGGGGTCTCTAACTGGCCAAGGCCTCTTCCGATACCACCGGGCTCCCGCTGCCTCCTCCAGCCTGACAGGCGCCCTCCGGCCCTGCGAGGAAGGCCCGGTTCCTTCCCTCGAAGCCCTACCAAGCATCTCTTCGAGCTTTCTCCCCCCCCGTCCCGTCCCTCGCCGCCCTCTCAACTTGACCGGTCCTTCCCTCAGCCCCTCTCCCTATATCGCACTAGGAGGGGGTCTGTTGGTTCTCCCCGGGGAGAACCAACAGACCCCTCCTAGGCCGAGCCCCACGGGAATTAAAGGTCCTCCCAACATTTTTTCTGCCAGGGAGACCCCCCCTTTTCCTCAGCTACGAAAAACAGCCCCCCCCAAAAAACCGCCTGTGTCCCCCGGACCAGGCCCACCCAGCGGGCCTCCTTTCTCCCTCCCGCCCCCTCCCCGGAAGGAGTGGGGCCCTTGCCCGTGTGCCAGTTGCCGCTCCCCCCCCTTTCGTCCACGCGAAGCACTCACCTCCCGATTGCCACTGGGCCCCGCCGTCCTTTTCGCCCCCCGCGGCCCCCGAATCCAAAGTCTCTGTCGTCCAGGCGGAGACTCCCAACCAGAGGCGGAAAAAAATTAATCATAAAAAATAATAATAAAAATAATTCCAAGGGGGAAAAATGGCGGATTAAAATCCAAGATGGCGGCACCGAAGGCCGAATTATGTCAGGCAACGCTGCCTAGAGATCCATCCGCCGCGTCCGCGAGAAGAAGTCCCCGAGGCCGCTCAGAACGACCCCGCAGCGCTACAACGGGGCCCGCGGCACGTTGCGAGTCTTCTACGAGGAGAGCCCGTCACCTCCAGCAGACCCGCGCGGGCGAAATCCTGCTGTGCGCAAAAGCCTTTTGTCTTTTCTCTAGGCCCCCTGGCTTCCTCGCACGGCCATAAGAAACGCCTCCTGCTTGTGCGCTCCGAGAAGGCGGAGGAACACTCCAGATTGGTAGAGGACCTCTTTTGCGAGAGCGGAGGAATACATCGCCACAAAGATTCTTACCTTAGTGTACTGGTTTAACTCGAGGGGCCGAAGAGAGGTACCAACCAAGCATCGCCTCCGCAGTCCCGACACCTCTATGGGAGGCGGAATAACATTGCCAATACGGTTACATATCCCTCGCAAGGTTCGAAGCGGAGGGATACACGGATAAACAAGAGATGTTTAGTAGAGTTTTAAGAGACCGAAAGAAATCCATTAAAAATCAATCCGCCCTGCTCCCTCCTCTCCAGCCCTTTAAATAAACCCGAGCTTTGGCGAAGCCTCGTCAGGCCGGTGCGGGCCGCTCGGTTCGGGGCTTTCAACCTAATTCATCTGCCCTTAAACTGAAACCGGCCGAGGCGAGTGCAGCTCCCTGGCCGCGAGTTACTCGGGCGTGGGTCCCCGGGATTCGAGGTTCCTAATTTGGCTCGCTATGAAGAGTCCGCGAGAAGAAGGAATCCGAATCCAGATCCGATTGTCCACACTTCCTTTGTACAAGTTAGCCCACCGAAGCCTGGGTGGGGCAAAAGTCTCTAAAAAAAGAAGGTTGCACGAAGCTCTGGTTCCTCAATACTGAACAAACCTTTGATGAGTCGTTGGTTGTTTGCTCACCCTCCCCCCATCTCATTTCTCTAACAAAAGGGAAAGTGACGGGTGATGACAAGGGGCCTGTCACCTGGAAAAGACCCCCCCCCCTGAATTCTGTAAGCAGCGGCAGCCTTTTGCAAACGTTGCTCACGGAAAAATAAAATGTGTGGGGAAAGGTGAAGACGTTGGCAACCCAGGGGAGTGGGGCTGTCCTGCACGATGCGCAATGGGGGGGGGGGGGTTTCTCCTAAACAAATATTTTCCAAAGAGGGCTGGATAGACAACTTGGTGTCATATTCTTTTAGTGCATCCTGTGGGCGGCTGTCATTTCGCTTTGATCTTCCGAAGGCTGGCTTGTAGGTTAATTTGGTCGCTAAAACTTGACTCCGTATACCAACAGCCTTAGCTTTCTCTAGCTTTTCATCGCTTTCTTTGTCATAATCACAAATGTCACCTTTTGGGCTTCCCCTTTTCTTGTTCCCTTTCAGTTTGCAGTAGTTTGGGTCTTTTGCATATTTTAGGTTTATATCTAGAGCAGGAACACAGAGGACTGCAGCAGCTTAATACTTTTCTAGGGAAGATATCTTGGGGGGTCTTTCCTAAATAGGCTAAACTGTTACTCATTTCCTTTAACTAGGTCTGTTGTGAATACAGGTATTTACATATGTTGGAGAGTTCCTGTTATTAATGAATTGTTCTGTTTTCACAACCCTTGAGCAAAGCTCAAAAGCATGGCTCCTGTTATATAACCATTATATCAGCTGTTTAATAAACAACAAGGAAATATGTATTAGTTAAACAGATTCAAGGAAGGTAAAAAGGGGAACCTAAGGAAAACTGGGCAGGAAATAAATGGGAAAGTAGCAAACCTCTGAGTAAGTTTCTACGTATGAAGAATGGTTTTGGAAACTTTCAGCAACAGTGGTACTGTAGATTGGATAGCTGATATTTTTTTCAGATCCTTAATTTAGGAGAATCTCTGGTGTGTTTGCCACATATCTAGACAATGAGTGACATTGAAAATGCATGTGCTCCCATCTTAATTCCTTCCCCGCTTGTCATAACTGACTATATAAACAAGGTCCCATGCTTATGTGGTACAATATCCATTTCCAATTTGAATTACAGGTGTCCTTGTTTAGTGATCACAACTGAGACTAGCAATTTGGTCATTAAGCATTAATTGTTTAATGAAACCATGACTGTGCTTATGATCTTTCCTCAGCTTTCCTTTGCTTTGAAGACCCACAAAGGTTATAAATGCAAGGACTGGTTGCAAACTTACTATCATAATTGCAGTTGCCAATTGTCTACCTTATTGTCGTTCTACATAGTGTAGGAACTCCAGTTACAACATCCATGACAGATGCCTTGTTGTCTCTATCTGAAAGTATCCAGTGAATGGAAACTCACCACCTTGTTAATAAACAGTTCCATTGCTGAACTATTAACATTAGAATTTTTTTCCCCTAATGTTCAATCAAAATTTGTCGTCCTGTAGCATAAGGCCATTGCTCCAAATTCTGTGTTCTGGGATTTCCATGGGATAGTTCTTCATGTCTGGTGGAATATTTGTAACATTTGAACCCACTCAGAATAGTGGTTGCTGTGGAATGTCACTCATAAGTGAGCTTTGGACCTTGATTAAAGGGCTGTATGCAATAGCAAGTAATGTGGTGTATCTACTGTTAACCAGACTGATCAGCTTAGCCTGTTTTCATGTGAAACCTTGAACTGCAAACTATATTGGCATGTAGCACAACAGTATTTTCCTTGAAAGATAAATATAAAATTAAGGTACTGATCTTGATTACATGTGCCAAGACCAGTATATTGGAGGGGCATTCAAAAGGTATGAGGCTTCAGTTCTTTCACAACCACCATTTTGACTTTTTTGATTTCTCTAGATGGCCTTGGTCTAGTTTGTTGTGCAAGCACACCCGGTGCGGTTGATAATTCAATGTGTCATAGAAACCCAGAAAATTGGATTAATTGAATAAAACATAGTTCAAAAGCTTTCATTTCAAGCCAGAATGGATAATTCAATAGGCAGTACACTGGAGAAAATTGTTAGGTAGACTACATCTTCCTTCAATCGTGTCTGTTCTCAAAGACTGCCTGCATCAATCCCTGCAGTTTTCTTGGTGAGGTTTTTCAGAAGGGTTCCACCACAAAACCGCAGAGGACAAAATCGCGGTCGACGAAAGCGCGCATTTGACGTCATCACAGCGCGACGAAAACATCGCACTGTGATCGAAAAATGTAAAAATAAAGCGAAAACCTTACCCTAACCCCCCCAAACCTAACCCTAAACCTAACCCTTAACCTAACCCTAAATCTAACCCTAAACCTAACCCTTAACCTAACGCTAAACCTAACGCTAACCCTTAACCTAACGCTAAACATAACCCTAACGCTCTAAACCTAACCCTAACCCTTAACCTAACCCTTAACCTAACCCTAAACCTAAACCTAACCCTTACCTTTATGTGAATCGGCTTGCTTTATTTTTATTTTTATTTCAATTTTTAATTTTTTTTGTCGCGCTTTAATTTTTTTTGACGTCAAATGCACGCTTTCGTCGATCGCGCTTTTGTGGACCGCGGTTTTGACGGGTCACGTTCAGAAGTGGTTTGCTATTTCCTCCTTCCTAAGACTGCGAGAAAATGCCCAAGGTCCCCCAGATGGTTTTGTGCCTATGACCAGACTAGAATCAAGGTTAACCACTACACCAAACTGACTCTCATAGACTGCATCTAAACCACTTTAAATAATTAATTGCTTCAATCAGAAGAGCATTATTGCAAAAATGGCTCAAAATCAAAAAAATCCACTTTGTGAAAATCCCGAATTGGCTATCACGGACAGAAAGGACAACCCATCCAAATTTTATAGATTTGAACAAAATGCTAAGATACAGAGACTTAATTGATAGACAGGGAAATTTAAAAACAATTGAAGAATTGGCAGAAGAAAACATGAAAGTTGACTGGCTAACTTACCGCCAAATCAAAACTAAATACAATAAAGATACTAAATTATATGACATTGAAACAGAACCACACGAATTGGATAAAATTATTCAAAGCCCAGATAGAAAGAAGATAGGGAGAATATATAAATTCCTCCTGAAGTATAAAATGGAAGAGGAAATCGTGAAAGAACAAATGATAAAATGGGTGCAGAACTTTGGCTATAATATTGAATTAGACAAATGGGAAAAATTTTGGGGAACAAACTTACAAATGACACTATCAGTTGCATACAAGGAAAACCCTAAAAAATGTTTTACAGATGGCACCTGGCACCAACAAGGATAGCTAAAATCTTAACAAATACCTCCCCAAAATGTTGGAAATGCGAATCAATACACGGAACATATTACCATTTATGGTGGACCCGTGAGGAGGCTAAAATATTTTGGAAAAGGATCAAAAATTGGCTGGAGGCAATAACGGGGGTTAAAATAGAATGGAAACCTGAAGTTTTTTTTATTAGGAATAATTTCTGCGAAATACAAAAAAGAAATCTAGTATTTAATACTACATATAATTACAGTGGCAAGGATTGCCTTTGCCCAGAAATGGAAAAACAAATTAATTCCAAGGAAAGATGAAATAATAAGAAAGATTGTGCTGAAATGGACAAACTAACTAAAGAAATCCAGGAAAAAGAAGAATCAGAATTCTACCAGATATGGGATAAATGGTCAATGAAGGAATATAACAAAACTCAAAAAATAATAGTTATGAGTAAAATAATAGGCTTAAGAATGGTGAAATCCAAATGAAATACAATAGAAAGGGAAATAATATAAGGTGAGCGGTATCGATTGATAATTGCTATTAGAAAGAACAGGAAGTTCCTGTTCGTCTTAGGTATTCTGTAAATGTGGTGTATGTGGTGTTTGTGTGTGTGTATTTTACATGTTTGTTAATAAAAAAAAATTAAATAAATAATTAATTGCTGCTTCTGCTTCTATTGCTAGTTTATAGAGAAATGTAGGCTGAAAGATGGTTGGATAATTTATAATTCAGTATGAACTCCTTGGTTATCTCTGAGCTTGGTGGTTGTTTTTTTGCAGGCGTTTCATTACCCAGACTAGATAACATTATCAATGGTAGTTAGGAGTAGGGTTCACTCTCAATTTATATTCTAGTGGCTGGCCCTATCAGTGCTGGTCTTGGAGATTCTTTGGTTGGGCTGTTTACTGTTAGCCAAAGAACCTCTAAGGCCATCCCCACCAACATTGATAGGGCAAGCCACTAGAATATAAACTGAGAGCAAACTCCACTGCTTACTAGCACTGATGATGTTACCTAGTTTGGGTAATAAAATGTCTGCAAGAAAACAACCAAGCTCAGAGAAGAGCAAAGAACTCTCATTTCAATCCTGAGCTACAAATATTCTCCTTTATTGGTAATTCAGTGTGTCATACAAAGAGAGCCAGTTTGTTATAGTGGTTAAGGGATCAGGCTACAAATGGGTTGAACATGTAATTGCTAAAATATATCAAATTTTGTTGAGGTTTGAAACAAAAGAACAAGTTAAAAAGTGCATCATAAAATGGGCTGATACTTTTGGTCATAATAAACAGATGAAGTAATGGAAAGAATGTGGCTAAAAGGACTGAAATTCACTTATAATTTAAGGGAGAACTTTTAAAAAAGATGTACCATTGGTCCAGGACAGCATTATCTAAGATTTATAAAGATATATCTAAGATTTATAAAGTTAATTGTAATTAATATTGGAAGTGTGAAAAACATTAAGGGATATTTGACTATTCATAGTAGACTTGTGAAAAAAATGGATACAAATACACATAAAGATGCAAAAAATGCTGAAGATTAATATTTAGATGAAACCAGATTTTTTTTTTAATTTGGATTTTTTTTAATTTGGAGTATCCAATTCTAATTGGATAGCCAATTAGAAAAGATTTATGGAAGACTGGTAACTACAGTGAGACTATGCACAAATGTGAAAAAATACTGAAACACTCACAATGGAGGAATACATTATAAAGGTGGCAGAAATGGCACAATTGACCAGTTTGAGTCAGAATGAAACAATAAGAACTTTAATGAATGACTAGAAACCTCTTAAAGACTTCTTGCTAAAAATGAGAAAAATGAATTGGTTGTTTATGGATGTGCTGATTAAAAAGAATGCATATGGAAGGTAATCATGTAATGCAACCTTAAAGAAGGAGGATGGATAATCAATTTGTAACTGCTGTAAAGATCAGAAGTTACTTCTTTATATCTTTCTTTTTTTTGTCTGTATTGTTTCCTGATTTTTCTTTTGTCTATTTCTTAACTTTTTAATATATTTTTCATGTTTGCCTTTTACCTACCATATGTTAAAATATCTAATAAAAATATGTTATTGTATGCTGCCCAGAGTCATTTTTGGCAAGTTGGGTGGTGATATAAATTTAGTCAAACTTCTATTTTGGATGTATACTATTAATTTTGCCATTGCTGAGTATTTCTCAAGTTTTGGTTTCAAGTCATATATTGTTGACAAAAGTATCTGTTTTCTGGTGGGCCAGATTTGTCATTGCAGCTGTGAGCAAATATCTCAGCAGATTGTGATATTTTAATTTGTTGTAGTGGAAAGATTTTAGTAAAAAACCCTGAGGTTTCAATTTAATCTTTGGAAGATGTTTTTTGAATAATGCTATGTATTACTTTCCAGTGCTTCTGAATATTTACATGACCACCACATAAGATAAAATGTTCCTCCTGTATCACAACATTTCCAACAGCTATTTAATATGATTTTATCTATTTTTGCAATCGTGACTGGAGTTATATACTATCTGTAAAACATTGAGTTCCAGGTTCTCCTAAATTATAGTTTGGGGTAAATTGCATTGAATATTTCAATAAGTCATCCTATAGTTGAAATGTAAATGTTTCTTTAAAAATTTGTATCACTTTATCACATAATCATTTGCTTCTTCTGTCTCCATGTCACATTTTAATAGTAATCTATATAACGTATATGTCCTAATAATGGCTTTATTCTGTGTAAGTCTTTCAAATTATTGTTTGTCTTAAAACTCCTCCTCCTTTCTTAAGGCCATGTTTTATTTTTCCAACAATCTGTAAATGCTTTTTACATTTGCCAAATAACTCTTGCTATATATTTAGTGTATAGCTAAAAACTGGATGCACCATTTCTGCACACATAATTACACTTTTCTTATAATTGTCTTTATAATAAAAGACATTTGAAGGTGAAGCTAAAAGCAAGATTGCTGATTATTCTTTTTTATAGAATGTTCATATCAGACTCTGCTCTCTTTGACTATGACAGTTTGTCTGGCAATATAATTCCAAACAATTACAATCTTTGTAGGCATAGACAAAACTTGGCATCTTTTCCAAGGTCCTCACTGCTGTTCTACCAAATGCTAGTCTGTATTGTAATCCTTGATTGCTGGTTCCTTTAATGGTGATAGTTGATCCTACAGACAGAAGCTGTCCACCAGTATCTTCATTGTAAAATTTAAGAAGAGCTTCTGTTGTCATTTGTTTGGTTTTATTTATTTAGAGTGCTGATCTAAATCATTTTCTAGTACTAAAGATTCCTCTAAATAGAGAATAATTTCTAATTTATCTTGGATGTTGGTATCTCTACTGTACAAAATTTTAGTATACTTTTTCTTTAGTTTTTCTTTTATCGTCTTTGGACCAGTTGTTATCTGTCATTGGCATCCTTCAGCATACAATTTGAGATTGGAACTTCTTTCTGAATTCAGAGATTTTTTTGGAAGACTTCCCTTGTTTATCCATATCTGTTTTCATCTTCAATGTCTTTACAAATGCTGCAATCCTGATTCCCCACCCCCCCCCAACAGTTCTCTGAAATTCTTTCTTAAGTTTGCTTATGAGATCTTTGTCTTTCTTGGCATTGACTTCTCTTCTTTGCAATTTTCATGTTTGTTGTGACATCTAGTTTGCTTTTTTGATCTTTGGTAGTCTGTTTTCATATTCATCGGTAATAACTTTTAATGTCATTCCACAGCTCCTCTATTCCTAATGTAGGAACTTCAGGATTTAAAAGCAATTCCTGTGGTTCTCCTTGGAAATGATGAATACATGCTCAAGTTTACATTATAGAAACTGATTCTCCTTCTGCTTTAGCTGAACTTGGAATTTTCACAAGAGTAGTTTCTTTATCTGATCCACAGTCAGTTACACCTTTGATATTATAAGTGAATTCTTCTTATTACTTAGAAGAAATTGATTATAATTATAATGTTGATTTTGGTGTAGTCCATCTGGTGATATCCATGTATACTGGTCATTTTGGTTGTTTAAAGACTGCATTAGCAATCAGGAAATCATTGAACTGGCAGAAATTGATAAGTTATTCTGCTTCATTTTGGTTTCCAAGGCTGTACAGTCCAACTCCATTTTCCTTCTCTTATTTCCACCTTTGGCATTACCATCGCCAAACACAAGCAGCACATCTTGCTTGCATATTCTGTTGATTTCAGATTGAACTTAATCATAAAACTCATCAACCTTCTGTTCTGCATCAGTGGTTGGAGCATAAAGTTAGGTAATTGTAAGATGAGTCTGAGAATTTTCCGTGTAATTCAAAAAGTAATTCAGTCTGTTTTAATACACTCAAACTTTTCTTAAACAATGAGGCACACAATTTGTGAATGCTCCTTGTTTTTGTACTATCACTTGAGGTTCAGTTGTACTTGACAGCATGTAATGGCAGTCATAGATTTCTTTTCTGCAGAAATAATCTTGCAATTGTGATTCATTCTCTAGTACCTATGTCATTCACAGTATATAACAGTGTCCTTGAAAAGTATTCAGAAGCTTCTGGTTCAAATGCAGTCCTAACTGGGAATATTTAGGTTGGTAGGCCTGGGAGATTTGATTGCTTGCCCATTCACTTTCAATTCTAATTTGGGTACTATTTGTTGGACAGGGAGAACATATTGGTATCATTATAGTTAAATTTTAGATCTTCAGAAACAAATGTATGTGAAGGATTTTATCATTAAAATAGCTTTTTTTGTCTTTTTTTTTTGCTTTACTTTGCTTTTATTAAAAATTGTGTTGACGTTCCTAGACAATACAAGAGCCATTTATAAATAGTTGCAGTCAATAGTAATAGTAATAGTAATAGTAATAGTAATAGTAATAGTAATAGTAATAGTAATAGTAATAGTAATAGTAATAGTAATAGTAATAGTAATTTAATAATAATAAATAATTAATCAAACTTTTATACTGCCTGACTCCCAATAATTCTGGGCAGCTCATAAAAATAAATGATTATTTTACCATTGATTTGGATTTTAAATTGTACTGTAATCAATCTAGGATAATTATGAAGACAGTATATAAATGTTGAAATGAGTCCATGTACAAGTGGATGAAAGAATAAATAAAAAGTGACTTTTGTGTACAAAGTTGGGAAGTTTTGATCAAATTACATTTATTAAGCAGTAAGTTCTTCTCAAAACATTAACTTGAACAAACAGTCTTCAACTTATGATTACAAATGAGCCCCAAATTGCTAAGTGAAATAGTTGTTAAATAAGTTTTACCCCATCTTATAACCTTTCTTGACACAGTTATTAAGGGAATCTCTGCAGTTGTTAATTAGTAAATGGTTGTTAAGTGAATCTGGCTTTCCCATTGACTTTGTTTGGTAAAAGGTAAAAAAAAAATGATCACCTTACCCCAGAACACTACAAACATTGTAAATATGAGCTGGTTGCCAAGCGTCTGAGTTTGATCATGTGACCATGCAGATGCTGCAACGATCATAAGTATGAAAAATTGTCATAGGTCACTTTTTTCAATGCCATTGTAACTTCAGTCACTAAATGAACTGTTGTAAGTTGAGGACTACCTGTATTCTACCTTTCCTTTGTATATTTGAAGAAGCTAACAATTTTGTTTTGATAGGAATGATAGTGTATCAATGTAAAATGCTGGCACAGAAATATAATTTTCTAGGATTTCCCAGAGTTTATTTCTTTACCAACTCTTAAAAGTACCCTGGGTTGTAGGGCTGAAAATAGGCTTTTCTGAAATATGGGACATGTTTGTATGAAGCACTAACACATGATTATATAAACTATGATTTTTTAATTAATTGACTGATAAAGGTAAAGGTTCCTCTCACACATATATGCTAGTTGTTCCTGATTCTAGGGGTTGTTGCTCATCTCCGTTTCAAAGCCGAAGAGCCAGTGCTGACCGAAGATGTCTCCCTGGTCATGTGGCTAGCATGGCTAAACACTGAATGTGTATGGAACACTGTTACCTTCTTAACAAAGGTGGTCCTTATTTTTCTACTTGCATTTTTACATGTTTTCGAACTGCTAGGTTGCCAGAAGCTGGGACAAGTAAGAGGAGCTCACTCCGTTATGTGGCGCTAGGGATTTGAATCGCTGAGTTGCCGACTTTTCTGATCAACAAGCTCAGCGTCTTAGCCACTGAGCCACCACGTCCCTTTTCCATTGACTGATATGTGCCACCAATTCGTTATTGACCAAACACACAGATTTTCTTGATGATGATGTGTCTCTAATCTGGTCTTTCAGATCTTCCAGCGTACACAGTCATTGGCACTATAAATAAATCCATCCACCTTGGTATTGTTTATCTTCTTGTCCTTCCTTCCACTTTTCCCAGCATTAGAGCCTTCTCTAGAGAGCTCACTCTGCATAATGTGTGGTAAAATAAATTAGGATAATTGAGCCTGGTCATTTATGCTGCAAGTGAGTATTCTGGGTTGTTCAACAGTCCATTTGTTTGTTTCCTAGCCTGTTAACTCTTAGTAGCCACATGGATGGGCCAACTTCTCCAGGATGATCTATTGCTATCATGGCCCACCAAGATTCCCAAAGATGCATCCATTACTGCTATAATCAGATCTATCCACCTTGCTGTTAATTGCCTTTTTTTGTTTTCCTTCCTACCTTTTCAGGAATTTTAGACTTCTCAAAGAAGCGAAGACTTTGCAAAACTTGTCCAAATTATGATAATTTGTGCCCTCATGTAAGAACGCTGGATAGATTGTATAAAAAGTACAAATCAAAATCAACTTTTGCAGAGTTGTTTACAAAGACTTTTGAGGATTGCAGCCAAAGCTCTGACGAAGGGTGCTGGTTTTGTATCCGTGTTTATACTGTACTGAAAAGTCAAAAAATACTCTTACAACACCAGTAAGTATTGGTAAGTATTATGGGTGCCATTAGAACAAATGATACTGTATCAAAGGTTTGGCATATGCAGCTCGTAACTACTGCTCTTGTTTGTGGGTCTGGAAAAGCATCAGCTTTCCTTATTCACTGAATTATTTAAAATACAAAACATGCACTGTGTTCCAGGCTAAAAACCACAGAAAATAGCATGTACAAGTATAAACATTTTGGAAAAAACATAAACAATTGTTTGAAAGATCACATCTAGTATGGTACTTTCAGCCCATCACTGTTTCTTCCAACTTTGAAGAGAGAGCTTACATTTGTCTGCCGAAGAGCATTCTCTTCAAATTGTTTTCCCTCACTTGGCAGACAAGAATTGCTTTGTGTTCCCCACATTGACAAATAAATTAAAAATATATGTCAGTGCATGGCATCTACTTGAGAAATAAAATGTAAAATATGTTCATACAAAATGTATTATTTGTAAAGCAGTGTTTGTTTTGAATTTAAACTGAATCTCTAAAATGTTCTTAGAATAAGCTTTTCAGAGTCTACTAAAATTATTAAGAACTAATTGTTCACAATTGTTGACTGCTTGCTATTCTAGCTTATTCCAATGTGGCTCAGAGGGTTTTTTTTTCCTGTTCTGCCACAACATAGTTATGATCCTTAATTTATTTAATCCTGTCTTTGGTACTTCTCTGGTGCTTTGCAGATATATTAGGATTGGTTTATTGAGTACAAATTCTATAGTTAGGGTTAGGGAATCACTTTTCCTCCTCCTCCTCCTCCTCCTCCTCCTCCTCCTCCTCCTCCTCCTCCTCCTCCTCCTCCATCATCATTGTATCCTGACATCCCTGCTTTGCTGTTCCAAATGGGTCTTTGCCATCAAGACACTGCAGGCAATGGTGTTTGTAAGGAGTAGCCATATCACTGTAAGCATTTTTCCTGCATTATCTTTATTTAGATTAACCTAAATATTGAGTGTAGTATCAATTATCAATCAAGTTTTCTATTCTAGGCAGTCCCCATATTAAAACACCTGCTTTAAGAATAACTCCTAGATATGTATGGGCTGCCTGTTACTAAACATGTGGGCAGTATTCTCCCCTTCCTCAAGCCGACAAAGTCCCGAAGCCACACAATGCTTTCAGGAACTGCAGAAGCGACATATTTTTAGCTTATTTTCATTGTTTTTCAGGGGTTTCCGGAAACATTGTGTGGCTCAGGGAAATACAATGCCATCACCATTTTTAATAACAGGCAGTTCTTTAAGTTCTAACTTAACTACAAATTCAGGTTAAAGACAAAGACAGAATTAGAGAATGGAACAATTTTAATCCAGAGGTTACTTGAACAGCTAGTTCCTTCCATTCATATCAGATTGCTTTATTTAGCATTAACAAAAAAAATTCCCCATCTTTATTTTGGCTATTCTGAGAAATTCTAAGAAACAGTTCTGTGAAAAAATTCCGTTTGTCATATCCTCCTGGCTTTTTCACCTTCTGCCATAGATCTGTGAAGGTATAGAAGTCATTGCATAACTCAAGTGTACACATCCACACACCTATTCCTCTTGATGTCACTTTTTTCTGAATTCATTTTTTCTCACACTGCTTTTATGACAGTTCTTTCAAGCGGTTGTTTCTAAAGGCTCACAAGTATAATGCACTTCAGAAATTTGCAACAGAATCCATTTTAATAGTAAGTGCTGCTAGGTGAAGGAACCCTTTGCTTTTATCAGTAGAGAAAACCACAAGGTCTCTCTACTGGCATTATGGAATTATGAAAGAGATTTATTCTTTTTATTTTTTATTTCCCCCCCATGCCAATCCTTTTTATTTGTTTAAAATATTAAATGCAAAAATACAAAAGCAAATAATAGGAAAAATAGGCGAGGGAAAAGGGAAGAGAAAAGTGTAGAGAAGAAAGAAAAAAGAAAGAAAAGGCATTGACTTCAGACTTCCTTTGGTGCAATAGAATAAGAAATAACATTGAACCTCAACTTTTTACTTTTATATAGTAGAGATTTATGAAATGGATTAGATTGGGCTCTCTGGAAAGATCAGGGTTGAGCAAACCATCAAAATGTCAATGGGATTCATAAGGAAGAAAATATTCTTTCTTTCCAACTATATCAAATACACAGGAATGCATTTAAAAGAATAAGAGTTAGAAGAGGCCTTGGAGCCCAAGACCCTGCTCAAGCAGGAAGCCTTATATAGATAGTCTTCAACTTACAACAGTTCATTTAACGACTGTTCAAAGTTACAACATCATAAGTGACTTATGGCCATTTTTCATACTTATGACCGTTGCCACATCCCCATGGTCATAAGATTAAAATTCAGATACTTGGCAAGTGATTCATATTTATGATAGTTATAGTGTCATGTGATCCACCTTTTGTAAACTTCTGTCAAAGTCAATGGGGAACCCAGTTTCACTTAACAACTGAGTTATTAACAACTGCAGTAATTCACTTTAAAAAAGTGGTACGAAAGGTTGAAAAATTGGGCAAAATTCACTTAACAAATTTCTTGCTTAGCAACAGAAATTTTGGGATCAATTGTGGTCGTACGTTGAGGACTACCTGTATCATTTTGGAGAAATAGTTGTCCAATCTCTTCTTAAAAACCTCAAGTGTTGGAGCACCCACAATTTCTGGAGGCAGGTCGTTCCACTGATTAATTGTTCTAACTATCAGGAAATTTCTCCTTAGTTCTAGGTTAGTTCAATCACAGGAGGAAAATTGGTCTAAAACCCCAACAAACATGGAGTACAATTTGTGGGTCATCCAAACAAAATTAACAACAAGGTTTGCTTAATATATCCTGATTCTGCCCAATTACCAAATGTGTGTCGCATACTCATATAGCAAAAACTGTGGATGCTGTGCTTACTGAGGGACGTTGCATTTTGGAAAGATGTAGTATTATGTACTCAGAGGCAGTTTCAGTGTAGTTCCTGCCCTTGTCTGTTAACATTATGTTCTGTTTTCACCCATTATGGAGGAGCAAATAAGTGAAACCAAAGCTTAGAGAGAAAACTCACTCTTGGTGTGTGTGCATCTTATGATTGCTGCAGGTTTTTTTAATTATTGTATCATTCATACAATTAGCAAGTTCACTTGCTAAATATGTATGTACTTTACCCATGGTTGATGCAATTGCTGTATTATCAATGTTCTTTTGATATATAAAATTTAGTTCACAAGTATACAACTGCTGTTAGCTAACTTCTAATCATGCCTTGCTCCTCAAGTGAAATTTGCCATTTAATCTGTCATCCAGGCCAGAGGTTTGGCCCGGATCGGCCGAACCAGTAGTGGTAGCAGCAGGAGGCTCCACCCACCCACCCGGACGCTTCTGCACAGGGACAGAAGCATCACGCAGGCAAACACGAGCGAACCAGTAGCGCCGGGATTTGAAACTCGCCTCTGATCCAGGCCCAAAAGAGAAGTCACCTTGGAAGCTGGGAAGCAAACTTTGTAACCTAAATTTGTTAAAGCTGGATTAAGATTAGATCCTCGACCTTAAGACAAACATTCATTTTGGATATGGAAGATCCAATAAACTTCAGATGTCAGTTCAAAAACCTTATGCCGAGGGAGCTAGTACAATGTCAACTTGCTCACCCTAGTTATAGCATTCTTCTAATCAATGGAAATACACAATGAAATACTCCATACATACACTAGATGAATCACATAGCCATCAGCATCTGTTCTAAACCACAGTGATATCAAAATGACATAATTGTTGTATTTGCATTATGATAAAATCTTCCATATGCTAGAGTCTTTACCAGAAAATCACAATGATACTGGCCACCATTACTCATCATTGTTGAATCAGTTGAAACTTTCACATAACAAAGTATAGATTAGTTAACTTTCTTAATTGTACCCATGCCATATGCAGCGTTCCTTGGATAAGGATAATATTGGTCAGTTTTAGCATATTTTTATCAGTATGCCAGAAGCTCAACTAGAATATAGTTTACCAAATATAGTCCATGCTCATACATGCTATTCTGTACAAGCAAAGACCTCTAATTTAGAGACTAACTTACAAACGATATACAGGTAGTCTTCACTTTACAGTCATTTGTTGGTGACGTTTGAAGTTCCAATACCACTGAAAAAAGTGAACCCAACCTGTCCTCTTGCTCATGACTATTGCAGCATCCCTAGGTCACATAATCAGAATTTGGACACTTGACAATCATCATGTGTTTATGATGGTTGCAGCATCCTGGGGTCATTAATTGCCATATGCAGCCCTCCCACCAAAATCAATGGGGGAAGCCAGATTTGCTTAATGACAGCATGAATAATCTAACAACTGCAGCGATTCATTTAAGAACCGTGGCATGATTCTCTTTAACAACTACATTGCTTAACAACAGAAATTCTGGTCCCAATTCTGATTATATGTCTTATGTTAAGGACTAACTGTATTGTTTTACACATCTCACCAGCTAAAAGGTATATGCACAATACAGAGATATTTTCAAGATACTTTGAAAGTTATCAATTTATTGAAATTGACCTCTTTCTAATATCCTGTTACTTTCTGCACTTTCTTATAAATCTTTCCACAGTGTATTAAAAATGGTGATTGTCATTGTTGAAAGTGGACCTGTGTCTGTTTTCAGCTATCTTTCTCCCTCTCTCAGTCTTGGGAGAGACTGGCTATAACCTGTTTTGATCCCAGCTGCTGTTTCCTGGAGCTTGATCTGAAATTAAAAAAAAACACACTGTGGGTTCCTCCCTTTTTGTGCCAGACTTCTGAGGAACCAGAATAACAGGAAGGCAAGCAAGTTTCCCAATGCACATTTAGCTGTTTAAGGATTCACTTTGGATTTAAAAGCAATCTTATTTCTCTGGAGTGTCCTAAGATTTCCCAAATGTAGGTTAGGTCATAATAATGTGTGATAGAATCTAAAGAACTGCTTCAGCAGATACAATTTTTAATTTATTCATTTTTCATGTTTTTAAACTGTCCATCTCCATCAAGGAGAAGTTCTGAGTGTACAGTATAATCAACATATAAAACAACATATAAGCATATAAATTTCAAGAATCCTTTGTTTTCCCCTATGCAAGGCCCTGAGAGTGGGGGCTGCTGACCTCTGGGTGAAGGATGTTCCATAATTTGGGGGCAGTCAGTGGCAGAGAAGGCTCTCTTCCTAGACTGCACCAGTTGACATTTTTTTGACTGACAGGGTCATAGCATACCTTCCCTGCCTGATCAAATGGTACAGGCTGATGTGATGGGGTAAGTTGGTCCCATGCCATGTAGGCAGTGGGATTCAAATAATTTAACAATAATTTAACGGTTCTCTGCCCTAATGACCGGCTGGGTAGGTGTGGCTGGGTGGTGATGTGACTGGGTGGGTGTGGCCAATGTTACATCACTCATGTCGAGGGGTGCCTTGCCCAGCCTCTCCTCGCCACAACCAGCCATGACCCTCACCCCTCTCCTCCCAGCCATTTCTTGTCATGCCCAGCCTCATCTTGCCTCGTCTGGCCTTTCCTCGACTTATGATCACAATTGAGCCCAAAATTTATGTTGCTAAGGGAGAAATTTATTAAGTGAATTTTGCCCCATTTCATGACTTTTCTTGCCACATTTGTTAAGTGAATCCCTGCAATTGTTAAGTTAATAACACAGCTGCTAGGTAAATCTGGCCTCCCCATTGACTTTGCTTGTCAGAAGGTTGCAAAAGGAATCTGGAAGACTCCAACCATCATAAATGTGAGACAGTTGTCAACCATCTGAATTTTGATCATGTGACTGTGGGGAAGCTGCAATAGACATGTATGAAAAATGGCCATAAGTCACTTTTTTCAGTGCCATTTTAACTTTGAATGGTTACTAAATGAACTGCTGTAAGTCAAGGATTACCTGTACAAAAATACAAAAAGCTTTTTTGCTTGCAAAAAGCTGCCCTAAATACCAATCATTAGATTAGAAATGGGGGAATGCACACTGAAGATCAATGACAGTCACAGCCATCATGGAAACCTAAACCATTATGTCCAAATACTTTCCTTTTCATCAGCAATACCTGCAACCCAGAGTTAACAAATCAGGCAGGATGCCAGACAGGGGTGGATTCCTACGCGAACTGGTACCCGTTCGTTTGCACTTTGCAAATTCTAGCACTCTTTACCAGCTGAACTTCCGGATACTTTCCAAGGGTGGCCTCATGTAGAGTGCATTGCAATAATTCAGTCAGGTGTTGATTAAGATGTGAATGACCATAGACCCACCCTTTCCAGAAAAGTGGGGCACAAAGCAAAATTGGGCAAAGGTCCCCTCTGGCAACAGCTACCATCTGCTACCATCAGCATAGGTTTCGCTGTCCCCATTGCCAGTCATAATGGTCTTTGTTCAAGTTTGCAGTTAGAGAATGATAGGCCTACTTTTTTCATATATGGGGTATGCCTTCCCCATACTTTCTCAGTCTCACTGCCTAGCAGGAAAACTGTCTACCAGTCCCAGCAACGAATTTAAGAGATTGTCCTACAGATTTAGCCACTTGTCAGAACTCTCCAACACCACCATCACTTGCTCCCTATCCATGAAGAAATCAGCTGTTCGGAGTCAGAGAGATGAAGGTGGAGAGAAAGCTTTTTATCAAGTCTTCAGGTGATCCTGAACCCAGAGACTTGGATCAGACCAGATAGTTGACAGCCTAGGACATAATGGGCATAGGAAAGAGTGTTGAAGCCCACCCCTTCACCTTTGATTGTACAATACCCCATGCCTATCAAAGTTGTTGGAGCTGATGCCATAAACATAAACTTGATTTCCCTATTGCACAATTGTTCTGTTATTGTTGACTTGTTGCAGCTTTGATGAATGGCTTTGTTTCTTAGGCAGTCCATTCCTGTGATGAGAAGTATACTCTAAGATTGTGCATTGGGAAGGTTTCTAATTTTTGGATTTCTGCAGTAGAAGCAACCATCATTCAGCTTAATGTAGTAGCACTGATAATAATATTCATGACTAAAACATTTGGAGTTTAGTATATCTTGGGCTTCTTCCATAAATCTTAGACATGTGGTAATGACATCATTTTTGCATCTGAGCTGTTGAGGCAACCTTCTTTTCTATATTATTGTCAACCCTGCCTAGTCTCTTCTTCCTATCTCTCAAGGTTATTCTGACAATCCATTACAATTATGGAACTAAGATATTGGAACTCTCATTATAATCCATTTAGCTGTTTGACCACTGGTGAGTCATTAGTGGTCAGTACTTTCACCTTTTCCATATTGTTGTCTGGTCCAAATGGCTCTGCTATATTCCTGATAACACAGAGGGTATCAGTGGCTTCCACTTCATCACCAGCAAAAATTGTAATGTCCTGTACATGCAAGAGGTGAGTGATGCATGGCCCAGGCCAGGCCCAATCCAGTTGCACACCTATTTATAATGACTTTTCTCCTATGGTGCCCATGAAATCTTGGATAGCAATGGAGACAGGAAACATGCCTGGTATTCTCCCAAGTAGACTGGGAAGCCCTCTGATAGCTCACCTTTGATGGAAACCCTGCTGATTGAGTCATCCTAATAGTGCTGAGGAGCCATATGACCTTATTTGGCATTCTCTCAGCAGCAATTGCTTTCCAAAGAGGTGGCTGCTATAAACTGTCAAAGTCCGCTGGAATGTCAATGAATACTGTGATGAGTCTTTCACTGCAGAACATTCATTTTTTTATGACTTCATGCAATGTATCTAATTACAGCAATTTGGTTTGTTTTCCGCTTCCTGTCTCTTATTGCCCAGTGAACTAGGATGGAGCCAGACTTTGCTCCTATCTTGCACTTTCTCTGTTTCCCATATTTAACCATGCTTCGGTTTTTGAAAACATTTCTGCATATTTTCTCCAAGTTGATCTCTATGGCTCTCCATTCTGAAGGCATAGCAACATTCTCAATAATGTGCAACTTCTTGCAGTTCTGCAGCAATATTATCCCAATACTGTTTTTGTTATATGATAAAGATGGCGTTGGTGGTGGGGCATCAACTAAATTGAATCTCTTCTTTTGATCAATCATGTTTAAGCATTCATCGGATATCTGGATCCCAGTAGCCTTATCGGGCAGGGGGAGGGAGCAGTACAAAGATACTCAGCACGCTTGCTTGTAGTTGTAGCAAAAGAATTTGCAGCTTCTTGAATATTTTCTGATTCTGCAAATGTTATGAAGTAATGGCAAAGGGATTATTGGAATTGTTGCTTAATAATAAGGGCAGCTAGTCAAGACCATTGTGTGACTTTGTGCTACGTTAGTTGGTGTTTTGCAGAATGTTGGAATATACTGTTTCCAATTATTAGTCAATTTTCTGTAGCAAATGACATCAGGGCAAGCCATTATCGCTGAATTCTGCCTAACCCAGATTTCCATAAATTGTCTCTACTGCTGCACCTGGTAGGCTTCCCATCACCTCTGATCAGTGTGGACCAATCTGGATCTCTGAGCTACGTATTGCTGTAGAGATGGGGACAGTTTGGTTCAAAAGAACTGGACTTTCCTACTGTCCAAAGCAGAACAGCCTTCAGGGCTGATCTAGAGTCTAGAGGGGAGAAGCCTTGCCCCTGTTTGCTTAAATTGGACAAATGTTGTTGCACTAGTCTCTCCTTTTGCTGTCATTTGATAGCAGAAGAGATAAAATCATCAATGAAAGGTGTCAGATTACTTTCATAAACTGTCTCAGGTTTGGGGGGATTGTCTTTAATGGGGGCAGGATAGGGAGAACACCAGAATAGTTAAAGATGACTTCTGTTGAGGCTTATGAATCATAGTGCTCTGTTGGGTCAAGCACTTCCAACCAATTCCCCACCATCCATTCCCCACCAGCTAGTCAAAGCTGAAGAAGCTTCTTGGATGAGAAGTGAAACGTTTTCAAAGAAAAACCAGAAACTCCAGTTGCCTCTTTTTCAAGAGGGACAACCGTGATTGAGAATCTCCATAGACACTTCCAACCAAGTTTCCATTTTGGGGCTATAAGGGATTTTAAAAGGCAAAACAAATGCCTTAACTCTACCTTACTGTAGTTGCAAATAACAAATTCAGAACATTCATGTTAAAAGACTTTTCAGAAATTTTTCTTAAAACAAAAGAGGGAAGTGACATAAAGCCTGGCATCTGCTTGATTTCATCAAACACAGGAAAGGTAGAAAAGTAGGAAATAAATGTAACTTGGAAAAGAAAATTCCTGCTAGTTTATGCTGTCTTATTTCATAAACGAATGCCTTATTTAGATATAAATTTAGGTAGCTCACAGTTTCGACTCTGAGCAGCATAGAACTAAGACAATACATTTTGCGATATTTGGTCAGCGTAAGTACAAGAATGAGTATAGCTACAAATTGTAAGAGCCTTTTCAAAATATTGGAAATTCTGAAAACTAGAATACCCATTTCTTTTATCAAAGTTTATTGAAACACTACATTACAATCATCCCTATTTGTCTCTCAGAGTCTCAATGTCTTATAGAACTAACTTACTGAATCTAGATAAGCCAGCCAGCCATCCTAAAGTCAGAGCCAAATTCACATGATCATAAACTGAAACTGGATCAATGAGATTGAATAAACTTTAGTTTCTCAGAGATCAGTTCTTGGGTCATGCATGAAGCCGCAGACCTGGCAAAAATGACTGAATCTAAACAGAATTTTGTTTCTTTGGTAGGTTTTAAGGAAAATGCAATCCTCTGTATACAAAGCTGAAAAATGGCCAGAGCAACTTGTTGGCCTTTGAATGATGGATAGATTGTCTCTGACTTCTACAGTAATGTTTTTTTTAAATCTTGCCCTCCCCTTGTTGTGTTTTTCCTTTTTTTGCGGGGGGAGGGGATATTTTCATGATTTCTTTCTTTATGATTTTCCCCATTGTCTGATGTTGCAAAAATGGCACGTACAAGTAAAAAGATAGGACAAATTAGCAACCTACATTTCTGAATGTGACTCTTACAATGACAGTGTGGAATGTCATTTGTTACAGCGGCCTCAAAGACAGAAGATGAAGTTGTTGGACACCTTGTTCTCTTAGGGTAACAGAGAGCAAGAGTCCATACTTTTTTAAAGAAAACTTGTTGAAGGGATTTGGAAAATGGTATAATAATTCTGGGTGGTAAAGTGAGGAGGATTTGCAGACGAAAGAGAAAAGGAGAATGGCTGATTTTCCTTCTTGCTTGGAGAATAAATAGTTAGGTGTGAACGAATAATATGCAGAACTATCTCTTATTGGGCATTAAAATATGGCAAATAGGCATTTCAGTGAGAGGCAGATATTTCCCCCTCTGGGCACACTGAGACTATATCTGCTGAACAAAGCTCCACATTGGCAACAGGAAGGGCATCCAGCCATTAAAACACTCTGCTAGCTCTATTCAGTTGCCCAGACCCTACCCTGCAAGGGATTATGGGGTTGTTAAATGAAGATGAATTATAAGCATTTCAGTAAGAATCCTTCTTTGTATGGATTTTTGTGGTTCATCAATACCATATTTTCATTTCTTATTCCAATGTCAGATTGTGGAGGTCATTATAGTTCTGCCACAAATTCTCTTTCATGCCTGCTTAGTGATTTGTGCCCCTGTCAATGAATGGGTCACTTGGCAAGGAAGGTTGGGGAACTGCTTCACTGGTGACCAGACATGAAACCTTCTACGAAACAGGGAATCAACAAAGCTTTGAAGATGAAGGGATTGAGTTAAATTCATAAAGCAGAAAAGAAATTGTGCCCTGGTTATGACAATATGTAAAAGCATAATGTGGTTTGTTATATTTTGGCATAGTATATTGAACAAACCCAGCCATAGCAGTTTCAAAATGATGTCTTATGATTATAAACTTGGCCAACTCCAGATATACCAATGAATGGTTTTATTTATTTTATTCAGTACTGTAGTCAGATTTGTATAGCTACTTATAAATTCATCAGCTTAGAACATTATGTGCACCAAGCCATGCAAACTCTCCATAAAGTATGTGTCTTTTTATAATGATTAAATACATAGGTATCTGCACAACAACCTTCCTCCCTCCCTAAATTGTGTTCAAATTAGAGGAACATTTCATCCTATTCTGCGGAGAAACCTCAGCAAGGACCAAGAGATCCTTCAGTGCAAGAGTTTTGGTGCTAGAAGTGGGTTTTGCATGCCTTTTGCTGACAAGAGCACAATGTGTATTTCAGTCGGAGCATTTTACATTGCCATAGAAACCCTAAATGCCCGTCAAGGCAGCGTTCTCTTTCCAATCCATTCTAGGGAAGGCATAATTGCTGACAGCTTGTCAAGCACATCTTTGTTACCTGAACTTTAAAAGAAATAATGATATTGGTAGGATTTTTTTTTAAATATCAGCAGTCAGGTTCATTGGATTGTCAAGTGTTACCATTTTTAAATTAAGAAAAGGATAGTAGTCTATTAATATTTTATTTCTCTTAGCATATGTTTATTTGTAGATAAGAAGCCCTCTTGGAACTTATGAAATACGTTCTGTCAATGCTAAGTATCAAACTGTTCCACTTGACAATATATTTTGTGATGACAAAACATGTTAAATCTTGGTCTATTTTTTTCCCCAAATGGCAATCCATATTTCTTATTTACTGTAATTAGCAGCATGAAAATTAATAGAGGCAGCTTTTTACTTAGGAAACAAAATCAAAATGAGGGATGAGGGACTGGACGTTTTTTGAAATGCGTAGTGAGATATTAAAAAAAAACAGATTCTATGAAAGATGTCTCACATTTTAAACAGGTTAATAAAAAGTTGCAACAAGGTGATTCTCTGACTGCATGTATATGAGAGAGAGTCTTCACATAGCTTAGGAAGTATTAATTTCTAGTTATGTCCAAAGAGAGCCTAAGTCTAAAAAAAAGTCATTTGGAAGGATTAACATCATCAATAGAATAAAGGTAAGGAGTCCCTGTGGATTTTACCCCGCTAGTCATTGTCTACCATAGAGGCCGCTGCTCTTCTCTGTTTCAAGGCCCGTTGAGCCAGCACTATCCAAAGATGTTTCCGCAGTCATGTGGCCAACATGACATCATGGAGCACTGTTACTTTCCCACCAAAGTGGCACTTCTTTATCTACCTGCACTTGCATGCTTTCGAACTGCTAGGTGGACCAGGAGCTGAGGTGGGGGAAGGAGCTCACCCCATCGCACAGTGTTCAGGTCTCAAAACTGAGCAGCTGTATTTCTAGCTGACAAGCCCAGCTAATCACTGAGCCACTGCTGACCCCTTAACAGAGTACCTGTGAAGCTAGTCCTCGACTTATGACCACAACTGAGCCCAAAATTTCTGTTGCTAAACAAGACAGTTGTTAAATGATTTTACAACTGTTTTTGCACAGTTGTTAAGTAAATCACAGCAGTTGTTAAGTTAGTAACACAATAGTTTAGTGAATCCAGCTTCCCCATTGACTTTGCTTGTCAGAGGTTTGCAAAAAGTGATCACATGACCCTGGGACACTGCAACCGTCATAAATCTGAGTCAGTTGCCAGGTGTCTGAATTTTGATCATGTGAATTTGGGGAAGCTACAATGGTTGTAAGTGTGAAAAACAATCATAAGTTACTTTGTTCAGCGTTGTTGTAACTTTGAAGCTACAATGGTTGTAAGTGTGAAAAACAATCATAAGTTACTTTGTTCAGCGTTGTTGTAACTTTGTTTTTTCCTAGACTGGGAAAAGTAAGTTCATATATATGTAGGCCTGAATACACTTTTTGCAGTTTTTTGCATAATTTTTATCATGCATGCCAAGAAAGAGTTAGCATCTTCCCCCTTCCCCCATTTATCTTCCTTTATAATTGTCTGTGGCCTCCTTTGCCTTTCAGATATCTGGCAATCCTAATCATCACAAACAGTAACAGATTAGGCAGCGATCCATTACAAAATGTGCCAGAGAAAAGAAAGCATTGTATTGTGTGATGTTTGAATTATAGGAATCTTTTAATTCTGTTTTTAGTTTGCATTTTAGAAGTAGGACTGAAGGTATTCAAAGTGTAGAAAGTTTTATTCCTAAGCAAAGTTAAAAGTTAGCCCTTTCCCTCCTTTTTTCTATTATTTTGGGTTTTTATACGGTATCAACGCAGTAGGTTTGAGATTTTTTTAAAGAATGACTAAGATTCCAAAGTTATGAAAACAAAGGAATGGAGGAATTGAGTACAGTTTGACAAAGGTTGGAAGAAGCAGCTCTGGGGATGAGGAGATTGAAATGAAGTTGTACAAAATAAACCACATAACACATGTGGGTAAAAGCAGAAATCAAAATAGTTTTTAAGACTTAGGCTTTTAGGACAAGGAAAACTTTTTTTCAAGGTATGTTTCAAGCTAGCAGAGTCAGTATGGCCCATCTTATTTATCTTTGTGTTCTTCCATAAATTCCCTTGGTTTCTAGAACCTGATGCAGGTTTTCATTAACAGATCCCACCTTGTATCAATGTTAATGATTTTACATCACAGTAATCATTGCAATGTTTGTTTTTGCATAAGCAGAACATATTAATTCTTTTCTCAACAGATCCAGCCCTGATGGCTATAGAAAAAAGAACTCTGGTTTATATAAGTAATAAACCTGATAGATGCTCAGTTATGCTCCCAGTGGGACATCATAAGGGTTATCATCATGATTCTTTTAGAAATGAATATTAAAATTTTCTTGCTCTGTTTTTCTCTGGGGGCTTTTTTCTCACTTGCAGGTAAAATAGCGCAAGTGAAAATGGTATTTCTACTTTTATTGCAACCTTAAGGCCTTCCTCATATAAAATTTGCTAGGCCTTGTCACACTACATCATCATAATAAGCATATTTTACCTCATTTTCACTGGGGTAGTTTCTTTATCATGTTTTCCGCACTTTGCACTCCTGAACAAAACTGAGGAGTGGGATGACTGCTAGACATACCTCAAAGTTCATTGGATGTGTCTGTAGGCAAGAAAATCAATTACTCAGAGCATATAAATAACTTTGAACCCTGTCAAGTATACAGAAAGGCAAGAACATAGTGCATTTTAGCAGCATCCTAAAGGTGGAAAAAGAAAATCTAAATCTTCATCCTAGTTCAAGAGTATTTGAATTGTTTGCAGTGTAAACAACATTGACAGCTTTATATCAAAATGTTGTTTCAGAATTTCTGTATAGTGAAGGAAGAATAATACTTGTACTATACTTCCTACAAATTGTTTGTTCTACGAAAGACTGCACAATTTTTACTTTAGTGATGACAACACCAACTGTGAATGAATTCCAACAATTCTTCTGAGTAAGGGAGACATTTGTCTCAGACTAATGGTATTTCTTTCACAACTCAAAATATGTTGGTTCTAGTTATTCTGATTGTCAATCGTCGTTAGACATAAGAACTGATTGGGTAACATTTGGCTTAGTCACTCTTTGTCAGCTCAGCCTTCCACAACAAGGTTGTTGTTGTAGGAAAAAGAAGAGCATTGCACAACATACAAATGTACCCACTGTATTTGTTATTACAGTCACTAATCAGAATGTTGATTTGTTCAAAACAGAAGCAGGTAATAATAATAAAGAGAGCCAGTGGTTGATGTAGTTGTTAAGGCATCAGCCTAGGAGACAGTGAATTTTGGTCCTGTCTTGGCCAAGAAACAAGCTTTGGGTCAGTCATTCTCTGCCCTAGAAAGAAATCAATGGGAAACCACTTCTGAATTCTTCAAAAGAAAATTAATTAGGCTTGTACAGTCAGTCAACATGCCAGAGAGTGATGCTGACACCACCAATAATACAATAATAATCTCAGAAGGTAAATGCAGACCAGGAAGTCAATAGTAGAGGAAGCTGTATAACTATTGAATAATTTTCATTTCCAAACCAGGGAGACTTTCTTCTGCCTTCTTCTCAGAAAGCACAAAGCCCTCTGACTAAAAAAGAAGACTAATTGAAACAATGAATAATTGGACACCCAGAACAACACAGAACAACAGAATAAGGGTACCTACATTGAAGCTTGTTCCAAAGAAATAGCTAACCCAAATATTAAAAGATATCAATATTGTAATATCAAATGCCAGCTCACTGTAAGAAATAATTAATGAGTAGCATTATGTTGAATGCAAAATCAACAAAGAAGAAAAAAAGTCAACGTTGCATCACCAAAATGAAAAATCAGGCTGGAAAAAAAAGACTACAAGCTAAAATCAGATGCAAGTGACCTAGAACAGATGAAAGAAGAAAAAAACCCCTGAAAATAAGAAGACCAAAGAATACCTGATTAAGAGATATCTAGAAACAAGGAAGATTAAGGAACCAATTAAAATAATAAAGCAGCAAATAGCAATAGCTAAACAGATCAGCAGATATGAAGCTCAAATTGCACATTATAGGTAGAATCTTCAATTTCCGAAATAGTTCTACCAATTCATCAATGGAGTAACTGCAGTGAAACAGTCAACACCTAGTAAAGAGGAAACAGTGCAGTTTTGGGTGCAGCTATGGGACAATGCAAAGTAACACAACAAGATTGCAACTTGGATAAAGGAGGTAGACAGGATTTTTTTTAAAAGGAAGGAACTGAAAGCACTTTTAACAATACCAGTAGCAGAAATGGTGAAGAAATGGGCAAGAATTACTCAGCAGTAGGTGAAAATGACTTGCATGGTTTTTGGTTGAAATATCTGATTGTTTCACACCCACTCATTGCCTAGCAGTTTAACAACATACAGCAAGAAGATGAAATTGAAGATTGGTTAACATCTGGCAAAACATACCTGATAATGCAACAACACAGCCAGTACTAGGCAACTATAGGCCAGTTACCAACTTACTAACAAACTGCTAACTAGTGGGGTAGCTGATGCAGTCCAACAGCATCTAGTTGAATACAAGTTCTTTCCATCAGAAAGGAAACTGCCCAAATAGCAGAGGAACAAAAAAATCAGTTCCTAATTGACAAGATGATTGTAGAAAACTGCCAGAGAAGGAAGACCAACTTGAATGTATCTTGGATTGATTACAAGAAGGCATTTGACTCTCTTCCATATGATTGGATAATCAAGTGCTTAGAAATAACAGGAGTCAGTAGAAACATTAGGAACTTGGTACAAAGATGGCACAATGGAAGTCACATTTGCCAGTCAATGGTGATGGACAGGAAGAGGTTAACATCAAGAGAGGGATCTTTCAAGGAGATGCATTATCACTGCTTTGTTTGTCATTCCACTGATTCTTCTTGTCAGCAATACTGAATAATTTAGACCCTGGCTATCAAACATCAAAAACAACTCCTAGGCTATCCCACCTCCTTTACATGAAGCTGTATGGGAAAATGCTATCTGAAATAGTATCGCTCCTCAACACTGTCCATATATACAGCCAAGACACTGCGATGGAGTTTGGATGGGACAAATGTTCCACTCGCATCAACAGAGGAAAACTAATGAAAACTGAAAGAATCAAGATATCCTTTAGAAATAACGTCAAGAGTTTGGATGAAGATGATTACCATAAATACCTGGGCAGCCTTCAAGCTGACATGAGCATGAAGAAGATTTAAAGTCCAAACTCAGTGGAGGAAATACCATCAAGCAATTAAATCCTGGGCAATTCTAGCCATTAGACACACAGCTGAAATAGTGGACTGGACTCAAGCAGAACTGGATAGAAAGACTAGAAAATAATAACAATCAACCATGCCCTTCATCCACATAGAAACCTTAGCAGACTCTACCAAGGAGAATAGGTGATTGTGGAATGTACACTAGACAATTAACAAAGAAAAAATACTCTAAGTTTAATATTAATTTTAAGTGGATTATATTTCCTTTGAGCGGGTAAAATATCTAGTTTGACTTATTACCTTCTTACAGCATGAAAAATATTTTGAAATTATTAACAGAGGCCATTGATATTCTCCTACAATGTGAAAACTCAAATTATGGATTTTTGAAACACTATTATTCCATAACATTGCTACTGTCCTCAGAATAGGTATGTTTTCTGATGATATTTAAAATAAAATTTATAAACCCTATCTTGATTTATTTAATAAAATTAAATTAAAGCTTACGTTTGAAATTACATTTTAATGAAAAAAAGTTATGAGGCCAATCTTAAATCAGATCCTGTGCAATTTACTTACTCTGGTCAAGACTTCAAAAATGTTTTAAGTCTGCATTTTAAAAACATTTTCCCAATGTTTCACTTTATTTGAAATACAGTTTCTCCAGTTCCCTCACCATCATGGCCTTATGCCATGTCAATAGATGATTTGACCCCATGGTTTAATTGTAAATTTGGAGCAAGATAAGAATATGGAACACCACTATCTTATATGCAGAGCTCTTGGATTTGACCTCCCCCTCCCTTTTATCAACATTGACTGGAGCTTGCCCTGGAGAAAGAAGGGGAACTACCATGCTGCTCACTCCGAACTCTGAGCCAATCTAGAAGGATACCATGATTGATGATAGCAAAGGCTGTTGAGAGATCAGAGGAGCCTGGAAGGACAGACTGCCCCCAACATGTACTTACCAGAGGCTATCAATGAATACAATCCATGCTCCTTGTACTATAAACAGGTCTGAATTGAAGAGTTCCAAATCATGGAAGTGAGAACTGAATATATATTAAAAAAAACAAAAAAAAATGAGCTCAGTGTAGCTGGCATTATTTAAGTGTGTGGTTAGACAAGGAGAGCAATAAATGAGTAATAAACGGATGTGGGTTGAATGCATAAGTGAATCACTAGTAAAGACAGAATTTAAAACAAACATATGAAAGGAGAGTGAACGGTTCGAGAGGAAGGGGAAGCTCAAGCAAGTCAGATCGGATGGATTTGATGAGATCCTCAAGAAGAGAGAAGTGAAAAAGGACATCCACAAGGTTGTGTGTCAACAGAGTAAAAATGGCAGAGATCAGTGGACAATAGAGGCCCTGCCTTTTGATAACAAGTGTTGCAAACATTGCATGCACATAAAGTGTTGGGGTATGGCTTCAGTCACCAAGTTGTGTCTGATTTTGCCTGAACTGGTAGTAAAAAATGCTACCGGTTCACCTAAACCGGTAAAAAAAAGAATGTTTAAAAAAGTTTTTTACAAAAATTCTGACGATCACGCAGCACAGGTGATTGTCGCACAGCTAATCGTCGGAACTTTTTTTTTTTTTACTTTTTAAAGCATTTTTTACTACCAGTTTGGGCTCAGTTGTGGGCTCAGTTATGATTGTAAGTTGAGGACTATCTGTACTTTCATGTTGGTATGATTTTCAACCAGCACAGGAATGGGTGTTACAAATGCCCTCTGCTTATGCCCAGCCAAATGACTACATTCCTAAAGGCTCAATGTTTTAGTGAGAGCTGGCTGAAGCAAATATTCCAACTTTGGCCACTGTTTTGTGAAGCCCCAGCAGCATTGCATCAGTACAGGTATAATAATAGTTTGGGAGAATGGGAGGGGGAAACTGAGCATAGAGATGCCTGGGAACATTCAGATGAAACATTGCAGAGTTTGGCAGCTCGATAGGGGACAAAGCAAGGGGCTCAGAAGGAACACACACACCTTAATTTCTTGGGGTATAAATGAGACAGGTAGAGAATTGTACTTTCAGACTTGCAAGATTCTGTTAATGTAGCCTACAATAAAATAGAATTAGCTCAGCTGTTTTCTGGTTAATCTGGTAAGACTGGTAACAGATTCATCTACCTGCTTCCCCACCCTCCGCTCACAATAATTGTTTTTTTTAAATTACAAACTAGCATCCCTACCTGAGTCACTGATGGCTCTTTCAATAAAGCCATTTTTACTCCACAACTGGTCCATGCGTTTCTTCTGAGGACCACATTGGTTGTAGAGTACTCCCCCCCCGCAGCATTTCTATTTGAAATCAGTGCTCAGAGTAGGCCCTTGCTCACAATAGTTGAGCTAGAGGCTCATTGGCTCAGGACCCAGCGGAGAAAATGGTTCAGAATGTGGAACTAACCCACATACATACAATTGTATAAACAACCCCCCCTCCCTCCCACCCCCACATATTCATATCACACTGTTCCTTTTGGGTAAACAACGTTAGGCACACCACAGAAAAAAAATGAGAAATAGTTGGTGAAATAAATTAAAGACCCAGAATGAAGAGCTAATGCTGTATGTTGAGGCGTCCATATAACAGTCTTGCTGATTACTGTCATTTTTCTTCAGGTATAAAAATAAAAGAAAATACAGACATATTTGTTCCCTGTTTGCTTTAAGAACAAAAGATTTGAGGGAAACAGCATTTTTAATGCCTGTTGAGTGTTTTTATCGGTCAATATGGCACAAAATCATTGCATAATGCCACACTGTTGGGGTGGTTGAAACATGTATGAGGCAGCAGGCCGGGGGATGTTCTTAATTTTCACCAGCTGCTCCACTCCAGTATTTATTCACTCCCCCCCCATCAGTTATAGGAATACAATTTTTGAATCTGTTTAAAGGTTTGGTCTTTGCAAAGCTACTGTAATAAAAACATAGTGGTAGCCCCCAATTCTTAAAATGAAACTATAATATTCTGGACTGAAATATTGTCTTTTTGTTAAAATGTCATAATTTTAGGAAAAAGGATGGTCTGAGGGCATCTTTTGTAACACATTAAAAAAATAGAAGTCAAATAGATGTCCAGCTAGTGTTTTCTAGAGATACCACAAAGAAAACTTTTAATTATCAAATTGACAAACCTTTGTAGTATTCTGTTTTGCAAAACTCTCCTATCTGTTTGTCTCTGTAACTTTCAATTTGTCCAAATATTCTATCATAGTGCAAATATTTTTTTAATCAAGGTACCCCAAATTCGCTAACTTTAAAAATGTATACAAAATTCGGGACCCATTACTCTAGGGCAGTGATGGCGAACCTATGACACGCGTGTCAGTGCTGACACGCGTATCCATTTGGGGTGACACGCACAGGATTTCATGCGATTCATCCTCGGCTCCTGCACGGCCACCGAGGATGAAAGAATCTGTGCTGGAGGAACGGGGGAGGGGGCGGGACGTGTGATCTCCCCCGCCCACACTCACTTACTGTATCGCCGCCGCCCCTTTCTGAGCGCAGGGGCTGCTGGTAAGGCGTGCGTGCCGTGCGCACACACGTCATCAGCGCGGCGAGGGAGGACCCGCAGGAGAGGAGCGCGGGAACAGTGCGCGCCTCTCTCCAGTCAGGCCGGCACAGAGAGTCTACTCCTGGGACTGTCGGTTACGACCGCACCACAGCAGGGAACAGCGGAGTGCCAACGGGAACTGTGAGCGCCATTAGCAGCAACTATTGGGGTGCCATGGACTTGTAATTGCCCACAATAACTGAGATAAGTGAGGGGGAGGTTGTGTTAGCTTGTTAGGCTAGTTAACGTCCTCATCAACATGCCGCTCCGGCCCGCCCCTGCTATGAATATTCATATTCTTCACCCTCGCGTCACTAGGAATATTCATAGCAGGGGCGGGCTTGAGCGGCATGTTGATGAGGACGTGGAGCTGGAAGCAGCCGACTCCACAGCCCTGGTTCACGGCACCCCAAACAAGTTCAATAATATCAAGGGCAACATACGAAATCGACTGATGAACAAAGAAGTTACTAAGCAGGTATGTTAAATAATTTGTTTTTGGTTTATTAAATACAATTATATATTGCAATTATACATTTTTGTAGTTTAAACTATAAATTGCGCAAAATTATGTGTTTGTCGAAGTGACACACAACGCGAGTTATGCTCGATTTTTTGCCGATTTTTGACACACCACGCCAAAAAGGTTGCCCATCACTGCTCTAGGGTGACCAGACGTCCCGCATTTGGCGGGACAGGCATGCCTTTTCATAACTTTTCCCGTGTCCCGCACGGTTCTTTAAAAAACACGCTTTTTTTGGTGCTCGCAGCTCCCTTGCTCCCCCGCCCATCAGCTGCTAGCTCGCTGGGCTGGCTCATCATTCCATTCTATCCTACAAATTTAAGCCAGCCCAGCCTGCCGCTCACTGATTGGATTGGCCTGGATTCCAGCCAATCAGTGAGCTGGCTGGGATGGGAAATTTATAGCACGCCATGTGCTGAAAATTTTCCATCCCAACTAGCTCACTGATTGGCTGGACTCCGCTTAGCTGAGCATGCCTGCGCGAGTCTCCGTTTCATTTCGTCTTTTGGGGTTGCAGCTGCGCTTACTCACTGGTGAGTAATCATGCTATGGATTGGTACCGGTGGTAATCGGGAGGCGCTGGGGGGAGGAGACAGCCCTCCTCTCCTCTTTCTCCCCCTTTGCGGAGTTCATTTCACCTCCTTACATCACAGCCAGCCCCTGTGCTGCGCTGCCACGGGCGGCAGAAGCTCTGCAACCGAGTGGAAGTTCTCTGCGGGAGTGAAACAGCCGCCACCACTCACGCAGAGAAGTTCCACTCGGTCACGGACTCACGGAGCTTCTGCTGGCGTGGCGGCGCCTGTGCTGCGCGGTTCCAAGTGACCACGCCGCAAGTCCGCGAGGCGCAGTCACGTCCCGCCGCCCTCCCCTGTGGCTCTCCTGCCGCGGCGTCCGTTTCAGTCGCGCAGAGAACTTCCACTCGCTTCCGGGGCTGCCACCGCCTGGCAGAAGCCCCTGAACCGCGTGGAAGTTCTCTACGCGAGGTGAAACAGGTGCCCGCCCCCTCGCTCTCCTGCCGCAGCGTCCGTTTCAGTCGTGCAGAGGACTTCCACTCGCTTCCGGGGCTGCCGCCGCCCGGCAGAAGCCTCTAAACCACGTGGAAGTTCTCTGCCAAGGTGAAACGGGTGCCCGCCCCCTCGCTCTCCTGCCGCAGCGTCCGTTTCAGTCGCACAGAGAACTTCCACTCGCTTCCGGGGCTGCCGCCGCCCGGCAAAAACCCCTGAACCGCGTGGAAGTTCTCTGTGCGAGGTGAAACGGGTGCCCGCCCCCTCGCTCTCCTGCCGCAGCATCCGTTTCAGTCGCGCAGAGAACTTCCACTCGCTTCCGGGGCTGCCGCCGCCCGGCAGAAGCCCCTGAACCGCGTGGAAGTTCTCTGCGCGAGGTGGAATGGGTGCCCGCCCCCTCGCTCTCCTGCCGCAGCATCCGTTTCAGTCGCGCAGAGAACTTCCACTCGCTTCCGGGGCTGCCACCGCCCGGCAGAACCCCCTGAACCACGTGGAAGTTCTCTGCGCGAAGTGAAACGGGTGCCCGCCCCCTTGCTCTCCTGCCGCAGTGTCCGTTTCAGTCGCGCAGAGAACTTCCACTCGCTTCCGGGGCTGCCGCCGCCCGGCAGAAGCCCCTGAACCGCGTGGAAGTTCTCTGCGCGAGGTGGAATGGGTGCCCGCCCCCTCGCTCTCCTGCCGCAGCGTCCGTTTCAGTTGCGCAGAGAACTTCCACTCGCTTCCGGGGCTGCTGCCACCTGGCAGAAGCCCCTGAACCGCGTGGAAGTTTTCTGCGCGAGGTGAAACGGGTGCCCGCCCCCTCGCTCTCCTGCCGCAGCGTCCGTTTCAGTTGCGCAGAGAACTTCCACTCGCTTCCGGGGCTGCCGCCACCTGGCAGAAGCCCCTGAACTGCGTGGAAGTTCTCTGCGCGAGGTGAAACGGGTGCCCGCCCCCTCGCTCTCCTGCCGCGGCGATCCCAAATTTATTCACTCAGCCGGGGCGTTCTCCCAGCTGGGAAATCCGAACTCGCGGAGGAAAATCCTTTTCCGTTTAACACTCCAACACCACAGCTGTTTGCCTTTGCCATACTGACAGACCAGTCCGACAAGTCACAACTCCTATTTTTAGGTATCCTGGCAGCCCTGGCAGAAAGGGGTTCTACAGAAGTAGATAAAATGGCAAACTTCACCACCTGACTTTCTATTCCACGATTTATTTATTTTTGCAAAATTTTGTAAGAGATGTACCTTCAATATTCCCCCAAGGGCAAAATTTAAGTGAATACAGTATCTTTTAAAAAGGATTCTCATCTGAATCAGAATAATATGTTTCAATAATATCTGGAAGTTGAATCATGGCAACTGGACTTTTATTTTTTTATTTTTTGCTATTTGTCTCAGCTTTCAGACACCTGGATGACTTAGAATCTTTATTGACATATTTCAATAATATTGAAAATTTGAATATTCAAATATAAGAATTGAGAAACAATCTTTGAAAGGTGCAGACTGATACTCCCATCCCACTTTCAACACTACAACAACCAGATTAAGATCAAATTCAGCTCCAATAAATACAAATAGTGCTTGACTTGCAACCTTTCATTTAATGACCATTCAGTTACTATGGGAGTGAAAAAATGTCTTATGACCGTTTTGCACACTTTTGACCATTTCGGCATCCATTCAGTCAAGTGATCAAACTTTGGACACTTGGCAACTGGCTCATATTTATGATGGTTGCAATATCCCAGGGTCATATGCTCACCTTTTGCAACCTTCTAACATACAAATTCAATAGGGAAGCCAAATTCACTTTACAGCAGTGATTCACTTAACAACTATAGCAAGGAAGGTCATAAAATGGGGCAAAACCAATGTGACCACTGTCTGTGATTCCTTTGTTCCATCCAACTATATACCAATTATCCCATATCCAATAAAATTCTGATTCTTCTTTTCCCTGTATTTCTTTCGTTAATATATACATTTCGGCACAGTCCATAATTTTTCTTATTATTTCTTCTTCATTTAGGTTTAGTTTATTTTTCCACTTCTGGGCGAAAGCTATCCTTGCTGCTGTAAGTATACGTAATATTAGATATTGTATTTCTTTTTTGTATTTTGTTGGTATAATTCCTAATAGAAAGAGTTCAGGTTTCCAATCTAACTTAACCTTTGTTATTTCTTCCAACCAATTTTTGATCCTTTTCCAGAATTTTTTTGCCTCTTCACAAGTCCACCATAAATGATAATATGTGCCATGATGTATTGAATCACATTTCCAGCAATTTAGCGAGGTATTTGTTGAAATTTTGGCCAACCTTGATGGTGCCAGATGCCATCTATAATAAAGCATTTTGTACTGGTTTTCCTTGTATGGGATTGATTGTGTCATTCTTAAATTTATTCCCCAAAATTTTTCCCATTTGTCTAGTTCAATGTTATAGCCAAAGTTCTGTGCCCATTTTATCATTGGTTCTTTTACAATTTCCTCTTCCATTTGATATTTCAAGAGGAATTTGTATATTTTCCCTATCATCTTTCTGTCCAGACTTTGAATAATTTTATCCAATTCATGTGGTTCTGTTTCAATACCATATATTTTAGTGTCTTTATTGTATTTAGTTTTAATTTGGAGGTAGGTTAGCCAATCACCTTTCATATTCTGATCTGCCAATTCTTCAATTGTTTTTAAATTTCCCTGTCTGTCAATTAGATCTCTGTATCTTAGAATTTTGTTCCAATCTGTAAAATTTGGATGTGTCGTTCTTTCTGTTGGTGATAGCCAATTTGGGGTTTTCACATAGTGGATTTTTTTGATTTTGAGCCATTGTTGCAGTAAAGTTCTCCTAATTAAATGATTTTGAAAGTATTTGTGCGTTTTATGTTTGTCATTCCATAAGAAATTATGCCAGCCTGCCTGCAGGTCATGGCCTTCTAAGATCAGAATTCTTTTATTCTTTAACTCAATCCAATCCTTCATCATTGTCATTGTTACTGCAGTTGCGTATATAGGCTCCCTGTGTGCTTCCAACCATCGCTACGAAGATCTGCTGACTCTGCCTGCCTGCTGGTAAGTGAGCCGGGTTTTTTTCTTTTATTTTTTTAATGTATTTTAAAATAATATTTTATTTATTGTGCATATGATTTTTTAAAATAGTGGTATTCTGTGTTGATTCTTTTTTTAATTTTTCTTAGACTATTTAAAAAAAGATTCTATCCAAAATAAATTGAAACAAGCCATTTTTAAAATTTCTATGCACAATACTTTGAAATGGACTCAGGAGTCATGATTGACACTGAGTGAATTTGCACTTTTAATAATCAGGAAGATACAATGGCATTGAAAAAAGTGACTGATGACCATTTTTCGCACTTAGCTACCATTTTCACACTTAGTGACCATTGTGGCATCCTCATGGTTACGCGATCAAAATGTTGATGTTTGGCAACAGATTCGTATTTCTGATGGTCGCTATTTTTGTCAATATATTTAATAAATATAAATGTAAATAAACGTATTATATTTGTAAATTGTAGTTATGTTTAAATAAAAAAAATATTACAATACTATTTTTGTGATGTATGAAAATTTTTGTTGCTCCGTATAAAATTTTTAATCAAGCCCCCGCCCCCCCCCCCCCGGTCAAAGGTGTTCCTCTTTTCCAATCTGAAAATCTGGTCACCTTACATTACTCCTGTACAACTGATATTTCAAGGATTTTCACACCAATTATATCTATAAAGTTGTGGCCACTGCAACATTGCCACAGTTGGCTATACTATAGTCACCTGAACATATCTCCAACTACACTTCCCACAAACCTGTAAGTTGTGTGGTGCAAGATAAGATTGGAGGGACATTTCCCCACCCTCTTTCCCACCTCCCTCTGGTCCCTGCACCCAATCAGCTGGCAGCAAGGTTTGAGGGGCGAGTGATGATTGGCTGCCTTGGGATTGGGGCCTAAAACTGAAATTTCTTAATGGTTGTGGGCATCAAGGCAAGGAGATTGACTCAGATGCCTGCTGCAAAGTAAGGCTGATTGGGGGGCACTGGCAGTAAAATTGCAAGTTGTGGTCATGTGATATCTCGACAACTGTGGGCAATTCACTTAATGAGAATGTCAGAAGTGTGGTCATAAGTCTCTCAAGGTCACATGATCACATCACTTAGTGATGGAGTTTCCAGTCCCAATTGTGGTCATTAAGCGAGGACTACCTGGCCCTGTATCACATTCAGCAAACTACTTGCCGGTCTATATTCCCATAATATTTGCTTTATTATATACTTTCTCTATATCAACAAGCAGAATTTTGTGTCTATTTGAAGGTTTAAAAAAAATCTGCGCTGTAAATAACTTACATGACACAGCGTCTGCTCACAACCAACACCATCTACTCTAAATATTCCTGGACATCAAGGAATTAAGGAGTGTCTTCGGCACAATATTGATAACTATTTTTGGATGTTTAAACAGAATAGAAATGCAACATTTCTTTAGAAGTTTTCTTATTGTCATCAATCTAATGAAATCTATTGTTGGAGCCATTTTGGCTGAAGATGAAATAAAAGTCCTTTCAATAAATAAGTACCAGAACTTCTGGGGAAGAAATGGGAAACTGAAGGCAGTCCACTAAAATTGGAGCTGACGATTGCAGTGGAATGGAGAACAGTTGATAATTCCTTACCAGACAAGAAAAGGACATAAAATTGCCCCCAAATGCTCCAAGACAGTTGCTCCTCATGAGGAGATTGCAAAACAGTGATCTCTGGCAGATTTAGAGCTCTGGGGGACAAGGGAAAACCTTCTTTGCTTGCATCATGGTTGCCACATTTTCAAAGGACACACACTTTCCATACTTCCTTTCCTAATCACTTTTGGTAATTACTTGTTAACTGCTTTTCAGCTATTAGGAATCTTAGGTTGACAAGTGTGAAAGCACTGGGGTGGCTTTCCATCAATCTTTAGTAAAAGTTTAGGGTCTTTTTTAGAATAGAATAGAATAACAGAGTTGGGAGGGACCTTGGAGGTCTTCTAGTCTAACCCCTGGCAAATTGCTCCATTGATTAATTGTTCTGTTAGAAACAATTATCCTTAGTTTTAGGTTGCTTCTCTCCTTGATTAGTTTCCACCCATTGCTTCTTGTCCTGCCCTTGGGTGCTTTGGAGAATAGCTTGACTCCCTCTTCTTTGTGGCAGCCCCTGAGATATTGGAACACTGCTATCATGTCTCCCCTAGTCCTTCTTTCTATTAAACTAGACATACCCAGTTCCTGCAACTGTTCTTTATATGTTTAAGCCTCCAGTCCTCTAATCATCTTTGTTGCTCTTCTCTGCACTCTTTCTAGAGTCTCCACATCTTTTTTACATCGTGGTGACCAAACCTGGATGCAATATTCCAAGTGTAGCCTTAGCAAGGCATTATCAGCTGTTTCAGGCTGCAGGGATTGTCATAGCCTATTACTGCCTCCACAAGCCCCATTTTCTCAGTTTGCTGCAAGGAGGTAAATTGCTGGGAGGCAGAGGCCAAAGGGTGTGAGCAGGGCTACATTTGATGTATAAGACGCACCCAAATTTTCACCCTCTTTTAGGAGGGAAAAAGATGAGTCTTATAAGCTGAAAAATACGGTATGTTTAAAAATATTATGGAAATGTTACTAGACAAGACACAGTGACCTGAAGGTGGATTTTAAAATGACAGGCTATAAGAATGATACATCCAGATATTTCCAGATGTTGGAAATGTAACCAAACACTGGGGACGTATTATCATATGTAATAGACATGTGTAAAAGTAAAGAAATATTGGACAAAAATACATACATGGTTGGAGAAAATGTTAAAACAACACATAGATTTTAAGCCAGAAATATTTTTGCTAGGTGTAATACCTGAAAAGTATGATAAAGGGAACTTATACTTAATATTACATGTCTTGACAGCAGTGAGAATTGTATTTGCACAGAACTGGAAAAATGAGGAAGCACCTACAGAGGATGATGTAATTAAAAAAAACGATTGTGCAGAAATGGACAGACTGACACTAAAAATAAAAGAAAAAAGAAGATACAGAGTATTTTCTAACACGGGACTTGTTTTATACATGGTTGGCTAGCAGAGGTAGAAATTAGGACTGAGAAAAGTATTACTGTATAAAAATAAATTGCTCCAGACAATATGCTGTTCACTAAGAACTTATGTAAGTACTGTGAAAATATATAAATAAACTGTTTGAAAAATGAATGATATGGAAGAAAATGCTACACTGAATATACAAATAAAACCAGCTGATGTCTCAATAGTGTAAAAAATATAGAAATAACAAACCAAAAGAGTGACCCAGATAACTTTCCCTTATTGGATTTACAAATGAGACTTGTTAAAGTCTTGAAAAAGTTTGTGAGAATAGATAAAGAAAAAATGTTAAGAAATCAATTATTTGAAGGGATTAAACATCAAGATTGTTAAAAGGAAAAGGAAAGAATATCAAGTTAGTTTATTTGACAAATGATTAAAATAGATATATTATTGTCCCTGGTGATCCTTAATAGACTTTTACTGATCAGGACTGAATGATGTGGTTTATTTATAGATATAGGGTACGGGAAAAAGAGATCAGTTATTATATTTTAAGAGGTGATAAAATACTAAAACTGTTTATATTTGTGATGGAGGAAGTCCTTTTTAAAATATATTTCTTTCTTTTTCCTTCACTATGCCCTTAATTTTTTTCTAGTTTCCTTTCTATTTTTCCTTTTCTGCATTTTCTATTTTTTCATTGTATTCCTTTATTTTTAGTCTTTCTTCATTTTTATCATTTTAATTGCAATTTTTAATAAAAGTTACTGTCAAATAAAGAAACAAGTTCCAAAGATTCAGGATGGTTCCCTTTCATAATTTCCCATTTATTCCTCTCCATGGAATTCTCTGAGACCTCACTTGTACCTAACCACAGGACAATCTTTCCTTTTTGTGCCTTTTCCCCAAAAGGATGCCTTGATTTCATCCCGAGTCCATAAATTATGTGGTCTTTTGCTGTCCTTAGCTGTGCTTGTATTAAGGCAGTGTTTTCTCCTTAAGCTCATTATGTCATAAGACATGTGAAATTTGTTATGTTTTGCCACCAGTGAGTTCAAAACAGAATTTACTGACCATTACAGGCTACTGTGAGCAAGCCTTCTCCTTCCAGTCTCTAGTCAACCTCATTTCTCTCCTAATGGCAATTGTGTCTCTTGTCAGTGGTCTTTTGGATTTCCAAGAAGCAAAACTACATTTTTTAGCACAGTTTGTTTTGCTTTCCCCTGGTAATGCTGCTCTAGCTGTGTGAAAGCACTTCACTGCCACAAGCACACTTCTATTGTATAGTAGCATCATAAGACAAGTGGATGTTGTCATTTTATGTCCTTTGCAGAATGAAAGAAGCAATTGACAGCTGGCAAATTTAGATAGTTTCTTCTTGGAACTGTGCAACAGAAGTAGACTATTCTGAGCAATCTTGTAAGTGCTTAAATTCTACAGCTTTTATGGGGTTAGTGCAAGGCTGAACTAGCGTTAAGTGTGGAATAACAGGAGCAGCTCCACCCTTTGCCTCCCAAGCATAGCATGGAGGAACCAGAAAGCCAGCATTTATGAGCCATATAAAGAAAGGGGAGGTGAGAGAAATTCTAAGTAAAAAAGCTGCTTGCAGCTCAACTCCCTTCATGACTATAATCTGTTTATTTGTCTTGTGCCAGAATGGGATGCAGGGGGGAGTCACAAGAAGGAGTCTGAAAGACTGATTCCTGAATACTGGATGTACCTCACTCTGCCGGGATCTTATTACAATGCTGTGATTGGCAAATGACTTTCCCACAGGCCAGAGGCACAGACTGGATTGCTTTGCTTATCATACATGATATGTGCGCAGTCTGAACTTGTAATTCTATGTGGGAAAGACCTTGGGAGACTGGGCCCAGAAATGCTGCCAAGGGAACGGGAAGGTCAGATAAGAGGCAGCATAGCCTGCAGCTTGATAGGTGGGTAGGGCAAGAGGCTCAGAAGAGACCCTCCCTAGTTTCTCAGATTGTAAAGAGAGAATTGTACTTTCAGTCTTGCAAGATTTATGTCAGCCTCATGAGGCAAACTAGGTAGGAATCACTACTAGATGAGCTAATTCTACTTTATTGTAAAGTTACACGGAGAGAATCTTGCAAGTTTGAAAGTACAATTCTCCTCCTCCCACTTTTCATTTACAGCTTTTCAGCTCCTCAAGGATGGGTGGAGCTTAACACAGAACTGAGAAGGGGCCCTTTAATAGCCACAAATCAGATTATACAGGACACTGTTGTATTCCTTGGAGCAGTGTTTGTCATCCTCGACAACTTTAAGATGTGTGGATTTCAACTCTCAAATTTCTGGGTGGGTAATTGGCAGAGTTGAAATCCATACATGTTAAATTTGCTGAGGTTGAGAAACACTGCCTTAGTGGGATTCTTAATGTTTCCTTTGCCTCTTCGAATATGTAATACATTTCCTTCAAGCGTATTTAGAATTTCTCTAGATTAAATTTCATGTCATAAACTTTTCAAGACAACATTGGATCATCAGATCTGGAAGGCCACATCACTGTGTTTTCTCTTTAAAAGAATGGGTTATTTTTCAGTACAGGAAGGAGGAAATAGAGCAGTGGTGGGTTCCGGATCCCGGTGCAACCGGTACGGTGCAAAGGGGCCCGGTGTCCCCCACATGCACATGCGCAGCTTACGCACACACATGCACATGCGCCTTTATCTCTGAGACGCCTCCATGATGCTCCAGCTGCTTGGCGGAGCGTCACGCAGGTGCTGTACGCTCTGTGCGCATGCATGGAAGTGACGAAGAGCTCAAATACAGGTAAGGAGCGCAGGTGGGTGGGTGGGCCCTCTGGAGCTCCGTACCAGAACAGTACCCAGTGCTCCCAGCAGGCACCAGTACGCCCGTACCGGGGCGTACCATCTGCAACCCACCACTGAAATAGACAATTTTTAAGTACAAGAAAATGAAAAGGTCTCAAAAAGGTCTTTGGCAATAAGAAGTTTTGTACTACTCAAAGCAGTTTTCCTGAACCTTAACAACATAAAATGGGTGGACTTCAATTCCCAGAATCCCCCATCTTGCAAGAGAAAGGCTGACCAGGGAATTCTGGGTATACACACATCTTAAAGTTGCCAAGATTGAGAAACACTGATTTAAAAGGTTTAAAAATTCAAGAGAGATAGTTTCCTGTCTGTTTGCTTTATTCAAGTATGCTTGTGCTAAACAAACCCTATTCTGCTAAAACCAAAACTTTTAAAAGATAGATTGTTAAATGGATACAGGGTTAAGCAGACAATCTATGCACATTACAAACAAAATCCAAAAATATATTGGCTATTTCCAGAATTTAATATTACATTCCAGTACCAATGAATATTTAAAAGCAAAACCACCCCTTTCCAGAAATAAAATGCAGAGGAAATTGAAAAGGGAAACAACAATATGCCAATAAGTGAAATTATGAATGATCAGCGCATGTTTTTAATCAGTATAAAGGGATTTTCTGGGAAGGAACAGGAATAAAATTAGTCCTCAGGATGGCTGGGGGAGAGTTGCTTTTTAGATCTGAAATGTTCTTAATGTTCTACATGTGCTATTTCTGACAAAGAAGAATGATGATGATTTTATTTCAATAAATTTGCAGATTTCCTTCATTTATAGGTTTTGCACTTAGGACTGATGGTAAGAGAGAAGAATTATATATAGATAGAAAGTCTAGGTTACAGTTGCATATTCTTTGACTAGGGAACCCTCATTTGCTTAGTCAATGGGCTGGTTTTACATGTTTCCAGAAATAGGCCTCCCCTAAGCACAAGTTCAGCTTTATATCCTGTTTACTAGGGACCACACCCTGGTCAATTCACTGTACAGAGTGCAGCCAACAACTCCTTGCTCAGCAACAGTGAAATACAAGTGGGCACAACACTAGGTTTGTCCTCATCATTTAAATCCAACCTCTTCCACGTATTAAAACTCAGCAGGAGAAGTTGGAGTTGTTAGAACACAGTGGAAAGCTAAACTTGTAACACAGGTATTCATTTGCTTATTGAATGAAGGACTGAGCAATCCTTTTGCCATGCTTTTATGCGCTCACACAGAGCAGCATTGGAAATGGGTCAAGACGACCCATTCTGTCAGAATTCATGAGAATTTTGTTATGATAGACCCGGCAGGAGTCACAATACAGACAAACAATCCTTGGCTCAAACCAACAAAGATGAACAGGAACTGCAGGCAGAGGAGACAGAAAAAGGAGATCACAAGGCATCAGAGGACATAGATGCATCTCGAAATGGCATTGAAAGAGACTCAGATGGATCTGCAACTAATTAGAATCAAGGGCATCTTAATGGATCTTCACTAGAAAGCCAGGGGAAAAAAGAGTTACAAGAGTCGGGATTAGTCCATGCTGAAATGACAAAATCGTATGGCACATTAAAACAAATATCTTTATTACAATTACAATAAACCAGAGGTGGTATTCAGCAGGTTCTGACCAGTTCTGGAGAACCGGTAGTGGAAATTTTGAGTAGTTCGGAGAACTGGTAAATACCACCTCTGACTGGCCCCGCCCTATCTATTCTCTGCCTCCCGAGTCCCAGCTGATCGGGAAGGAATGGGGATTTGACAGTATCCTTCCCCTGCCAAGCCCACCATGCCACGCCCACCAAGCCACACCACAGCCACCAAGTCACACCCACAGAAACTGGTAGTAATTTTTTTTGAATCCCACTACAGCAATAAACCATCAGCTGGGTCAAGGCTTAATGATTTATTCATTAAATTCCTAGTGTTATTGCACAACGTCATGTCATAAATTATAGTTAATATACCACAATGACTTCGGATGCAAAACGATTACTCAAAAATCAGCAAGCTATATCTTACTATGTTGTACGAGCCAGCAGATCATACTTTAACTTTCTGAAAGTCATTTGCCAATAAGTTATTAACCAGGGCCACAGGCTGGTTGGTTTACCCCCAGAATACCTGGGCTGTGGATTATTAAGTGGCCGTGTTAAAATCTAACATGGAAATAGGAGCCGTGGTGGCACAGTGGTTAGAATGCAGTATTGCAGGTTAACTCTGCCAACTGCCAGGAGTTCAATCCTCACCAGCTCAAGGTTGACTCAGCTTTTCATCCTTCCGAGGTTGGTAAAATAAGGACCCCAGATTGTTGGGGGCAATATGCTGAGTCTGCAAACCTCTTAGGTTTAGTGCTGTAAAGCATTATGAACATGTATATAAGCAAGTGCTATTGCTATCATAATTTATTGATTTAATCCTTTGGCTACATATGCACTAAATATACAGCTATAAAATAACTAGAAAGACTCCAACAATGTTAGGCTAATGTAGCCTCTCTCTAAACTTCAATGCCCATATATAGAGAAGGTAGAATTGGAACAACTAAAGATATTCTAGACTACCTTAGCACCAGGCTAGGAATGAAATGGAAACGTCAACATTGAAGTCCCTGAGAAACAAATCATAAACTTCTTAAGGCCAAAGCTTGCATGAATAAGCTCAAAATTCAGCAGTAATAATAGCTGTAAATTGGGACAGTCAAAACTTTTTGCAGATGAGAGCCACTCATTTTTTTTCAACTTCTGGTAGCTGTGGTTAGTGGGAAGGTGGCTGGTGACATTATGTGACGACATTTTTGCTTATTGTGGGTGGAATGGGAGGGTTGGAGTATGCACGTGTTTAAGGGACAACTGGAACAATAAATGTTTCAGAAAGGGATCCAGTTTTTGCCCTTATTTTAACACAAAGCAGTGCAAAAATTCTACCTTCCTCACATCAGTACTCAAGCTGATGACTTTTAGTGATTTAATCCGAAAGTCTTTGTAAGGTCCCGAAACGAGTGCTGCAAGACTGTCAACTACAGCTCTAAGATACAAGTCACTTCTTTCATTTTTTAAATCTTGTGATTCCCTCATCATTGTTCTAACTGCTGTAATGTTCATAGATATTTCCAGGGGTGGGCTGCTGGAGTTTGCACAGGTTTCGGGCAATCCTCTAGCTAAGTTTCTGCCCATCCCAAATGCCACCCCTGGCTGGCCACACCCCTCCTGCCTCTTCCAGGAGTCTCCATGTGGCCCGTTCATCATGCCAGGTTAGTGCAGGGCCCACATGGAGCCTGGGGAGGGCAAAAAACAGTGCTACTGGAAGTTCCACGGGCCTGTTTCCAGCCTCCAGAGGGCCTCTGGAGCCCAGAGCAAGCAGTTTTTGCCCTCCCAGAGGCTTGAGAAAAGCCTCCGGAGCCTGCGGAGAGCAAAAAACGGACCGACTGGATGTTCTGGAGAGCCTTTGGAGCCTGGGGGAAGCGATTTTCGCCCTCCCAGAGACTCGAGGAAAGCCTCCGGAGCCTGGGGAGGGTGAAAATGCCCCCCTGCCATGGTGTAGGAGGCCGACTAGGCCATACCCACCCTGGCCATGCCCACCCAACAACTGGGTAGAGAACCTTTTGCTGAAATTTTTAAAGCCCACCCCTGAGTCTAGCATGTACCAAGTGAGATATCTATGGCCATTTTAATCCATAATCAAAGGACAATACTGCTTTTAAGCAAAACAGTCAGAACAAAAACACTGTAACTTAAAAGAAACAAACAGCTGTTTAATATCTCATCTTCACATTGCTTCAATCCACTTCCTTTGTCAAGAGGTTATGCATCAACATGAAATCCATCTGTCCTTTGTAAAACATGAACTAATGCCATCACACTGAAGAGTCCTTAAACAACTCTAGGAAGTAGGTCATTCAGTAATTTACTTTTGGATTATTATGGAACTGCTAAGGGAAAGAAGTACAGTACTGAATGGCTGTGGAGTTTGTTAGAGAAAAACTGGAGATTTGCTGAAGAGGCAGAGAGTGAACAACGCTTCTAGCTGAGAAGTGTTGGGGGAAAAAAATGTCCATCTGGGTTCAGTTCCAAGTGGGGGGAAAAGACACTGGAAACACGGAGGCTGTTTGGAAAGATGGTTTAATGGTGGACAGGACCATATGTGTTGGAGCTCCTGGGTGAAAAAGGGCAGAGATGCTGAGAGTGCCCTGGTTTTATGCCCCACCCCAGAGCTTCCCATTCCTGTGCAATAAATGCATTCTGACTGGTGGTAAGACTCTCAGGAGGCAGGGGTCTTAGTAAACCTTGTAGGCGGTCTGTCTTTTGAGTCCCAAGCTTGGTTGAGCTGTTGCTGGGTGATGATGTAATGAAAGGGATTTGAGATTCCTATTATGACTCTGAGTGAAGTAGGTAGATCTTTGTTATGTAAAATGGAGTCAACATTGAAGAAGTTGTCTATCTCAAACCTTCCTTCCCACTCTAAAGTAAACAGTGTTCACTGAGTTGTAATTTTGATATACATAAAAATGGAATTATTTACTGCTCCTTGTCATGACAAAGTTACCTTGCGACCCTCTGTTTGAGAAATAAACTCTAATTTCCTTGTACTCATTCTGGAAATTCTCTTTTTTCTGATTGTGCTGTGGGAATTTTAAACAGGGTGGAATTTATTTGGGAGACAACAATCCAGATGACCACTAGATGAAGATTCAGAAAAATGAATTCTTTCATGCCATCTAATGGTCAGTCAGGACTTTGCGGGACAGATATAGTATGGCTAATTCAAGAGTGTTATCTTGATATAAAACAACATCCTGCTTCCAAAAGATCAGAATATATTTATCTGCTCAGAAGCTGAAGATCCAGCATATCAAGAATTTGCAAACAGGATCAAAATATCCCCTGTTCCTTTTCAATATGCCTTGCTCTTTTGTGTCTTCATAGCCATCATTTTGTAATGAGCATGTTGCTTTATAGGACATCACACTATAATATCAGTATATAACTGTCTTAGTAGTTTAGAAAATTATTTAAAATGAGCAATAAAACTGGTCCCATTGCAAAAGTTACGGTGACTATGTAGTGGTCCATCTGGCAAGTAGAATACAGCCTTTATCAAAACATGAAAACCTGAAAGATTAACATCTGTATTCAGGGATGGGTTGCTGCTGGTTTGCTCGCGTCACTCGCACACACACCTGCCACATGTTGCTTGTGCATGTGCAGTTGCCTGTAAATTGTTCTGCGTATGTGCAGAACATTATAAAATGACTAAAATACATGCCAGCAATGGCATGGGTGACTGGGGAACTGGTTCTGGGGCGTGGCCAGTCTGCCGTCCCTACTGGTTCGGCGACCCAGTCTGAATTTCCACTACCAGTTCGCCCGAACCGGTGCAAACCGGTAGCAACCCATCTCTGTCTGTGTTACTATTTCCTCTTTGAGGTCTGCCACATTACCCTTCTTTCTTTTTGCTAAACAGCCATTTGAAATCTGCCCTGTGGCTTTGCTATATTGCCTTCACCATCTGCAGAACTCAAATAGTTTCCGCATATAGTACATATTTGCAAAGTGCAGCAAGCACCTTTAGCCAACCATCATTCAATCCAAGCAGCCATCAGCTGCTCAACTCCTACATAAACCAACTGGAAATGAAGCCATTCCAGATTTCAACTAGGATTTTGTTTTTCCCTCTTTTTTATATTTGTCAGGAAGAGGTTTATGGTTTGTTTGCTTGCTCCCTTGTTGTGCAAACACATACGTCACTCATACACAGATTCAGTCCTCTTCTCTTCTATCCTTTCTCCTTGCAGCTTTCTCTTCCCCAGAACTGGCCCCTTCAATCCCCCCTGTCACGTCATTGTTCTGCTTTGGTATCAACTTCGAAGCTGCAATGAATTCAGGTGTTTGAATAATGGCCATGCCTCTCAGCCAAGAAGTGCTCCACCTCCACTCCTTCTATGGGAAAAAGAATGTCTCCCACCAACTGCAGGCAGCTGCTTTCCCCCACTCGCTCCATCCCATAGAGATGCAGAAGCAGATGTATGGGCTTGTTTAGGGATAGTCGACAGGCCCAAGCAACACCATACTTTGTGGTGCCTTTTCCACCCTCCCACCAGGTGTCAAAAATGTGCTGCATTCTCCATGACCCTTCCTTGAGTGAGGGAAAGTGAGGGTTTTCTTCGGGATTTGGTGACTTTTGAAAACAGAGAAGACCCACTATTTATGGGACTTTATAAAAGGATCAGAGCTGGAGATTGGATAACTCTTAGGTTTCCCCGCATCAAAAACAAACAGAAAGGAGAAAGGGGAAGAGGAGAGGAAGGGGGGGAAGGGGGAAGGGGAGGGGGAGAAGAGAGGAGAGGAGAGGAAAGAAAAGGAGAGGAGAGGAGAAGAAGAAAAGAAAAGAAAAAAAGAAAAGAAGAAGAGAGGAGAGGAGGGGAGGGGATGGGGGGGCGTGAGGTGAGGCAAGGAAAGGCAGAAAGGAAAGGAAAGGAAATATCAGTACACCATTTTTCCAGCAATGGACTGGGTAAAGGTTAATAATTTCACCACTCCTTCATTGCAAAATAAAATGGCCATAAAAGACAGGGACTAGTGACTTCCAGGGAAATAAACTTTTTTTGCCACAGTACTGGATGGCACTTGCAGAGAAGAGCTCTGAAATGAAGCACAAGGTGGAAAATGCTTCTTTTGATATATAGTAGGAAAAAACAGGCAGAGATTGCCTTCTGGAAGATTTAGGACATATAGAGAATGATTTTGTATTTCCTGCCCTTGAGGAACAGTTACAGGTAGTCTTCAACTTATTCATCTAGTGACCGTTCAAAGTTAGCACTGAAAATGTGACTTATGACCATTTTTCACATTTACGACCATTGCAACATATTCACATACTCACAGTCACATTATCCAAATTTGGATACTTGGCAACTAGTTCATATGAATGATGGGTGAAGCATCCTGGGGGGGGGGGGGGGTGTCACGTGATCTGTGATCTTCAAACAAGCAAAAACAATGCGGAAGCCAAATTCACTTAATAAATATCACTAACTTAACAACTGCAGTGGTTCAGCTAACAATGGTGGCAAGAAAAGTTGTAAAATGGGGCAAAACCCAATAGCAATTGTCTTACCAAACAACAGAAATTATGGGCACAACTATGACTGTAAGTTGAAGACTACCTGTAGTGGCTTCTACTTGCCCTGGGAGAACTTTGAAATGGAGATCATCCCAAAGTATCCTTTTTGCCTCCAGCTTCTAGCGGTCCATGAATTAACAAATAGCTTTTCCTTTAGCCTTCATTTTTTTTAAAAAAAAACACCATTTCCTGCTATATATAATCGTGCATCTATCACATATTTTTCCCTATATTTGTCTGGTGATTTGAAAAACATTCCTCTCATCGGGGTAGTTGAAAAAGAAAAAAAGATTTTTAAAAGTATTACTAATTATATTTCTCTTCATCAAGGTGCCAGTTTAGGATTGAAAAGAACTCTATGTTTTTATTTTATTCATTTAGTTTGTCACTCATGTACAAGATAACAGGAATAAGAATAAACATGAATAAGAACACAGGAAATGGTTACAAATAAATGGGGACAGTAGGACAGGGACAGTAGACACGCTGGTGCATTTATGCACGTCCCTACATACATAGAACCTGTTCTAGCAGATCCTATGAAATAAATTGTCCACTAAATCCTCTGAAAGTACTGTCAGAAAAAATGCACTTGAGTGGCTTTATCTTTGCAGGAACCCTAGCTAGAAAGTGGGAGATGAGAGAGAGGGATGAAGAAGATAGTTCCTCCCCAGGAAACAAAGGGTGGACTTGTCAGAAGGTGAGTTTCATCCAATGCTGAAGAGGGAATGCAACCGTGCTTTCTGAGAAAAGCAGTCATTTGGAGGTTTCCAAAATTATATCACATCAGTACTGGTTGGTAAGTTAACATCATGTAACTGACAGGGCTCTAAACAGTCTTAACAAGAAAGATCCTGATCTGTAATGCTCCTTCTCAATAAATTCACCTTCAAGAGAAAAAAAAGAAGCATCAATGAGAAAATATGAAAGCATTATAGATAAACAACAGCCCTGTGCAAACACCCTGTATAATAGTTAATGAATTACGACCGTTCATTTAATGAGCATGCAACTTTCCCAGCTGGCTTCCAACAAGCAAGATAAATGAAAAAAGGCAGATTTGCTTAACAACTGTGCGATTCACTTAGCAACCACAGCACACACACAAATCTTAAAATTGGGCATGACTCATTTAACAACCACCTCTCTTAGCAACAGATGTTCTGATCCCAATTCTAGTTGTAAGTCAAGGACAACTTGTACGCTGATTCCCCAATAAATCATTTTCTGGAAGCAGCATGGCAAAGTGAAAGTTTTGTTATTACTGAGGGCAGATCAAGGCTAATTATAGTTGAATGACAGTGAGACAACCTTTTGCACTGCAGTAAATAAATAATCTAGCGGCTAGATTCTAGCTGTAATAGGAGTTCTGGATTTATGGTAATTTTAATGTAAGCAATACAACTGAATGAACACCTGTTCTTACCCTATTCATCACTCTAGAGGTGACATGCAAATTCTAGCACTACCGGTTTGGTTGTACTCGTGTCGGCACTTGCATGATGCTTTTGCGCATGTGCAGAAGCATCTGGGTGGGTGGACGGAACCTCCTGCTGCTCCCACTACTGGTTCGCCCGATCCAGGCTGAACCGGGAGCAACCCACCTCTGCATCACTCCCAAGGGAGCTGCAGATTAAGTAAGATTTAGGACCCCTATCTCTTTAACAAAATATAGTTTAAACTTTAAGAATACAGTAGTACAACGTATACATACATTCAGGTATTGTCTGACATCCAAGGTAAATCTAGGCAAGAATCATAAATCATGAGCATTAGCACTGCTTTTATTGTAAGCTCACAGTAACAGAATATTTCAAGTCTGAAAGTGTTTATCCCTTCCATAAAACTACAGGGAGGGCCCCTTCTGAGGTGCTTCTGATACCTCTTTTCCTTCAGTGGTTTGAGATGCCTTTTGCATTACACACACACACACACACACACACACACACACACAAACACACACACACACACACAGGTTTTTTAAAGGGCACATCAATGGCATGCTTGCTTTATTATTCATTTTAGTCTCATTATAATCCATTTAGTTTATTTAAAACAAAAGTTATTTTTAAAAAAGACACTACAATATCTGTGAATGAACAGGGGTTTATACAATTATTGCCCAATATAACATTAGTAAAAGATGTCAAGCAGAATATATTAAATGGTTACTTTGATATACTTTTTTGAACAATGCCAAAATCTCCACTATATTATTGTTTGTGCATGTTAAAATAGAAATAGGAAAAAAGAAAATTAAACAAACACCTAAAACTAATATAACTCTAGTAAATATTTAACTTCTTTCTTTTTGCTCTAAGCAATTTGCAGTACCTGTTGGCCTAAGCTTTAGAAACCGCATTCCAAACGTTTGTATTTCCCTTACTGCATATTATATAATATATATGGAAGCCACTCTTGCTTAAATTTAATTAAACTTCTGTTTTGTATATATATTGTTAGTTTGGCTATTTATTTATTCAACTTCTTTAGTCACCCAACTTAACCAAGTGATTTGCTGTATATTCTCCAGGTTTAAGTTCTCAGTCTGATATTGCTGGTATTGTCTTTTCCCCCAAGACCCCTATTTTTTTCCATAGTTGAATTTGCACTTGCAGATCCAAATATGTAAACGTTGCCTTTTGGATGAAGATTAACATGCAGGAAAATCTTGAGGTCTGGAGAAGGGGAGTTACAGGGTTCATTTCTACTCAGCTTTGCTCTCAGCATATTGCAATTAAAAATATATAGAATTTTTTTTCTTTCCCCCCACTGCCTTTATTCCAGCAGGAACTATAGTCTCAAGGCACTGCAACTTGTCAGCTGTCAAATCCACAAGCTATTCCTTTTTCTGGGCTGCCATCAATGCCATTTCAAATAACATGTTGATGTTTTCTCTCTTCAGCTTTCCATGACTCTCTTATAAGCCTTCTGGCTCTTCGGGTCCCTGGTTTGGCACTTCTTCTACGGTATGTTTGAAGGAGCAGTGCTGACTATCAAGGTTTTTTTATTAGCATAAATATGAGGGTTATTTGATTATTACTGTATTTTAAAGAAAGGGCAACTGAGAGCATTGCTTTTAAATGTTGCTTAATCAGATGGGTGGATCACTTGCTAGCTCCCTACAATTATTCATTTTTGGTGATTAAGAATTAGAAATATTTATTCTATCTGGATCAGGGGGAAATATTAACATGGAGAGGCATGACCCAAAGACATGTAATATCAATGGTTTTCCTCCCTTTGTAACAAATGGCTCTAATAGCTGGGTCAGTGGAGAGGATGATTAAGCAAAATGGAAGCTTTTGTGTTGTGGGTGCTGGAGAAATGGTTGAGAATGTTCTTCTACAAGAACATATCATTTCATAGTGGATAAAATAAAACCAGATTGCGGGTGGGATGTAATAAAGCTGAAATTTAAATATTTTGGATTTGTAAGATAAAGGCAACAGTTCATGGAGAAGAACCCCAATGAATGGGAAAAATGAAGTTATACAAAATAAAGCTGACAAAGGATACAGTGACTGGATACTGTGACTGATAACACAAGCATCCGCTTACAAGAACTCAAAAGGGCCATTATTGACAATCCTGGGAGCATCCGTTTTGTGAAGAACCAGAAGTATCTAAATGACTGAACAACAAAATCCTCAAAAAAATTAGAATATTGTAGAATCATAAAGTTGAGAAAGAGAATTTAGGTTATTGAATGTAGTCCTCTGATCAGAGTGCAGGGATTAAAATAACAGCACTCAAGATCAATGGTTTCAATTTAGTTTACATACTGAATGAGTGTTCACCACATTTCTGGGTAAATGATTCCAATCTTTTTCTAAATGCAATGGGAATTTACCTGTTTGGAACGTTACCCATGCTTCTAGGTTCTGCATCCTGGAACGAGAGAGAATGGAATGAAAATGAATGTCCTTCTTTCAAGGACAGTATTTGAAATGCTCTTTTATCCCTCTTTAGCTGTCTTTTCACAAGCGTAAACATACACTGATAATTAAATCTCTTTTCATAAAATCTGGTTTCTTTGAATCTTTACCACTTTGTCTAAATCCTTTTTGAAGTATGATTCCCAGACAGAGCACAACACAGTAAGGATGGTTAAAGCAGAATAAAAATGAAACAATTACTTTCTTTGATTGGTTTAGTATATTTAGGTCGGTATAGACTAAAATGTTTCTTAAAAATCAACGTCTTATAAGTCAAGTCTAGTTTTTATAAGCCTGACTGGTTCAGTTTGCTCAAATACCAAGAAATTATGAGGAATAGGATGAAGGGATAATATTCACGAATGAAGGCAAAAAACAAAATGAAGGATAATATTCATGTTATTACTTTTATCCAAATCTTTAACCTATGAAGATCAGTTTGATTTTTCCTGTCTGTTAAGGTATTAATTATTCCATTCAGGTTTGATGTCTGTAGACCGAGGAAGTATTTCTTTGATCTTTTCACCCAGATTATTAATATTTAAGAATAGAAGACACCTCTTTTCCATTGGAGCTATTGATGAGTGATCTTGGAGTACATTGTTCAGTCATTAATGTATCCACATTTAATTATGTAGCCCACATTCAACTGCCCTGCTAACCAGCATGCCATGAGGTATTTTGTCAAATGCTTCACTGAAATTGAGGCTTGTTTAGAAAGTTATCCAAATTAAAAAATGAGATACGGTTAGTCTGGCAAGATTTGCTGTTGACAAATCCATATTGGTGTCCAGTAATTACCATCTTACTTTCTATGTACCTTTATGACAAACTGAACAACCTTGTCAGATGTTGATGTCAGATTAAACAATTTGCTTGCCCAGATGTTCTCCTCCCCCCTTTCAAGATAGGGAAATTTGTTCCCTTTCAGTCATCTGGCACTTGGTTGTTTCTTTAGGATGTCTGAATTCTAATATATAAAGCCAGATGATCAGTTACTTTCTTCAGTGTCCTACCCTCTGATTTATCACATCATGGAAGTCTACATTTATTTAAAGAAAAGAGGCAGTTCCTGATTGTGTTTCTCTTAATCTCAAGCAATAAATACAAACAATAAACCAGGCTCTTTTAAAAAAAAAACATAGTAGTTAATCTAGAGTAGATCATAATTTGTTCCTGGTACAGATTGTTATCCTATACATGCATCAGAGGACAAATGTAGGTTCAACTGTTTTCTCAACAAGATAGCATAGTGTCATCCTTCTTCCCTGGAAAAGTGTTGCATAACTGAGATATTGTCTGAAATAGAATACTTAATAAAATCTCTTCTATTGGCCCTTTTTCCCTTCTATTCTGGAAGCAGTATCATAAAGCCTTATCAAAGGGACATTGGAGAAAACTTTCTGCTTCCTGGATAATTTTTATATAAGAGATTCTTCCCTGTAGGGAAGACTGGAAAGAACAATAAAATATCATGGGGAAGCAGTCCTGGGAAGATGGGATCCTAATCAGGAAATTATCTCCAAGGAAGTCATAGGCTTTAATAAAATAAAGGTAAGGGTAAAGGTTCCCCTCGCACATATGTGCTAGTCATTTCCGACTCTACAGGGCAATGCTCATCTACGTTTCAAAGCTGAAGAGCCAGCGCTGTCCGAAGATGTCTTTGTGGTCATGTGGCTGGCATGACTAAATGCTGAAGGCGCACGGAATGCTGTTACCTTCCCACTAAAGGTGGTTCCTATTTTTCTACATGCATTTTTTATGTGCTTTCAAACTACTGGGTTGGCAAAAGCTGGGACAAGTAACAGGAGCTCACTCACATGGTGCTAGGGATTTGGACCACCAAACTGCCAACCTTTCTGATTGACAAGCTCAGCATCTTAGCCACTGAGCCACCGCATCCCTAGTAAAATAGAGTTATCCAAATGAGTTGCCCTAGAAATATTGTTGGGAGCCTTCTGTTCAAAGCTCTCAAAGGGAGCTGAAAAAAAGCAAAGTTTGTAGGCCACCTGTAATGTAATATTTAGGACAAAAAAGATGATTCCTGAAATCAATCCTGTGGATATAGAGAAATAAAATGTTTGGATAACCTAGTGAAGAAGTCTCATTTTCTGTACAGAGATTGCTGAATGCACCTTCTCACATTAAAAAAATAAATAAAACAAAGTGTATGTAATTATTTTTTAAAAAAATCTGGATGATAAAAGTAAGCATGTCATATTCCATATGCTTGCTTTATCTGTCAGTTTATGTGTGTGTCAAATACACGTCATTATGAGAGATCCTTATCTTTCCTTATGCCTTATGTGTTAGACAATCTAATAGCATAATCTGAAGCTTGGTTGGCAGTGATTCTTCCAAGTCTTAAGCAAGGTGAATTTTCCCACCGTGCTCCTGAATAACAATGAACAAAAGTTGAGATCTTCTGCATGATAACCATCTGCTGTTAATTATTGGGCAAAATATTTGAAGGTTAGTCATATACAATGTTCCACGAACTGTAAAGGTCTACAGACTCCTTTGCAACCTTGTCCCTTATAAACTTCAGAATGACCCTTGCCAGAATTTCAACTGCTGAATGAGCAAATAAGCCTTTTGTCTTTTCTTTCATAATAGTTTTTGTGTGTGTGTGTGTGTGTGTGTGTGTGTGTGTGTGTGTGTGAGAGAGAGAGAGAGAGAGAGAGAGAGAGAGAGAGAGAGAGAGAGAGAGAGAGAGAGAGAGACTCACCTTACCAGTAGGAGATCTGCATAGGCTTGTTGAGTGGATGATATTTTGCCATAAGCATTATTTTTAATAAAGTATAAATGCTTGTTAAAAGCAGGCCGGCCACAAACCCTTGTGGCAAATGAAGACCCAGGCTTTACAAACACCATAATTTATTTTAATTTTTAACACTTACCATTTTTTGTAAGACATTCAACATCATATCTACGCGTGAAAGAAAATTCATGCCATTTCATTTCTACTGAATGTTAGATGACATCAGATCACATAACTTGATAATAGAGACACATGTGAGCCAGTTTGTTTCAAGCCTTACAGCAGTGCTTCCCAAACCTGGATAAATTACCCAACATTGGATAAAAGTGGCTCTTTTTTGGGTAACAACATGCAACACCCATTATCCAATCACCACAGAGACATTTAAACAAAAACTTTTTAGTAAGTGGTAAAAAGGACCTCCTGATAAATCGTTTTGGTTTCCTTCGGGATAACAAAGGGAAAAGTTTGGCAAGCACTACCTTATAGGATTAGTACTCTATGCTGTAAAAATTGGACTGATTAATGCATTAAAATAATTGATTATTCAGCAAAAACTTAAAATTCTCGGACCAAATGTACAATAAGTACATCTTACTGAAGGAGTCAGCACATCACCCACGTCTTAGAGGTTTAGAGGTTATCATCACCTCACAAAACCTCCCTGAAACAATTATCTTGCAAATAGTGCTTCTCTACCATTATTGGTAGCCTGGGACCAGAACGGTTCACCCAGTAGTGATTGTTGTGGCCTGTCAGCCGCTGACCCCTCCAGCAGCCAAATCAGAGGAGGAGGAGGCATGGGAGTCAGGGTCAGCATAAGGAGAACTCTGAGGGGGAAGAGGGAATGGAGCTGGCAGAGACAGAGACAGAGGCGGAGCCTGGGCCACCAGTCAGCCCTCAGATGGAGAGTCAACAGCATCCAGGTCTGGAGTTGGAGAAGGCAGAGAAGAGCAGAGCAGTGGAAAGCCATGGGCCGATCCTGGGGAAGGAAGAGCCACTGCTGCTAGTGAGGCCCCACCCTAGCTCTGGGGATGAAAGGCAGGGGGTGGGGATGATTAGATGTAGCAGACAACTATTCATCTTCCGGACAGACAGATGGACCGACAGGCTTGTTAGCCTGCAAGAGAAACTTTTTGCTGGGGCTGCCGGCACTCCCAATAAAGGAATCTTTTGAGTTCACGTCAGAGGGCTTGTCGTGTTTGGGGAACTGGGTCAGAACAGTGATGAAAAAGGCGGCAACATCTCCTTCCACCTAGAGAATCTGCTCCAAATCATTGTTTCCACACCGCTGCTTACATACTGTGATAGGTATCTGCCTGCAGCCTAGCAATAGACTCATCAGCTGAAAATAGATGAAACTCCCAGGAGCTGTAGCTTAATATGCCAAAGGCTGTGGGAGGCCCATTTATGTACTGTAAGTTGTCCATCTCAGGAATGAATGATTCTAGTGGACTTAGGGCAAAGATCCAGAGAAGGAGATTCTTATTTTCCTACATTATCAGCAGAATTCCAAGTCATACCAGGTTTATTAAAGGGGGGGGGGACCTGTGCTGTACAAGACAAATATAGGCCTCCAACCCATCTGTGCATCCTAATATTAGGGTCATTTTCAGGAAATAATTGCTGATTGGTTGGTATTTCAAACTTCCCTGATTGCTGATTCTCTCTAAGAGTCCTTTCCCCTGCAGTTTTGAGGGCAGCCTGAAGCCCTGAATTTGGTCTTATGAAATACATTCCCTCAATATCACCCGCTGGGCACCATAGAGAGAGGAAGGCTTTTTATGGACCTCTCAATCCATTTGTTAATAATTTTCTTGCACAGCCCCTGTCAGGAGGCAAGATGTGCAAAACTATCAGGTAAATGCGCACAAAATATATCATAACATTCTGATAAAATGTATGGGTGGTCTAGTATGCTTTTCTTTCTGTGAAGGGAGCAGTTATTTGTGCAATGCACGAAGCACTGGCAATTCTCTGTGGGGTGAGGTAATAGCTGGCAAGTTAGATGCAGAGATAGTAAGCACTGATTGGCAAAAAGTTCCAGACTTGCAAATATATGGAAAACATTGTGCAAAGCACGTTTTGAATGTAGTAAGAATGTGTGACCAATGCAAGGTACTTTTAAAGTATACCAGGATTTATTTGTAGATACAACAAATGCAGTTATGGCAATGCTCTCCCATATGAAAACCTCAATGGTTCTTCCCTTTGCCTTTTCTTATACACTGGATGTGCCACAACTGTTTCTCAATTTAAAGGGAAATTGAATGTTTGCCCTTGAAGGTCCAGTGCCTCAAGCTAGGCCATGGAGAACTAGATGCATCCAGTTGAAACTCGGGATACTCTCTGAAACATGCGGTTCTATCCAATCTTAGAAATACAAAACGAAATGCACAAGACAAATTAACTCACAACTCTGAGCAGTTAGATGCCTTTGTTGGACAAATAGCGCAATTAATAATCTCTTGGGGCCCGGTTTAGGCATACATTAACTGAATTCAGACTAAAACAAGAAACAGCTTAACACTGTACTTCATTCCTCATGGATATTATTCTGATATTAACTAGAAAAGACTAGGAAGTTTTGTAATTTTTCAGTTTCCAACCCTGGGCCTTATCTGTTAAGGCTATCTGCATCTACTGTGTTTCTCTGAAAATAAGACAGGGTCTTATTTTCTTTTGACCCCTGAAATAATTGATTGGCCTTACTTTTGGGGAGGTCTTATTATTTTTGAGGTGCAGGAGGCGGAGAGCGTGGTCACATCATGGCTGCTACTGTGTTGCAATATTTTGGGGGAGGGCTTATTTTCGGGGGAAGGCTTATTTTAGCACATGTGCTCAAAAGCCCAATTGGGCTCATTATGTGGGGAGGTCTTATTTTTCAGGGAAACAGGGTAGAAGTTTAGATGTATCTAAGACTCAAGTAGTCCCAGCAAATGTTTCTCCACCTAGTGCCCTACTGAAGTTTTGGAAATGTAGGTCTTGGGATTCATTCTCCTTTTACATGTGAACATTTGCATGGCTACCATTAAACGGTGGCCTAGAATAAATACAGATTGGGAGATGCACATGTTACAGGATTTAAGTAACTTGTAGCTGCAGTACAGCAATGTTTGTTAATTGATACCATTCATCTAATACCCCAAGTGACAGTCTAAACAAAACAACTCACATGGTGGTTTAATGTGGTGTGTGAACCACTTTGAAAGCTACATTGTTTGTATTGCCTATGATGACTAGACTATGAACAGACAACCATCAATTAGGAGAAAGAAAGCTTGCATTTCCCCATCATTACTTCTTCTTCCACAAAGCACTAGTTCCCATTCAACAGGAACATTTGCCATGACTTTATTCTATTTCTACAAAAACCTAATATTTTTGGGAGACCTATATTTCTGTTGCAGTTTCCTTTCTTGAATTAGGAATTCCAAAAAAGTTAATGTCCAGAAAAGAACTTTGGTGCAAGGAATAGAAATGGCTCAAGACACCCAAAAAAATCCTAAAATAATTTGACAGTCTGATAAAAATTAACATAAGCCTGAATTATGTCATGTCATGTCATGTCATGTCATGTCATGTCATGTCATGTCATGTAATAGTATAGTATAGTATAGTATAGTATAGTATAGTATAGTATAGTATAGTATACCATATCATACCATACCATACCATACCATACCATACCATACCATACCATACCATACCATATTTTTCAGAGTATAAGATGCACTCCCCCCCAAAAGTGGGTGGAAATGTTTGTGTGTTTTATACTTCGAATATTGCAGGGGGGTGGGGGGGTTGGTGCAATACCAATCAGCTGTTCTAGAATGGGATGTGAAGGCAGTGGGGAACGGACTGCACTGAACAGGCGGCGGTGAATGGCTGTGCTGAACAGGCCACGCCGAACAGGCCACGGCAATCAGTCCAAATGAATACCGGGTGGATGCTGGGAGGCAGAGGCAGATTCCCCCCCCTTGATTTCCTCCCCAAAAGCTAGGTGTGTCTTATAGTCTGGAGCGTCTTATAGTTGAAAAATAATATAATTAACATAACGTAACGTAACGTAACATAACATAACTAACAAGCTCCTGAAGTTACTTTGAAGCTAGCCACCAGGAAGCACAAAAATACACACCTAATTTTTCTAAAAACAATTTATGCAAGAGTTTTCCTTCAAAGTATACATTCCTGATATTCCACTATGCTCTAAATCTCATTTTAATATGAATTCTCATTTTCTGATTATGAATTCCACTGGAAAATTTAGAGAAATTGTGAAGACTGTCTTCCAGTTGACATGTTTAATCTTTGAAACGTACTTTCAAAATATGTGCTGAATGAAAGCTTCAAGCATCCTTCATTCTGCTGTAGGATTGATTATCCTCTGGATGCACTGGAGACTTTTGGTCCATTTGTAATATTTACAAAATTTACAAAATAATCAAGCAGAATTTATCAGAAGCAAACATCTGCCAAACCAGACAGCAGCCATCCTGCAGACTGGTCATGCACATGCCTATACTAGCAAACTCCAGCAAAGTGTCCTCTCTCCTTCTTGTTCCCATTAAACTGCAACATGGAATTTGTATTTATATTATAACTAGGCAATCCATGATCTGTTGGATTATAACTTCAGAGATATTTCCTTATCTAAACAGAAAAAAGCATTGACCAAGGGCAAAAAAGCAATGGGAATAAGAGCAACATCTGACTTCTTTTTTAAAATAGTTTTTATTTTTTGTTACATTTTTTAACTTCTTTTATAAACAAACTGTTGTTCTGGTTTCCCCTCCTTTACATCTTCTATTATGCATAGTAAATTTTACATCCTATTTCCATTTTGCATTTCAGTCTTCTTATTTTTATTCCATATTCTCCCACAATTTTAATTTCTTCTTAATATATAGACAATATCATTATTTGCCTCTCAAAACTAATCAAATTTAACATATCATTTCCATATATTCTGTTTTATTATTAATAACATATATCCTCAAATTTAATTTTATGTAGTAAATATTTCATTTAATTAGTTATCCACAAATAATAATTTTAATTTACAGGTGAAACTCAAAAAATTAGAATATTGTGCAAAAGTTCATTTATTTCAGTAATGCAACTTAAAAGGTGAAACTAATATATGAGATAAGACTCATTACATGCAAAGCAAGATAGTTCAAGCTGTGATTTGTCATAATTGTGATGATTATGGAGTACAACTCATGAAAACCCCAAATCCACCATTTCAGAAAATTATAATATTACATGCAATCAATAAAACAAGGATTGTACATAGAACAATATCGGACCTCTGAAAAGTATAAGCATGCATATGTACTCAGTACTTGGTTTGGGTCCCTTTTGCAGCAATGACTGCCTCAATGTGGTGTGGCATGGAAGCTATCAGCCTGTGGCACTGCTGAGGTGTTATGGAAAACCAGGATGCTTCAATAGCGGCCTTCAACTCTTCTGCATTGTTCAGTCTCATGTCTCTCATCTTTCTCTTGGCAATGCCCCATAGATTCTCTATGGGGATCAGGTCAGGCGAGTTTGCTGGCCAATCAAGCCCAGTAATCCCACGGTCATTGAACCAGGTTTTGGTGCTTTTGGCAAAAGTTGCTCCCATCAGAAAAGAGGGCTTTGGACCAAGGAGCAATGTACAATACATTGTTCTATGTACAATCCTTGTTTTATTGATTGCATGTAATATTTTAATTTTCTGAGATGGTGGATTTGGGGTTTTCATGAGCTGTATGCCATAATCATCACAATTATAACAAATTATGGCTTGAACTATCTTATTTTGCATGTAATGAGTCTTATCTCATATATTAGTTTTACCTTTAAAGTTGCATTACTGAAATAAATGAACTTTTGCATGATATTCTAATTTTTCGAGTTTCACCTGTATATCCCTCACATTGCATTGAATATATATTGTTGGCTAGTGATTCCTTTTCTTTCTTTCCTCCTTTTGACCATTTTCTCTTAGTCTCTCAGGAACTTCATTTATCTTATATTCTCTTCTCTCCACTCTTTTTCTTTTTCTTGATCTTAAAATTCCTGTATTTTTTTCTTTTCAGTCTTTTTTCTCCTTTTTAATTTTGTTGTTTTAGTATCTCTCCCCAATCCCCGCATCTTTCCCCATTAATCCCACCTGACTGCCCTTCAGCAGCCAATGGTGAGACACATCTACCCAATCTCCAACAGGGTAGAACAGGATTGGTCTACTGAATCTCCAAGCATCAATCTGGCAACACAGCAGCATTGAAGTGACCACAAATTTGCCAAATTCTAATCCCATGGGAATCATGGGGCCTGGAGTATGGATGCTTTTTGTAAGTTAACTCATTTGAGGTAATTTGGTTCAAAAAGTGTTGTCCTGTGATGCACTGTTTCACCCAGTTAAAGGTTACAGACTGGAGAGTTTTAGTAGTACATAGACGTGTAGCAAAAGATGCAGGTGAATAGAAATGTGGCTGTGGTCAGAAATTGCTTGTAGAAAAGCAGACGGCCAAGTCAAGGCTTCTTCCAAACAGATGGCCTTTACATCTGCCAGCCTATTTCAATTAAAATGTCCCCATGACTGATCCAATCTGATTTCAGTATTTTCAGGTGTCTTTTTAAAATGTCTTTAAGCATGGGCATGTTCATATGTTTGTGAATCTAAAGTCAATCAGCCATTGCCCTTTCTGAGCCCAGAGAACTATCAGTTTAATCAATGTTCACTTATTGGACATATATGCTTGTCTTATCAAATCATGTCCAGGGCTAAGCATATGTCTCTTCTTCTCACGAAAAGTAAAACAGAATAAATAGATATTCCCTATCTCTGAGCTTCTGTGATCATCGTGGTTGGAAACCTTTGTTGTCTTCCAATCTTCTAAGGCAGACAAATCTGTTTGACACCCACTGAATTCATTCAGGAGGGAGCAGTCCTTTTGAGCCAACCTTATATACATTTCCTGGCAAAATACATGGGGAAATGCCATTGGGGAAAATTCCACTTAGGGTTAGGTTTAGCTCTCCATGAATTCGCAGAGCAAAACAGAAATCGCCATAGGATTTGGAACCCATCGGTATGGTTAGGAGAGGGCACGTCTTTTGAGCTGGCCTTATGTACATTTCCTGGCAAAATACATGGGGAAATGCCATTGGAGAAAATCCATTTAGGGTTAGGGTTAGCTCTCCATGAATTAGCAGAGCAAAACGGACATCGCCATTGGATTCAGAGCCCCTCAGTATGGTTAGGAGGGAGCATGCCTTTTGAAAGGGCCTTATGTACATTTCCTGGCAAAATACATGGGGAAATGCCATCGGGGAGAATTCCACTTAGGGTTAGGGTTAGCTCTCCATGAATTCGCAGAGTAAAACAGACATTACCTTTGGATTCGGAGCCCGTCAGTATGGTTAGGAGGGAGCACACCTTTTGAGCCGGCTTTATGTACATTTTCTGGCAAAATACATGCAGAAATGTCATTGCTGAAAATTCCACTTAGGTTAGCTTTCCATGAATTCGCAGAGCAAAACAGACATCCCCATTGGATTCGGAGCCTGTCAGTATCCCAGGAGCTGGCAGGTGGGACAATCTCCAAAACTCCTCCAGTGAGAGAATAGATTTCCTCTTGAAGCATAAGACACGTGTTGCTCTTCCCAAAGCTGTATTTTTTGCCTCAACGTGGTAATTTTTCTTCCCAGACCTCTGGCAGAGAGGTATATTGAAATTATTCATAATTGCAAGCCCTTCGTACTGGTATTATGGGCCAAATGGGAAGAAAATTCATTTGACCTACTGACGGTTTTGTGCCATCATGCAATAGAACCCAAAACATTCCTTCAAAACATACTTTTGGCTGAGAGGTAGATACTTGGTGGGGTGAGGGTGATAGTGGTTTAGTAGTGGCCTAAAAGATCAGATGGCCTAAAAGAAAACTATAAATAATTTCAATGCTAATCCATCCATGGGGATCTCTCCATTGTATGCAAGTAAAGAAGGCAAGATGATTTTATACATAGCTATTTCCACATACTTTAGGGGGAATAAGGGAAGATTAGTATAAAGGTACTCAGATCATGTTTATTAACTCACAGGTAGGATCTGGAACCAAGATTTTGCCTCTTATCTGTCCCTAAAACTCATAGAAATCCTTCAGAATTTTGGGATTAATGATAAATTTCACATCTTCATCCAGAAAGCTTATACTATATTGAAATTCTTAGACACAGTTTCACAATTGGATTAAATTCTGATTCAAGCATGCCAGTCTTGTGGGGTTTTCATGCTCACATCAATGTTGGTGTTGAAAAGGGGCAGACAGAGGTTTTTGTGGGTATATCAGCTGCCCTGGTATTAATAAGTGTTTGCAATACCTTTTATATTACTAAGTTTGCAATAATGAAAAATATGGTTTGGGGAAACATGGGGTATGCTTATGGAACTGAATTAACAAGCAATATCTTTTTGAGTAACGATTTGAGAAAATAGCTTAGAAATGAAAATATTATTACACTATACAGGAAGAAATATTTAAATGCAACATAAAGCATTAGGAAACAGCAGCCGAAAGTAGGGAATATTTGGAGGGAGAGTCACCCCACCTAGGAATCATAGTTGCCTTTTTTTAAAGTGCCTGAATAAAGAATGGAGTAATCTTCTTCCTAAATCTAGTGGAGTAGCTTTCATGACAGCCCATGTGGTATAGAGTGCTTAATAGATTGGGCTGTGAATGGAGAGGTCCAGCAATATTTGCCTTCATGCAACTGTAGGTTTCATGATGAAAACATTTGAGTGAAAATAATTTGGTGAAGAATCTTAGAAGATGACTGTTATTGCTATCACCTTAAAACTGCTGTGCAGTGTGTGTGTGTCAGAGGTGGTATTCAGCAGGTTCTGACCAGTTCTAGAGAACCGGTAGCGGAAGTTTTGAGTAGTTCAGGGAACTGGTAAATACCACCTCTGACTGGCCCCGCCCCATCTATTCTCTGCCTCCCGAGTCCCAGCTGATCAGGAGGGAATGGGGATTTTGCAGTAACCTTCCCCTGGAGTGGGGAGGGAATGGAGATTTTACAGTATCCTTCCCCTGCCACACCCACCAAGCCACGCCCACAAAGCTATGCCACACCAACCAAGCCATGCTGCGCCCACCAAGCCACGCACACAGAACTGGTAGTAATTTTTTTGAATCCTACCACTGGAGAGAGAGAGAGAGAGAGAGAGTGTGTGTCTCTGTGTGTGTGTTTATTTACTATTTTTATAAATAATTCAAGGTGGCGAATATATCCAACACATTTTCTTCTTTCTATTTTCCCCACAACAACGCTGTGAGGTGGACAGGGGCAGGAGAGAGTGGCTGCCCTAAAGTCATCTAACTGACTTTCTAGCCTGGTGCCTTAATTACTAGACCAAACTCTGACAATTAAATCACACAATTAAATCAAAAGCCATTATCTTGAAAATGCAGACTCCTTATTGGCTTATTCTTTGTGATCTGATTGTAACATGGACTTTTTCCTATTCTGTAATTTGTCTTGAAATGTGTTCAGGAGGAATAGAAGATATATTTCTGGATTCAAACACCCAAGTTTACAAAAAAAACCAAGATATTTGTGTTTCTAAATTTTATATATTGAGATAAATCCCTGTCTCCCCACCCTAACATTTAATTATATGAATAACTTCCCAAAACCCAGTTTATTTCCATAACCTCTTGAAAGATCCCAACAACGAGTTTTGCATGATTTGAGATAAGGAGATGCTGTTCTCATGTAATGGGAAAGTGAGCAGCTAGTGTTGCTGGAAGGCCACTGAGAGTGTTAACCCTGTGGGGTGATCCACACAGAAAGCACAACCTAGCTGTCAACTCTGAAGCAAATCTGGCTGAAGTCACGTTGTGCTGTCTCATAGTTGCCACAAAGCTTGAGAGAGGGAAGGGAGGGGAGAAGTAGATAGCACAGCTAGCAGTCAAAACAAAAAGTTTGCCTATGGGAAGCAAGGTCATCGTAACATGTGGCTGGTGAAGGAGGAGAGGAGGATCCTGACATCTATATTCACTGGACATTGGACAATGTGACTGGTGACACCTGGGGGGGGAGGGATCACCTTGGGAACTTTTAGAGTTGTTTTTCACCGGCTGTGCCAATATGATATGATGTATCCAATAAACCTGTTCTTTGAGGAATCTACCTGCCTCGGAGTACTGCTTTCAATGAGTGTGTTACTCAGAACGCTGACACTAGCTCTATTTTTATTGTAAGGTTGTATTGACGGAAGCTTACTAGACTAGAAGTATTTCTCCTGTCAATTGCTTTACTCTCCAGAAAACTATGGAGGGACTTTTAAAAAATGTTTCCCATGCCCCCCCTCCATCTTTGGGCTGAAATACCTTTTACGCAATACTTGTGACTCTCTCTCCCTCCTGTCTCCCAAGGTCATTCCCAAATACTGTATAGTTACAGACACAAAGTAATAAAAGTTGGGCTTGTTCTGCTTCTTCCGATTTCCATCATTCCAAACATTCAAGCAGGCCCATAATTAATTCGTAAGTAGGTGAATTATGACTCCACTGGGCCCATTTGATAGTAATTGTTTATCTTTTATACTCTACTTTACTGCTTTGGATATACTGAAACTTACACTGAAATACAAAATACAAGTATTCAATCCTGAATTGGCCACACTTGTTTTTCAATTGCTACTTCCTTTTCCAAGTGCAAATTAGATTTCAGGGAAAGATTGAAACCTCACCTGCAAACAAGTATGTTGAATTAAAAAAAAGCAGAAGAGTATCTCTGGTTAATGTTTTTTTTTTAAAAAAACAAAACAAAACCTCTAACCAGTTCTTTCACTTCCCCAGTCAGGACATCCAAACCTTGGGGCTTTCAGATAAGAACATTTGCATGCTATTACTTGAACTGAACTGAAAGCTGCAGGATTCATAGTGGAGTTATGGCAAATACTATTTGGCCTATTTTGCCTTGGAGCTGAGTCTCTTTGCTGACTTGCTTTCCCTTGGCTGGCTTAAAGCTGCTGTTCTCAAGTGCTGGTGAACCTTAGGCCACAAAGCTAAAATCTAACATCCAGCATGCAAGAGATATAAAGAGGCTCAAGACAAACAGTGTCATTTGAGAAATGCCATTGAATCTGTGATGCTCCTTGAATTCTTTACCTTACATGAGATAGACAAATATACAGTAAAGAGTGCAGGTATGGGATTTAGCCACATGCCCCAAGTCTCTCAGCAACTATGCATATAAATGTGTGTGTGTGTGTGTGTGTGTGTGTACGCCTTTTATCTTGCTTTGCTAAGGTGACCAGACGTCCTGCTTTTGGCGGGACACACCCGCTTTCCAATGCATTTTCCCGCGTCCCGCCCGCTTTTTTAAAAAGCACGCTTTTTTTGGCGCTCGCAGCTCCCGCCCATCAGCTGCTAGCTTGCTGGGCTGGCTCATCGTTCTGTTCTCTATCCTACCAGATGAGCCAGCCCAGCAAGCTAGCAGCTGATGGGCGGGAGCTGCGAGCGCCAAAAAAAGCGTGCTTTTAGCCTTTTACCTACTACCTACAAATTTAAGCCAGCCCAGCCTGCCGCTCACTGATTGGATTGGCCTGGACTCCAGCCAATCAGTGAGCTGGCTGGGATGGGAAATTTTCAGCACGCTTGCGCGAGTCTCCATTTCCTTTCGACAAAAGACGAAAGAGGTTGCAGCTGCGCTGTCTGGTGAGTAATCTAATTCTAATCGAATTTTCCGCTCGCCGCGGCAGGAGGAGAGGGTGGGGGCAGCTGCAGCCGCCCGCGGCAGAGAAGTTCCACGCGGTTCAGGGGCTCTCGCCGCCCGGCAGAAGCCCCTGAAGCGCCTGGAAGTTGTCTGCGGGGCGGCTGCCAGCGCACCCACCTCTCCTCCTGCCTCTTCGTGAATGGGATCGCCGCCTCCGAGAGCGTGGGAGCGGCCGCGAGGAGTCCGTTCGTGCAGCGCCCCCACCTCTCCTCCTGTCTCTTTGTGAATGGGATCGCCGCCTCCGAGAGTGTGGGCGCAGCGGCAGCTGCCCGCAGACAACTTCCACGCGCTTCCGGGGCTCCCGCCGCTCGGCAGAAGCCCCTGAAGCGCCTGGAAGTTGTCTGCGGGGCGGCTGCCAGCGCACCCACCTCTCCTCCTGCCTCTTCGTGAATGGGATCGCCACCTCCGAGAGCGTGGGCGCAGCGGCAGCTGCCTGCAGACAACTTCCACGCGCTTCCGGGGCTCCCGCCGCTCGTCAGAAGCCCCTGAAGCGCCTGGAAGTTGTCTGCCGGCGGTAGCCGCTGCCCCCACCTCTCCGCCTGCCTCTTCATCAATGGGATCGCCACCTCCGAGAGCGTGGGCGCAGCGGCTCCTGCTTCTGCCAGGCGATGGGAGCCCCGGAAGCGTGTGGAAGTTGTTTGCGGGCGGTAGCCGCTGCGCCCACCTCTCCTCCTGCCTCTTCGTCAATGGGATCGCTGCCTCCGAGAGCGTGGGCGCAGCCGCTGCCGCCCGCAAACAACTTTCACGCGCTTCTGGGGCTCCCGTCGCCTGGCAGAAGCCCCTGAAGCGCGTGGAAGTTCTCTGCTGGTGGTAGCCGCTGCGCCCACCTCTCCGCCTGCCTCTTCGTCAATGGGATCGCCGCCTCCGAGAGCGTGGGCGCAGCTGCTCCTGCTTCTGCCAGGCGATGGGAGCCCTGGAAGCGCGTGGAAGTTGTTTGCGGGCGGTAGCCGCTGCGCCCACCTCTCCTCCTGCCTCTTCGTCAATGGGATCGCCACCTCCGAGAGCATGGGCGCAGCCGCTGCCGCCCGCAAACAACTTTCACGCGCTTCCGGGGCTCCCATTGCCTGGCAGAAGCAGGAGCCGCTGCGCCCACCTCTCCTCCTGCCTCTTCGTCAATGGGATCGCCGCCTCCGAGAGCGTCTCTTTGGTTCCCTTCTCCTCCTCCTCCTCCTCCTCCTCCTTTCTGGAGCCCCTTCCTCAAAGATTTGGTACCAAAGCAATGGCGGTGAGGTCGTGAGGAAGTTGTGTCTTTTGGATTTTGCTGCACTGTTGTCTTTTCAATGGTTCTCAGACTGGTTGAACCTTTAGCAGCTGGGGTGATATTCTTTACTGTTAAGGTTACAATTGGATGTGTTGGACGAATCTTAAAAGATGAAACTTTTATTAAAACGTTTGACTTAACTAAAAACGTCTTCCTTTTTCTTCTTCTTCTTAAATATGATTTATTTATTTATTTTTACTTCAGAAGTTTGATGACTGTTGTACAAACTAATCCAACCTAAATGTAGAGGAGGAGAAGAAGGGGGGGGATTTAAAAAGAGCAGAGGAAAAAGAAAAGAAAGCATGAAGAAAACATAAAGAAAACATAAAGAAAGGGATGGGAGGGAGGGAAGGAAGGAAGGCACTTTATGTTGAAACAGAAAATATTATATAAGGAAGAAAATGGAAATAACTTAGGAAGGAAGGAAGGAAGGAAGGAAGGAAGGAAGGAAGGAAGGAAGGAATTGCACTTAATATTGAAGGAAAAGAGAATGAAGGAAAAAGTATTGGAAGGATTGAAAGAAGGAAGGAGGAACAAAGAATTACACTTAATATTGAAATGGAAAAGAAAATATAATGAATGAAAGAAGAAGTATAGGAAGGAAGGGAAGGAAGGAAGGAGGGAAGGAAGAAACAAAGACTGTTGAAACAGAAAAGATAATATAAGGAAGAAAATGGAAAGACGTATAGGAAGGAAGGAAGGAAAAAAGGAAGACAATGTTGAAATGGAAAAGAATATAAGGAAGAAAATGGAAAAAATTATAGGAAGAAAGGAAGAAATGTACTTAATATTGAAACAGACAAGGGAATGAAGGAAAAAATATTGGAAGGATTGAAAGAACAAGGTTTTCCTTGTATGGGATTGATAGTGTCATTCTTAAATTTATTCCCCAAATTTTTTCCCATTTGTCTAGTTCAATGTTATAGCCAAAGTTCTGTGCCCATTTTATCATTGGTTCTTTTTCAGTTTCCAATTTCCTCTTCCATTTGATACTTCAAGAGGAATTTGTATATTTTCCCTATCATCTTTCTGTCCAGACTTTGAATAATTTTATTCAATTCGTGTGGTTCTGTTTCAATACCATATATTTTAGTGTCTTTATTGTATTTAGTTTTAATTTGGAGGTAGGTTAGCCAATCACCTTTCATATTCTGATCTGCCAATTCTTCAATTGTTTTTAAATTTCCCTGTCTGTCAATTAGATCTCTGTATCTTAGAATTTTGTTCCAATCTGTAAAATTTGGGTGTGTCGTTCTTTCTGTTGGTGATAGCCAATTTGGGGTTTTCACATAGTGGATTTTTTTGATTTTGAGCCATTGTTGCAGTAAAGTTCTAATTAAATGATTTTGAAAGTATTTGTGCGTTTTATGTTTGTCATTCATTCCATAAGAAATTATGCCAGCCTGCCTGCAGGTCATGGCCTTCTAAGATCAGAATTCTTTTATTCTTTAACTCAATCCAATCCTTCATCATTGTCATTGTTACTGCAGTTGCGTATATAGGCTCCCTGTGTGCTTCCATCCATTGCTACGAAGATCTGCTGACTCTGCCTGCCTGCTGGTAAGTGAGCCGGGTTTTTTCTTTTATTTTTTTAATGTATTTTAAAATTATATGTTATTTATTGTGCATATGATTTTTTAAAATAGTGGTATTCTGTGTTGATTCTTTTTTTAAATTGTCTTAGACTATTTAAAAAAAGATTCTATCCAAAATAAATTGAAACAAGCCATTTTTAAAATTTCTATGCACAATACTTTGAAATGGACTCAGGAGTCATGATTGACACTGAGTGAATTTGCACTTTTAATAATCAGGAAGATACAATGGCATTGAAAAAAGTGACCGATGACCATTTTTCACACTTAGCGACCGTTGCGACCATTTTTCACACTTAGCGACCGTTGCAGCATCCTCATGGTCACGTGATCAAAATTTTGTTTGGCAACAGATTCGTATTTATGCTGGTTTCAGTGTCCTGGGGTGACCTTTTGACAAAAAATTTTTTTTTAAATAAAGCCCCCCCCCCCCCCCCCCCCGGTCAAGGGTGTCCCTCTTTTCCAGTCTGAAAATCTGGTCACCTTATGCTTTGCCCACGTTAGAACACTTCACTATATCTCCTGCTTAACCTTGCAGATAATACCAAGTGCTTTTAAAGGATGTAATATCATATACCTTGGAGTGCTGTAATTAGCACAGAATACTGACTCCAGTGAGATTCCCCTCTGTTTTTTGTGCATGTAATAATTAAAATGGCATTTTGCATATACCTGTTAATTATGGCACAGCAGGCCCAGGCTTCTGACACATGAAATCATAGCTAAATAGGTCTGCAACGGTCTCAAGTTCCTTGTCTTCATTCTGTTCTGGAAGAAAATTTCACTTAGTAGCTATGTAAGAAACAGAAAGGTTTCCTTAGGAAAAGCCCTAGAAGTAGCAAAAAATATCCACTGCATGTTGGATTCAAGGCCACATTTGTTTAAGTCAAGTCAAGGCTAAGGGTTGGAAAATCAGACAATCAAGGCAAACAGAGAAAGCAGTATGTGCTGTTCAGATTGCCTACCATGCTTTTAAATACTCCAAATTGCATATTCATGGACAAAAATGTATCTCTGAACAATTTTAGACGTTATTCATCCAACTGAAATTATAGTTAAATAATGCAACATAAAGCACAGGGATGCTCTGATTCCTCTTTGGGTGACTGAAATTATATAATATGTCCCAGTGATGAAGGCTAGTGATGTCTGTGTATGTATATATATATATACTGTACCCAGTCCATACAGATTGGATAGAAATGGCTGCTTCAATGAATCTGCTTTCAATAAACTAAAAGGTAAGAGAAAAGCAAATAGGATTCACTTCCAGAATGAGATTATTTCTTGGTCTATGTATAAATTATTCTGAAGTTTTACTTAGTAGTCAAGATATGACACTAAATCCTAATGAGACATAATAATGTTACAGTTTAGACTGTGTAAGTATGGCCAGGAGATGGAACTATAGAGAAACAAAACAAAGCATCAAGAAACATTTTGTGTATATGTATGGCAGTGGTGGGTTTCAAATTTTTAAAAAACCTCTTCTGTAGGAGTGGCTTGCCGACCATGTGACTGGGTGGGAGTGGCTTGCAAGTCATGTGGCTGAGTGGGAGTGGCTTGTCAGCTATGTGACTGGGTGGGAGTGGCCAACTTGTAAAATGTAGTGAAACTCACTTAACAACGCTCTTGCTTAGCAACCAAAATATTGGCTCAGAAACTCTGGCATTTGAAGCACACAAGTCTTAAAGTTGTCAAGTTGCAAGACCCTTGCACCCCTAACCCTTCAGGAAAAAAAAACCTCAGAGGTATTCAAACTTGACAGCTTTAAGACTTGTGGACTTCAACTCCCAGAATTCCTCCTCCAGTTATGTTGGCTCATGAACTCTGGCACTGAAGTGTGCAAGTCTTAAAGCTGTCAAGTTACAAGACCCTTGCACCCCTACCCCTTTAGACAAAAAACCCCAGGGATGTTCAAACTTGACAGGTGTTAGATATCAGTTCTAACTAAAGTGGTTTCCACCAAGGTCCTCTGTTCCGGCGGGAACAGAGGTTTAATCCTATTGGTCGAAGGGTCTGACAGCTCCCTGTAAAAGGGCTGCAGTCAGACTCAACCTCTGCTGGATTGTTCTCACTTGTTGTATTCAATAAAGAGCTGTTGTTACCGTTAAGCCTGTGTGTGCTTATCCATTACCCAATCTAACACTGGCAACGAAGGTGGGATTGGAAGGCAACTAGGTGAACCAAAAAGAGCGTAGCAATTCAGCAAGTACATCCAGCCCAGAGCTCAGCGCGGCATCGAGCAGCCATTTTTTGAGCGGCAAACTCAAATTGGCCTCTGTACACAAAATGGCTATGCACATCCCACCAACTCCGTATGACCCAGTCACCGAGCACTGGGAATCGTACATGCTAAGATTTGACTGCTTCCTCGAGGCAAACGACCTCATGGGCCTTCCAAACGGCCACAAGAAGGACATGTTCCTCAGATACTGCGGCTGGGAAGTATTCAAGATGGTGAAAAACCTTTCTGAGCCGATGCCTCTTCAAGCAGTCACCTGATCCATGCTGCAGCAGACACTAAGGACCCACTATGAGCCCAAGCCATCCAAGCACATTCGCTGGCATGAATTTAAAATCAGAAATCAGAAAGAGGGCAAGTCGATTAATGAGTATGTGGCGGCGCTTCGCAAGGCCGCAGCGTACTGTGAATTCTGAGACTGGAAGAGCTGATTCTGGACCGCATAATTTGCAGTGTGTAGGACATTACCCTGCAGAGGAGGTTACTCGCTAAATCTAACCTCACTCTTCAGGTCGCCTTGGATGAGGCCAGGGCATCCAAATCAGCTGCCAAATCTACTGAGACTCTGCAGTGCCAAAGCATACCACAAGATGCGTGAAAAAGTACATGCGTACATCGTGAGGCTGCAGAGCCCAAGAGCTCAGAAGGTGAAGAAGATGACAGCTGCCGCATGCACAGTAGCCATGCCCAGCTGGCATGCAAATTCAAATTGTGTCTCCCACCTTGTGCTAGCTGCGGAGGAGACCATGCCAGATTGGGTTGCCGTTTCCACAACGCAACCTGCCAGTGCTGCAAGCGAAAGGGGCACATCACCAAGGTGTGCTGGAACAAATTCCCTGCCAGCACCTGGCAGCCTAGAAGCGCACCAAGCCACCAACAGAGGCCCAACCCAGGGGCCTGGCAGAAGCCACCATGGCACTCAGAGGATGACAATAGAGTCACCTACCATACGTCAATCGGCCAAGTCCACACCAGGCAGCCAAAAAAGCTGAAGGTCACAGTCCTCATCGAGGACTCTCCATGTGAGATGGAGATCGACACCAGGTCATCTCTGACCATCATGCCATGGTCTACCCTTAAGCAGGCTATCCCTAGCCTACGGAAGCAGCATCTACTCATCCCTGACATCTGCCTACGCGATTACCAGGGAAACTGGGTCCCCATCCTGGGCCAAGGCACCTTCCAGGTGAAGTTCAAGCAGTTCAGTGGGAAACTCCCAGTGGCAATGGTCAGCGGCAACCTGCAGCGCCTCCTAGGGCTAGATTGGTTCCAAGCCCTGGGCCTGGAAGTGACCGGTATCAATGCCTTGAAAGACAATGGCGCTGAGGCCATCTTTAAGGAGTTTGAGGACGTCTTCAGCATCAGTCTGGGTAAGTATGTGGGGACTCCAATTTCCTTTAGTTTGGACCCTAACATAGCCCCAATTAGGCTAAAACCCAGGAGAGTACCTTTTGCTCTCCGCCCCAAAATTGACAGGGAAATTGACAAGCTCGTGAGCCAGGGAATCCTAGAACCAGTTGATCATGCATGCTGGGAGACCCCTATAGTGACACCTGTCAAATCTGATGGGTCTGTCCACATCTGCGTGGACTACAAGTGCACAATAAATAAAGCGCTACAACAAAGCGCCTACCCTGTACCCATTGTACAGCACCTACTTCATTCACTAGGCCCAGGAAAAATCTTCGCAAAATTAGACATGGAGCAGGCATACCAACAATTGCCTGTAGATGGCGCTACAGTGAAGGACCAAACCATTGTGATGCACAGGGGTCCATTCAAATGTCACCGCCTGCAATTCGGCACTAGTATCACCCCTGGACTGTTCCAAACCACTCACTCCCATGACTGCCATTGGTCCCTATCTAACCCTAACCAGGTGCTGATCCTTAGTTGAAAAGATTCCCATGCATAGGCTTTTAGCAATAAATCAGCTTAATCTAACCTTCACATGTGGACCGGGTCTTTTACACCTGATATTATGTTTCCTTAAAAATACACATACTCTCAAAAGGATTCTGTCTGACTGCAATGGGTGTATAAATGGAGCCTTTATGTTACCCCTGCATTAAGCTATGAAGTCAATGGATTCATCATTTCCTGTTTGTTGACCTGCTGGCCCAACTTTAGCTGATGCTGTGGTAGCACATTGCAATTTTAGTCTTTGCCATCTAGGAAGTATCTGTTTAACTTAATCGTGTAATATCTATGAAAAAATTGCCCTTTAAACAAATAAGCTCTCCCCTTGATGCTGATGTGTAAGGCATTTATCATGCACCTGGTAAGGAGAAGAATTTATCTTTCATTTGTAGTTTTTCTCCCCATCATCTCCCATATGTTTTTTTAAAAAATATTTTCTTACCATATATATATATATATATATATATGCAACAGTAAAAAATATTGGGTTTCTGTCTGGATGGTCTCTTGTGACGAGCCGAAGGACAGAGAATGGAAGTGTGATCTTCCTCCCATATTTGGGCATACCAGGGGTTGTGACTTTAAATATGTACCTTTCACCCTGGCCTGGCTGATAAGGAGTCGAGCTCTGTAGCTCAATGGTTAACACATCTGCCTAAGAGGCAATAGAGTACAGGTTCGATTCCCAGCAAGGGTATGGCTAGCTGATGAGAGCTAAATAGCTTGAAATAGATCTATACTAGTCTCCCTTTATTTATTTATCAGCACAAATATAACATATATATATATATATATATATATATATATATATATATATATATATATATATATATATATATATATATATATATATATATATATATATATATATATTTCAGGAGATAAAGACCACATTAGAAGAGCCAGAACTATGTTTAAGAAAATTTTCTTGAGTGGATGAAACATTGTGTGAACAAAGCCTTTCAATACTGCTTTAAATGAGTATTTTCTTCTGCCAAGTTTTAAAGCTAGTTTTACTGTTTATGTGTAATTTACTGTTTTAAGTCAGTGTCACAGTGTCAGACTTCTTTCCTGTCCCTTTTTAAAGCAAATTGCACACTGAATGAAAGTAATCAAACCTCTGGAATGTGTTGGTATGTTTTTCAGGCAATTAGGAATCGTATTTGAAACTTTAACAAAAAACTATTCATGGGAAGGGCAGGATAAGAGAAACAGTCTTCTCAACTACCAGCAGGTTAAAAAAAACCAAGCAAGTTTGAAAATCTGAAATGACAAGATGAGCGAGTTTCTCCAGTTATTATCTTTTCACATTGCTCATAATTCCATACATAGCAAATGTTAATGAGTGAAATTTTTAAAAAATGTGATAGTTTTAAAAGTCAGTCCAAGAATGAATTTGAACTTCAGATATTTTAATCATGCTTTAAAATTACGTAACAAAATTAAAATTCTTTGTAGAATCCTTTGACTTTTAATCCATTCAAAATATTTTAACCAAGTTAAAGATCTTCAGTAAGAACAGCTCATATTTGCACAGACTGCCTCTGAAGCCTTTCTTTTTTTATTTCCAAATTTTTTTATTTTTAATACAACTTTACACTTATTATAAAAACAAATTGTTGACCAGATCTTTCCTTTTACATCCTCTTATTTACATAATCCATTTTACATCATAGCTTGTTTTTCACTTTCAGCTAAATTATTTTCTGCCATTATTTTCCATTTTTTATAATCATTTTTTTCTTAATTATAAACAATAATATCTTCAATTGCCTCTTCAAAAATTGCACCAAATTATCATATCATATTTCTCTATTGGTCTATTTTACTATAAACAATATATATTCTCTAGTTACATTTTGGCATAGAGAGCATTTCTTTCAATTTTTTCTACAATTAACAATATACTATACTTTATTTCTTAATTAGTTGGATAACAATACCAATCATACTACTATTCCCTTTAATCTACTAATGCAGCTCTTTGCCCTCTTCTTCCTCTTTTATCCATTTTCTCTTGGGCTCTTACTACCTTCTTCCACTTTTATTCATTTTTCTTCTTCTTCCCCTTTCTCCTAACTTCTTCTTTTTCATTTTTCTGTTTTTATGGTTGTAAAATCTTTTCTTCAGAGTATTCTGGTACCTTTCCCCAGGGTTTTCCCTGTTCTCCTCCTTTCCTTACTATCTTGTGATTTCTTTTTTGGGGGGGATCTCCTCCTTTGTCAGCTTTTTCTTTGTAACTATAAGTCGCAGTAAAATCATTTGTCTGCATTTTATTTTCAAATTTTCTTTCTTCCACCTTATCTTCTTGCTCCCCATTTTTGCCCAATTCTTAAGTAACTGGTGCAGTATAATTGCTGCTGAAAATCACTAGCTAGTAAGATATCACATTTTCTGATCAATAAAATACTCTAGTTTAAATGCTGAGATAAAACACTATTTCTACAAAGCATGTTCTGCCTAGAAAATAAGTTCTCCAGATCAGCTCAAGCTTAAAAGGTGAGTATTTTTACTAAACTTTCCCAACTTTGTCAAATTTGATAAATATGTTGTTTGCTTTGTTTTATTATTTAAGTAATTACATTAATTTCAAAGTATAGGTAGTTCTATTTGCTCTTGGCTTTCCTTTGTAATATCATTATCAGATTAATGATGTACAGTAACTTCTTTGTGACATTCAGAGGGGGATATGAAATATTGCTTTTACTTTGAACTGGCTTTGTCAAATTATGCTTTAGCTAAGTCTGAACTATGATGTGATGATTTTCTCTTTAGTTTATGTAAAACAGTCTGGAAGAACACCAGGTAGTTTTAAAGAAGGGTTTTGGGTGTGAATGGAGTAAAAAAGCTGAGCAAGATGATTTTTTTTTTGTAGAAACCCTTAAACAGAATCTTAATCCATATCACCTGAGATGTTACAGTTGCTTGATTTTTTTCCACACTAGAAATAATGAAAAGGCTTTGGGATAGATAATAAATTTGGAAGTTGCTATTACAAAATGCATTTGATTAGATTTCAAGCTTCCCTCTGCTTCTAAATGCTTTCAATCCTTTCCAATGGGAGCAGCTCCATTCCATTTTACATCCCAGAAGTAGAATACAACAGGTCATCTACAGAAGTGGGTTCCTACCGCCACCGGTAAGGGTTCGCGTCACGTGTGCTTCTTTCAGGCTTATAGTTTATCTTCCTAAAAGCCTAGAATGCCTTGTAAATAATCCAGGCATTTAATTCATTTTGCCTAAATGAATGGAGAAAATCAATTTTAATTTTATGGTGGTTGTAGCACATCAATTTAACCTGCTTACACACTCTTTCTTTCAGAACTTGCCATTCATATACTCTCCCACATTTTATTGGTACAGTGCACAATTTTGGGATTTTGAAGTAACTGTTCTCAATTAAATGTTTGAGACCAACTAAAATTCTGAATAAGGAATTTCCAATTCTAAATATAGAAAGGATTCAGTTTAAAATAGTGGTGAAAGAATGAGCAGGTCACCAACTTGCAAATCATGAAACTAACTTCCAGAGTCTACATTCTTCTCTTCTGTCATTAGATTTCAAAACATTAAGGAGACATAATTAGGCATAGATGCAAATAAAATGAACACTGTGATGGTATGTAGCAGTTCAGAACTATCTGCCTGTCACAAGGCTTCTTGAGGTTTTGGAGAAGATAATTAAAGAGTTTCTAGTCCAACAGTGGCCCCAAAAGAGGAGGATGGCTGAGAGATATTAATATCAGACCTTTTTCTGCTGTCTAATGTGCTTCTTCTAAAATCACACCAAAACTATTATTTAGTATTTCTTTTTCCTTCCTAGCAACTGCATGAAAATGCAGCCTGAGAGAGAGAAATTCATTGATCATCAGCTAGCAAAAAGACAGCTAAATGTCCTTCCTCCCATCTGCCAATGGTCTCATTAAATGGTGCTTCCCACACCCTGGTAACATCTACTGTATTTGTTGAGATCATATGCAGTTCCCTATCAATTCCCTTATCAGTTCAACTAAACCACCCTTTCTTTGTTCTCATGACATTGTCTCTATTCAATCCCCACTTGCATAAGCCAACTACTGACAAAATCTAGAGTCATTTTGGGTGATTCCAGCTTGGAACTGAGGCTTTACTTCTTTTTCCAACACCATGCTTTCCATGCAGACAATCTATGGTGCCTTAGGGATGAATTTGTGAATGACATATTCGTGGATAACGATCTGCTGGTCCAACAAATATGCTGGGATAATGGCCCTCCCCATCTGTTTCCTGGGCACTGCCTTTCAATGGTTTCTTCAGGAACAAGAAAGATTCAATTCAGGGCAAGTAATGACATTTTTCTCTTTATATATTGGAATATTGAACTTTCAAGAGATTGATAGATCTTCAGTTAGAATCTTGTTATTCAATGTAATAGATTATATGTGTGTGTGTGTTCTCTGTTACTGTTTTATAATGTAGAGCAAATATATGAAGCACATACATACAAATACATAGAACAGAGTTGAAACAATGTATTTACTGTATACCTGATCCAAAATGATTTCCCTGAAAATTTGTCTTAAGGTGGGAAAAGATCCAATAGCACAATAGCTCTGAGAACTGTTCTAAATAGGCTTCTCTACTTTGTATTTCAAATCAGTTTTTCTCATCACAACTTCATATATAAAGTTGAGGAGAGTATTCAACATAGATATATCAATCTTATAACTTTAAGGCAAAATTATTGATCTCCCAGAGATAATCTGATCAATTGGTGTCTAGGTGACACCATCTATGAAATTGTTTCCCAGAACTGTCAACCTCCTGGGTAATAGTGATAAATTATACTATTATAATAAACATTAAAAGTCTAAACAAATCAAAATTAAAGGCAAATAAACAAGAAACATTAAGCATTGTTAACTTCAAAGCACCAACTATGTGTTTAGCTGGTTGCTGATTTTCTTGCTGGTGGGTGCTACAAGATGGGAGGAGACAGGATGACAGAGGAGCCATCAGGAATTGCCTTGAAACTATGAAATCATGTGAAGGCAACACCCTGCTTAGTCTTCCTGAAGAGCAATAAAGACAGACTACAGCAACAACACAGTTAATATCAATATACTTTCTTCCTAACTGTTGGATGGATGGAAAATATATTAATATGGTGGGAAGGATGATTTATTTGCTCTATTCTCTATGGACAGCCTTTTAATAAACATCAGCTATATTTATTTCCAGAGCAGATGCTTCTATTCAATAGAATTCAGTTAAAGGAAAAAGACATATGCAAAATTTGCAGAGCAAAAGGACTCAGACTGGAAGCACTCCTACTCCATTCCCTAAAAGCTGGGGATAATCTCTAAAGCAAAGCTCCTCTGGTTTGAAGCAGAAGATATGGTCAGTGCAGAGTCCTAATTAACTGGCTTTTCTGAAGATCACCAACTGATCTCCCTTCACTTGACAAATTGCATCCTTTACAGAATCCTTCTTTAAAAGAAATGAGCAAGATGGGGAATCTACAGGCTAGCAGATAAAATCTCATATGGCACAATTAAGAAATAAATATTCTGCGGCTTGAACACTTTTGAAAAGTATGCTGATTGGGTAAGGGCCAACTGATTATGTAGCCATTGTTAGGTTCATTGCTTTGAAGGCTGCCATTTCATTTGCAAAACTGGGACAGAAATTACACTGGGTGTCCTCGCTGCTACCAAAACCATGCTATTTTTTCCACATGAGATTGCTTTTTGGTAGCACATTAAGAACAACTATGCTAAAATACCTACTTTGCTATGAACATTAGCATAAACCACACAACTGCATTTTGTGTGCAGCTGTGAGTGAAAAGAAAAAATATCAGAACAGGGATGTTGCTTCTGATGGAACAAATTGAGGGAATCTCCTGGCTCCAGAATTCCATCCAGGTACTCAAGGAGTTGATGTGACTAGAAATACTGTCCTTGGGATTTAGTTGGTCTCCCTGCAATAGTGCCTGCCTTGAGACTACTTTGTATGAGGCTTGTGGGCAGACTGCAGGATCCCCCAAGCTTCTCAAAGAATCAGAGGATTTCAGCAGGTCTTTGGCAGCAGAACTTCTGATTCAGCTGCAAGGCAGGAGAACATTCTGCGGCAAAAACATTAGAGTTGCAAGAATAGCTCTTGCCTTGTCCTGCCTTCCAGCTGAAGACCAAGTATTGTAGCAATTTGTTCACATTTTTCTCTGCTTTCTAAATGGAAGGAACATTTTCATGCACCCAGTGAAAAAGAGGCAGAGTGTGCCAATGAGGACAGAGGGCATGGTGCCAACTGGATGCCTATTATCCTGTCCTCTTTCCCATCAGTTAACCAGAGTATAAATCATGTCACAGAAAGATAATTAAGTCTGCAAATCTGACAGCAGTGAGGACATTCACCCAAAACTAGAAATGTTTCTAAGAGTTTGAGAAATAAAAACAGTGGCTATGAAGAAATGCCCTAAATTACATTTTGAGTATACAGTTGTAATGCATTCACTTAGAGCTGCCTTTCAATGATTTTCAAAAACTAAACTGATATAGAAAGTGACTATGGGAAAGCTCAGAATGAGACTGATGAGGAATACAAAAATATCAAATGGAGAGGATTTGTGGGGTGTGATTGAAATAAAATTTCAGTCTGTGTTGTGTGGCTGTTCATATAGTTTCAACATGCACAATTCTAAGGGCTGGGATTCATCATTTACTCAGCTGAAATTCTAGTTCCACTGAGATCATCTACCACATGGAAAGCTTCCTCCAAATGGCATGCACAAATCTTCAGGTAAGCCATGGAATTTCTTTTTTTCATATTCCTTCTTGTCATGCAGTTGTCTAATTGAACCTTTTGTTGTTTTTTGAAACTCAGTTGATTGGTGGATGGACTAACCACTAAGTAGTAGCCGAAGGAGAGATCTTGTATCTTTTAGCTGCCACCTAGGGGCAGTTGCTGGATAAGTTTGAGAAAGGGATTTGGCTGAGGGGATTAGTATGGATGTTATAACTATTCCAAGAACATTACACAAAGAGAGGAAGTGATGAACCAGGCCCCTGGGATGACTTGAGGCAAATGAACAAAGATGATGCTACAAAGTAGCTGCATACTAATTGCAATGATAAAGCTATAGATTCTCTTCCAATCCCGTTTTAGTTCCTCTTTTCTAATCTATCACTTCAGATGAAGTCATTTTAGGCTTTTACTTACCCGTATTTTTTGGAGTACAGGTGAAACTTGAAAAATTAGAATATCGTGCAAAAGTTCATTTATTTCAGTAATGCAACTTAAAAGGTGAAACTAATATATGAGATAGACTCATTACATGCAAAGCAAGATAGTTCAAGCCATGATTTGTCATAATTGTGATGATTATAGTTTACAGCTCTTGAAAACCCCAAATCCACAATCTCAGAAAATTAGAATATTACATGCAATTAATAAAACAAGGATTGTACATAGAACAATATCAGACCTCTGAAAAGTATAAGCATGCATATGTATTCAGTACTTGGTTTGGGCCCCTTTTGCAGCAATGACTGCCTCAATGTGGCGTGGCATGGAAGCTATCAGCCTGTGGCACTGCTGAGGTGTTATGGAAGACCAGGATGCTTCAAAAGCGGCCTTCAGCTCTTCTGCATTGTTCGGTCTCATGTCTCTCATCTTTCTCTTGGCAATGCCTCATAGATTGTCTATGGCGTTCAGGTAAGGTGAGTTTGCTGGCCAATCAAGCCCAGTAATCCCACGGTCATTGAACCAGGTTTTGGTGCTTTTGGCAGTGTGGGCAGGTGCCAAGTCCTGCTGGAAAATGAAATCAGCATCCCCATAAAGCTCGTCTGCGGAAGGAAGCATGAAGTGCTCCAAAATCTCCTGGTAGACGGCTGTGTTGACCCTGACTTAATGAAGCACAGTAGACCAACACCAGCAGATGACATGGCTCCCCAAATCAACACAGATTGTGGAAACTTCACACTGGACTTCAAGCATCTTGCAGTGTGTGCCTCTCCATTCGCCCTCCACACTCTGGGTCCTTGGTTTCCGAATGAGATGCAAAAGTTGCTCTCATCAGAAAAGAGGACTTTGGACCACTGAGCAACAGACCAAGTCTGTTTTTCTTTAGCCCAGGTAAGACGCTTTTGATGTCGTTTATTGTTCAGGAGCAGCTTCACAAGAGGAATACAACATTTGAAGCCCATGTCCAGGATCTGTCTGTGTGTGGTGACTCTTGATGCACTGACTGCAGCCTCAGTCCACTCCTTGTGAAAGTCCCCAACACTTTTGAATGGCCTTTTCCTGACAATCCTATCCAGGCTGCGCTCATCCCTGCTGCTTGTGCACCCTTTTCTTCCACACTTTTCCCTTCCACATAACTTTCTATTAGTGTGATTTGATACAGCACTTTGGGAACATCCAACTTCTTTTGCAATTACCTTTTGAGGCTTTCCCTCCTTATGGAGGGTGTCAATGATGGTTTTCTGCATAACTGTCAGGTCAGCAGTCTTTCCCATGATTGTGATTCCTACTGAACCAGACTGAGAGACCATTTAAAGGCTCAGGAACCCTTTGCAGGTGTTATGGCTTAATTAGCTGATTAGAGTGGGACACTTTGAGCCTAGAATATTGCACCTTTTCACAATATTCTAATTTTCTGAGATTGTGCATTTGGGGTTTTCATGAGCTGTAATCCATAATCATCACAATTATGACAAATCATGGCTTGAACTATCTTGCTTTGCATGTAATGAGTCTATCTCATATATTAGTTTCACCTTTTAAGTTGCATTATTGAAATAAATGAACTTTTGCACGATATTCTAATTTTTCAAGTTTCACCTGTATAAGATGCACCAAAGTATAAGATGCACCAAGGTTTTGAAGAGGCAAATTTTTAAAAAAGGAGGTAGGTAGATAGAGGGATAGAGAGGGAGAAAGAGAGAGAAATACAGTAGGCAGGTAGGGAGAGAGAGAGAATAGTTAGGTAGTTAGATAAAGAGAGAGAGAGAGAGAGAGAAAGAGAGAAATACAGTAGGTAGGTAGGGAGAGAGAGAGAGGGTAGGTAGGTAGGTAGATGTTTCCAGGTATATTTATCCATGTAATGGAGAAGGAAATCGCTGACAATCTGCAACACCAAAGACTTTGTTTCTGCTGGCACAGCACTTGATCAATGTAATTATTATACTCGGAAAAATATGGTACTTTCTGTGCACTTCTATGTTCTCTAGCATAGAACAGAAAGTAATTCTGGATTTCCAGATAGATGCTAAATGATGCCTGGCTAATTGGTCTGCCTTTTGTGACATCACCTTTTCCATCTATCTTCCAAACTGAACAGTTTTTCACTCTAAAGGGGAAAAAAAGTGCAATAAAATGACTAAAGAACCTTGGATTTGTAATTGTCAATACTGAGGTTAAATGTTGTTGTTAGAAAGTGTAATTGTTTTATTTATTGCAGTTTTATTTATTGCTTTTATGCTGAAAAGTCAGCAGGATAGAATAATTGTGATAGACAGAGAGATAGGTTACAATTTATAGCACCATAAAAATAACAAAAGGTTTTTTTCTAGAGACAAAAAAGGAACAATATTGATGGTTAAGGTACTTGCCATAAACACTCTTCATTTCTTTGTTGTCACCTATTCTTATACTACTCTATCATCTACAGCTCTATTTAAATATGCTAGACATTTCTAGACTTCAAGCACTAGGTGTCATCAGCATTCAGTTTTATACAACAGTAACCCTAATATATAATTGCAGTGCAGATCGTATACAAGCACTTTGGAATAAATCCCAATTCAGGTGCAGGTTTTGCTTAGGCAACTTAGGTTGTTTTAGGTTCATTTAGGTTCATAAATAGTCGCAGTTGATCAGAGTTCATTCTTAGATCAAGTGGAGGAAATGCTTTCAATGTTTTTGTGTGTGTCTTTTTCTGTGGGTCAGTTGTCCCCATAGCTTCAAACCTTTTTAATTTTTACTTATAAACGAGTACATAAATGTCCATGTTGATTGTCACATTTCCCTATAGCTTTTTTGCCTGTGACTTTCCAAACTATCTGTGCAACAGATTCTTACATATACCTACTAAAGAGGTGAGTTCCGCTGAGCTAGTTTTAGTGTCTCCGCTCAAAACTTTGTTGTTTTTCTTGGTCTGTGAAGGTGTGCAGGAAGTGAGACACAAGGTAACTACAATACACTCCATGAGTGAGAAACAGGAAAAACATGTTTGGAACCAGCTGATGAGATTTGTATTTGACAAGGATTAGGCTATGAGCAGGCAACTTGAGGCCTTCCAAAGTTACAGAATTACATTTCTCAGCATTTCTAAGAAGCGTATCCAAAGTGAGGAGGAGGAAGAAGATAATAAATGCCAAAACAGTACATTTCCTGCATTGCCCTGGACTTTCAATATAATACACTCGTCTAATTTCTAGATCAGAAAGTGTCAATTGCCTAGAATAATGTTGGTATGCTTGGAATAAAATGGGTCTTTGATGGTGCTGTGGCAGGAAGCAGAGTGAGCTAAAAATGCAATAAGGTTATTGTGTGGCATCTTCAGAACTAATAAAGCATGTCATTTGACATTACTTTTTGTAGCTTTCAGCCATTTCAGCAGAGGTAAGGAATACAATTCTGTTACAAGTATATACACTATAGAAAGATGGTGATGGATTATAAACTCTGACATCAGAAGCAAATGAAATGTAGAAAATACAGATCTGGACTATTATAGAGTGGTATTAAAGATTTCCCTGCAGAGTTTTGCTGCAACTAACCAGGCTACCTGTCTGGAAATAAAAGTAAATATTCAAATATTTAAGCAGAACAATTACAATGCTAGCCCATAAAGTAAAAATTATGAAACAAACACAATCCTGTTCAATAGGATGCATGCTGAATTTATATACTGTAACATACTTCTTCATTATGGCTGGGAACGTTTTAGACTCCAACTCCCATATCACCAATCCAATATAATAAATTGTCAACAGTGCTGGGAATGGCCATCTAGTTCTTATGGGGGGGAGGGGAAGACAGTTTAAAACAAAAATCTCAATGCTAAGTTTGCATCCCTTCACAATCTACACTCACATATATCGGTGAGTGTCACTACTATTATGGAATTCAATTGTATGTAGTCCAGTCATTTATTTGACACCAAATGAAATGTTGGATATAGTAATAAATGACTTGGTATCCTCTGGTACCTCTTAACCTATTATGAGATGTGGATAAGTAATTCCTTCTCTTTTCTGCATATTTTAGGTTAACCAAAGAAATATTTCATCAGGATACAATACAATTCCATTCCTTAAATATTGTTTCCCTAGACTTCATTGTCACTAACAGTTAAGCTAGCAGAAACTATGTTTCATATATTTAAATGAAAGAATTTGTTTTTCTGAAGTACTAAATAAGCTGAAAAGATTTGAAATGGTTTGCTGCCAAGAAACTAGAGCTTCATCAAAATGCATATATACCACAATTTTAAAAATTGTATTCTTTTCTTTCAATATCAGATATCAATCCATTTTATGGGAGTTTTTAAAAGCTTAATTGACAGACACTGAATTATTGGTTTGTTTGGAAAAAAATAGATTTGAATGAGTTTCACTAACCGTTGTGTTAAGGAGATAATTTATACACAAAAAATTATCAGCTCACTCTGAGAGCTAAAGATGGCAAGTACTGTAGCCCTAGAATGAGGGGAATGATTAGAAGGAAAGATGAAGATTATCTATTGCTTGTATACCAGCACGCTTAAGGAGGGAAGGGAGAAGTGATTGGGAGAAGGGGAATGATCCTAGAGGAGCAAAGCACATCACTTTCAAAAGCTTTAAAACAGATGAAGTTGACTAAATAGCACATTAGGGATTTCAGATTCTGTTTAGTTCAGGTCATTCTTTCCAATTTATTTGTCCATATGTGCTTTGAAAAAGACATACGTGTCAAACTGTACACTATGTGTAGTTGCGGCAAATGAATTTTCCTTCCTCCAAAGAGAATCTTGCTTGTTCAGAACTCTCCCATCACTTTAAAATGCAAGAATACTGGTGTATAATGAAAAGCATTAAAATAAGAATGCAGCCAATTTACTAGATAAAACTATAGAAAAAGTAAGAAACAAATTATCTGGTATAATCAAAACAGAAGCATAGTAAAGATAAAAGGTTTTTTTGCCTAGTTGTGTCTGACTCCAGGGCACAGTACTCATTTTGGTTTCTTGGCTAAGGGAGCCAGCATTGTCCCAAGACAATTCCCTGGTCATGTAGCCAGCATGGCTATAACCAAAGGTGCACAGAACATTGTTTCCTTCCCATCAAAGTGGTACCTATTAATCTACTTCAATTTGCCATGCTTTTTAACGGTTAGAGGGGAAGGAGCAGGGGTAAGTAATGGGTGCTCACCCCATTGTCTCGGGTCTCAAACCTGGCTGTCAGCTCCAGCTGACAAGCTGAAAGTCTTTAACCACTGAACTATTCTGCCCCTATAAATAGGAACATCAATAAAACATACATGAAAGGAAGTTTAGAAACTCTGTTATGTATAAAAGCTTATAATATTAAAAAGAGAGTAAGTCAAATTTAGTTAAACTAAGACCCAAAAAAATGAAATGACAGATATTGTTAAATAAATGATTGATAATGATAATAATAATGTAATATTTGTATTGACATGATAAAAGGAAAATTGGATATAAATTGTAAACAGTGATTAAGAAAGGAGGTCTAGAAACTTTGTTATTAAACATAATTAATTTTTATTTAGAAAGTGTTATAAAGATGTAATGTTGCTGGATGATATTGAAAATAGATAACGGAATGCCATCATGTGGTTTTGCTTTAAATTTTGGAATATTTTATATAAAGGGACGTAAAAACAATCATAGTCATATGAAGATTGAGGTATGATGATAGTAATATATATAAATATATTTGATTTAAAACATATAACTTGATATAAATTGTAGGTGATGATTGTGGAAGGGATGCACGAAAGCTCTTTGTAACCAATTGACACACTCTTTACAATTTGAAATGGAAGATATTTTTGTGGTGTTTGTTGTGTTTTGTCTGTTTGTGTTTATTCAAGAATAAAAAATTATTAATAAAAAAATGTACATGATATAATAAGCTGTGAAGCCATTCAAAAATGTTACAATATTTTATATGCAGACATACAGTAAATTGCTGCTTTTTATCTAGGCATGTACATATATACATTCTTTTTTTCTTCTTCAGAAAATGAAGCTGGAAAACCTATTGTGTGGATTAACTTCTGAATCGTTATTGAATCATAGTATTTTTTGAACTAGTATATAGCTTTCATTTATTGGTTTGACATAGCCATACAGTACTGTAAATGTTTCAAAATCATCCAGAATTACATCTGCCAAAGCATCTCTTACACTGACTGACTTTTATATTAAAACCTCATGCTGACATTTACAAGCTAGAAGCTTCCCACTCCAACAGAAAACAAAGGCTGAGCCCTAGGAAAACAAAAGTCCTCTGTTGGCTGTTTTACAGAGCACCACATGGCTCTGTGCTTGCTTCCCTGCCCCCAAGTGGAGACAGGGAGTGCTGGCAATGCTTTATACAATCATCAAGAGTGGCATGACACTTTCTGAAAGAAAAAAGCTGCTGCTGCCATTGAAAGACTACTCCACTTTGCCTTTCCCCCATGGAGCCTCTTTTGCTCAAGCCATTCCTGTGAACAGCTTTGACCAGGTCCCTCCATCACTTTCCTGATGCAACTCTGGAACAGATGGTGTTCAAGGAGAATGGAAGATTGTTCAAAATCTAAAATGGCCACTGCACACACAGACACATGCAAACCATACATGTGTTGTCTTGAGCATTATCAATCAGGTGGTTTTATCCTCCTTCTATTTATAACAATGTAAACTGGGCATCTACACATTTCATGTTTTGCATACGTGTTAAGGAAAGGTAAACATCCCAGATCAGTCTTAAGCCAAATGTTGAAGAAAAGAAGGAAGGGAGGGAGGGAGATTAGTAGTGTCAATATGCTTAAAACCATACTTATTTTGAATATTTACTTGGTTTGTTTTTCCTAAGAGCACTGAAGAAAATATGTATTTTTTCATCTATGTCCAGCTTTTAGAAATCTTACTGAAATAATCCTGGTTCCTAAATTTTCATCTTAATGGTTCGTTCAAACTGTTTTCGTGGTGGTAAAAACTAGAAATTTGCTAAGAACAAAAATGACCTTTAGGATGCCAAATTGTATTCTCAGTAATGCAAGTTGTTTTTTTTGTCTTCCCAAAATTGATCACTGTTAGCATTCAACCAAATTGAAATGTCCAATTACCACATAAATAGCATAATCCTTCAGATCACCAATTATCTGACTACCAGCAAATAACAGCTGTAAAGCTTTTGGAGGGAGGACAATTTCCAGACAGGAAGTGGATTGGAAGAAATTATAACTCTCTTGAGAGGCTGTTTGGCACAGTGATTAAAAACACACGGCTGGAAACCAGGACACTCTGAATATGAGTCCCACTTAGGTGTGATGTGAGGGGGGGGGGCAGTTCTAGGAAGAAGACAATGGCAAGAAAACTGCACAGACTTGTCTTTTGGGTTGGCACACAAAAGAAACAAAAACCTCTTAAATTCCACCAGTGTGGGCATTCTCACACTTGGGGGGGTGGGTAAGGCAAACCTGTCAGATAGTTTAGCAAAATTGGTCTGCCTAATTTCAGCATGAATGATCAAACACAGTCAAGTATATTCATCTTAATCCTTTTTTCTTCAGTACTCTAATTAAATGTTTCTTGCCTCACTTTCAGGAATACCCAAAGTGTCCTAGGTGTCCTGCTAGGTTGGAATAAGTCCGAGGTGGCGCAGTGGTTAAATGCAGCACTGCAGGCTACTTCAGCTGACTGTAGTTCTGCAGTTCGGCTGTTCAAATCTCACCGGCTCAGGGTTGACTCAGCCTTCCATCCTTCCGAGGTGGGTAAAATGAGGACCCGGATTTAGATTTAGATTTAGATTTTATTGACATTTGTAGGCCGCCCTTTTCCCTGAGGGGACTCAGGGCGGCTCACATAAAATCAGGGAAGGGGAAATGCAGACAATAACAAAGACACATATAATAAAACAGTAACCAACATGCATTCATCATTCGGGAGGGGCAACTATCTTCATCCCCAGGCCTGACGGGCTAGCCAGTTCTTCAAGGCTGTGCGGAAGGCCTGGACGGTGGTGAGGGTACGAATCTCCACGGGGAGTTCGTTCCAAAGGGTCGGGGCGACTACTGAGAAGGCCCTCCTCCTTGTAGTTGCCAGCCGACACTGGCTGGCCGATGGAATACGGAGGAGGCCCAATCTGTATGATCTTATTGGTCGCAGGGAGGTGATTGGCAGAAGGCGGTCTCTCAAGTATCCAGATCCACTACCATGTAGGGCTTTATGGGTGATTAACAGCACCTTGAAGCGCATCTGGAAATCGACAGGTAGCCAGCGCAGCTCGCGGAGGATAGGTGTAATGTGGGTGAACCGCGGTGCACCCACAATCGCTCGCGCGGCTGCGTTCTGTACCAGCTGAAGACGCCGGATGCTCTTCAAGGGCAGCCCCATGTAGAGCACATTGCAGTATTCCAGCCTAGAGGTCACGAGGGCCCGAGTGACTGTTGTGAGTGCCTCCCGATTCAGGTAGGGTCGCAACTGGCGCACCAGGCGAACCTGGGCGAATGCCCCCCTAGCCACAGTCGTCAAATGGTGGTCGAACGATAGCTGTGGATCTAGGAGGACTCCCAAGTTGCGGACCCTCTCTGAGGGGTATAGAGTTTGACCCCCCAGCCTGAGAGATGGAATATTGGTGGAATCCCTGGGAGGGAAACACAACAGCCACTCGGTCTTTTCTGGGTTGAGCACAAGCTTGTTAGCCCTCATCCAGTCCATAACCGCCTCCAGGCCCCGGTTCATCACGTCTGCCGCTTCATTGAGTTGGCACGGGGCGGACAGATACAGTTGAGTATCGTCCGCATATTGATGGTATCTGATCCCGTGCCTGCGGATGATCTCTCCCAGCGGTTTCATGTAGATGTTGAATAGTAGGGGGGATAAGACCGAACCCTGAGGCACCCCATATGTTAGGGGCCTAGGGGACGATCTCTGCCCCCCCACTAACACCGACTGCGACCTGTCTGAGAGGTAGGAAGAGAACCACCGCAGCACGGTGCCTCCCACTCCCACCCCTCGCAGTCGTCGCAGAAGGATACCATGGTCGATGGTATCGAAAGCCGCTGAGAGGTCAAGGAGAACCAGGATGGAGGGAAATCCTCCATCTCTGGCTCTCCAGAGATCATCAGTCAATGCGACCAAAGCGGTTTCTGTGCTGTAACCGGGTCTGAAGCCTGACTGGAAGGGGTCGAGATAGTTTGCTTCCTCCAAGGACCGCTGGAGCTGAAAGGCCACCACCTTCTCAACAACCTTCCCAAGGAAGGGAAGGTTGGAGACTGGACGATAGTTATTAAGGACAGCTGGATCCAAAGATGGCTTCTTTAGGAGGGGTCTCACCACCGCCACTTTCAGTGCGGCGGGGAAGTTCCCCTCCCGAAGAGAGGCGGTCACGACCGCCTGGATCCAGCCTCGTGTCACCTCACTGCTGCTGGTAACCAGCCATGAGGGACACGGGTCCAGTACGCAGGTGGAGGCACTCACAGCCCTCATGGCCTTGTCCACATCCCCGGGGGTAACATCCTGAAACTCAACCCAGAGATGTTCCATCTGATCCTCTTGTGCCTCGGCTGGAACTGCAGGGGTGGAGTCCAAGTCCGACCGAAACCGAGCAATTTTGTCCGCTAAGAATTGGGCATAATCCTCAGCTCTGCCCTGCAAGGGTTCCCCCGCCTCCCTTTTATTTAATAGGGAGCGGGTTATCTTAAACAGGGCGGCTGGGCGGGACTCAGCGGACGCAACCAAGGTGGCTATGTGGGATCTTTTCGCTGCCCTAAGTGCTCTGGTGTATTCCTTGGTGCAGGTGGTTACCATTGCTCGGTTCGATTCGGACTTATTGGACCTCCATCGGTGCTCTAGGCATCTCCTCCGGCGCTTCATCTCCCGGAGTTCCTCGGTAAACCAAGGGGGTCTCCGGGATCCGCCGCCTCGGAGGGGCCGTAGTGGCGCAATCCGGTCGAGGGCCTCTGATGCTGCCGAATGCCAGGCAGCAGCCAAAGTCTCTACCGGATTGTGGGCGAAAGAATCAGGAATGACCCCAAGTTCCGTCTGGAACCTTAATGGTTCCATGAGTCGCCTGGGGCGGAACCACCTGGTCGGTTCCTCCTCCCTACAGTGGGGGTTTGGTCTCTGGAAGTCGAGCCTCAGTAGGCAATGGTCTGACCACGACAGGGGTATGATGTCGTTACCCCTCAGACCAAGATCACAAATCCACTGCTCCGAGAGGAATACGAGGTCGAGCATGTGACCCGCCGAATGGGTTGGGCCCCGAATTACTTGGGTCAAGCCCATGGCTGTCATGGAAGCCATGAACTCCTGCGCCCCATCAGAGTTTTCACCGAGCGAAGGCAAATTGAAGTCCCCCAGGACCATCAACCTAGGGAACTCAATTGCCAGCTCGGCTACCGACTCGAGGAGCGAGGAGAGGGCTGCTGCAACGTTGTTGGGAGGCAGGTACGTTAACAGCAAACCCACTTGACCCTTGAGGTCCAACTTTATCAGCAGAGACTCACACCCGACAAGCTCCGGAGCAGGGACCCTACGAGGAACTAACGACTCCCGGATAACAGCGGCCATACCCCCACCCCTTCCCTGGGCTCTCGGCTGGTGCAGCACCTGAAATCCTTCTGGGCACAGTTCTACAAGGGGGACTCCTCCCTCTGGGCCCAGCCAGGTTTCAGTAATACATGCCAGGTCTGCCCTCTCGTCTAAAATTAAGTCCCGGACGAGAGGAGCTTTATGTACCACAGACCTGGCATTTAGCGACAGCAGCCTGAGTCCAGGGTCCTGATTACTTATTGTTGGGGGCAATATGCTGACTCTGTAAACCGCTTAGAGAGGGCTGAAAGCCCTATGAAGCGGTATATAAGTCTAACTGCTATTGCTATTGCTATTGTTGGCTTCTTCCATTTTTCTCATTCTGGTTTTCATGAAAACAGAAAGGGGATGCTATCTATCTGAGATGCTGCAGTTTCTTTTCAGATTTACTATTTATCTTTATATCCACCTAGTGCCGTAGTCTTGTTAGTGGTGTTGGATTTGTTAAAAAATAGACAACAACAACAGTGGCAGGATGAATGAAGTTTGTTGGCTGCTTTCCCTGCTTGTTTTAAAGAGGTCTTTTCTCTGCCATCTCCCAAAGGCATGGGAAGTTCATTGCCCTGAACTCATTGCAGATGCTTCTGCATCACTGTCATTTGTAGCTGGACAAGGCATACCTTACCCAGGTAAAAATTCACATAACAACTGCCCTCACTACCTGCTCCTGAGAGCAGCCTTCCCTGCTTATGTTTCCTTGTATCAGCTGCTTTGTTGGATTGTTTATATTTCCTTGCTACGTTGAACCTATGTACAACTTCTATTACAAATTAAAAGTAACAGGAACTTTGAATCTATCTTTAATCACCCTCATAGATACCAGTGCACTGGTAAAAGAAAAAAGAAAGAAAGAAACCAGGACACTCTGAATCTGAGTCCCACTTAGGAGTGAAGGGGGGGGGCAGTTCTAGGAAGAAGACAATAGCGAGAAAACTGCAGAGACTTGTCTTTTGGGTTGGCACACAAAAGAAACAAAAACCTCTTAAATTCCACCTTCATGATCCAGTCTAATTGGAATTGTCACATATATACATTTACATTAGTGGAGGACTAGAGAGTAATGTGAAATACCTAGTCAAAGATGCATTTGACACTGAATCTACTTTGATAATAGCAGCTGGTAAAGAAAGCAACTAAAAGATGAGCCTTTCCCACTTGCAGGGGAACAAACCTGTCTTGTCATTATCTTCTTTTTCCAAAGTGTCTCCCTGAGGTTGCTTTCATCTCACCCCCAATCTGTGAAATATATTATCCTTAGTTATACAGGTTTAAAGTGGCATTTTCGACACCATCCAACAGCAGTCTCAAAGTGTATCAAGTCTGTTAGGTTTTATATTCCTTTATCTTGTAAGAGTAGTCTGCAGTAACATGAATGAAAGACAAGAGGGAACATCAATGAAAACAGTAAATTTCATGCTAGTATTTCTGCTGACTCAAGGATCAGCAGAAAAACTTCAATTCAACAATGGTGAAAGCTCTATAATAGCTTGGATTATTATTCCATTTAATAAATAGTATATGTCCTCTTGTCTCTAAAATCCTTCTATCTGCTATGTCTAAAGGTATTTACAGTAGATCCCAGCTTAATTGCTGGAAAATTTAAGGTTTTCCACACTATCATTATTTTCATAAACAAATCCCTCAAAAGGCAGTCTGAAGATAGCCTATTATAAATATTCTGGGGAAAGGAGCAAAGAATCATTACCTAATCTACTTAAAAGGGAAATAAAATTAATTGCTTTTAGTCCTCCTTCAAGATTCATATTATTCATTTGTTCCATCATTTACAAGAAGAAAATAAAGCCCAGGGGTTCCTATGAAGGGGATCAAAATGGCCTGAAGCCCTGGAGCTGTGAGGATTGTGAGGAAAAAGTTCCGGCAAATGGAGAAATAGTCCATTTACAAGCTCCACAGTCTCCTGGTCTTTTTTAAGGGTTCATGTTGTTGCAGTTTCAAATCCACTGCAGTTAATCCAGAAGTAAATCAGCTCAGCTCTCCATTCAAGCAGAACTGGAATCACAGAGGGCTGGAACTGTTTTTGAATTGGCCCCAAATCAATCTTACAACAAATTCTGTTTTTCTTACTCTGGAGAGGGGGGGAATTTACTCAGTCAAGTATTTCTATACAGCGATTTACCTTAGTCTCTTCATCACTCTAATGCCAAATGTAGAGAATGAGCAGCTTTTAAAATTGGCAGAAATGCAGCACAGCAACTATTGAAAAGACAGGAAAACTATATATAATATCCAAGCTCGATAAAGAGCACAATCTACACAGGCGTCACATTTTAGGTAAGAAATCTGAGCAATTAAAAACAACAGAGAAAGGATGCAAGAGTAGAGGTCAATTTAAGCCTATAGTGAGTGGAGGTACAGTTTTGAAATTCAAGTAAAAGATATACAGACAAAAGGTATATTACTAACTAATTAACCACTGCTGGCTCCCTATAGGCAGGAAGAGGGAGGGGAATCAGTGTTTCCATGTAACTGTCTTGTCTTTCTTGATGCTTTTCTCTTCGATCTTGGGGTGAAAAGCATGTGCTCTTCTTAACTTTGCAAGTGTGTGGCAGATAATTCCGAAAAATAAAACTGAATAAAATGGCTCCACCAGAGCTGTTCTAATCTGGAAAATCCAAACCACAGATTCTAAATGCTCCATTGTGAAGTTAACAAGCACACGCTGTGCTTGTTCTTTTGAATTCAGAAGCCCCCTATAATGCTAATTCCTTCAGACAGCCTGTCTCTCCATAAGAGCTTGCAGAAAGTAGTAATAGCTTCTCCACTTCCCTGGAAAGATTCTGAGAATGCCAATTGAATAACATGTGACACACCAAATCTACTAGAATATTCATAAGGCAACATAAATCAAATCACAACAGCCTCTACCTTAAGAACTACCTGTCACGTTCTTGCCTTCTTGAAACTGTAGCTGGCATAATGTAGAGCTTACCATAAATAATACCAGCTACAAGGATTTTCAGCATTTGCCTTATTTTACTGCTGCTGGACACAAGGATCAACCTGGTGGCACTTTGTTGCTAAGTAAATTAACTTCTTATCTGAAATTAAGTTAGGAAGTGAAATATGATATTCATTGAAATGTCTTGAGCAAGACTTTATCTCTTCGTTTTGTTTCCCATACAACATAGTTGTGAGGAGAATATGAGATGACACAACATACAGTTCCCTGGTGAAGAATGGGATATAAAAATTACAAATTAATTAAAAAAATACACTTTGAGGTATTACTATACTAAAGCTTTAACTGAAAACACTTATGCAGGAGCACTTGGAACATACAAGAATTCGCACTGCATCTCTGGATTCATTTGTTCTCATCTGTTTAATAACTGAGCTAATTTCTTGGTTTAGCTACAATACAAAATGAAGGGGAAAAGCAATTTTTCTGTTTGTAGTTCAGCAAAATTTGTGGGTGGATGTTTTTGCCCTTGGTAGGAACACTTGCATTACTGTCTTCCAGCTTCCAGGTTTCAGCTAACACTGGATTTAGTTCTCAGATTCTGAAAGGGAAACGATGAATCAAACTGAACAAAATAGAACAGAGAAGGTACCTAGGAGGTCTTCTAGTCCAACCCTCTGCTCAAGCAAGAGACCCTGAACTATATCCGACAAATGGTTGTCCAATCTCCTCTTCAAAGCCTCCATGTTGGAGTGCCCACTACTTCTGAAGGCAAACCGTTGCACTGGTTAATTGTTCTCACTGTCAAAAATTTCTCCTTAGTTTTAGGTTGCTTCTCTTGCAGTATTCCAAGTGTTGTCTTACCAAAGGCATTATGAAGCAGTATTAACGTGATCTTGATAATATCCCTCTATTAATGCAAACTAGGATTGCATTATGTTTTTTTTGGCGACTGTAGCACATTGCTGGCTCATATTTAAATGACTATTCACTAGGACTCCAAGGTCCTTTTGCAGTTACTGCTGTTGAGCCAAGTTTCACCTAATCTGTACCTCTACATGTGTTTTTTTCTTGCCTAAGTGTAAAACCTTACTTTTCTCTCCATTGAATTTTATTTTGTAAAATAGAGCCCAGTGTTCAAGTCTGTCGAGATCAATCTCGATCTTCTGTCTAACTTCTGGTTATTCCTGCCAGCTTGCAAATTTTGACTCTTCTATTCCCTCATCTAAATTGTTTATGAAAATATTGAAGAATACAGGGCCTAAAACAGAACCTTGGAAAATCTCACTACTTACTTCCCTCCATATAGATGTAGTTTCATTAAGGACGTCATACATTGAATGTGGTTTGTCAAATCAGTTACAAATCCATCTAGAGGTGATGCTGTCTATCCCACATTTTTCTAGTTTACCAAGAAGTAAGCTAGAAAAGTAAACTTGTGGTCTACTATGTCAAATGCCTTACTGAAATCCAAGTATACAATGTCCACAGCATTTTGCTGATCCACTAATTTAGTCACTTTGTCAAAGAATGAAATAAGATGACAATAAGATGAAATAAGATGGCATGACAAGCCCATGTTGGCTTCCTTCTACAGGTAGGTGTTTGCAGTTTTGTTGCTTGATTATCTTTTCCAGGATCTTCCCAGGCATTGATGTCAGACTGTTTGGTCTGTAGTTTCCTGAATCTGCTTTTTCCCGCTTTTTGGAAGGTGGAAACCACACCAGATCTTTTCCTCTCCTCTGGTAGTTCCCTGATGCTCCAAGATCTTTGAAATATAAGGTTCAATGGTTCTAAGATGACATCTGCCAGCTCCTTCAAAACTCTGGGATGTAATGAATGATTTAAATTTGTCAAATCATGGTGATTTGAATTTGTCTAGAGTGGATAGGTATTCTCTTACTATTTTCTTGCCTATTTCAATTAGTATTCCTAGTCTGTCTTCTACAGTTTTGGGTAGGTTGGGCATTTTTGTTTTGTTTTGTTTCCTACATCTCCTACTTTGTATCTGAGTTTTTCTTCCTTCTCATTGCTCTGCACCTCCTTGTTTGAGTGGTGGTCTTGGCATTTATACTTGGTATTAGATCCTAAAGATCCTAAGGATTGCTTGCTGATGACTTGTTGCCTTTAGAAATCCCCTCCAGAGCAATGGCTGAGATATTCTTGCATTTACCAGACAAATGCATATTATACCAAGCAGTTCAGAACTTTTTGAACCATGCTGTATTACAACTATTATTGCACAATAGCATGTACAAGGAAGCGAGTTTGGTGTAGTGATTAAGGCACCAGGCTAGAAACCAGAAGACTGTGAATTCAAGTCTCACCTTAGACATGAAAGCTAGCTGGATGACTTTGAGCCAGTCACCTACTCTCAGACCAGCCACAACACAGGTTGTTGTTGGGGGGAGAAAAGGAGGAGGAGGAAGCAGTATTATGTATGCTTGCTACATTGTGTTACTTATAAATAATAAAGGAGGGATAAAAATCTAATAAATAAAATAAGGAAACTGAGGTGAAATTGACAAGACTCTGTTGATCTGATCTTCAGCAATGCCCCAATCCATGATCAAGGAGTAGAGCTAAGCATTTTTTTCTTGCTTTAAATGTGAAGTGGAGAGGGGTGAAAATGGAATTATAGTTACTGAAGTATTGCCTTTTTTATCCATTTATTTTTTTATTGCAATAGCTTACAAATATTGTCAAATAAACAAAGAATTAATAAACATTTGCCATCTTGTTTCTGATACATGCCTGGTATCAGGCATTGTTTTAAAACTTCTACCCTTTCAGCCACTATTGTGACTGTGGAAGATCTGGGGAAAATGTTTGGCTGAAAGATTGATGACACAGTATCATGCTGGCTTCACAGTTGTCAATGGAATTTTTGGTATAGAAGAAATGTTAGCTTAATAGCCTGTCAGCTTTAACACACACATCCGCCCCATAAATGTGGAGGACAAAGGATTAATTTACCACAAAGTCTCCATTTAAGAATCCTTAAAACAAAGGGTTTTTTTGTGACTTTCCAAATTCATTCATAGAACATTCTAAAATTGGTATTTTCATTGCCAGGCATCACAAAACCTTCACATTTGAGGGTTGTGGTTTAAGATAAGATGGGATGATTTGATGCTAAAATAAATTGAGGTTTTTACTGACACTTCAAGGAGGGTTGTTTTTATTTATTTTCTTCCTGACATTTGAAAAATCACTTACCCTAAATATCTGAGGGACTGTAGATATTGAGACTCTAGAAGGAATGCAGAGAAGAACAACCAAGATAATTAGGAGACTGGAGAAACATACAAAGAACAGTTGCAGGAATTGGGTAGGTCTAGTTTAATGAAAAGAAGGACTAAGGGTGACATGATAGGAGTGTTACAATAGCTAAGGGGCTGCCACAAAGAAGAGGGGTAAACATATTCTCTTAAGCATCTGAAGGCAGAAGCAGCATTGATGGAAACTAATCAAGGAAATATCCAACCTAGAACTAACAAATTTCCTTATAGTTAGAACAATGAATCAGTGGAACGGCTTGCTTCCAAAAGTTATCAGTGCTCCTACACTGGATGTTTTTAAGAAACTGGACAACCATTTGTCTGAAATGGTATAGGCCAGGGCAGTGGTGGGATTCATTTTTTTTTTACTACTGGTTCTGTGGGCGTGGCATGGTGGGTATGTCAGGGGAAGGATACTGCAAAATCCCCATTCCCTCTCCACCCCATTAACCTGCTTCCCAGCTCTATTCTGTTCACTGCAACAAAGGATCAGCTGGGAGACAGAGGGGGTGGGGCCAGCCTATTTGCCGGTTCTTCGAAATACTCAAAATTTCTGCTACTCCAGAACCTGTCAGAACTGCCTGAATACCACCTCTGGGCCAGGGTCTCCTGCTTGAGCAGAGGTTGGACTAGAACACCTCTATGGTCCCTTCCAACTCTTGTTATAGTTATCTCTGCTCATCTGGTGTGCCAGGTCCCATCAATTACAGAATGTCATCACATGAGAACCACAAAGCATACCTACTCCGTTGCAATTCCTACCCTCTGGAATAATGTCCTCCCAAGAGGTTTTTATGGCTCCACCTTTAAGACTAAAACATTTGAAGACCTGGTTGTTATCCCACGTCTTGGAGACTGGGAGACTGCGCAGTCAGTTATATATTGCTATCTATCTATCTATCTATCTATCTATCTATCTATCTATCATCAATCAATCAATCAATCATCTATCTATCTATCTATCTATCTATCTATCTATCTATCTATCTATCTATCTATCTATCTATCTATCTATCATCTATCATCTATTTCTTTATATAAGAGAGAGAGAGGGAGTGTGTGTGTAAATGTCTGTGCATGAATGTTCTTACGTCATACATGCGACCGCTGAGGAGAGGTTGTTCTCCTCACCCCACCCCAATCTGGGAAAGCCAAGGAGAAGCCATAACTTCCGGGTATCCACCGATGACGTTTAAGTTTGAGAAGCGTGGAACGAGGGGCGGAGAGTCAGAGGGAGAGGCTGCGGAGGAAAGGCGGGTCTTTTTGCCAGATGGCGCCGATGCTGAATGGAATCCTGGGCGGAGCTTAAGAAGTCGAGGGGCGTGGCTTTGTGAAGGCATGTGCTGTGGTGGGGGGCGGCTGTGTTTCTTTCCATTTGCTTTCCTAGCGCGCGTTCCTTCCCAGCGGGTCCGTCGGACGGAGGTGGGATGCGGCAGACTAATCCGGGGAGGGTGGACTAATGTGCTCTTTGCTTCCCTTCGGGGGACGCGGTGGGAGTCCCTGGCCTTGCCACCTGTTGGGACTGCTCTGGAAGAGCGGAGGTGCAGGCAGCGGGCGGGAGAGGGGTTCTTGCAGCTCCTCTGACCCGGAGTGCGTTTTGTGCTTCCTTAAGGGCAAAGCCAATGCTCGAGCTTTCTAAACATTTTGCAGGGAGCGTTGCCTGACTCTTGAGTTAGCGCCTTTCTTCCCCGCTGGCGAAATACCGCAGGCGCCGCGCTGGCCAATTCTTACCACTCCCCGTCGGCGAGGGATGAGTTGTGCCTGGAGTTTGCACAGTTTCATCGTGCGCTGGCAAAGGGCGGGATCTAAGTTTGGTTTGGCAGGGGCTTCGCCGCTGTTTCGCTTTCTGTAGCCCCGAGAGATAGACCGGCCTCTTCTGCTTTTTCCCTCTCCCATCCGCTTAAAATCTAAAGGCAAAAGTAGATCTTAAGGCGGCTTTCCACAGCCTGATGTGTTCCAGATGTATTGGACTATATTTCCCATATTCTCCAGGGGACCCGGCTCTGAAGGCAGGACAGCGAGCCTTGGGAAGATAGCACGATCCTAACGATCGGAATGATTGCCTGGAGCTGCTTAGCTGTTCTCACATTCTGCCTCAAGTCTGTCACTGCAATTCTAAAAGTAGCTTTTTAAATCACGGCTCTGCCTGTTCCTGATGGGATGCTGTTTTATCAAACTGCTTTGATACTATTATATACAGTGCCAATAATAGTACATGGGGGAAGTGTTATTAATTGTAATAAGAAATTTGAGAAAAAGACAATGACTTGCATCCAGCGTGATCCAGGATGAAATAGCAGAACCAAGACAGACATTTAAAAATTCCTCCCTGGATAATCCCAGTGCTCTAACCCAATTCAGAAGCCTTTTTCCTTACAATTCTGGAGTTATTTCAGTCATAACTATGTACTAGGAATCATTCACAAAATACTGTTGATAAAACATCCTGACATTGAGAAATGAATGAGCTATAGTATGCTGTTTAATAATTTGATATTAGATGCTTTGGCTTTTTTTCTTGGTGTGTTTTGCTTTAAACGTTATATTAAAAAAAAACAGTATTACCTAGCAAACCATGCAGAAATTTATTGACATTTATATAACCATGAGTAATGTATAGCTAGGCATGCAGACTTAAAATTTCTATACTAGTTCAGAGCATATTAACATCCTCTCCCGTACATTGTGGTCTTTTTGAATTAAATTCATCCACTTTTTGTCCATGCTTTGTCTGTTGCATCATTTCCTTGAAGTTATGGCACTTTTAGCTAAGGTCCATCTAGTTATTTTACATGTAGTTATTTTGCTATCAGGAGTATGAGCTTTGAAGAAGATGTTTCAAGAGTCTTCTGATACTGCACTAAAGCCTCTTTGCAATATATATTAAAGTTCTGAAAAATAAAGGTGTGATACAAATCTAATAAATAATTTTCTGTCTGAATTGATCTTCTAAATGTAGCATTAAATTCTGCATTGGGACTATTGCTTATCCTGGTCACCTCACAGTACAGAGTATCTTCCAGTATTTGTACATGCTGAAGTATAATTTGAATAGACCCCCTCCCCCAATGCTTTCTTTGATTGTTGCAGTTGGAAAAGGCTGTTCCTGTTCCTGCAAGATACTTATATTTGTTTGTTGTATTTTTTATGCATTGTGCCGATAACTAGCTCAGATTGCTTATCTACTTAGAAAACTTTGAACTGCTAGTAACTGCTGACATAAGCTATCCATTTAGCTATCTAAATTGCAGTACAGATTGAATCTATATAAAGAATGATCCTTGGGCTCATGGCAAATCTATATGTAGCATAGCAAAGCAAGTGTCCCTGTGTTAACTGGGCACAAAGAGCATACAATTGTATCTTTAGGATGGGCTATTATGATCTCCCTGTTTTATAATCTGGGCCAGTTCTTAACTAAATCCTGGGTTTTAGGACATGTTGGTTGCCTTTAGAAGAATGTCTGAGTATTGGATCAGCCGTGATTTTCTTAAAGAGTACATGGGTTTATCTGAATTATTTAGTCATGGAACCAAGTATATGGTGTTTGCTATTCGATTGGGGCATGCTTGAGGCCAGATTCCATGTGTTGGATCAGTACTATGTAATGTTAATATGTTAAGTCATCCTGCTTACTAAGCTGCCATTTTGTAAGAGAATCTACTATAGATTCTTAATATTCTAAAGGTGCCCATCAGTTTGCAAAATTGGGGATTTCTGTTCTCTTTTGTTCTGTCTGAAAGGCACAAAAATCATGGGTTTGGGTTTTTTTTTAGATAACCATTCTGTATAGCAATAACATAAAGTCCTTTTCTAACTGATAAATAGTCTTTATGTTTTCTTTCTAGTTTTTTTTTTATTTCAGGCTTTAAAATATTCAGGAATTTTATCAGGCATCCAAAACATCATGTTGTTGCTTGTGGTTAATTCTTTGCTTCTTGCTTTCTTTTTATCCAGGCTTGGTCTCACAAGGATTCAGCAGCTGATTGTATAACTTTTGAAGACATGCTGTCCCCATTACCTTCTCTTTGCTGAGAGTATGTGTTACAAGGTAAGGAAAAAGGGAGAGCTTCCCCTTCTTTTGGTATCTTTGTAATACTGCATTTAAAGTCAAAAACATTGGCTTTGAAATCACATTCAAATATTTAACTATTTCAAATATTTAAATTTCAACCCATGTAAGAAGCCTAGACTGAATGCAATAATAATCTGCAGGTGGAACGTCTATAAAAGTTGAATAATGGCCATGACATTTCACTGAATGTGACTATGTAACATAGCATTTAGTAAAAAATATATCCCCCCCCTTTAAATGGAAATTTTTCACACAGAAATATGCATCCAAAGCAGTTATCTGCCCCATGACAATAATCAAATTGTTAAGAATCTTCTGAAATTACTAACATAGAACTAAAGTTAAAAACTCCAAATGAATGAGTGAGATTACATCTATCTCCCATTTCTCAAGATGAAATTCCATTTCTAAGGAGATGATTTGAATTATTGCAAACTTGAGAATGTTCTGAATGTGAGATATTATTTTCCTTACTGGTCCTATATTGGCTACTGTTCTGTTGGCACCCACCAACTGTATCTGCTTTTAGAAGAACTAATCAATATTAGCTTAGTAATCACAATTATTAAACAACCATCTCTCTTGTTTTTGTCATCTCTATAATATTTTCTTGCAATTAATAAATGCATGTCATAGTTATTTCTTGCAATTAATAATAAATGCATGTCACTTATGGTTTGTGTGTACATCAGTCGATTTCAAAAACTATCAAATCTGTACTTACTCAAACATGTAATGTTAAAAATGATAATATAACCAATAAAAACCAAGTTGTCTTGAAAAAGCAGTAAAACATAAACTTCTATATTCCCCAAAGGGACTCGTCATGTTCCCTAATCCAGGACTTTGGGAATGAGCCTGGTCTTCAAGGCTCACTGAAAACAAGGTCAGGGTAAGGGCCATTCAAACTGCTCTAAGAACAAGGTGGTTCTGTGTGTAATTCTTCTTTTTATGCACTATTTAAGATATTTTAGGGGTTCTTTGGGAGTTTTCTGAGAATAAAGAAAACCCTTTTACTATACAGGTATTTCTCAATTTACAACCACAATTGAGCCCAAAATTTTCATTGCTAAGCGAGGCAGTTGTTGAGTGAGTTGCATCTCATTTTACGACCTTTTTTGGCAGTTGTTAAAGGGATCATTGCAGTTGTTGAGGGAATTGTGCAGTTGTTAAGCAAATCTGGCTTATCCCATTGACTTTGCTGGTCAGAAGCCAGTTGTAAAAGTTGCAAGTAGTGATCACATGACCCTGTGACAGTGCAATTGTCATAAATACATGCCAGGTGCCAAGTGCCCGAATTTTTATCACTTAATCATGGGGATGCTGCAATTGTGGTAAGTGTGAAAAACTGTTATAAGTTACTTTTTTCAGTGGCATTATAACTACTGTGTTTCCCTGAAAATAAGACAAGGTCTTATTTTCTTTTGACCCCCAAAATATGGCCTGGGCCTTATCATGGGGAGGAGGTTATTATTTTAGGATTGCGAGGGAGCTCCCGAAGAGCCGGGCACAATCTCAGGGGCGAATGGCTGTGTTGTGCTGTCGTAACTGCCTAGCAACCCCCTTCTCCAGCCAAGCAGTGCGCCACTCACCGATCTAGCGGTATCCCAAAAGTGCCAAGCCACGGGAGTCGGAGGGGGGAATAGGCACTCGTGCAGCTTGCCACCTTCGGCATACCGCTAGATTGGTGAGTGGCGCTCTGCCCGGCTGGAGAGGGGGGTTGCACGAGCGCTTGTTCCACCTTCCGCTCGCGCACCTCCCAGCCTCACCACAACCTGGGCCAGTTCTCTCTGCAGGACCAGGGTGCCGGCGTCACCATTCCAGCACAGAGGATGGTTTCTGCAGCTTCCAAATCCTGGAAGCCTGCTGCCAAGTCTTCCGGCAGCCGGCCCACAACCATAGAGCGCACTCCCAGAGTGGCAGCAGACTTCCGGGGTTTGCAAGCTGCAGAAGAAGCTATCCGCAGTGCTGGGATGGCAGCAGCATTGTTGTTGTCATCCTGGCCCTGCAGGGAGAGGTGACCCAGGTCATGATGAGGCTGGGAGGTGCACAAGTGGTGGGGAGTGCGGAACAGGCACTCATGCAACCCCACTCTCCAGCCTGGCAGAGCACCACTCACTGACCTATCGGTATCCCAAAGGCATCAAGCCACGCGAGTGCCTATTCCCCCAGCTCCCGCAGTTTGGCGCCTTCAGGATACCGCTAGGTCAGTGAGTGGTGCTCTGCCTGGCCGGAGGAGGTGCATTGTCCAAGCGGCTTATTTTCGGGGAGGGCTTATATGTTTGCTCACCCCAAAAATCTGGCATGACCTTAATTTCAGGGCATGTCACATTTTCGGGGAAATATTATATGAACTGTCTCAAAATGGATGACTGTAAGTCAAGGACTACTTGGGGGCCTTTTCTAGCTCTATTGTTATAGTACAGTGATGGTTAACCTTTTTGTGCCAAACCTGAAGCGCGCGCGCCCGTGCACCAGAACCCAAAAGAGAGCAGCTGGCTGATGTGCGTGTGCGCACCATTGCCAGCTGCTCTTCCGGGTTGCATTGCATGCATGTGCACTGGCCAACTGCTCTCTTCTGGGTTCTGGTGCGTGCGTGCCAGCCAGCTCAACCAGCACATGTACGCAATGGAAGAGCAGTTGGCGACTGTGCGCGTACCTACAGAGACGACTCTGCGTGCCACCTCTGGCACACATGCCATAGGTTCACCATCACAGTTATAGTAGTTTAATGGGGAGTACTTGAAAGCTAGTTGAAAAGCCAACAAGCCTTCCTTGCATGAAGAACTCCATTGAGTCTAACTCATATAGTTTCATGGTTACTTTTTCTTCATGGAACAGAATCAGAAATAAAGAGAGTCCAGTGATAATGTGACTAAGCAGGCTTTTCATTGTTAATATTATCCTAGAGAAATTTGGTTTTTCTCTGTACTTCCATTCAAAACAGTTTCTCTCCTCCCACATACATCTGGTGTTTGTAGCTGTGAGGCCTGTTTTTCAGAAGCCAGTTTATTTTTGTATTGAGATATTTGAGAGATCCTTGCTGCAAATCAGTGCTAAGAAAATGATACTTTATCAAATGTTTTAAAGTGGTTTTAAACATAGGGGAGCAGGGAGAAATGTTGAAAGGTGTATTGTATACTTTGGTTGCATACCGTAATTTATAGTTCAGTCCAACAGTGAAGTAAGCTTCAGTTTACAACAGTTTTGCAAAATACAATCTTTTCTTTCAATTTTTGTATATAAAAATTACAACTATTTTTAATTTAACAGAACACTATCGTGGACTGCGTTGTATCATTGGCCAGAGGGAGTAGATGCGGATAGAAAAATTAAGGTATTCGCAAGATAAGGCGTGAGAAAATGTGACTAGAGAGGAGCTGCTTGTTGCAATTTGTAGAGGATACACAAAATGGTCTTGGGGGACCAAAGGGGGGCCACCCAGATAACAATCAGGCAAGAGTGGCTTAAGTCCATTTTAACAAATTAATTTGAGAAAACATCTCATCCAGGCCCCTTTCTAATTCATGTGAAGATAAATTGAGGGAAAGCACATTCAAGATTCTTCTACTATCATTGTCCCAATAAAAGTAGTTTTAGACTTACATGGCATTGATTTTTTAGCATGGTGTACCCTTTAGAACGGTCAAGTATTTCATTCCGCTAAGAAGCATCAAAGGTTCTTTCAGAGCATTTTTTTCCAATGTCATATTAAAATATTTGGTGCACTGCCATAATAAGGAAAAAGTTGTGGCCTCCAAAAGCTAACACACCCTTTTTTCAAATATATAAACATTATAAAACATTTTTGTTAGAACGTCAATGTCTGTGACAATACTTCCTCTAGTTTGTTTGCATTTTGGTGTGCAAGACTAGAGAAATGCAGCAGTAGTTCCTCTTCAGGGAACCAGACATTATACTATTCACAAAATGTAATATCTTTATTTTCTGATGACTTCAGGTTAGGAATATGCTTTATAAAATACTGGGAGAAACAGTTTTAAAAGGTGAGACTTTTATCTATCTTAGGTTCTCTTATCTGAGTGCTTTGAGACTGTTGCTTCAGTGCTGTTCTTAGCTTTCCTTGTACAGAAGCTCCCTGATTGATCTGAGCCCTTTATCCAATTCTTATCCCACCTGGTTAGATTGGACCACTATATCACTTGTCTTAGACAAATTGGGCTTCCATCTGGTACAAATAAGAAGCAGTAAGGGGTGAAAATATGAGCAAGACGCTATTTTTCATGAGGCCATATTTGCATGCAAAGCACTTCGCTGGAATGAAAAAAAAAAGTGCAGTGTGCGAATGCTCTGAAGTAAACTCTTACTTTGCATTGTAAAAGATGATTGGGTCCTTTCCTTTCATTAGTGTCAATTCCTGCATCACCCAGCCTTTTATATCTGAACTGTGTGAGACTTCAGAAACTTTGATTAATCAGTGTGAATTGTGCTTCATGTCAACCATTTATCTATGCATGTGTGTTTATTTCTTCTGGAAATGTTCAGCCATGTTGAACGGTATCTTTGGGCTACTGCTGAGACAGTTCTCAGAATATTTTAGGACATTTAATATCTCCGTCTCCTTTCCAGTCATCAATTTTTTGACACATTCCATATTTATAATATTTAGAGGATATCATATCAAACTAGTTTATAAGGTTGGAATTGTAGTGATAATACATCCAGTGGTTGCCATATTGGACTGACTGGGCCACATAACATAGCAATTCTGTGAGTGAGCATAAGATCCATAATTAATTAATAATTGCTTCTCTAATACTCCCACCCAGTATTGTTTTGGTAACTGTCTAGTCCAGCGATGGAGAACCTTTTTTAGTTCATGTGCCATAAAGGGGGGAAGCACAGGGGGGGTCATGCGTGGGTGTGCCACACCTATAATGCAACACGTGACCCCCCCAGTGCGCATGCGCACAAGAGGTGCTCCCCCCATTTTTTGCATGCTTTTTTCGCCCTCCCCAGGCTCCAGAGGCTTTATAGGAACCTGAGGAGGGTGAAAACAACTTCCCCTGCCCCCCCCCAAGGCTCTCCAGAGGCTTCAGGGCTTGCTCATAGCATCGTTTTTAGTCCTCCGGAGGCTTCAGAGAAGCCTCCTGAAGGTCCCTGAAGCCTCCAGAGGGCTTATACCGACCCTACGAGCAAACCGGAAGTCCGTTCCCGAACTTTTAGTTTGCCCGTAGGGCTGGTTTTTTGCGCTCCAGATGCTTCAGGGAAGCTCCTGAAGCCTCCGGAGAGCCTCTGGGGGGGGGGAGGCTCTTTTCGCCCTCCCCAAAGTCCAAGAGAGTGAAAAATGGCTTTAAAAAAGGCTGAACTCAGCTGGCCAGCACGCACATGCGCACTGGCCAGCTGACAGGGCAACATCTCGCGTATCCTGACAAATGGCTCTGCATGCCACAGGTTTGCCATCCCAGGTCTAGTCATTCAGCTGTGATTCACATTAATGATGCAACTCTGATCTTGGTGCAGTTTAAGTGATTAGATGTCTAGGCATGCCAGCTCTGTTCCCTGCCTGGCTATGGAATGTCACTTCCCATTCTCCATCCCCTCATGGTTGTCTCTCTTGTTGATGAAAATTAGCAGGGAGGGAGATGATTTGTATTTCTTGTATTTAAGTTAATGTGAAATTATACATATTGCATTACAAATCTGATATAACTCATTATCTATTGAAGGGTCCCTGGTGCTCTCTGAGTTGCTTGTTTTCTTGCAAATGTTTCATTACCCTAATTAAGATAACATCATCAGTGCTAGTAAGGAGTGCTGTTTGCTGTCATTTTATATTATGGTGTCTATAAACTGACATCAAACAGCACTCTTTACTAGTACTGATGATGTTACCTAGTTAGGGTAATGAAAACTTTGCAAGAAAGCAAGAAAGCTCAGAGAGCACCAAGGACCCTCATTTCAACCCTGAGCTATAAATATTATCGTTTATTGGTATCATTATCTATTATAATACAGCTCTGGAATTTATTAGTATTAAGTTTCCCTCCCATCTCCCCTGCCCTTTTTTAAAAACATAGATTACCAGAGACTGTAAACCCTCAGTAAAGATAAATTTGCTTGGTTTCTGGCTTTTGTTTTTTGTTCTGATATAGGATCAATAGCTCCACTGGCAACTGGAAATGCAATTGCATTTTGCAAATGCTGCTACAGTAAAAAAATTGTTACTGTTGTTTCAGTGTGGGTTTCTGCAGTAGTAGTTGTTTACGTAAAGAAGGTAGCTCAAATGTTGAAACTTAAATTTAGCAGGGAATTTAAACCTTGAAAAGTTTGAAATCAATCAGGTGATTTCTAGGAACATTATTCAGGTTTGCTGGCTGGAATAGCTACTTGTCCAGAGAGAAAAAAAAATAGCAGTGAAGAAAATAAATTGCTTCACACCCTCCATATTCAATAGGGCACGACTGACAGCACTAGTTCTTGGTATGCCACAATGAATTGCATGTGTTCAAATATATGCTGATGTATTGCGATTTTACCCACATGTCAATAGAGTCCTTTATTTCCATGCAAGAGACAAGGTTCAGTGGAAGCTTTTCTCTGCAATAAGGGAGGAACGGAGAACATTCTTGCATAGTTTGCAATATTTCTTGGCAACGTCTTCCATACTATTCTGGAAAGCATAGCTCAGTGCACATCTCAGAAGACTGTCTCATTTTCTCCAAGCAGGAGTTTCCTGTGATCAGACTGCTGTTTATAGGAACTCCAGATGTAATGTCATTGGACCTTACTGTTAGAGTTGAGAGCTTAGATGCTTTCCTGTCCAAGTGTAGTTTTGAACTATAACTTCATTCCCAGACAGTATGGTCAGCTTGTTACAAGAATTACAAAGCCTGCTGCCCAATGCATCTCAGAACAGTGGTGAAATTCAAATTTTTTTACTGCCGGTTCTGTGGTTGTGCCTTGGTGGGCATGGCTTGGTGGGCGTGGCAGGGGAAGGATACTGTAAAATCTCCATTCCCACCACACTCTGGGGCCAGCCAGAGGTGACATTTGCCGGTTCTCTGAACTATTCAAAATTTTCTCTACCGGTTCACCAGAACCTGCTGGATTTCACCCCTGTCTCAGAGGCACCGTAGTTATGTTAATGTCACTAGACCAAATGGAAATTAGTGGTATCTTCATACTGATTCTATCAAGCTGCCGAACAGCAGAATTCACAGTGTTTTGAATTGGCTGCTCTAAAGGAATGGAAGGATAGGCTATTACTTTTTAACAATTATAGCTGGGAAAAGTCCACAATAAATACACGACCCTTGATCTTGTGTAAACAGCCTACAAGCAAAGAGTTCAAAGTCCTTATCTGGAGGCTCTTTCTCTAAATCTTCGAAGTTTGTGTAAATCTTAATTGCAATGAATAAGATCAACTATCCAGTATGTTTTGTCAGAAATCACAAGGTGATGTTTCCGAACCTCTGCTTAATATCAACATAAATGCAATCTCGAAAAGTATCTTTTATGTGATATTAATTCATATGTTCTTGATTCCAGTTTGGTTTGTTAAGAAATGTTCCTTGAGCTCTCAAGCCAATTCTTTTTTTTCCAACTTGCAAATGGCTAAACTTTCAAATATTCTTTCTATTCAGATGTAAACCTTTAATTGTAAATAGTTGCCCTGTGTGCAGTTCCCTTGAATACTTAATTCAATGTGTATCTCTTATTTGGATTTTGAGACCTTTCGGTTACAATATTTTGCTACACTGCTTGTTTTTTGTGACACAGTAATTTCAAGCATTATAATATGACGTTTATATGTAACACTGGAAGACTTACCTAGATTCCCGAATGTCTAAAAAGGCCTAATCACGATTGTGCATTGAATTATCTTCTGTTTAAGCAAGAGTCAACTTGCATCTTCTGTGTTAACAAACATTATTATTATTATCCAGTTCCTTCCTGTTCTTGACAAACATGAGTGGAGGCTATTGCTGTGTCACAAAAAGGGACAGTGCGTTTTTGGGACTTCCTGCATCATACTCTGTTTATGCATAACCAAGAAAAATAAGCAGGTGTATTCATGTTAGATTTTGTTTTGTTTTATCAACAATTACAATCAGCTTGGGTATAAAGTATGTTGAAATGATGATATATGCATGAGACTAGCACAATAAAGCTGTTTATATTTTTTAGTATATCACGGGGGCTTAACATAATAGGTCTTTTTTTAATTGAGAAGCATCCAATTGTAAGTAGCCCTAGTCACCTCATGGCTTGATTATTGTAATATGCTCTACATGGGGCCGCCCTAGAAGACTGTCCAGAATGCTTGTTTTATGTGCCCTTGTGACATCCTTGCTTTGTGAGCTGTACTAGTTGAGAACTGAACTGTAGTCAGGTGGTGTTCAATCAGAAAAGGAAAATTCTTGACTGTCTTTTCTTTGGTAAAACTTCCTGTAGCGGAAATTCTTAATAAAAGGATTTTAAAGATAAAAGAGGTGGGGGGCTGACTAGCAAGTACAGGTAGCAACCAACTTGTTTAGTGACCACTCAGTTACAACAGTGATGATAAAGTACAGTAGTGATCAGTCCTCACATTTGTAAACTTAGCAGATCTGTAAAGCAGAGAAAAGATGAAATAAGACCATAAGCACAATCATGGTTTCACTTAGTGACCAAGTTGCTAGGTCCAAATTGCAATTGCTAAATAAGAACTACTGTACCTGTAATAGGAAGGAAACACTAGACTCCCCAAGATGTAGAGGACCCGATGAAGCTTCCTAATCCTTGAGCATTCAGGGACTGGTTGAAAACAGACTCTTTGGAAATCAGCAAGTCAAAGTAGTAAGGAAGTAAGTGAATCTGGCAGCAAGAATTTGAGACATCTTGTCTTGTGGTCATATCAACACATCAATAAGTGCTCCAACCTCAGTCTTTGAGCATATAAGCAGCTTCTTGGGTAGTCTCTGGCTTCTTTCTGAGATAAAGCTCTTCAGTATGTGGAACCAGCTCTCTTCTCTGCCTAAGCCCGTGATGGCGAACCTATGGCACGCGTGCGAGAGGTGGCATGCAGAGCCCCCTGTGGGCATGTGGGCTCTTATGGGTTCTCCTGCGCATGGTCCTGTTTCAGCACTCGGTGCCAAAAAGATTAACCTTCACTAGCCTAAGCAATGAGCTGAATCCTGGCTGGGAGCACAACAGAGTGGGGAATTTGTTTAAAAGGTTGAATAAGGGTAGTCTAGCAGATGCTCTTTGTCATCTTCTGGAATTTCCTTCAACCTTTTAAAATCTCCACCTCTCTCTTCTTCAGAGCAGCCTTTATACTCAGCAGGCAGTGAGTCTGCAGATACTCATGTTTTGCTGCTGTGGCTTTACCACTAGCAGGCTGGTGTTTTCCCTTCACCACAGACAGATACTTAGCTTAGATACTCCCCGCCCCCTAAGGAGATAACTTGGGTTTAATATCACACTATGCTCTAATCTTTGCTTTTGGCTTAGCAAACCCAACCCACAGATTTTAGGTTTATTTTCCAGAGTGGGTTTGCAGGATGGTCCAATGATGGTATAATGTGGAGCAGTTTATAAGTTTAAGTGCTATTGCTATTACTAATTTCATGGTGTGTCACAATTCACTCGTGGAACACATCCATTTATCTTCTCTGGGCTAAGTGGTCAGTAATACATTCCAGCCATGGTACTATTTTTAATTTCTTTTTCCATTTCTTTCACCTAAACGTTTTCCAGAAGACTCTGATATTTTCTTTGTTTTTTTTTAATGTACAGGTGTGGGCCCTTTTAACATACGATGCAACACCTTTTTATTTTATTTTTTGTTTAAACAAATTAAATGTAAATTATCATAATTTAAATTCTATTCTGTTCATGGGTATCATCCTACCAGGCCTGTCTCTAAAATCATGTAAATTCTTTAGAAACTTGAGTTTATCCTTTTCATTCCTCAGGACATTAGTATAAAGATGCTGAAAATTGTAAGCTAATGTTCCAGTAACATTCTTTCCTGTTATAAGAAATAGTGTTACAATTCTTAACATTGATCATCTCAATTTCTCACTACACCAAAATTTAATTTTGAAGCCCTCTTGATTGTGAAGCTTGACATCTTTTGGATATATTTTCCAATCTTTGTGAGCACTGCTCTTCTCAAAAGCATAAACTGGTTCATCAGTTCCTGTTCCTTCAGTTCTGATTCAGTCAGCACAGCAGCAGAACAATTATGTCTATCTCAGAGTTCTTTATATCTTTTTTCATCAAGTTCTTTGTTTCAAAACTTATCGTTTCCTTTGCAAAGTTTCATAATAGGATCCAGTTGCAGCTGTGCTTGGTTGCATTACTTATTCCCATGTGAACAGCAGTAAGAGACTGTTATCAAAGCATATGAGTGTTCACAATAGTTCTGTCATAACCCTAATTCATGTTTCTCAGAGATAGTTTCACAGTCCAAAAGGTTGGAATGAGCAATCATCAGTCCATCATTACCACCTTCTAGTCTTGCTACAGGAAGTTGTCCTTCTTCTATTTTTCAAGGCATCAGTTGTACAATTTCTGCCTGGTGAAGTCTGTTGAAGGTCTTCCAGTGGCATTTGAAAGTCGGACTCCTCTATTAGAGCCAGGCAATTCTTCATTCTAGTATGAAGAGCATTTTTAAGTCTCTTGTCCCTGACAATCATTCCCTTTTTGCTCTTTGATTGGTTGCTCAAAAACATGTTTCATGTGTGCTATATATTTTAATTTTTTAAATAAGATTTGCTTCTTAAGATGCCCAATATACTAATAATTAAATGCATTCAAAAAAGTGAAGAATAAATAATTGAAAGCCAAAAGTTACATCTTGGGAATGTTGATTTGTCCTAATGTGATTCTTGAAATACATTTGCATTTTCCTTTTAGCAGTACAGTGAGAAAGTTGGTGCTAAAATAACAGCTAGCTTATGACACTGCAAGAAATTCATACCTGAGCAGAGTTGTTCTTCCTCTCCAGAGCTAATTTCAGAAATTTGAAGTAGAGAAAAACTGTGTGGATAAATTTGATTGTGACCAATCAATACTGCAAAGAAGGCTGCTTAACTTGGTACACTCAAGACATATTTGGACTGTGATGGCTGATGATGGCAAGATTGTCAGCCCAACACATCTGGAAGCTCCGAGTTGGGAAAGATGGCCCAATGGCTTGATTGTTGCACCCTGGATTTCAACAGTGACGTGGGTGCTCATTGGTTTAATTTGTTCAACCTGCTATTGATAAACGCCCACCTTCTCTCATTGCTAACTATATGGCTTGGTTTAGAGCTACAATTCTATTTTACTAATATATATAAGGCTTCTGCAGTTGTTTAGTTTCCCCCTGTTCATATTCTTATATTTTATATCCAACAACTATATCAGCATTCTGTAATTATTAAAGTGCAATATAAACACTGCTTCCTTATTCATATTAGAGATCCTACATCAGAACATATAGAAAATATATATTTAAACATTAAAGTATAGGAATAATCAACTTTATTTCAATGAACAAAAATAAGACATCATTTTGAACATAGTTCTTTTGTTCATTAGACCAGTGTTTTTCAACCACTGTGCCGCGGCACACTAGTGTGCCGCGGCACAGTATGAGGTGTGCCGTGGGAAAAACACTGCCCCCCCTCCCCCAAAAAATCGTTTTTAAAATGCGCTTTCTGAACTCGGCCTCTGTTGTCTTGGGAGCCTTCGGGGCGAATTCGCTTAATCTCCCGCCGCCGTCGTCCCTTTCACCCGAACCAGAGCTAGGGTAAGCCCCGTGGCCGTTGCACATGTGCGCGATCCTATTTTCTCCAGGGGACGACGAGCCCGAGGAAGAGGGAGCCGCGCAAGGGTGGGGCTTGTCATTGCAGGCTCTGGGCTGACCCTGCCTGAGAACAGCTGCAGCTGCAAGCCAAGAGAAATTGAGAGAGAGGGAATGTGCACGTTGCGCTCTCCAGAAGGGCTAGGGACTGACAGCCGCGGCGAAAGCAGCCCCCGCCGGCCGGCCCTCGTTTTTGTCTGCTGGGTAGTGAAGGCGGCGGAGGAGGAGGAGGAAGCAGCCCGGCGTCGCTGCTCGCCTTTCCAGCTCTGTGCGTGGGAGAATGTGTGTGTGTGTGTGTGTGTGAGAGAGAGAGAGAGAGAGAGAGAGAGGTAATTCATAAAATCCCTTCCCCCTCCAGCCATTCTTCCCCTTTCCTACAACTGACATTGGTTTTTTTTTAAAAAAAATTGTGGCGGAGGCTATTGCAAGTAGATTCGGTGTGTGTGTGTCAGGGTGGAAGGAAAATTGAAGTAAGATTATAAGCACAGTTGTAGTTTTAGTAGTTTTATTTAGAGGCAAATAAACGTGGCTTGCCTCGTCTTTTGGGGTGGGAGGAGGGCTCTGCCATAATTCCACATTAGCCAACAGTTTTTCCATGCTAGAGCTAGAAGTGTTGTGTAAGCCCAATCTATATGAGAACCAATAGAAATTAGTGGATGAATTCAATAAACCATGGTTAACCATGTATCAATGTCTTGTGGAAACATTCCCATGTTGTCCTATTGCAAGTAGATTCGGTGTGTGTGTGTCAGGGTGGAAGGAAAATTGTAGTAAGATTATAAGCACAGTTGTAGTTTTAGTAGTTTTATTTAGAGGCAATTTCACTTAATAACCAAGTTGCCAGTTCCAATTGTGGTTGCTAAATTTTTTTAACATTTTCTAATGGTGGTGTGCCTCGTGATTTTTTTTCATGAAAAAAGTGTGCCTTTGCACAAAAAAGGTTGAAAAACACTGCATTAGACAGCAAAGTGCACACAGAGTAAACATCAGTGATGTAAGAATATTGTGGGGAGTTATTGTTTTTTTTCGTTTGTATATTGGATATTTATCTTTGTAAACCTCCCAGAGTCATTGAGAGTGAGTTGAGCACCATATAAATTTTCTTAAATAAAATAGTATTGTGATTTTTTACCTACTTAAATTATTTTGTAAATTATACTTAATCGCCTGAGAAAAATGTGGTAAAGTTTATTATTTTTAAGTGAAATTTTTCTAATGCCTTTTAATAGTTTCCAATTGGATTACTGCAAGCAGGTGGTAATGTCTAATTGGTTAGTAACAAAACAAAGTACCCGATGTACAAAATTAGAAGTGGTTGTGAGAAATGCTTCCTAAAATGTTTAGTGTTATATGTACAGGAAGTTTATAGGTATGCAAAAGTATTCAGTCATCAGAGCCTTAAAGTGCTGTCAGAAATGGTACTGTTGAAATTCTTGCTTGCCTTTACTGTTGGAACAACAGCTAAATTTTAAGATCTTCCTCCAACAGTAGATATCAATTGCTGTGAAAAGTACATGTCAATGAATCCAGATCTACATGAAAGATTACCTAGAACCCTGTTTTATCATTATCCGAAGATCATTTTAAAACCTCTGGCAGTTCTTCTAATCTATAACTATGACTATGATTTTGCCCATCATGGGATCTTTACTTGTTATTAACTTATCATTGCTAGTGAATGTAGACATCATAGATATTATTAAGGTAATATCTTAATAACACTCATTTTTCAACTGATTTGTAACCCTGGAATAAATTAGAGCCACAGGAAAACCACAAGGCTTTTAGAGCATTTCAGTAGAAGTAAGGCAAGCCTGTAAAGCATGCCTCAGAAAGGAAGGAAGGAGGGAAGGAAGGAAGGAAGGAAGGAAGGAAGGAAGGAAGGAAGGAAGGAAGGAAGGAAGGAAGGAAGGGGGAAACATATCTGTAATTGGGAGATCACTTTCTGCCTGAATGCAGATGTCAACTAGGTGTCCCTCGTGAGCTGAGCTTTGCGTTGTAGCTCTTTCAAGTTCCACAACAGGGTATAAAAAGCAAAGAATTTGTTCCCAGGTGGATACTGTGCATTTTAATTTCACTTGTGCCTTTCCGTCTTGTTTAGGCCGTGCAAGACAACAGTCTGGTTTCAAAGTGGATTTTTATTCCTTGCTGGTGTTTATATTGATAGATTTATTGCCTAATTCTGCTTATTAGTGTCATTGTGCTTAGCAGTTCATTTTTTTCTTGATATTAAACTGAATTTTTTCAGATATCTCAAACCAAGTCACATCACAAACTGAAGTGTACCCCAGACATTTTTTGCTGGAAATTATCAAAAGAGCAATGGAACCTAGGACTTTCTAGAACGTTTTGGTGAACAAAACAGTTTTGAAATGTGGAGGGTAAATAAAATCTCTCTACTAAGAGGAATGATCCAGTAGACCACAGGTGTCAAACCCGTGACTTCACGTTGTCACTTGATGTATGGTGATTCCATTTTGTGAAACCGAGGGTGATGCGTCCGGCCCGCAGGCCGCGGATTTGACACCCCTGCAGTAGACCACAGCTTTTATACACAGATGGTATGCTTATTTTGAGCTTGATTTTATATCTAATAGATAGCAGTCATCTACCATTCTGCTACAAGTGTTTTTATTACTCTTTTTTCTGAGATAATCTTCCTTAGGGAAAGATGAGTTTTTCTCAGATGTTCTGTCTCTTGAACTTGGTTTCATAAAAAAATAGTTTCTCAAATGGGCTTAATCAACTAGAATTGTTTTGATTCCTAGTCATCTTAGCTAGTGATTAGAAATTCTGGAAGTTGTGGTTTTAAAGAACCTCTTAAGGGCACCAATTAGAGGAAAGCTATACTTTGTGAACTCATTTTGTTGGCATGCATAGACTACATTTTATGAGGTTGGTTTATGAGCTTCTGTTACTAGATACATACAGTTTTGGTTTAACGATGCTAATTGAGAGTGAAGTATTTAAGCAATGCAATTATAAGTCAAGAAATCATATTAACCTGTCCACATAGCAACAACACTTCCGGAACTCCCAATTGTCATCATTAAAAGAGGCTGTGCAATTGGTAAGTGAGGATGTCATGTGACCATGACTTCTGACTTCCTGCTGGCTTCTCCATTGTCTTTGCTTGCGGGAAGCCTGCAGGAAAGGTCTGAAATCACAATAATCTGATCACAGGGAAGCAGTGATAGCTATACGTATGAGGTCCAGTTACAACTATCACGTGTTTGGCAGCATTGCAAGTTCAAATGGTTGCTAAATGAGTGGGTGTCGCTGTGAATTAGAAGATCGCTGCTAAGGTTGAAACATTTTGGAAAGATATTCAGAAATATAGTTCTTAAGAATGAAATCTTCCATATTAATATACTGGATGCTAGGCTCATCTCTATCACAATTTTTTATACTCCTCATTCAGGCTTGAAATATTTTGTATTGCAATGAGATTTTAAGCAAGGAGCCAAATTCTTACAGACCTGGCTGGTTTCCTTTTCAGTACTATTTGGCATCCCAAAGGATCCCTTTTCTTCCTTGTGGAGAAAAATTCTGCCCGTTCCTCAGCTCGAAGGCAAAATTATTTCACATGTTCAATGGGAGTATTTCTGTGATTGAAAATGCACAATGAATTCTATTGTGATTGCTGCTTTAAAAACTTTGGCCTAATGGGTTCTGCAATAGCAGATCTACTGGGAGACCTAAAGCAATCTCTTTTGTGATGTATTGTCTCAATTTTTTTTAAAAAGCCTCATTCTGGTGCAAGAGGCAGATGAAAATGCACATCTAAAGCTTGGTGCATTTGAAGGCACTGGAATTTTACTGCATTTGCCACCTATATATACAAATGCCAATTGCTGCTATTTCAAGCATCTTTTTTCTTTCAGGCATATTGTGCTATGCCAGTCTGCCAGATGTCAAGTACCAGAATAAAACATTTGGAAAGATTACCTTCCTTTCTATATATTTTAAAAAAGAATGAAGCCTGTCAACACTATAAATAGCTTGTTTTTGCCTTGTAAAAAGTTTTTTTTTCAAATGTACTACCTCAAAGAGAGTCATTAAAATTTCAGAGAATATATTATTGCTTCTTGGTTCTGCTTGTATCTTTTAGGTGCTAAGGAGGTGACTCTGGAGCTGCTTTTACGTTGTGAGATCATTCTGTCCTGCATGGCCAGCATCAAAATTCTTCTTGCAATATTTCAGCCAACATAGTTAAGTAGCGACTCAAATGCCTCCTAGCCCAGTGTTGGTAAGTATGAATTTCCAAAACAGTGGAATGAAAATTCTTAAACATTTCGATATTTTATGTTTTCTTTTCTTAGCCAGGTGATTACATATTGCAATTGAAGAATTCAAGCCAATCAGTTAAATTAGGGTAATAGGCAATATGAAAAGCATTACAAAGTATTTTCTATGACTATTGCTGACAATACAGATAATCCTCTCCTTAAAAGAGTTCATTTATTGATCGTTCAAAATTACAACAGCACTGAAAAAAGTGATTTCTAACTGTTTTTCACACTTACGTCCGTGATCAAAATTCAGATGCTTCACAACTGTCTCATATTTATGACCATTGCATGACTTAGGGTCATGTGATCTCCTTTTGTGACCTTCCAAGAAGCAAAGTTAATGGAGAAGCCAGATTCACTTAGCAACCCTGTTACTAACTTAATGCCTGAAGCGATTCACTTAACAATGGTGGCAAGGAAGGTTGTAAAGTGAAGCAAAACTCACTTAACAAATGTCTCACTTAGCAACAAAAGTTTTGGACTCAGTTGTGGTTGTAGGTCAAGGACGACCGGTACATCTGATACTTACAATATTATTACCGTATTTTTCGGGGTATAAGACACACTCTTTTCCCTCAAAAAAGAGGCTGAAAATCTGGGTGTGTCTTATACACTGAATACAGCATTTTTTGCCTCCCGAAACCCCAACCCCTTCACCAATATGGCCTGTTTTTTGCTCAATTTTACCCCCTCAACCCCCAGGAGCACTCTGTAAGCTTCCTAAAGGCTATCCATGCCCTTTTTATTACAAAAAATGGGGCCATTTTTCCCTCATCCGCCCCCCCCCCCCCAGGAGCACTCTGCAAGCCCCCTAAAGGCTAGTCATTTTTGGGAGGTTTGCAGAGTGCAAAAACTTTTTTTTTATTTGCCTCTTCAAAACCTTGGTACGTCTTATACTCCGGTGCATCTTATATTCAAAAAAATGCGATATCTACTTTCCAAAACATAATTTTAGCATGCAAAAGCCAAACTGGATAGGTCAATAGCGTAAGATGCTTTGAGACAGTTATTGCTGATTGTTTTATTTGAATGGAAACAATTTACACTTAAAACCATCTTAGATTTGTTGAGAATCTTTTTGTTTGTGTGGGTGTCATATTTATGAACTGCCCAGTTCTCTCACGGAGGGACTCTGGATGGTGTACAATAAAAATGATAAAGAAATGACTGGTAGGCTAAGTGGGCTTCTTAAATATAGGATTGTATTTTGGATAAGTAAAGTGCTTGAAACAAGAGCTGAGCACACGCGTGCGCAATTTACAGAAAATGCCCGTTCTGCATTACTGCTGGCAAGGAAAACAGCTGAGGCATGGCAATCCACTCTGCCATGCCAATCTGCTGGGCTTCGGAAAAGGAAATATAAGTGAGTATAGCAGAGGGTCTGGTGAGTGGGCCCTCTTCAAAGTCAGAGCGAACCGGTTCGCTTCCAGGTGATAGTCGGAGCTACCGGTTCGCCCAAACTGGTCCAAACTGATAGAATCTCACCCCTGCCTCTAATGTACAATTGTAAGGATTTCCTGCTGGTGATAAGAATGCAGGTCCCCTATCCTTCTCAAAAAAAGAGTCAATAAAAGTGCTGTTCAATACAACCAGTGGCTGTGAGTCATGAACTGCGTCCCATGGTGTGAGATGGGATCTCTCCCTTGCAATTTCCGAATTTCCATAGTTCTTAGTTGTCCAACTAATTAATCGATGTTCCTAACTATCTAGATATGCAACTTAATGAGAGAGAGAATAGGAAAGTGCCTAAGGATTTTCTGTTAACTTTATTTCCTCCACACGAGTAGTTTGTTCTTCCCCATACAATCTTCCTCACTCCCAGCTTTTATACAACAGAGTTGAACAGCAGAGAGGGAGGGAGGAAGTCAGGGCCACATGCAAGTTGTAGACTATTCATCAGCATCATTGATGGGAAAAATAAAGAATACAGGTAGTCCTCAATTTACAACTATAATGGAATCTGGAATTCCTTTCATATCTCACGATAGTTGTAAATCGAGGTACCCACATGACTGATTCAATTTTCTGACTTTTTTTGCAGCAGTTGTTAAGTTGTCCATAAGTATTGGCAAGCAATATCATAAATTGTGACTGTGAGATACTGCATATAGCCACAAAATGTGGCCTGGTTGTTGAGTAATCACATGACCATGCAGTGGGATTGTTGGAACTTTGAATCTGAGTCGCAATATCTTTTTTGGGGGGGGTCTGTTGGAACTTCAAATGGTTGCTAAATGACTGGTCATAAGACAAGGACAACCAGCGCTCTAAATTTGAGCTGCCTGCTGCTGTTGAATCTGTTGCACCATTTGACTTTACAGCATTTGCAGATTTTTAACAGTTGTAAAAACTTAAAAAAAAAAAAACTAGAAAGGAAACAGCAAAACTGTTAAAGAAGCCTAAATATGCCACATTAAGTGTTTGGAAAGTGCAATGTGTATTTTTCATTTGGCAGATTGCGTCACTCAGTTTCCAAGAGTGGCTGGTAAATCTGGAAAACGATTTCCAAGTTCCCTTCCAAGTCCAGCCTTGAAGATGAGGACCGGGGTTGTATTTTCCCTGTTGCTTTCTTTATGTTTGTCTGATCATGGGAATTCCATTTTAAAAGAGAGTGGTGCTGAAATAGTACACATATACCCGCTCAGTAATGAAAAGCATTGTGAACAAGCTTGTAAAGGCTCAACAGATGCAGGTCAGTCTACCAATATTCATCTTAAATGTTTTTTTGGGGGGAGATGTAATGTCCTCGCCAATTTCCATTGTTGTAATTATGGTTTCTATGAATGATAGTTAAATTATTTTACTGCATTAGTTAGATCGGAAACAAGCCATTATTTTCCCAGGGAATGATGATTCTACAAGGGCTCAAATCTATAGCAGCTTGTGTGCATTCCACTAGTTTAAACAGTTGTGTTACATTGATTAGCCTGCTCTCTAACCAAATGTTTCAAACTTTGATAAAAGTTCATATCTTTCTGTCTCCCTTTCACCATATTTACCATGCTTTGGGACCTGCAAAGCCCTTAAAATCAAAATGGACCTTGGGTTCAGAAATCATTCCATTCCAATACTATGTAAAGTAAGGACTTCTAGAGTTAAATCAAGCCTGGCAGAGATCTAGTTTCTTTTTCCTTTTTCTATAAAGTCTTTGAGAAGAAGATGTTGACACATTGTTAATTCCATGTCTCCTGCTGTAATTCAGTCCAGTAGCCCACAGATAGGCAATTGTCTTCTCACAATCTTATAGCAATTTCTCCAGTCACTCTTTATACCTTTAATTCTGCTCCTGTTCAAGTTCAGTTGCCCATAACCATTTGTTTTTTTCCATCCCAAGATGTGTTCTTCTGCAGACAGCTGTTCAGTCTAGTTAGTCCAATGTTACGTGTTTCCACTGATTATTTTTTTCAAGTTTGTGGGTAAAAGATACTAGGAACATTTGCACAAAATAATATTCAGCCATTTTATCCCTGGCTGGAGTCCAGAACAGACATGTCATTTTGGCTATATTTTCTGTCTATTTTCCTCTCGTTAGTTAGACACCGGTAATTAGGGGGAAAATTAAGTAGCTATTCAGTGCTATATTTCTTGCATTTTTTAAAATAGAAGACTTACTGAAATGTTTTAACTAACATTGCTATAGACATTTTCCTGAAAGGCATTTGCTTATAAATAAGTATATAGAATCTTAATCATGAGGAAGATGTTTAATGGATAAATATAGTGTGATATAAAATATTTCTGGGAGCTCCATTTTAATTCCAGTTCCAAGTGAGTGCTGAAACAAAAAGGTCACAAAAGATTTGTGGGAAGGAAACAAATGAAAAACTGAAACAGAAATGGATGGTGGTCATTTAACTTTCCTAAAGTATAAATAAATCCTTGTTTCAGGAATTCAACCCTGCTTACACTGGCGTTACTTTTGGCCTTACATTTTCTATCATCCCTGATCCTTTTCAGGCTGGCTGAATAGTTGGAACTGTTTCTCAAAGCATCGGGGAGGACCTAAGTTGGCTGTTATTTCTTTTTCTATACATGGTTTGACTTACTCCAAATGATGTTATTTCTTTACGATTCACCAGATAATCCTTACTGCTGGTCGGTGCTGTATCAGAGCCACTGTGTCCTTCTCCGCTGTCCTCAGCTAAGCGCATGTCAGAATACCAGCAGACAAGATATTAAAGAGCTAATGGGAGGTAACGTGTATTTAGCAGAATTTTTTTGGTTTTAAAAATAATTTTTAACAAGCAAATGACAACTTCACAAGACTCTTATATGTACCGTTCGTATATTTTTTGAGTTTAAAAGTAGCTCCAGCAGAGAATGCACCTGCTACTCACATACACATACACACCTCAGGCCAGGCCACCAAGTTGGAAAGATTGGGGACCACTGCTCTACACCACAATCTCTGTTCTAAGTGTGAGACCATTGGTCTAGGAAAATAACCTTGGCTGCCCATATGTTTCTAGTGGTCAGGACTGCATAGGTTTTTTTCACCCTCAAAAGGTTTCCGGGTTTTAGCAACTGTGTTAGATGGAATGAATTCCTGAAGACAACAGTCAGTAGTATAGTAGTAATATCTTCCCCCCCCCCCTTTCCGTTTAAGCACATTCCTCCCCAGTTTGTTCTTTTAAAACATCTTTCTCTCAAACATTTAAATGAACTGAATTATGATTTTCACATTATATGTGCTTTAAGCATGAAGAGCCGAAAGGAAAGCAACTGGTATCCCCATGAAATCCCTTTGTTCCAAACCCTCAGTAAAGTATTTGAAAAAAATACACTAGGAACTACAGAGGCATTGGCTTCAAAGGGACCTCTGGTGTGTTTGAGAAGTGTTTTGCAAACAGGGAGGGCACAACCATATTTGTGGGGAGAACTCCCAAAATACTATTATTATTAAACTCATATGCCATCCAACTATCAAAAACTCAACATGAGGACTTTTAAAGTTCTATTGCCCTGTGCTGTGCCTAGGGCAAGAATTAGCTGATTGTTCCTGTTCATTGTTTTCCTTCAAATTAATTACCTATTGAATGTTCTGCCAGCCAGATGTGATGAAGACAACAAATTTTAGAATAGTAGCTGCTTGCATACACCTGACTTTTTTTTTATCAGCGCTATCTGCTTTTGTAAATGCAGAGTAGCCCTTGCCACCTGATTAGGTAAAAAAGATGATTTACATGGCCAGTTATTAAATATATCCCTGGTATTTATTTATTTTCTTAATACATAGTATTATCTGTAATATATATATATATATTAAAATATATACTACTTTCTTATTTTCAAGAATTGCTCCTGAGCAGATTACAACATTAACATTTGTAAAAAACATTTTTTTAAAAAACAAAAATGATATAAGAAATAATACCAAAAATAGAAAGCTACCTGACCCTTATAGTCATAGAATGTAATCAATTCAAAAGTGCTGTGCACAAGTTCATACATCCAGACAGATAGGTAGGTGTGTGGTGGCTGGGATTTTCATTCACCGTAAGCAAATTGGGGACGAGTCAATTATCTTTTATGTACCATTCTTGAATCTTGTCTGTTGAAACTTGTCCATGAACATTTTTGCTGAAGTTCTGATTATGGGTCTGGTTTTTGCTTTTTAAGAATTTGTGACTCGTAAAAGAAGAGACCATGATGCACCCCATGAGATAAATGATACAGGAAATGTGAATAAAGAGTTAGATGTGCTGAAGAGTTCCGAATCAGTTCAGAAACCCACAGAAGTGCCTCTTTTATTAATATCAAGGACTATAACGGGAGCTCCTGCAGTCAACACTACAAACAATGCCAGTTTGGTACAACAAAACACTTCCAGTTTGAGAACAACCACTGCCAGCCTTGTGAACACTAGTGTCTCCCAAGATGTTACAGGATCAACAGCCATAATCAATATTAGTAATAGCATGACTAAAATCCAGAATAATTCTACTGGTAGCTTCAAAAATAACACCCTAAGTATTCCAAGCAGCCATGCTTGGTTAACTCCCACAAAAGGAGCAGGCAATACCACTGACATTGCAAGTACTACAAAAGCAAAAGGGACACAAGAGAGTAAATTAATATCGGGCGTATCAGAGAAAACAATATCAACAGAACCACTTCCCAGGACTATGACAACCACTGCTTTGACTACAATAACAACTTATCCATCGCTTCCCACAACTCTCCAAAAGCTGCATAGAAGTAGCATTTCTGCACCAGTTAACATTGGAAATGATTCTCAGTTAGTGGTAAACTCATCTACAGTTGCATCCACCCCCAAGCCATCAGCATCAACAGCCAAAAGTACGATTCATACAGTTGCAAGTACAACCACGGCAGCGACTTCTACAGTAACAATAAAGTCAGCTGAATTTACAACAGACAGGATAAAGCCTACTTCAGATAAGGGAATTCCTCCTCTGTTTACTAAAGCTGCTGACATCGCCAATTCACAGCAAATGTTGTCTACTAGTCAACCAGCGAAGGGGACAACCTCTGTACGACCCTTGTCAGTGCTCCCAAGTACAAATCCCAAAATGTTATCCAAGCCAACAACTACAATACAGAGCAAAACCCAGAAAGATACAGATAGAGAAAATAGCTTTCAGCAAGTAGACGTCAGTTTGCTCTTAGCAGTGCTTCTCTTTGGTGTTCTGTTTTTTGTAACAATTGTCATCTTATTTGCCATACAAGCCTATGAAAGCTACAAAAAGAAAGACTACACTCAAGTGGACTACCTGATCAATGGGATGTATGCGGACTCAGAGATGTGATGAAGTATATGGAGATTCTGATGTGAAAGCAATAGAAATGAAAAGAAATATATCCACGCACACAAATAGACATCTGAATCTATCTCTGAATGAATACGACTTTATTGGGACAAGTAGAAAGCTAAAGGTGGCTTCTTGTTCAGTTCCCTGTTTCGCCTATAAGACCACCTGAAAGTGCTTCCAAATTACTTTCTGTGCAATGAAGGAGAAATGCCATGTATCATGCTTTTAAAGTACTTTAAAAAACCTCATAGTCAAAGGGTGCCATTAATGTATTACTTCTCAAGCCACAGTATTGCTTCTGTTGTGCTAGTCTTGTCTGCTAATGCCATGGGGAGGGGGTTGTTGATGTTGCCAGTCTCCCCAGATGGTTTCTTCCTGATTCCTGAGGTTCTGTTCATCCCCTGTTTACAGCAAATGGAGAAAATACGTGTGTTTTTTTTACATGCCAATTTTCCTGAAAATTCCAGCTGGCATGAAGACTGTTAGTTGTTAATGCAAACAAATGGCCAAGCATTAGCAGCATTAGCGTAAGTGGAGCAGCACAAAAAGAGTGCCAAAATCTTTAGGGACCCTTTCCTTAGGTATGATATGCTTCATTTAGGTACATTTTAAAACCTTGCTAAGCACTCTCATTGCTTTGTCCCGGGGGCAGCATTTGTTGTAAGGTTAGAAAAATCTAATGGTTAAAAATGTATTTACCATAGTCTGTTTAATGCTATGCTATTTCCAGTCCTGTTGATTCCACACCTTTTATATGATTTTATTTTTGTATCCATTCACTTAAAAATTGAGGCCTGGAGTCAATGTCAATCTTTGTCGGCTTTGTTTCTTCCCTCCTTGATGTCTCTTTCTCACAAGCATTTTTATAACATTAATTCACGTGGCAATTCTATTATTATTTTTCAAAGAACTCAATATCTTTTCAGCTTGATCAAAGCATTCGCAGCCATTTCCTTTCGGTAATTTTTCCAAATTCAAAATCTCTTTTTGAATTATATATGACTTCTTATATGACTATATATTAGTTTGTATTTTAATAATACTTGTAAAAATGGACCCGTGAGGAGGCTTGGTACTTCTTTTAAACCTCCATCCTTCTCTAGATCCATTCAGAAAGTAAACATTGCCCTGTATGAGATCTTTTGATGATCTTTTATATTTTGCTGTACACATTTGCATCTTCAATTGCCAAAGATAATGGAATAATCAAGCCTTAAAAAGCAACTTTAGTGAGGAAACTAGCTAGACAGAGTTTGCTTAAAACATCTACCAGGAATCTCTAAAGAAGCAAGCTAGAATTATCTAGGTTGCATAAATCCAATAGCAATTGTTCAGATGTTTGCTGTCTATTTAGGGGAGTTTAGTGTTTCCAGATTAGCTTGAAGTCAGTTCACACATGATTTGAATTTCCCAAAATCCTAAAATTTGTCTGTAAAATTCCAAAAGTGGATATATGTTGAGTGAGCTGCTAAAGCATTAGAATTTTGAAAACATTAAAGTTACACTTAATTCCACAAGAAAGGAGAGGCGGATGAAAACTTTGTTAGTGTAGGTTTGGTTATCCCCAACAGGACAGAAAGAAGTGTGGTGGAGTCTACATTCTCAATAAGCTTAAGAAAAAGGCTGGAAGAGAAAGATGAAAACAGCCACTCCCACCTTTTTGCGTTTCTTTGCAAGTGACCCCCTCTGTGCACCACATTTAGGGGAAACCTCCCATCTCTGTGCTTAATTTGCATTTTCAAATGTTTTCTTGCATCTCTAGAAATGAGCCAATAGGGTATGCTGTTGAGCTGTTCATGAAACACAATTCCATCTTTGGACTGTGTCAAAGGACTTCCAAATCTGAGCTCTCCCTCCCCTCCATTTCTCTTGTGCTGTTGCTCTTATTTATTTAGCCAAGACTTCTGCCGCCATAAATCTTTATACATTACGTTTGAATTAGACATTCCCTACCGTTGCAGTGAGAGGATCCAACATCCTGTTGACCCCAATTAAAGTGAAGTAAACTATTTAGATAGGAATGTAGAGCTATTTTAAAAAGACATAAATGGCAAGTGCTTACATACATGCTTTGCTCAGTATCAAAAACAGATCTATTAAGCTGGGGCAGGCAGAATTATTAAAATATAATTATATGTTTTTAGACTCGAGTGCGCTTAAGAATCAGGGAGACTCTGGTTCAAGTTGACCTTCAGCCACAGAAACTCACCCAGTGACTTTGAGCTAGTCATTCTCTTTCAGTCCAGCCCATATCTGTTAAAATGAAGACAGATCACAATATGAGATACCTTTGAGCTTCTGGAGAAAGGTGCCATATAAATGAACAACTAAGTTGACATTTTAAATTTGTGCTAACAATTCACTGTCTGTAGAAGGATAACCCTGGGTTCCAAGAAACTTGCAATCTGAACTTCAACGTGCAAAAAAACTGGAGGCAGGAATAAACATGAGAAGAATATGCAGCTGTTTGGCTCATATGTGCCAAGGCTTGTTCAGAGACAGAGTTATTTATATATAGGCCAGCCAATAACAAAATTCTGATAAAATGAAGTAGGTTAAATGTTTCACAATAAAATTAAAATGTAAATTAAAATATAAGCTCAAAAGAGGACAGCAAGGCACCACGGGGAAAGAGGGAGAAATCCCAAGCGCCAAGAAAGAGGAGAAGAATTCCAGGCCCCAATTCATTTAAGCCCAGCATATTTTAGAAATGTTGTTTTTTAGGGTCACTTTTGGAATGTCTGTAAAATGATAAACTAATTGACTAGCTCTCGGAATTCCTCAGTCCTCCCTTATTAAAAAAGAAAAGAAACAGATTAAATCAATAAAGCTAAAATAGAGTTTACATATTGGAGCATATATCAAAAAATAGAAAATATTTTGCCCTGTTTCAGAAAATGGGTGCCTTGCAACTCTCTCTAAGGGGAAGGTCTTTTTCCCCACCCAGGTGAAGGTTCATGTCCATGCCCAGCACCCACATGTTCATCACATGGTCCAATCAGGCACCGTCCAAAACTGGAGATGCCTCCCAGTCACACCATCGCAGCTGCAGGGCAAGGTGTCCGTGACTCTCTGAGAAGGAATGTTATTTAGACTATATATCTCTCCATACACCATATAATTCCTCCCATTTTCCCACAGTAAAAATTGTGGCAGGCCTAAAGGCCCAATGTAAAAGATGGCTTCCAGGTCTGACAGTAGAAGCCAGATAAGAATCGGGCAATGCATAGAGTGAATGTAATGCCAGCATAATTGTCTCCAGGACAAGAAGATAGCACTTTGAACCCTGAGGAAAAGTCAAGACAAGGGTTTCAGATTCAGAATATATACATTTGAGTCAAATTGATGGTCCTGCCCTTTACAAGGATGTGTCAGATTGTTTTCTTGGCAAGATATAGAAGTTGTTTGCCACTGCTGTCCAGAATGAGTTTTTGACTTCCAATTCTACCTCACATTCTTGGAATTTCCTGGTGGTCTCCTAGCCATAGTCTGACCCTATTTAGTTTTTCAAGATAGTCAAAGTCAGGTATAGTATGTGCTGCTGTCTATATTTGCAGGCCACTTACACATCAAAATTATTTTCAATGGTGCTTATAAGAGGCACTGTATATTTTATTTTAAGCAGGAATTTTAACTTTTACTTGTAAATAAGTTCATCCATTGCCTGACAGAATTTCTCTTTGGAAACATGCCAGGATTGAAGTCTTAGACAAACAGGTATAACTAAAATCAGTGCTGTAGTAATATAAAACACTGGGTATTTGATAAGACATTTCTTTAAAACGGGTGGACAATTAATTTTCTCAATGGGCCACATGTACAATAATACAACAGCAGAGTTGGTAGGGACCTTTGAGGTCTTCTAGTCCAACCCCCTGCCTAGGCAGGAAACCCTATACTGTTTCAGACAGATGGCTATCCAACATCTTCTTAAAGACTTCCAGTGTTGGAGCTTTCACAACTTCTGGAGGCAAGCTGTTCCACTGATTCATTGTTCTGTCAGGAAATTTCTCCTCAGTTCTAAGTTGCTTCTCTCTTTAATTAGTTTCCACTCATTGCTTCTTGTTCTACCCTCAGGTGCCTTGGAGAATAGTTTGACTCTATCTTCTTTGTGGCAGCCCCTAATATATTGGAACACTGCTATCATGTCTCCCCTAGTCCTTCTTTCTATTAAACTAGACATACCCAGTTCCTGCAATCGTTCTTTATATGTTTTAGCCTCCAGTCCCCTAATCATCTTTGTTGCTCTTCTCTGCACTCTTTCTAGCGTCTTCACATCTTTTCTACATCGTGGCAACCAAAACTAAATGCAGTATTCCAAATGTGGCCTGAACATGGGATGAACATGGGACTGTCATTTAGCACACTGATGTTGCTGCAGGCTGGATAAGGACAGCCCTAGGGCCAGATGTGGCCGACAGGTCATAAAATGCACAGGTCTGGTTTAAAAAAAGCATTGCCAGCTGTGCCCAAGAAGGTAGAAGGCAGTGTATAAATTTGTGGGAAATAATTTCACAAAATTTCTGTGACTTAAAGGCTTCTCTGTACTCCAGTCATAATTCCAGTGAATGAACCCACTGGAAATGAAGCCCTTGAAATGAAATTCCTTCCTGGAATCTTTCTATATTTTGGACCTAGTAGTGGACTACATTTTCCATGGCTCCCAATAAGGGCATTGCTCTGTTTCTTTACAATCCCTCCTCAGCACCACCTTGCTTTCCTTTTAATAGAGAGCAGGGGGAGGTATCTTTTGGAAGACAGTTTCCCTTAAGAGACCTTTTATATGAGCACATACCCCTATAGACTTATACCGATTACCTCCCATAGACCGATTAGATCTCACAGATTAGGTCTCCTCCGGATTCCATCTGCCAGCCAATGTCGGCTGGTGACTCCCCGGAGGAGAGCCTTCTCTGTTGCAGCTCCGGCCCTTTGGAACGACCTCCCCGTGGAGATCCAGACCCTTACTACCCTCCCGGCCTTCCGCAAAGCCACCAAGTCCTGGCTGCTCCAGCAGGCCGGGGGGGCTTGTGAAATATCCAGCCCCACGAAAATTGTGAATGTTGTGTTTTTTAAAGTGTTGTTTTGTTTATTTATCCCCTTCCCTTGTTTATTGTGAGCCGCCTGGAGTCCTTCGGGAGTGGGCGGCATACCAGACCAAATAAACTAAACTAACTAAACTACTTGGAACCCCCATGTATAGTGCATCCACCTGATAATGGATCTATTTAAAAAGGAGGGGAGGGAGAGAAAATGCAATTAATTAATTAATTAATTAATTATGCTTTAAGCAAAAAAGCAAGTCATAATTTCTAGTCCCACCTTAGCCTGGAAACTGTCTGGGTGTGACTTTGAGCCAGTCACTCTCTCAGCTCAACTCATCTCACAAGGTTATGAGGAAAATAAGATGAGGAAAGAGTATTAGGCATGTCCGACACCTTGAGTTTGTAAAAATAATAAAGGCAGGACGGACACACACACCACACACACACACAGAGTGGAAGTTAGAGATTTTTTTTTTTGATAGAAGGTAATTTCTCTTTGTTTCCAGAAAACAGTATGGATGTAGATGTATAATCACTGGGAACCAAAATGGAATGTTTATCTTTTTTACACTTTAAAAAAAGGGCTGCAGACTATTTAGATAAGAGGTATAGACTTTCCACCTATAGAGCTTTCTCACTGCTTTCATCTCTCAATATGCTTGTTAAACAAAGCCCCCCCTCCTTGCTCTGTGGAATCAGTCTTGTGGTTTACTGCTTGGAAAGGAAGAACTACCATTTTGCATGCTTGACTTCTTCTCCACCCCCTGCAAGAAATCGGATTAATAAGGTATCCATTAGTTCCAGTAGAGGATTTGTGGCCTTTAATTATCATGGGAGGAGGGGAGTTCACAGTTAAGGGAAGAAGAATTAATCCTCCCACAAATGTACTGTAATCGGTGAAATATTCCGGGTGACTAAGTTAGGGGGCGCTGCACTTCAAACTGGATTTAGCAAACATTAAATACCAGAGAAATAAAACTTGTTTGCAGTTTTCTAAGTTTTGCTTTGGAATGCTTTTCAAAGAAGGCCAGTTCAGATGTCTATGTAGGGGGAAACAGCACCTGACTGACCTTGGAGTAAAGTTGGGCCTGGGTGGTACTTAGATGGGACGCTTCAGGGCTGCGGACAAGAATGAGAAGTAAAATACACAACACACGCACACACACACAGGCAATGGCAGAATATTTCCACACTGCTGTGAAGGAAACTGTGAATGTGTTCCTGATATTACTAAGTTGACCTTCATAAGATGCTTAACAGTGTACAAATGATCATATCAGACTTGTGCACTATATAGCTAGATTTTTTCCTCCAGGTGGGATGTTGTGTTTGGTGTGTCATCACTCAGGAGTGCTATCAAGGAAAATCTGATCTCATCCAGAACTCCACTGTCATTTAGCCCATCTGATTCCAGACACCTGCCCAAAACATTTGGGCCACACCTGAACCCAAGGAAGAAAACAAAATAGAAATGAGTACTATCATCATACCTATAGCACGGCAGTTCAAGTCCTTAAGTGACTTTAACCAGTGTTTTCATGTAGATTTAAAACATCCTGGGAAGCAAGACTAAACATCAGCTAACACAAGGACCTGGGAATAGCTCTCCTTCAGACGCAGCAATTCAACTATCTGCCAAGAAAGCCAAGAAGTGTAAACAAAACTTTTGCTCTCAAAGAAGAAGCTTATCACAACCTACCGTATTTTTCAGAATATAAGACGCACCTTTTTTCCTCAAAAAAAAAAGGCTGAAAAACTGGGTGCATCTTATACACTGAATACAGCATTTTTTGCCTCCCAAACCCCTGCCCCCTTCACCAAAATGGCCGTGCATACCCTTATGGAGGCTTTCAGAGAGCTCCTAGGGGCTGGGGAGGACAGAAATGAGTGAAAAATGTGGTGTTTTTTGCTCAGTTTCCCCCCACACACATACCGCTCCCAGGAGCACTCTATAAGCCTCCATAATCTATGCATGCTTTTTTTTGGACAAATAATGGGCCCGTTTTTCAAAAAATGGACCATTTTTTCTTCATGTTTGCCCCTCCAGGAGCACTCTGTAAGCCCCCACAAGACTATTTATGCCTTTTTTTAAAAAGGCCTGTTTTCGCAAAAAATGGGCTGTTTTTGCGAGGTTTGCAGAGTGCATAATCTTTTTCCTTTAGGAAAGCTCTTTAGTTAGAGTGATTGATGATGAAAATTAGATTGATCAAGTGCTGTGCCTGGAAAACATCTACCTACCTACCTACTGTATTTCTCCCTCCCCCTACCTACCTACCTTCTCTCTCTCCCTACCTATCTACTGTATTTCTCTCTCTTTCTCTCCCTCTCTATCCCTCTACCTACCTACTTTAAAAAAAAATTGCCTCTTCAAAACCTTGGTGCGTCTTATACTCCGAAAAATGCGATACATTTATTGCCTCCTCCAACCCAACAACTCTTTACCCATTTTATGTCCACATTTTTTTTAAACAAAAAATAATCATAGGAATAGCAGTAGCACTGCCTTTAACATGAATTTCACTCAGAATGGATTTGAGAACTTGCTATTCTCATCAAAAGATTTGAATGAACACTTACTGCATTTCCTTAGGCAGTTAATCAGTCTCTCCCTACTTAGAACTGCTTTAACAGATGGCTTCCCAGATACCCTTAAATCCATAGAAAAGTACATTTCCTTTGCTTCTACCACCGAAAAATACGACTTGAAATGTTATCTAGCCTACTGGCTAGCTTGCATCCTGAGCCTTCCCCCACCCTCTCAGATTCTATCTGTCCTGCGAGCGATTGTGGGTGCACCTCGGTACACCCACGTTACACCTATCTTCCGCGAGCTGCACTGGTTACCGATTAGTCTCCGGATACGCTTCAAGGTGCTAGTCGTAACTTATAAAGCCCTTCATGGTATTGGATCTGGGTACTTGAGAGACCGCCTGCTGCCAATTACTTCCCACAGACCCATTAGATCTCACAGGGTTGGCCTCCTCCGGGTTCCATCTACTAGCCAATGCCATCTGGCTACTACCCGGGGGAGGGCCTTCTCTGTGGCAGCTCCGGCCCTCTGGAACAAACTCCCCGCAGGGATTCGGACCCTCACCTCTCTCCAGGCCTTCCGAAAAGCCGTCAAAACCTGGCTTTGCCGGCAGGCCTGGGGTTGATGAGTTCCCTCCCCTCTCGACTTGTATGGCTTCGTGACTCTTGCTTATTTTAACTGTTTGTATGTCATTTTATGTTCCCCTTTCTCCCCTATTGAATTGTTCGCCGCTCTGAGTCCTTCCCGGAGAAGGGCGGCATACAAATAATAAAATTCAATTGAATTCAATTCAAGTCCTTGCATTCATGTTTTATTGCACCAGCCAGTCAAGTATGCTTTTGATAAGCAGAGATAGCTGATGTGGACCTTGTATCAAGCCCTTGATAGGTCTCTATTTCAGAGATTTGAGTTTTGATAGGGCACCATATGTAAAGATATAGGTTCCACTCACACATATGTGTTACTCATTCCCGACTCTAGGGGGCGATGCTCATCTCTGTTTCAAAGCCGAAGAGCCAGCACTGTCCGAACACGTCTCCATGGTCATGTGGCCAGCATGACTAAACGCCGAAGGCACATGGAACACTGTTACCTTCCCACCAAAGTGGTCCATATTTTTCTACTTGAGGTGAATTGAGGACCCTTCTGAGGTCGGTAAAATGAGGATCCAGATTGTTGGGAGCAATATGGTGACTCTCTAGACCGCTGAGAGAGGGCTGTAAGCACTATGAAGCGGCATATAAGTCTATTGCTTTGCTATTTCCACTCTTTTCATTTCATACTAAGCCAACAATGAAAATAGGGGATATAAAGGTAAAGGTTCCCCTCGCATATATGTGCTAGTCATTCCTGACTCTAGGGGTGCTCATTTCCATTTCAAAGCCAAAGAGCCAGCGCTGTCCAAAGATGTCTCTGTGGTCATGTGGCTGGCCTGACTAAATGCTGAAGGCATACGGAACGCTGTTACCTTCTCACCAAAGGTGGTTCCTATTTTTCTACTTGCATTTTTTACATGCTTTCGAACTGCTAGGTTGACAGAAGCTGGGACAAGTAACGGGAGCTCACTTTGTTATGCGGCACTGGGGATTCAAACCGCTGAACTTCCAACTTTCTGATAGACAAGCTCAGCATCTTAGCCACTGAGCCACCACATTCCTATGGGAACCATAGAAACCCTGCAAAAAGACAGTCTGCATCTCTAAGTCAGTTTGCATAAGCTTGGGCAACCTGATCCAGACAATCAAAATATAGATCACTGGAAGTCAGCAAAAGGAGGAGTTTGTTTTTCCTGTTTTTGCTGCCATCTAGTGATTGTCTAGATTTTTTAAAATCTGGTTTAGTGTAGCCTTAGTGTAACCCTCTGGTAGTTCTCTAACAATCCAAGCAAGCTGTAAATCAAAATGCAACACCTCTGCTAAGTCACAATCATTTGCCAGACGTATAAACTCAGATAAATCTTGAATCTTGAGGCCGGTGATTAATCAAGAGAACCATGACATTCTCCAGATAAATAGAAGGCAGGCAGGTGCAGGGAAATACACAGAATGGATAAAACACCTCAGCAAAAGTAGGAAACCATTTCCACCAAGTATTCTTCTATCTGATGAATCTAGTGTTAAGCGAACTACTAAACTTTAGGGGGAAACCAGTTACTGGGAAGGAATACAGAACACACATTTTGAAATAGCTCCTAAGGGAGAGATTGACTGATTATGTGCTATCAAATCAATGTCTACTCTAAACAACCAGATGGTTAGATTTTCTCCATGAAGATCTGCCTCTCATCCAGTTCTTCAGCTCTTCCAATGATATTCTCACCAATGCTGTAATTCAGTCCATCCGTCTTGCTCAAGATCAACCTCTTTTTCCTTCCCTCTTTCCCGGCAGTATTTTTACAGAGAGCTATGTCTTCACATGATGTGTCGAAAATAGGATGCAGGTAGTCCTCGACTTACGATCACAATTGAGCCCAAAATTTATGCTGTTAAGTGAGACAGTGGAGGGAGGGAGAGTGACTGGCTTTTCTCAGTAACAATAGATTGCTAAGTGAATTTTGCCCTATTTTATGACCTTTCTTGCCACAGTTGTTAAATGAATCACTGCAGTGGTTAAGTTAGTAACATAGTTGTTAAATGAATCTGGCTTCCCCATTGACTTTGCTTGTCAGAAGGTTGTAAAAGGTGATCAAATGACCCCAAGACACTGCAGGTGTCATAAATATGAACCAGTTGCCAAGCATCCAAATTTTTGATCAAGTGTCCATGGGGATGGTCATAAGCATGAAAAAAGGCCATAAGCCACTTTTTTCAGTGCCATTGTATCTTTGGTCACTAAACCAACAGTTGTAAATCAAAGGCTACTGGTACTGTAATATGAGTCTGGTCATTTGTGCTTCAAGTGAGAAAGGAAGACGTAATCCAGCTAAACCTTTTAGATTTAGGGACGAGGGAAATGGTTAGGCAAGAAAACACAGTGCCTCCAACCTCCCTCCCCCACCCCAAGCCCATGCAAAGGGTTGAATTAAGCATCCCTTCCATTCTCCCTCCAGTTCTTAAATCCTGAGTGGCAGCTTCTCCCTTTACCCACCTTGCATTTAGAAACATCCTTTAAGGCAGATCAGAAACCCTTGGTGGCAAGCAGCTCTTTTAATGAATCCCCCTGCCCATCCAGAAAGACAGTTTCCATGGTGAATGGCTATAAGTTAAAATATAAAAGTATTGGGAAAGAACTGAGTACAAAAAATTTTATATAGGTTAATTTTAATGTTTGGGTTTAATTTCAACTGTATTTTTATTTCTTTGACACCCCTCTGCTTCCCAAAATAAATCCTAGAACCTATTCCAGGTATCTCTTAGTAAAAAAAAAGAATAACTTAATTACAAAGGACAATAATTAACCTGTCTGTGTAGTTTCATAGGCTCATTAATTTCCGAGACATGGTGACCATCCGGATTAAGAAAAAGGTACTTGAGAAAACATGTTGTTCTAATTAAGTGGAGGCTCACAGGGGGAAAAATGCTGGGAGTGGGAGCTTTTTTATTATTATTTTTAATGAGAAGGGGCAATGATGTCATTAACTCCCCTTCCCCAGATTTCCCTGCTCCCTCTAAATATACAGTGGAGGGAGGGAGGGTGACTGGCTTTTCTCAGTAACAATAGATTGTTGCTATCCACCTCTTGTAATGCAAAGTATTTTGGGTGGGTTGGTCTTGAATAGGCAATTAAGACCCATTAGCTTCACAAAGGGCCTGTCCCTAGCGGAGATGAAAACTGCTGGAACTGGACAGTCTGTCTTTTATCATGCAATCTCCCTCCTTCAATAGCAGCCAGGTTTTTGTCTGCATCCAGGGTTTGCGTGGCTTATTGCAGAAGTGTTAAAGAAGAACTTTAGTTCTCTGCCACTGATTTTAGAATATGCCATCATCCCCCTATCAAAATACTTTTTATTGCACTTCCCTTTAAGATATGGGGTCCTTCTTCTTTGCATGAAAGACATTATAGCATTATTACACAAATTTTATTTTAGCAATAAAAATATATTCCACTAGTATAAAGAGCAGATTGTACAGTAGTTATATATGTGTAGATCTATATTAACTGAGGTTTTCAGTTAATATAGACCTCTATCCTACAGATCTTTTATTGGATCTGTCAGAAAGGTATTCAGAAAAGCACATAGAATAATAGAGTTGGAAGGGACTTTGAAAGTCTTTTAGTCCAACTAGATCAGGGGTGTCAAACTCAAGACCCGAGGGCCAGATCCTGCCCACGAGGGTGGTTAGATCTGGCCTGCAGGGCTGCCCTGGGAACAGTGAAGAACTGCCCCGCAGTGCCTCTGCCAGCAAAAACAGAGCTTGGAAGGGCTGCGTGCGGCCATCTGAACTCCACTTTCACTGGCAGAGGGTTGCAGGCAGGGGTGGGCTGCTGTGGGTTCCCACGGGTTCGGGAGGACCTCTAGCTAAGAATCTGTCCAGTCCAGAGAACCTGCAAATCCCACCTCTGACTGGCCCCGCCTCTCCTCTACCCCTCCCAGAACTCCCCATGTGGGCTGTTTGGGATGTCAGGTAAGTACAAGGCCTATGTGGTGGCTCAGGGAGGGTGAAAAATGGGCCTCCTGGAAGTTCCGGAAGGCCAGAAACAGGCCCATTTCCAGACTCCAGAGGGGTTCCGGAGCCTAGGAGAGGCAGTTTTTGCCCTCCCTGAGGCTCAAAAACAACCTCCCGAGCCTGGGGAGGGTGAAAATGCCCCCCCCACTGCCTATGGTGCAGGAAGCTGACTAGGCCACGCCCACCATGGCCACACCCACCCAGAAACAAGGCAGAGAACCCGTTGCTAACATTTTTGAAGCCCACCTCTGATTGCAGTGGGCCATCACAGCCAAAAACGGAGCTTGCAAGGGCTGCAGGCTGCAGAAGCCCAAGGTCCGTTTTTGCTGGCGGAGTGCTCAGGCCGCCACAGGAGCCCACAACACAAGTGACATTGAGCTGGCCACACCCACCCTGGCCATGCCACCCGGCCCCCAAGGTCAAACAAAACCCTGATGCGGCTCTCAATGAAATTGAGTTTGACACCCCTGAACTAGATACAGAGATACATGATTGTCCAATCTCCTTTTGAAAGTGATAGAGCACCCACAACTTGTTCCATTGGTTGATTGCTCTCGCCGTTAGGAAATTTCTCCTTAGTTCTAGGTTGCTTCTCTCCTTGGTTAGTTTCCATCCATTGTTTCGCATTTTGCCTTTTGGTACTTTGGGAAATAGATTGACCCTTTTGTCTTTGCAGGAGCCCCTCAAATAGTGGAACCTTGCTATCATGTCTCCCATAGTCCTTCTTTTCATTAGAGTAAACATAACCAATTATGCGGGGTGGGGGCTGATTGTAAGGCTCCTAAGAACCCTGTGCAATTGGCTAGGCAGTAATAGTCCAGTGGTGATGAGGGCACCATCGGAAGACCTGAAAGGCCAGCTTAGGGATAGATCATCATGGAGAATGTTGTCTATCTATGTAGTTGCTAGAAATTGAAAGAGACTTGATGGCACATAATCATTCAGTAAAAGTAATGATGAATCAAGAGTAAGAATCCAGATCTGTCTGGCCACCATCCAGCAATCTAAGACGGTTCTGCCAGTTAACAATTTCCATTTCTTTCATTGTCAGCTGATCATGATAAATTGAATATTATGTTCTGTACTGCCATTCTTTGCAGTGTGTGTGTGTAATCTCCCAGTGTGTATTTATAGTTATAGATGCAGACAGCTGGTTCTTGAGTACATGCCTCGGGGGGCTGTGATCATGCATGCCTACTTTCTCAATTTTCCCACATCACCACTGCTGGAGGAACCTAACTTCAGTAGGACAAGCCAAACCATGAAGCAAAATGCTGCAGTGTAGGTTGTTCAGCTCAATTACATTAGTTGTTTGTGTTAGCAGTTGCCCAATTTGCTTCCGTGTGCTTTGGTTGACTGAAGTAAATACAGCACCAATGCAGAATGTAATGAGGTGATATCAACGTATGCAATTGCTGTGATTAAATTTCACTCCTTGAAAAGGACAAATTATACACACACACATTAATTGCACCATCATTGTTTCCATATGCCAATCTTCTATGTCTTTTCGCATATTATTTTATCTGCTTGTCTTGTTCCTCCTACATTGATGCTATAATAATGAAAAACCACACAGGCCACTTAGGTATACTTGCTTTTTGTGTAACCACAGACATTTTAATGATCTTTGCATAATGGTGCATTTCTTTCTGACATTTTAAAAATAATCATCACCCACTCTCAACCAAGGAACTGTAATAGCTATTCATACACTAATAGCCAGAGAGCAGCAATTTTGGCATGAATCTATAGCTCTGCCTCCATTAAGAGTCCATGAACCAATGTATAATTCACCAGCAGTTTCAAAACTCAGTTACAAAGTTGAATCAATACAGTGCAAATTCATGCAACTGAAAAGAATATGAGCTATTAGAGACTCGGCATTTTGTTTGATGTTGGATGAAATTGATTTAGTAGGTCATGTGGCTGAAAGCTAGACCTAGTGAGGTGTTGTTGGGTTTCTTTTTGGGAGGGTGGGGGGTGGGGACAATATTCAACTCCAAAATTGGAAATTCTACATTTGAGCATCTTGTAGATTATTTTTCTCCTATAAAATTTAAAAGTGGTAGCATATTTTATGTACACAATTCCTAGGTAATCCATACGCACACTTATGGGTTTGCAGATTGGAGGAGAATGGACTGATGCTAAGATAAAATAATTAAGGTAAATTTTTCATGAGACATTTATGATTCAGCAATTTGAACTAGGGATTTCTAACTCATAATCTTCAGATGAGAAGGTCAGATTCTATTTATTAAAATAATTCGGGTTTCAGACTGTTATGCTCTGTTTGGAAAGCACCAAGATCCTTTAGCAGGGGCAGAAATAGTAATAGAACAACTAAAGAACATGAAAAGGGGCGCAGTGGCTCAGTGGCTAAGACACTGAGCTTGTCGATCAGAAAGGTCGGCAGTTCGGTGGTTCGAATCCCTAGTGTTGCATAACAGAGTGAGCTCCCGTTACTTGTCCCAGCTTCTGCCAACCTAGCAGTTCAAAATCATATAAAAATGCAAATAGAAAAATAGGGACCACCTTTGGTGGGAAGGTAACAGCGTTCCGTGCCCCTTCGGTATTTAGTCATGCCGGCCACATGATCACGGAGATGTCTTCAGATGGCGCTGGCTCTTTGGCTTTGAAACGGAGATGAGCACCACCCCCTAGAGTCAGAAACGACTAGCACACATGTGCGAGGGGAAGCTTTACCTTTTAAAGAACATGAAAGAAGAAAGCGGAAAGAACATGAAAGAGTAAAGCCATTTTCAGACCTATGCAACGCATCAAGGGGTCTACAAAAAAAAAGAAGAGAGGAGGGTTGGGAAAAGGCATACAGTACAGTACTAGCTTCTGTCCCCTGGCTGTCCCTTTTACACCTTCAGCATGCGCAGCAACTATGTTCAGTGAAAAGGCTTATCTAGCCATGAAGGCTCTTCCCTGAATTAGAATCCTGGGGAAATTAGGAACCTCAATCTAAGCAAGGACCTCTGTAAGTAGATGGTGCTTCTGTTGCATGCTCGATCTCCTTGGGGAGAACGGCGCAGTAGGTAGAGACAGTGGGCTTCTTCCTACTCCTCCTTTTAATGGGGGGCATTACACGGGTTCCAAGGAAGCCAAAGAAAGGACACTGGTTACTATTTTGTATCAGCCAATGACACCCATGGCAAATAAGAACCTGCCTGCAATGACAAATGCTGCCCTTGGTTATTTGTCATCTCTTGCCTGACATAAATAACCTTAGTTGTGGCCTCTGCAGGAAGACATCATCATGCACAAATCTTAATTTTCCTTCCCTTTGCTGCCTCCCCACCTCCCCCAGACACCCATGATTTGAGCCGAGGTGGCGCAGTGGTTAGAGTGCAGTACTGCAGGCCACTTCAGCTGACTGTTATCTGCAGTTCAGCGGTTCTAATCTCACCGGCTCAAGGTTTACTCAGCCTTCCATCCTTCCAAGGTGGGTGAAATGATGACCCAGACTGTGGGGATGATATGCTGACTCTGTAAACCGCTTAGAGAGGGCTGAAAGCCCTATGAAGCAGTATATAAGTCTAACTGCTAACTGCTATTTGGCTCTTCTATAAAAAAAATTAATCCTGTAAGCCACCCATAGTCACCTTGCATTGAGATGACGCACACACACATACAGACATAAACCTATCACTTCGATATGTGGAATGGAAAGATCTTTTTGTTTTGTGACACAATAAAGCAAATTGGCAAGGCCAATTTATATTTGCTTCACGTTTACCTCCAAACACGGCTAGCCAGAATCTCTCTTCTTTGTAGTTCAGCCTTAAATGACACACGTCAGCTAAAAATGGGGGGGGGAGTACCTGGGAAACATGGCAACCACATGGGAAAGTGGATGTCTCCCATGAGACATTAGCCAGACCCCTCTTTCGACTTGGGAGGGATCGAGTGGAGAGAAAGGCTGCTCAGATGCTTATCGCTGAGCGAAAAGTAAGCCTAGTAGGAGCTTCTGGAGAGCATCAGGAACTGCTGACTCTCGGGGTAGGTGGGCCAACTTTCCGTGTCTATGAAAACAAATAAAATATGACAGCTGCAAAGAACATTTTGCCCAGGCGGGAGAATATACTTAGTGACCCAATTGATTGAGTTCACTACCTTTAATGTCAGCGAACATAAAATATGCTCCACATGACTCAGAAGGTCAGTTAGGGGATTGTTCACAAACAGGGAAAATGTGGGGTATAGTTTTGTAAATAAACGAACAGTAATATCTTAATCAAACATAATCATGCTTGTTCAAGTATGAATAGGCCACTCTCCATCTTAGTTAACTTGCCTGCAGTCAAACATTGTGGAATGTAATAGTGAGCATAACCTAGCATGCATGAGTGTAAAAAAGCACATTTCTCTGCAATAAAAATAAAGCATTGCCCCCCCCCCCCCCATTTTTATATGCAACTCCTCCATGGAACCTTTGTATTTTGGCATACATGTTGGAGGCAACTGAAAAGCCAGTTCTGAAAACTGAAAAGGCCAGGTTTGGCACAAGGCAGTCCTCCACCTGAAGGCCTTTTAGGGGCTAATCTATCATATGAAGGGCTCTTTTTGTGAAGGGATGGAGTCAAATGCAGATTAAAGCTCAAAAGGCCAGGGAAAGGGAGCATATGAAGCGGCTCACTACTAGCTCCCTGGATAGTAACTAAGCAGCAGCCCCACAATTCATTTGTTCATTCTTCCCTACTACAATAAGATTCTTGAACTTCTCTTTTCATTCTAGAATGTATTTCTAATTTCACAGTGATCAATATTAAAATGATTTTGGAATTAACAAATTTGCGGAGGTTCCTACTAACTAACTAACCAGAAGGGTAGGATTGTTATCATAAAAAGTTCTGATTAAAACACTGTTTCTCAACCTTGGCAACTAGAAGATGTTTGGACTTCTACTCCCAGAATTCCCCAGCCAGCATTTGCTGGCTGGGGAATTCTGGGAGTTGAAGTCCAGACATCTTCAAGTTGCCAAGGTTGAGAAACACTGCATTAAAAGATTTTTATTCTCCCAGGAATCCCCAGTTCTTTTGATTAGGGAACATTTTGAAAATTTGAGAATACAGGTAGTCCTCGACTTGCAATCACAATTGAGCCAAAAATTTCTGTCGCTAAGTGAAACATTTCTCAAGTGAATTTTGCCCCTGGTTTATGACTTTTCTTGCCACCGTTGTTAAGTGAATCGCCACAGTTATTAAGTTAGCCACACGGTTGTTAAGTGTATCTGGCTTCACATTGACTTTGCTTGCAAGGTCGCCAAAGGGATCCCATGATCCAGGGGCACTGCAACTGTCATAAATACTGTGTGAGTCAGTTGCCAAGCATCTGGATTTTGACCTGGTGACCTGGAGATGCTGCAACGGTTGTAAGTGTGAAAAATGGTCATGTCACTTTTGTTGCCTTATCCTTATCATGTCCTTTTTAAGGCAAATGTGGATGTCCCAAGAAAATATTAGATTGTAGCCAGACATCTTTTTTATTTTTCAATAATTTCAGTGGGTCTCCTTTAGAGCTATTGCCTTGCCCCACAGCATACAAATAGTCCTGGACTTCCAACAGTTCATTTAATGACCATTCAAAATGACAACAGCACTGAAAAAAAGGGACTTGTGACAGTTTTTTGCTCCTAACGACCGTTGCTGCTTCCCCATGATTATGGGATCAAAATTTGGCGGCTTGGCCACTTGCTCCAGTTTATGATGGCCGCTGTATCCTGTGGTCATGTGATCACCTTTTGCAACTTTATGAGAGGCAAAGTCAACGGGGAAGTGAGATTTGCTTAGAAAGCCTGTTACTATCTTAACAACTGCAGAGATTCACTTAACTCTGGCAACAAAAGTGGTAAAATGGGGCAAACAAAAATCTCTCACTTAGTAACAGAAATTTGGGTCTCAATTGTGGTCATATGTCTTACTTGTACAGTATGCTGGTTTCTGACAGTTTTATATAAGTATATTACTTAAATATTCTGGGCTCCTAAGGGCCATTTGAGAGCCTCAGAAGCAGAGGTCCTCCTTTCTAGCCATGATGACACAGAAAGGAGAAAACATGGATTGTGAAATCACAGTGCAAGTTCACAAGCAAGAACTGAACCTAAAGGGTAGAGTTTGTATCACGATGTCATATGTCATTCCTCCTGCTGCAAATATCTATGCTCAGGAAGAATTGTTATTTCAGCAAAACTCTAGAAGTGTTTTCCATACAAGGAATGAAACCAGTTTTCTGATCGAAATTAACCCTAGTTTATAAATGCAATCCTTTCCAGATAATTAGAGAGAACATCTGTGTTATTCTTTTGAAAAAAGGCTAATGGCATCTGTTTTTGCCACACACTCATACATATATGAAAACACTCATCAATTCCAACTGTTGTTCTTTATTAGTTTGATAGATTGATTGATAGATTGATAGATTGATAGATTGATAGACTGTTAGACTGTTAGACTAATAAATCAATTGGTTGATTGATCTATCGATCGATCCCTCCATTCATCTATCCATCTATCCATTCATTAATTTGACTTATATGTCACCCATCTCACCAGACTATCTATTAGTATCTGTTCTGATCTTCCAGCCATTTTATTTGCACCCTACAGCCTATCTTCAGCCTCAAAGATAAATTGAATGCCATAATTTGAGGACATTTTGTTCCCATTTCATATCCCAAGTGTGTCACTACATCACGCCTGATTGCCTGAAGCATTCATGATCAGAACACAGAAAGAGGAAGCTGTTTACATCTGCAGGCCAGGGCCCCTGATGGAAGGAAACCAGATGGAGGAAGACGCATTATTTTCCAATAGCAGTCTCGGCCATTACTGTTATTGAGTCATGCCTGGCACCATAAAGAAGGCCATAGAATAGGAAGGAAGGAAGGAAGGAAGGAAGGAAGGAAGGAAGGAAGGAAGGAAGGAAGGAAGGAATGAAGAAAGGAAGGGACTATCTTCCTGTGTTTCTCTATATGCAGATATAGCTCAATGGATGCAGCCTACTTAATAAGACCTTCCAGGGGAAGTAGTCTAGTAGCACACATGGCACCTTAAAAATGAGCAAAGTTACTGGGGCATAATTTTTTGTCCCATAAGAAAGGTAGTCTTCAAGATACCACATACTTCCTGGCCCTACTTTATATTTTGTATGAAACATCTTAACTAAGGAAAGGAGGAAAAAAATGTACATTAAACACATTGCAAAACTGAAATGGTAAAGGGTGATTAGGTCATCTTTGACATATAAATATAAATTGTGATCAACCAGATGTTGTAAAATGTAGTACTTTTGTTTTTTACTGGAGTCACTTAGAAATGGCCCGAATTCTCTAATTCCAGTAGTTTTTTCCATGCTAGGTCAGTTTACATCCATATGTAGTTTTAGCTCTGTCTTCATTCTACTTCCAACTCCACGTCTTCTAATATAACACCTGTTCTTCTTGGAATGTCTCCTCTTCGTTCTCATTTGTGTTTCTCTTTTAAGAGATTGAACAAATTGAAGGGTATGCTGTACATGTAAGAGCAATTCTCCAAACACCCAAAATTGGCTCCCAAAAATCTTGTCTCCATAGTGAGGACATATTCCCAAGTTTTCCAGCTACCTGCCTTCTTGCAAACCATTTTCACTTTGTCACACAACAGGAAAATGCATTTCAAAGCGGGAGGGGGTGCAAAAAAATCAGAACTTGTCTCAGCTCTGGAATAAGGAAGCAATTATGGCTTGACCAGACCATTGTTAATTCCCTAATCAAGCAATTGCCTGTTTCCAGTCCAACACAGTGTGTCCCTTTCTTTGGCTGTCACCAGCTCCCAGTCTCATCACTCATCTCAGTACAGGGCCTAGTATCTAATTTCTGAAGAGTGTGCAACATAGCAGAGAGTGCTACATAGTTTAAATCAAACAGTAAGAAAGACAGACTCCCTTATAGTTCAACAATTTTCCAACAGAGATCAATGGATGCCAATGGTTTAACATCATGAATGTGAACCTTTGGCACCTGTTCTTCCTCTTTCCTCGTTCTTCTTTTGAATACTTGTATTTCTATTTTAGCAGCAAACCATAGCTTGTTATTTTGTGTCTCTTCAGCACACAAACCAGGATCAAATGGATTTGTGACCTGAGTTTACAAGCACAATGGCCTGTGAAGCAGAGCTGACAGTTTTGTCTTAGAAACTAACCATGGGATGTTGAAAAACACCAGTCATCCTTTGAAGCTTTCTTTGCATTTTATATAGACAAACTAATGACAAGAAGAGCAACAGCTTACAGTTGCATTATTTATGTAACATGTCTTATGTGTTCTGTATCCATTCAAGAAATCTGTTTCCTTGTCAAAAACCACTTTAGCTCTTCTGATACCCAGAGACAGGGATCAGCTCCTCAAGACATCTTCCTTCAACATGGAAAGCATTAGATGGCTAGAATAGGATAGAATTTTTTATTGGCCAAGTGTGATTGGACACACAAGGAATTTGTCTTTGGTGCACATGCTCTCAATGTGCATAAAAAGACAAGATACATTCGTGAAAAATCATAAGGTACAGCACTTAAACATAGTCATAGGGTATAAATAAGCAATCAGGAAACAATCAATTTCAATATAAACTGTAAGGATATAAGCAACAAAATTACAGTCCTGCAGTCCTAATCAGGGAGGAGATGGGTGAGAGGCTAGTAATGCAAATTAAAAATGTATACTGGCCAAAAGATCATTCCTGTTACAAATGGTTCTTTTCTGTGGGTCTCCACCCTGTTAACCAAACCAATTGCTTAGAAAAAGAACAAAGGAAAAAAAGTTCAGCATTGCTCCAAGCTTTGCAAATATTCTACAAACTGTAAGATTCCTCTAAAATTTAAGAGCACAAAATAAAAACTGGACAGGCACATTTTTTTACTGTGTAGCAGTCAATATTGACTTTTATACACTATTGATCAAGCCACCTGAATGTTGGTAGGCATTTTTTTTCTTTGTGTGCAGAGGTGCCCCTATCAATTATGGTCAAAAAAGTTAAGATGGCAGCCATATCAGCACCATCAAAGCTCTGCCTATTTTTTCTGGCATTGTAGCTGACATATTGATTAATCTTAACCATAATTTGGGAATATCCCCAAGTGGCAGAAAGGTTGTGGCTAGGTTACTTCTCTGTGGTGCTGGACAGAGGTGGTCTGCTGGGGGTTCGCACGTGTTTGGGTGGTCCTCTAACTAGGATTCTGCCCAGTTTGGTGAACCCCCAAATGTCACCCCTGGCTGGCCACGCCCACCCCCCCACCCCTTCCAGGAGTCTCCACGCAGCCCATTCATCATGCCAGGTAAGTGGAGGGCCTGCGTGAAGGATCAGGAAGGGGGGGAAACAGACATGCCAACGTTCCGGAAATCCAGAAACGTGCTTGTTTCTGGCCTCTGGAGGGCTTCTGGAGCCTGGGGAAAACAGTTTTCATCCTCCCAGAGGCTTGAGGACAGTGTCCAGAGTCTGGGGAGTGTGAAAAACACCCCCCCCCTGTGGTGCAGGAGGCCAACTAGGCCATGCCCACCATGGCCACACCCACCCAGCAATAGGGCAATGAACCTGTTGCTGCAATTTTTGAAGCCTACACCTGGTGCTGGGACCACAGCTAGCAGCCAAAGGGTTAACATCTGTAACCTATCCAACTTCAAACTGCTGCCAACAGCTGTTATTGTGTCAACCAAGGTGTTAAGTTAAGCCACTGGAGCAATACTATGCTAAGCTCCGATGAAAGACCTGACACAAGAATAAAAGTAAGACTATATGAAATAAAAATCTATGAAAGTTAAAACAACTGTAAGGAGATTACACAAAATATCAGATTGAAGCAAAATGTGAGTTTGAATAGGTTGACAAAAAGTTCTGAATATATTCAACTCCAATGGATCACTCATTAGAGTATATACCTCCTTCAAAAGAAAGAACAAAAAACTGGTCTCTTTACACCAGAAAGTCCCATTAGTAGTAATGATGCATTGTCTTTCTACAATCAGCTGGAGTCTCAGTTATGATTGTATATATCCAGTGGTGGGATTCAACCGGTGTAACAACCAGTTCACTGAGCGTGTGCAATACCTTTGAAAACTTACCTTCTACTGCAGCCCCAGTGCAAAACAGCTGAGGCACAGCAATCCACTCTGCTGCACCTATCAGCTGGGCTTCAGACAAGAGAAAATAGGTCAGTATAGCGCGGGTGGGGCAGCTGATCGTCAGAGTGAACCGGTTCTCTTCCAGCTGATCGTCGGAGTTATCGGTTCGCCCAAACCAGCCCGAACTGGTAGAATCCCACCCTTGTGTATATCTAAAAAAGAGAGTCTATTGCTGGTCACAATGTTGATCTGAAAAAGAAGTGGATGATTTAGCTGTCAGCTCTTTAGAACATTTTTCTAACAAGTGCGTTGAAAGAACACATCTCTTACCTATCTGGATGCATAACTGAGGCCATCTATTTCTCCCAGTTATGAATGTTGGAATTCTACCTTTTTAAAAAATAATGATTTACAGCTCTATCACATTATGTTAATTGGTCCTTTCTGGGTCCATCCTTCGGTCAACATATACAAAGTTGTCCAAAAGTTGTCCAAAAACAAATAATTTTGTTTTGTTTTACATGCTCTTGTTAATGTTGATAGCTCACCACGTTCATGACAAGGTACAAGCAAGACCACTCAAAGGGGCATTTGCAGGGAGATTTACAAATGACACCTGTTGCTTTGCAAAATTATGTGTCCAAACAGGATAATTTGAGCCTAGTCATTTGTTCTTTGAGTGAGAATTCTCATTTCTTCAATGATCCAATTGAATCTTTTCTTGGTTTTCCATGGTAGTTTCAGGAGTTTCCTGTAGCACAAAGTTCAAAGACTTTTCCTATCTTGCTTCTTTAAAGTCTGATTTTCACTTCCATGGTGTCACTGGGAATACAATGGGTTGCACAATTCTAGCATTTATAAGTATAGGCACATCACAGCATTTGAATATCTTTTCCAATGTCTTCCTGGCTGCTCTACCAAGAGCTAGTATATGGCTTATTTCTTGACTGCTTGTTCCTTTACTTACATTGTCAATTCCAGGTCTGGTTGTTCTACCTGTTATCATTAGTTTGGTCTTCTTTACATTTAATTTCAGTGTCACTTTTTCATTATGGTTCCTGATATATGTCAAGAATGCATACACACACACACACACACACACACATCCCCTTCCATAGTGTGAGTCTAATACAGACTTCAAAGCTGAAACTCCCTCAAGCTATTCTCACTCCTGAGGCCACTTCTGTCTTCTTATGAATGGCCGTATACTGGTTGCACTGCCAGCCTTTTGGTGTTACACTGCTGGTTCTCTCTCTCTTAAACTGCCAATAGTATATTTGGAATGGAACTGGAAGCCTAGCCTCAGTCACAGAAACACAGAAAGGACTTAGAGCCAATTCCTTTCTCAACCTAACGTATCTCACAAGGTTTTGTGGAAAATTGGGAAGAGATCAGAGGTGTGATTCACTTACCTTCCCTACAGGTTCGCAAATGTGAGCGTGCTCACTTTGCTCACATGCACCTAATCTGTGCATCCGCTCCACCTTCTGTGCATGCACAGTGCTCGCACATTACATAAAGGTGGGTAGATGGAGCTTCTCATTAGTCACTGCTACTGGCTCACCCGAACCAGCTGAATACCACCGTTGGAAGAGACCATATATCCACACCAGAAGGAGCATTGAGTTATAAAGCTAATAAATATGAAACAAAGCAAAACCATAGTATTTCAGAGAGTAGAAATGTGTGGCAAGTGATCTAATGAGCGATATTGAAATATGTTCCCTAGGATTGAATGCCAAGTACAAACTAAGCTTCTCTAATGTGAAATTGGAACAGGAACTGATTTTTCAACTTCTTCCAATGTCCATTTCATTTCAGCAACTACAAAACTGGTTTAGCAGAGGGCTTGATATATAATCTCCAGATTCAGTGCTACTAGTTACTGAATAACATTAGAAAAATATAAAATACATTTCTACTACATCATAATAGCCATAGTTTCAGTGTTCACTGTACTAGTCATAGAGATAAAATAGGATCCATTAACATTCATTAAAATAAGAGAGGCTCTTGTTTTCTTTTGACCCCCGAAATAAGCTCTTGGCCTTATTTTCGGGGAGGTCTTATTATTTTTGAGGTGAAGGAGACAGTGAGCGTGATTACCTCATGGCTGCTCCTGTGTTACAATATTTTCAGGGAAGGCTTATTTCTGGGGGTTGGCTTATTTTAGCGCATGCGCTGAAAAGCCTGATTGGGCTTATTATCTGGGGAGGTCTTATTTTGGGGGTAGGTTCTGTTGCTATTGTTTTCCGCCCAATCCTGGATAAATCTATAATGATTTCTTTCAGTCCCTATTTTTGTTTGATTTAAGTTGAATGGGTAACGTTCTGTGCAATGGTTCCACTTGTAGATCTTCACCCCAAAATCAGAGGATGCTTTGCAAAGTCTCCAGATGCCCAGGACCTCAGTGATTCTAATTAGAACTTCCAGAGGAAAAGGATTTATTTGCATGTTGTACAAATGGTATTGATAGCTGTGCAGTGAATCAGTGAGGTTTACTATGTAGGAACAATGATTAGAATGGAATAGAGTAAAATATACAGTACTTTGCTCTGTAAACATTTGCATTTTTCTCCTGCAGAAAAGGCAGCCAACAGTAAGGTGAGACTGTTGGAAAGGACTTGACTGCATTCCCCCACCTACAGTACCTTCTTTTTAGTTATATACCTCCTTCTTTTATTCTTTCCCACTCAAAGCCTGATTGACACAACCTGTTTCTTATTATTTCTGTCCGTTATACTTTATTATTGCAGGTGTGGTGCAACTTTGCCTGGGGCAAGTTCTGTAATATTACATGGTCAGCTCCTGGTGGAAACCTGGCAGTTATTATGTTATCTGGTGCAAAAACATAAGTTGTGTTATTTACATCATGACACATATGCCCTTTCCAACCCCTCCTTCCCATCAGTTCCTAGGGACACCTATAGCTAGGCAAATGGAACGACTCCCTCTCTATGGAGTCTCCCCCTTGTGGACATGGGAAATAATGTCAATAAATGTGTTCTGCGGTATATTTCCTCCTATTGTTCAGGAGAGAGTTGGTAAAAGTTGCCTCCCATCCCGTTAGTGAGAAAGTTGTATCAGAACTGTCTTGAATATCAGATCACTTGGATTTCACCAACATCAACGCTCTAGAAAGGAAGTATTCCATGCTTGGTGTATTGTCTGTGTTCATATACTACTGTCAGTCTATCAGATGGCTTAAGGTCCAGTGTAGTCAGAGTACTGGATTACTTCTATAACTAAGCCACCATAGATACAGATATCATGCAAACCTAAGTGAATGCAAATAGGTTCTTTTATGCTACAGTAGATGGACCAGTAAGACAAAATCTCCTCGTATGAACCACCCAAACTTCAGAACTTTTCCTCAGCAAACACCCATACCTGACTTTGTTTTTTGAAAACTAGGAATGACCATCTTGAATTCACAGGATTTAGAAAAATCAACATCTGATTCTTGGCCATCTCATTGACTCAGTAAACATTTTGGTGCTTGCGCAGCATTTTCCTGTATTCATAACTCATTTTAAATATGCTTATTTTATACTTATGGACTGTGGCAGGCAGGATACAGTTTTAAAAATATCCTGGGAGTTTTGAACACTCCGAAATTCACTTCTGCTAGTAGTCAGGCCTAAGGCTATTGCAAAACTTCACAACTGCTGAAATCAAAATTTCTGCATCTTTTTGCTGCTCATCATTTGGAAGTCCAGATCTGGAAGTCCATCAGTCTTAAAAACAGGTGAAGTATGGTATATTGAGCTACAAACTAATTTCATGGACTCCGTTTTCCTAACATGCTTGGCTAACATATACTTAGCTTATTTCTAGGTCAATGTGTTGTATGAACCCAATTCCCTATTCGAGATACTGTCTTTATGAATTCCATCCACAGAAGAATAATGCCAATATTATTGGCAAAGCAAAAGTCTGGGAAAAGGTTACACAACCTTAGCATGTTGCTGACATTCTGGACTTCTTTTTACTGGATTCCAGGTATTTGAGACATGATTTGAGTGCCAAGTTCTGAAGTATAAACAGACCTTGGCTTTGTGTTGCCCAATAACATTGGGAAAGAGAGAATGCTAACCAAATCCAGATGGAATGCAAACAGAATGTTAATTTGGCAACAAGACCTGGAGTTGGTTACAGTGGAATTTGGCCTTGCCCGCCGACGTCAACCCTTAACTCCTGTGAGAAGTGCCACAAGTGGTTGAGATCTCAGTTTCCATCTCATCCTCCCCAGTTGGCTCTTGCTCTTGCCAAGCAGAGCCTAGCACCCTGCAAGGCCACTTCACAGCATTATTTAAATAAGCACAGCTGGGCAGCTTGCCACCAATTGAGCCTCCTCTTGAAGCATTAATGCCTTTCTTCAGTGGCTTTGATTCAAATCGTGGCTCTGCCTGTTGTTGCCGTTTCTGAAACGTGAAATCTGACAGGGCTGCAGCTGGAGGGAGAGGATGGCTGCAGGCCCTCAGCCAGATCGAGTGGTAATGAAGTTGCTCATATTAAATTCCTAATTAAAAATCCAATAGCAGCAACAGCAATATATTAGCCTCTGCCAGTGCTTGATTCCTAGCATCTCACTAAGAGGATAGGATATTTGAACCAGATCACAAATGCATCCCAGAGAGAATAGCTAGGTTTCCTTCAAGCTACCATCTTCCTCCTCAAATGATGGTGGGCTGAGCTTGTTATAGATATAGGCAGAATATTTTTTTCGCACTGCTGAAGTCTAGAGGTTCAGTTCCACTGAGATGCATTAGCAGAGCTATTAAATGCAAATTCACAGGTATATAGATGCTGCATAAGGCAGCACAGTAAAATAGCACAAGTGACTTTTCTATGGCAGTCTCAGGCATATTATCAAACAATCCCATTCCTAAAATCTCTGTGGCTGAACCAATATCAAGAAATTGTTTCAAGAAACCAAAATAAAGGATAAGTTAAAAACATGACAAACCCAAATAAAGGAAGAAAGAGGTAAAGATATGATGACTTCAAGTCCTTCTATACCAACAAGTCAAAAGCAGCCTTTGAAACTGTGGTGTCTATACTGCCAACCATGATTCATTTAATAATGGCTTACTGAATTGAGTTAATTACATAGGTTTATTCCATACACTGAAACATCAATTGCACGGACAAGATTCCTGCCACACTTATCACTGGTTAAAAAGGGTTTATCGCATAACTCCATGTTTTTTCATACCACACTATGAAAACAAATTAGGTTAAAATATGATGAATTAAATTGTGATTCAGAGGAGACTAGATGCTAGATCTGGAATGCAAGAATCAGGATGACCCCTATAGCTTAGAGCCATGATAACAAGCTTACGGCATGTGTGCAAGAGATGGCACACAGAGCCCACTCTGCTGGCACGCGTGATGTCACCAGCTGATCTTCTGGTTTCCGGCACTGGTCTTTGCGGAGCACCAGAAAACAGCCTGAAAACAGCCACAAAAGAGACCTGCGCACACTGGCCAACTGGTCTTTGGGTTTCCTGCACTCAGACACATGCGAACACAACCTGGCTGGTGTGCATGCACATACCAGAAGCCCGAAGACCAGCTGGCCGGCATGCACATGCCCACCGGCCAGCTGGTCTTCGGGTTTCCTGTGCTCAGGCATGCGCACATGCAATCGCATATTCCAGTTTGGGCACTAGGTGCTGAAAAGGTTCACCATCACTGGCATAGAGGCTCTGGTATCTCTTTGCTGTCGTCTAGATGTTGCCCAGCAAATAGTAGCCCTAAGGCATAGTAAAATGCAGGTAATCCTCGATTTACAACCGTTCATTTAGTGACCGTTAGTGACCAAAGTTACAATGGCACTGAATAAAGTGACTTATGGCCATTTTTCACAGTTACAATTTAGCAACATCCCCATGGTCATGTGATCAACAGAAATTTTGGCCTCGTAAATCGAGACCAAATCGTAAATTGAGGGCTACCTGTGCAGCCTTTGTTTCAATCACATCACTGAAGAATCTTATCCTGACCCAGGCTCTAATTCTGTTATTTCTATCTTTAGGAACGGTTAGAGAGGTTCTCACATCTCTTCAGCCAACTGACTTCTTTGCACATGGTCTTCCCTCCAGTAAGCAGATTCCTCACAACCATATTCAGCAATTTACCCTGTTGTTCCTTTTTAGTTTCAAATGTTAGCATTAAATATTTGGACTATCCAGTTCTTGGGGTTTCTAATGGCCGAAGTAAAAGTTACCAAAGGAGCATAAGTTCCCCAGATGACCCCATGTTTTCCTCAGAGAGGCTACTAATTATTGAGGCAAACAAGAGGTAAGAAATTGGGTTTAATCATCCCCTTGCCGGAAAAACAGGGAAATTCCAAAAGAAGAGAAAGTAATTAGGAAAATTCTGACTTGTGCTAAAAAGGATAAATTGACGTGGGAATTGAAGAATAAAGACGAATCAGAATATTATAAGATCTGGGACAAATTTTATCAATGGTTAGAACAAAAAAAAAGGGAAAGACCCAAAATAAGCAATGACTAAGATTTACAGAATGGAGATTAGAATTATGTATGAAACTATAACAGTGAAAATGTATAAGATAAAAACAAAGCAACGTGGTTGGAATTACAATATTTTTATATTTGTAAATACTGAAAAGACGAAATGTAAAAAAGCATGGTGGTTATAATGTATAACTTTATATCTCAGTATGTATGGCAAAGACTTTGCCAGGACAATGTTTTAATTTGTGTTCAATAAAAAACTTTTTTAAAAAAATCATCCCCTTGCCCAGGGGTGAAATGCTACCGGTTCAGACTGGTTTGCCCAAACTGGTAGTCAAAATGCTACCTGTTCGCCTGAACTGGTACTAAAAAAAAGTGCGACTGGTTAGGGTGAACCAGTTTTTCCAACGATCAGCTGTGACACACGTTTTATGACGCTAATCTAAATCGCATGGCATAGCGGATCCCCCCCGCTGTTCGCTTACCTTTGCAGGCATGCTCTGCGTGTGCGCGGAAGGTCCAAACCAGTAGCAAAGCTAAGTGGATTTCACCCCTGCCCTTGCCCCACAATTTCCCTCAGAATACTCACAGAAAAACAAGTACAGCATGGGGCAAAGAAGAATCAGTGAACCCAGAAGGAGTTGACTTTTTATTCACTGATTCTCAACAGATGTGTTGGTCTATTTGCACTAGTGTTCATTTAACCCTGTCACCTTCATTGGCTACACAATATTCAGAAACATAAACTACCTAATGTAGCTGGGATCAGCATGCTGAGCCACAACCAGTTACATTTTGAGGGTGCTGCATGCATTGGTTAACCTATGGTGTTGCATTTTTGCCAAAGAAAGAAGCACAACCCTGAGGAGAAAATTGCCAAAGTTTATTAATAAAGAACGTGGTGGCTCAGTGGCTAAGACGCTGAGTTTGTCAGTAAGAAAGGTTGGCAGGTCAGCAGTTCAAATCCTTAGCGCCGTGTAACGGAGTGAGCTCCCATTACTTGTCCCAGCTTCTGCCAACCTAGCAGTTCGAAAGCATGTAAAAATGCAAGTAGAAAAATAGGAACCACCTTTGGTGGGAAGTTAATAGTGTTCCGTGCACCTTTGGCATTTAGTCATGCCGGCCAGATGACCATGGAGACATCTATGGACAGTCCTGGCTCTTCGGCTTTGAAACTGAGATGAGCACCGCCCCCTAGAGTCAGGAACAACTAGCACATATGTCCGAGGGGAACCTTTACTTTTACCTTATTAATTGGGTGTCTGCTTTGCAAGAAAGAAAACCCAAACAATAGAAAGAGATATTTTTATACACTTTAGGGTTGATGGGTGGAAAGGAGCTGATTCAGGGACACATTTTGAGCAATTGAGACAAATGTTTAAACAAAGGAACTGTTTGGGGTTCTTTTTTCAATTGTAAAGCAAAGCTGCTAAGAATTCCATTGTTAAAAGGAATGTCTGCAGTTTCTCACCTTCTGCTTCCTTGATGAACTTTTAGGTCAGGGCTTTTCAATTGTTCTCCTTGATTTGAAAGGCTATTTTGGTAACAGAAACACAGCCATGATTGGGTTATTATACAGTGATTAAAGGCTGGTCCATCAGTCTGCAACTGGTGGAGGAGCTGAGGGAAATGGGAAAAGAAGCTGAAAGGTGGGGGGAGTCAGGAAGGGGGAAATTTTTGCAAATTTTGTTTTTCCATCACACCAGCGTGTTGTTTTGCTTTTAACTTGGCCTTCCTTCCTTTCTTGAGTACTATTCTGCCTTTTACAAAATGTAGAAGATCTCACACTGTTAGAATACAGCAAAACTAAACTGAACAACCAGACAGCTGTTTACACACAGAATCCCCCAATTAACATGTAAATAGGCGCAATAAAAATGATATTATTGCTTAAAAAGTTGTTATAGAGTACTTCTTAGCATTGATTGTCTATATCAAAATATATTTATGCTCAGACTTCTATTTAGGAATTTAGGAATTTTTTTAAGAATAATAATCCCAAAAAATAATCTGTCGTTTGTAGACATAAATATTTCAATCTGTTCATCTCACATTAATATTGATAATGTAAATTATTGTTATGAGAATTTATGGGGGAATTAATTAATGGGAAAATGTTGTAAAAATAAATATTAGATATAGATTGTTATAGGTATATAGGTGTCAATAGAGATATTTCAAAAAGACTCTTATTGAATAGGGCTCTTTATGGAAGTGGCAAAACATGTGTTTTTCTTCACTTAAATTACAGCTGATAAAATGGGCTTTAAATCTTGACTTTGGGCCTGTTTTTAGAATTCTATTTTTTATGGAATCCAAATGATGAAGTATTATGGACACAATTAATTACTTATTTTATCACACGCACACACACACACACACACACACACAGTCAGTCAGTCAGTCAGTCAGTCAGTCAGTCAGTCAGACAGAGACAGACAGAGCTTAGTTCCTTTCTTCAGTCAAGAATCTTTTATATTTCCAGCGTTAAAGACTTAAAGATTTGAGATGAAAGTATGTCTCAAACAGTTTTATTTGTTTTGTTGTTGTTTTCAACTTGTAGGCTAATAGGGATATTAAAGTTCTGGATTACATAATTGCCAGTCATTTAAATCATTGCATGAGCCATCTAAATTGTCTAAAATGTCTGTGTATTGCCTAAAAAATGTCTCTGTATTCAGCTGAAGCATCTTTTCATTACATAATTAAATTCAGATACTTTAGCAGATTTAAAATGCCTATCAACACTGAAATGTATTGTGAATGATTTCAAGTCTACAGTATTCATAGTAAACAATTAAGAAGCATGTTAGAATGAATTATTGGTTATTTCCAAAGATATCGAAATAAGAAAATGGAATACCCATATTAAATAATCAATGTGGAGTCTTAAAGTTTTTATTAAGTTACTTTATTTTAAATATTTGTACCATAAAACTTAAAACATATTTTAATGATTATTTTATAGATATGTGCAATCTGAATAAGAGATTAATTCAATAAAAGATATTTTTATTCCACATCATAGAGACTGTTTTAAAAGGGTTGGGTGAGTGATATTGCTTAAAGAAGTGATTCTGTATTACATGCTCAAAATCGGAAATCTATCATTACATGAGGAACGATGTTGCTACCAAATGGGGCTTAGCAAATAAGATTTCTCTTTTATAAAGGAAAGTGCAATCTGCCTTTATAATCTTGCATTGATGAAACATATTTACTTTCTGGTTATTAACTGGTTTCATATTGACATATGTGATCAAGATGTAATTAATATGTATTAAAACTATGCTGTTTTCTATATTTAACATAATACACTCTTGTCCTGTCCCTTCTTTTTCTCTTTTTCTTTTGTTTTCTTCTTTTTTCTGTATCCCTTATTTATGCTTATTTTCTGGTTCAGAAATTAAGAACTAAAATATTGTTTTCAAATTAAAAATTTCTCCTATGGGGTTTCAGTCAAAATAGATCATACAATTCAAACTAGTAACAAAAGGATATTGGCAAACGCTATAAAAAAAGAAACTTAACAAGAGTCTTTTCTCCAAATATACTTCCAAATATAGCAGCTGGTGGCTTTAAGTGAGTGTCAAGTGATTGACCATCCTGGATTGCAAAAGCAGGATATTCACAAGCTGAACTTTGAGTCAAGCACTATAGTATCATTAGTCCATCCATGAAAAAAATGGTCAGAAACCAACATGAGAAATAACTGCCCTCAAGTAATTTCTCATGCTCTCAAACTGTTGTTATCCTTCTCCACTTCTGGTTTTGTACATCCAGGTTTCAAAACAGCCTAAGAACAGTAATTCTTAAAAACAAACTAGACAACCCGTGCTCCTTTGGGTCAAGATTTTAGAAATATTTCCTTACTAAAACTGAAAAACAAAATGAGCATGGGTGGGCAGCAAAGCAGTTGGAGCGGTAGCCATTTCCAAATTCCTGCCTGCGGGCTTCCCCATTTATTTTGCTTGTGGGAAGCTCTCACGGAGAAAGTCAATGGAGAAGCCAGCAGGAAGTTGCAGGTTGCAGGGCAGGTAAGTGGCTGCTGCTGGGAGGAGAAGGAAGAGATTGCAAGATTGGCTAGGAAACTGTCACAGAATGGAATGTTGATAGTGATCATGTGATTACAACAGCAGTGCAGCTATGGCCAGTAGCACTGAAGCAGCTGCAACTTCCCCAAATCTCATTCCCTTGGAAGTAATGGATCCTGGATTTTGGACACATTCTTAAAGTTAGCCCATTTGAGGTACTGTGGTTTAAAGAATTGTTGCCTGATGATGCACCATTTCGCCCATTTTAAAGGTTAGGGGCAATGAGGATTTTAGTAGTGTGTAGATTAAGTAGAAAGAAGAGCATCTGTTAGAAGTGCCTTTGTTCAGCTATTCCTGTGTGTAAGCACCTGCAGGTCAGGGCAAGTGATGAAACATGCCTCCCAATGATATACTCCACTCTGATATACTTGAATATGACAATGTCAGTATGAAAGGGCAGAACTTATATTGCAACATAATGAGGTGTTTCATCATTTTAGTGTCATCATACTTAGGAAAAGACATCTCTGTTTCTCAGCCACACAAATATTACAAAGAATGCTAAAGCAAATTCTATAGTAAAAGAGGTATCTGTATTTTTCTTGCCTTCCAGCTAGGTAGAATCAGGAGAAGGAAACCTGACTGATGCAACCAAGTTTTTGTCTATATTTATTTTATCTTCTCTCCAGCCCTTATAAATGGAGAATAATTTCCTTCAGACCAGGATAAGGAGAGGTTATTATGGAGAAAATATATCTATTTGATCACAAACATCAAAAATAATTTGATGGCACATCATCATCATCAATCTGCAAGAGATGAACTTTGGGCAATGAAATGTTCCCCAAGAAGATTCTCAAGAATTCTCAAGAATCATACACCTTCTCTGTGGTGACTCCCTCTCTCTGGAACATCATTCCCCCAGAGATTAGAATGGCCCCCACTCTAATACTCTTCCAGAAAGCACTAAAGACCTGGTTCTGCCAGTGGGCCTGGGGAACCCAGAGTAGGATGAAGCCCATTAAATGGCTTGTGTGATCTGCTGTCACTAGGGTGGGGGTGATTCTATTATATTAATTTCTCTGATTCTTTTATTAGTTTTATTATTTTTTAAATGTGGTTTTAAATGATAAATTATATAAGCTGCTTTGAGTCGCCATGGGCGAATAGGCAGCAATATAAATTTAATAAATAAAATAAAATAAAATAAATAAAATATAAAATAAAATAAATAAAATAAATAATAAAATAAAATAAATAATAAAATAAATAAAATAAAATAATAAAAGAAAAAAACAATAATAAAATAAAATAAATAAAATAAAATAAAATAATAAAAAATAAAATAAAATAAAAAATAAAATAAAATAAAAAATAAGGCATCCGTCCTTTTCCCTGAGTACTGTCTCAGATTTTTTAGGAGAAGGACAACAGAAAACCACTCTCTTTGTGATGCCTATTATGCAAAAGCAGCCCATGTGATCCACTCAGTTCAGTGTGTTTTAGGAACTCTGATCATATAATTATTTCAGGAAACTAACTAAGAAATAACAATGCAGTGGTAACTGTAAGAAGAATAGAGAAGATGACAAACTTTTAAGAGGTGCAGAGGAGAGGGAGGGAGGGAGGGGGGAATATTTCAGTGGCGATGTCTATCTATGTCCTAATGTATTTAAATCCTAGAACTGCTATGCACATCTAAAAATCCATTTAAAATGTATTTAAATCAACAGCCTTATTTAGTTTATGTTTGCATTAAAAAAATGCAAGGGACAAGGAGAAACAATGTATAGTAGCAAACAATGGTGGTTTTTTTAAATAATTGTTTAAAAGTTGCAAACTTTCAATTCCCCTGACATAGTAGTATTCTTTAAATCATTTTGTTCTTTGCCCAACTAATTGTGCACAAAATAGTGGATTTTTTTTAGATATGAACATTTGCGACTCTTGTTTCCTAGATAAACGTACTTCTGCAAAAACATCCTGGCAGTTTATTGTACACATTTAAGTGACTGCTGCAAACATCCAAATATGTCCCAAAGGGCAGGTCTTCAGTCACAATTCCATGACTCTTGGCTATTTTGATTCCTTCTTTGCTGTTGTTTCAATCTATTTCTCCTCTATAGACATAGTGATGGCCTGATGTTCTATATCTGGACTAGAAAATGATGATTCCAACTTTTTAAAAAAAATTGAATTTGCTTCAGCCCCTTCTTATTATCAACTCTTAGGATTTTTGGATGCTTTCCCTACCATCTCCTTTTAGGTTAATTAGAACATTTGACTGTTACTTGGGGACAATTTCCAATTTGCCACAAGAAGGAAATGAGATACTAAGCAGAAAGGAAATGATTATTAAACATAGGTGCTGAGTAGAAAATGTATGGAAACTGATTAATTGGGTTTAAGTTAAAGGGATATCAGCTGAGCATTTGGTTGGGGGCAAAGTCACAATATGATTCTTGGTGAACCACATCCTTCCCAAAGTCACCACAAGCAGCTGGAGTGTGTGGGATAGGAAGCATGGAGAGCAGGAGAAAGAAGCTTAGATTGCAGCTGGTAGCTAAAAGCTTCTGTACATCTGGAGTGACAGATTAAGATCAACAAGAAAGTCAATCATACAGACAAAAGAAAAGAGAACCAAAAGTCCAAGTTTTCTTAAAAAGAAAAAAAAAGATGATACAGAAAAGAGAATTTTGACTAAGTCTTCTCCAACCTGATATTCTCCAGATGTAAATATACATCAGTATCCATAATTTCAAAACTTCTGCACACTTGAACATATGTGTGCACAGAGGAGTCTATGTGGGATAATAATGTGTATGTGTCCATGCATATAAATTGTTAATTCAATTCTTTTCATGTATATGTATGTTTTTGTTATGCCCTTGTACCAATCTGAAACTGAGGTTTACAACTAATACAGAAACAGACACAAATGTGAACAAATATATCAAAGGATGTCATATATGCATAGCTGTCAGGGCCCACTCCACTCCATAATTAGGAAAGAAGACTAAGAGACTCCATGGGTTGGAAATCCAAAGTACTTTTACTAATTATAAATGGTAAGCGGGCAATAGTGAAGCAAGATCTGAATAATATGGCGCGAAAGCAATTGATATATAGGCAAACCCGTTCCCCCCCCTTAGGATCAAAGCTCCAGTCCAATCATAAGTCCTTCAAATGTCAGGTGTGAGATAACTTCAAAAAGACAGGCCGAAGATGGAATGTGTAGGCCGTTGATGCAGGCGGGAAACACGTACGCATGCGTAATCCCAACGACTGGTACATCCTAGAACATTCCTCCAGCACATCAATTAAATCCCTCCCACATACACGCCCCCCCTTCCCCGTTTCATGGCAGCTGAAGCAACAGCAAAGCAGAAGCTGACATCCGGCCGTCCCCCGGAAAAAGGCAGTCAGGCCTGGAAGAAAACACAAACAAAACAGACAAATAATAAAACAAATGAAAAAGGGAGGGGAGAGAAGTCAAGGCTTGTCGGGATAAGAAGCATAAAATTTTCGGAGCAAGCGGGGCGCACGAACGTGGGACTTATCAACCCATTCCGTGTGGGAGGGGGGAAAATGTTTCCAAGCCACAAGGTATTGGATGCGATTACGGTGCCGACGGGAATCAAGAATGTCACGAATTTCAAAATGATGTTCCCCATCCACAAGTAACGGAGCAGGCGGAGGGTCATCTGTGGGCCTTAGGTTGGACACCCGAACTGGTTTGATGAGGTTAACGTGGAACACTGGGTGGATACGGTTGAGATGCTTGGGCAATTGCAAACGAACAGAAACAGGATTGATAACTTTCACAATTGGGAAAGGGCCAACATACTTGGGACCCAATTTCTTTGATTTTTGTGTAGTATGCAAGAATTTTGTAGACAAATACACTAAATCCCCAACGTGGTACTCATAGGGCTGAGAGCGTTTCTTATCAGCCTGCTTCTTATGAGCCCTATGGGCAGCGTCCAAGGTGGAAAGAGTCAGGGGCCAAAGGCGACTGAGACGCTCACTCCAGTCTGCAACGGAAGGAACCTGAGGCTGGGCCGTAGGCAGTTCGGGAATAGGAACAAAATCCTGGCCGTAAACGACCCGGAAAGGGGTGAAGCCCGTACTGGAGTGAACCGAATTGTTATAGGCCACTTCAGCATGTGGTAACAAGTCAACCCAATCGTCTTGTTGATAATTGATAAAACAACGTAAATATTGTTCAAGTACGGAATTAGTACGTTCACAGCCGCCATTAGTCTGAGGATGGTAGGCGGAGCTAAGGCCTTGGGCGGAACCAATGCGTGCGAGGAACTCCTTCCAAAATTTAGATGTGAATTGGACTCCACGATCGGAGATAATACGGTCGGGAACCCCATGTAACCGGTAGATGTGGGAAAGAAATAATTTAGCCAACGCCTTGGCGGAAGGAATTTTGTGGCAAGGCACGAAATGAACTTGCTTGGAAAACAAATCAGTGACCACCCAGATGACGGTGTGCCCCTGGCTCTCGGGGAGGTCAACAATAAAGTCCATAGAAATCTCCTTCCAAGGTGCAACCGGGCGGGCGACAGACTGTAGAAGTCCCTGCGGTTTCCCCGGCGGCTTTTTGGCGGCAGCGCAAACTGGGCAACTGGCCACATAAAGTTCAATGTCCTTTTTTAAAGAAGGCCACCAGAATTGTCTCTTCACAAGGTGCAAAGTCTTTACGAATCCAAAATGACCCGCCATCCTGGAGTCATGAGCGCGACGAAGGACGACAAGTCGTAGGGAAGCGGGGACGTATAATTTAGCACCTATCCACGGTAGATCGTCTCTCATGGTGCACTCGTCCCGATGGGTCAGGAACCAGTCGTCTTGAGGAAGAGCCGCTTTGAGGTCAGAAAGGAGATCGTGAGGCACTACCTCCTGAGCTTTGGTCTGCTGACGTGTGAGTACCGGAGCTGCCAAGAGCGGTTGGACGATACTCAGTTTGGAACAATTATACTGAGGTAATCGGGACAAAGCATCGGCCATGAAGTTTTTTCCGCCCGGGATATACTTGAGAGTGAAATTGAAACGGTTAAAATATTGGGCCCACCGCATCTGTTTGGGGGAGAGACGACGAGGTGTGCGTAACGCTTCCAAGTTCTTGTGGTCAGTCCACACTTCAAATGGGTGTTTAGAGCCTTCGAGAAAATGGCGCCAAGTGGCGAGGGCCCAACGGACCGCAAAAGCCTCCTTCTCCCAAACCGCCCAGCGCCGTTCTGTGTCAGTGAGTTTACGTGAGGTGTACGCGCAAGGCTGTAAGTTACCTTGGTCATTGGCTTGTAGCAGAACAGCCCCAACAGCGACATCACTGGCATCCGCCTGGACGACGAAAGGCTGGTTGAGATCAGGATGTTTAAGAACTGGTTCAGCGGCAAAAAGGCGTTTAAGTTTTTCGAATGCCGCCTGGCATTCCATGGTCCAGTCCAAAGGCTTATTGGGTTTAGGCTTCGGGTCGCCTTTAGTCTTGAGTAAATTAGTGATAGGGAGAGCAATGTTGGCAAAAGAGGGAATAAATTGACGGTAGAAATTAGCGAAACCCAAAAATTTTTGCAACTGTTTACGAGTTTTGGGAGCGTCCCACTCAGTGACCGCCTTCACTTTTTCAGGGTCCATTTCAACGCCATTCGAGGAGATACGGTAGCCCAGATAGTCAATAGTCGTTTGGTGAAACTCGCACTTAGACAATTTGGCATATAGGTTGGCAGCACGGAGTTTTTTCAAGACAGTGCGCACCAGATTGACGTGGTGGTCGTAAGAGCGAGTATAAATGAGGATATCATCTAGATAGACGATAACGCCCTTATAGAGATGATCGTGGAGGATCTCATTAATGAATTGTATGAACACAGCAGGAGCCCCCTGTAGGCCAAAAGGCATAACCCGGAACTGGAAACAACCAAGAGGGCAGTTGAATGCGGTCTTCCATTCGTCCCCTTCCTTAATGCGTACTCTATAGTAAGCTTCCCGCAGGTCCAATTTTGTGAAGATGCGGCCCTTCCCCAGTTGCGCTAACAAGTCCTTCATCAGTGGTAGTGGATAGAGGTTTTGAGTACAGATAGCGTTAAGGTTGCGAAAGTCACAGCATAAACGAAGAGACCCATCTTTCTTTTCACGAAATAGGACAGGGGCAGCCACTTTGGGTCGAGCCGGTTCAAGGAACCCACGTTTCAAATTTTTGTCAATGAAAGAACGCATCTCCTCCATTTCCCTGGGTGACATGGAGTAAATGCGGGGTTTTGGGAGTTTGACCCCGGGTAAAATGTCAATGGAGCAATCAGTAGGCCTGTGGGGGGGTAGATTGTCCGAAGATCGCTCGCTGAAGACGTCCCTAAGATCCAAATATTCTTTCGGGATTTTTTCCTCTCCTGCAATCCTCTCCTGCCCTCTAGCGGCCACTTCAGGAACATCAGTGACGTCAGGTTGGTCCGGAGAGCCCTCCCCCACTGGAGGAATCTTCGAGCGAACACGCAGGCGGCCTGTCCGCCAATTTATGTGAGGGTTCCACTTCCAGAGCCATGGGATGCCCAAAATGAGTGGTCTGTCCATGCCAGGTGCGACCACAAAAGAGATTAATTCAGTGTGGGTACCCATCTTCATTTCCAAAGGCTCAGTAAAAAAATGGGCGGGGCCCCCCCCCCGCAATCGAGCCATCTATTTGGCAAAACACAATCGGGGTTTTCAAAGTGCGCAATTTGATGCCCAATTTTTCCACCATGGCGGGATTGATCATGGACCGGGAACAGCCAGAATCAAGTAAAGCTAGGAGGGTGGCAGGGGTCCCCTCAGGAGGAACTTTTAATTCAATAGGGATGAGAAGGGGCCCCTTGTTTGAACTCACCCAGCGAGGCGATGTGTCGTCATCAGAGTCCTCAGAAGAAGAGGAGTTAGCATCTGCGTCACCCTCTAATGGTTGGGCAATAGGAGGGGGGGTGGAATCCCCAGCGAACGCTGTCTCCTTCTTCTTCTTATCAGGGCCTCTGGCAGGCTTGTCCTCACGTCTGGGAGGGGGTTGGGCAGAGAGAGGCAGTTTTGCCCGGCATTCGGGAGCGGTGTGTCCAAGCTTGCCACAACAAAAGCATGTTAACGGTCTGGAGGAGCCAGAAGGGGGCCCTCTTGCGTCGCCTCGTCGTTTGGAGAACGATTGCGTAGTAGGAGGGGGGAGGGACCGGGCAGCTTTCTCCTTCCGCTTCCTTCTTTCTTCAGTGGCATAACGCAGACGGATTAAGTCAAGCTCGGCGTCTGCAGCATGCTCAAACCATGTGATTAAGCGTCTTGGCAGGTTACGATTGACACATTGTTGATAAATGTCTGCGTTCAACCCTTCGGCAAATCTGTCCAGAAGGGCGTCCTCCCCCCATCCTCTCATGTATTGTGAGAGACACTGAAATTCCTGGATGTATTGGGCGACAGGTCTATCGTCTTGGTCGAAGGTTAAAAACTTCAATTTGTTCCGCTTCTCAGTTAATGGGTCATCAAAACGTTGACGGAAAGCCTCCATAAAACGGTTGAAATTCCCCAAGAGGGGAGATCCAGACATGTGCAAAGCAGTCGACCACGTAGCCGCTTCACCATCCAAAGATAAAAGAATCATTCTGACCCTTAACGTGTCAGATTCAAAGTCCCGCCCATATATTTCCATGTAGTTAAAGACTTGCATAAGAAAGGAGGGAAGGCTAGAAGAATCCCCCTTAAAACGTACAGGCAAGGGAGGGATTTTAGCCATTCGATGTCTTCGGGGGGGAGGCTGGGGGGGAGGTCCTCTTTGATCAGCGAAACCTCTAGCCGCAGGGGGAGATGCGGGCCGAGGGGGGGGGGAATCCTGGCGTGGGTAATGTTGCCAGTTTCTCCAGTCTCTTTCCTCCTCCCCCCTTCTCTCTTCCAAAAATGTTTGACCCCAATAATCAGGTAATTCACTCCGCTGGGGTTTTCTCATCGGGCCCCGGTACTGATAGCCTCTCCATTCTCCTTCATCGCCCCCTCTGCTTTCCCCATAGTACCTTTGGCTCCAATAGTCCGGGACTTCACTCGCCTGAGGTTTGCTCACAGCACCTGGCTCCAGCGAAGTTTGTGGAGGTGGTCTTTGGGTGAGCCCAGCATTCCAGCTTGTCTCTACCTCTCTTTGCCCCGCTGAAATTGACCAACGGGGTGGGGGGGAAGGTTCAGGCTGACTGGAAATTTGCAGTTGAAATAAATCTTCGTGCAAAGGTCGGTCAGACGGGCTGGGCTGGTGTAAAGAAAGGTCGGGAGGTCCTAGTTCACTGGAATCCCCTCCAGCTGCGCCCTCCTCCTCTTTGGTCGGAGAAGACATTCTTTCCCTTCACGGTAGACGTAAATCTCCTGGAAAGGGATATATTCAGATCTTGCTTCTTGTCAGGGCCCACTCCACTCCATAATTAGGAAAGAAGACTAAGAGACTCCATGGGTTGGAAATCCAAAGTACTTTTACTAATTATAAATGGTAAGCGGGCAATAGTGAAGCAAGATCTGAATAATATGGCGCGAAAGCAATTGATATATAGGCAAACCCGTTCCCCCCCCTTAGGATCAAAGCTCCAGTCCAATCATAAGTCCTTCAAATGTCAGGTGTGAGATAACTTCAAAAAGACAGGCCGAAGATGGAATGTGTAGGCCGTTGATGCAGGCGGGAAACACGTACGCATGCGTAATCCCAACGACTGGTACATCCTAGAACATTCCTCCAGCACATCAATTAAATCCCTCCCACATACACGCCCCCCCCTTCCCCGTTTCATGGCAGCTGAAGCAACAGCAAAGCAGAAGCTGACATCAGCTATTGACTGTCTTCAATAGGAGATGTCACCCAGAATCTGGCTGACAGTGTTGGGAATCTGGACATGTACAGGAATTTTCTACATATGTCTTACCTTACCTTTCTCTTTAAACTTCCTTTTATAGAGAAAATCTTTAATTCTTTGTCTTTGCTATTATTGTTTGTTTGTTTGTTTGTTTTGTGGGAAGTTATCATCCAGCCCTCTCCCAGAAAAATGAAATATCCTAGGAAATATTGAAAAGGCAGAATATTTCTCTGGATGTGAAGAGAAAGAGACATGTTTTGAAAGACAGAATAGTTGCCTCTAGCTTCCTGCCCATCCCCATTTTCTCAGTGGACCATTGAGAGGGCCAGGCTAGTCCACTTTACATAATAAAGACTTCTTCACTGCAGCCCCAGGGGGGATGGGAGTAAAGACATGATAATGTTGGAACTTTACTCAACTGACCACAAGGCATCTGAGAACTCATCCATACCTGGATTCAAAACACAGCCTAGAGAGTAGCCCCTGCATGGCCCCATGGGAGTCTGACAACCAATCAGAATACATTTCTTACACAGGAACAGGAAACAGAGAGGTGGGACTGAACAGGTTATAAAAAACCTAGCAAGCCCCTCCTTCAGCCCTTCTCTTCTTCTCCACCAACATTGAAGCATGTGATCACGTTTTCTGTTCAGGGCTCAAGCCATGTGGCCCTGTCCAACAATAAACCATCTTTCCAAGCAGCCTCCATTTCTCCAGTGTCTTTTTCCCCACTTGGAACTGAACCCAGAAGGACATTTCTTTCATCAGTTTGTTTAAATTTATTATAGCTGCCCTGCTATGGACTTACTGAGCCAGCGTCCATAAGTTTATGGACTCTCTTAGTCTATGTCTGGAAGCTGTTCAGGTTTGAATGGGGTGGAACAGAGTTTGGCTCAAACTTGACAAGGCTGACAGGATGTGGCTCTTTGTGGTTGGGTAATGAGTTCGTGTGTCATTATCCAAAGAAAAACCACTTTTACCCAATTTTGGGTAGTGTACCTAGGTTTGGGAAGCAGTGCATTAAACTATTTAAATCTATAAATGCACACTGGTTTTGAGAGATTTTAAAGTAATTTATGGGCTCCAGGCTTACATTTTTTGCCTCCCTGGCATAAACTGGCTGGAAATGAAGGTAACCTAAGAAATCCCTTTTCAGATTTCAACTCAATAAACACCCATGAGTGGGTGGCATGGGATGGGGGATGGGGAAGGTCAGATCAAAGTTAGAAGTCTTGCCATGGTTTATACATGCATTGTATCCATCCACCTCCATCTATACAGGTGGAAGGCCTGTATAGGCCGTTGGAGTTACTTGTCTACAGAGAAATGAAATGCAGCAGGTAAACCCTGGATAGTGCTACCTGGGCCAGGCCAATCAGAAAATATTAGTTTTGATGCATTGCAGGAAACATTGGGTGGACTTTTTGCATGCAGAAATGCTTGGGTTCAACCTTGAGCATCTCTAGGACCGCTCTCAAAATCTGTTCCTTTTGATCAGGGAAGACAGTAGTTAAATTTGATGGACTATGACTTGCGATGGCACAACCACACAGCTTCTTGTGTCCTCTTCAGGATACTTCTGTGATGGTTGCACTGTGTCACTGGGAAGCTTTTCACATTTCCATACACATGGATAGTACTTTACAGAACTCTTCCATTATAATAGAGATCAATGACATCACCACCTGGAATGTCAAGCATTTTGGACTTCCCTATTGTGCCTACACAAATACTCTTGATTTTACCAATCCTCAGTCCTATTTAATATATTTATTTTAGAACAGCTGACAACTGATTTGAACTGGCTACTTTTTTCTGTAATTAGTTTGTAATCATTAGGACGGAATCATCTGACTATAAGGGGCACTTAGATAAAATTTGGGCTTATTTTTATCATTAGACTGAATTACTTTCAGTCATATTTATTTATGTGTAATACTTCTACACTGCCCTACCTCATCTAAGTGACTTAAGCATTTCAGCTATTTCCCCAATCAACAGATTTTGATAAATACCTGGGAGACTGAGAAACATCCCGGAATAAAACAGTGGCACAATACTTAAATAAAGCTACCAAGGAAAGTTCATGCAGGGTAGCTGACGAGGGTGACTTGACTTTATAGATAATTCTGGTATTTATTTCCTTTGGGACCAAACAAGTTCAGTGAACATCAATGCTCAATATGCTCTTGAAATGATTTCTCTTAAACGTGATTTTTACAAGGAATTCTGTCCATGCTCTGATATCTAAGACTCTTAAGACTCCCTTTCCCTTTTAGACTGTGCATTGCAAGCAACTGATTGGTAGAGACTCTTGCTGCCATCTACTGGCTTGGTATATGGCAAGAACCCAGTGGTTTACATCTTAGCAGACTAAACAAAGGACGTTAAGGGCAGAGCCATACTTTCTGCTTGGCCCATTGGCAGCATAGGGCCCTCCCCACAGGAACAGATGATGTCATCTTCCACACACTTCCAGCCTCAGTTCCTTCCACTCCCAGCCCAGACCCATGCTTCCCAAAACTACTGTTTCCCAGCCTGACCCATCTTAAACCCCTCAAAGCAGCCAGCACTTAATTCATTTCCAGTTGCAGTCCCAGCTCAGAGACTGGTACATCCCTTCCCATCCAGCAACTGGTCACTGTCCTGGATAGCTATTTCACTCTGGGATGCTTGGCTGCTATATTGTTTGCTGGCTTTTGCTGATTTTTTTAAAAATAATGCTGGCGTCGATTCAATGATAGCCCTTCAACCCTAGAAGTTCACACTGCATCCAACCCTTATATCTATCTTTTGGTTTCTGCTCCAGGTTGGGGGAAGCATGCCCCCTTCCTTTCCCAGCTTCTTTGCTGCATTAAAAAAACAAACTTTAAATTTCAACCAAGAAACATACTTGTCTTGTTTCAAAGAAGGTGGGCCATCAGTTCTTTCTTGCCACAAAGAACTACCTCCTCTACTGGTTTTGATTACTGTAGCATCAGAACAATGATGCTATTGTGAACAGGGAGGTTGGGGAGAAGGAATAGGAAAGGTCCACATTAGGTTCAAAAGAAATAATATAGCAAAAGGGTGCAAAATTATCCATCTGTACAAATATCTGGGAAAGCAAAGGAAAGGCACTGGGACTAATGAGCAGGGAACAATTCCCACAAGCAAAAGGCAGACACCAGATAGACTGGTCCATCCAGGAGCCAGCCAGCAAGTCTTGCCTTTCCTCAACAGATGGGAAGAGTAAGAAACAGGAGAACAACGAATCAAGCAGCAGGCCAGTCCTGTTGGGAGCCAATGTGATCTGGACAAAAGAATGTTTCACTTGTACAGTTTAGATTGTGGAGGAAAATTAGAACTCTTTGGAATATGGGGTGTTGATCTATGGTTCTAATCTTTGTATTTAGATGAATATGGAATAAATCATATTCTCTGGTTATGTCTCAGGTGTGGCCAGACGACCACGTATACGAACATCCAAACTGGGGCTGTAGCGATTTCAGGAGGGAGATGAGCCAGAAATACCTTTTCTATGACTATCATTAAGTATTGTACCTTATGATTAATGGCAAATGTATCTTGTCTTTTTATGTACTCTACCAAAGACAAATTCCTTGTGTGTCCAATACACTTGGCCAATAAAGAATTCTATTCTATTCTATTGGGGGGGGGGGGATGATGATCCAAGATTTCCTAATAAAATTTCCTCACACTGTCTTCCCTGTTTCCATGAGCTGTGGTGACACAGTGGTCAGAATGTAGTATTGCAGGATAATTCTGCCAACAGCCAGGAGTTCAACCCTCACCGACTCAAGGTTGATACATCGTTCCGAGGATGGGAGGATTCTGAGGATGGGAGGTGAAATGAGGACCCTTCTGAGGTCAGTAAAATGAGGATTGTTGGGAGCAATATGGTGACTCTCTAAACCGCTGAGAGAGGGCTGTAAGCACTATGAAGCGGCATATAAGTCTATTGCTTTCCTATTTCCACTCTTTTCATTTCATACTAAGCCAACAATGAAAATATGGGATATAAAGGTAAAGGTAAAGGTTCCCCTCGCATATATGTGCTAGTCATTCCTGACTCTAGGGGTGCTCATTTCCATTTCAAAGCCGAAGAGCCAGCGCTGTCCAAAGATGTCTCTGTGGTCATGTGGCTGGCCTGACTAAATGCTGAAGGCATAGGGAACGCTGTTACCTTCTCACCAAAGGTGGTTCCTATTTTTCTACTTGCATTTTTTACATGCTTTTGAACTGCTAGGTTGGCAGAAGCTGGGACAAGTAACGGAGCTCACTCGACAAGCTCAGCATCTTAGCCACTGAGACACCGCATCCCTTAAGGGGATATAAACAAATGCTTAGAGGCCTGGATCTATTGCAGAATGCGAAAATGCAAAATAACCACCGCAAGTTACTAATATGAATAGAGTTCAAAGAAATGGATGAAAGAAACCTGACGAACGTCAGAGAGGAACACAGGCCCTCTCTTAGAGGGCTCTGCCTAGCTTGCAGCTGCCTTCAATATGATCCTTAAGTGTATTTTCTTGGGCTACATTTTTATCAGAGGAATATGAAAAGAGTGGACTTACAAAATACCCCCTCCAGCAGCTGCTCTTTAATTGAAGTAATTCATTTAGCACAATAGTTAATTTATTACCATCATTGTCAGAGGGGATGGAGGTCTTTGTGTTGTTTTAATTAGTATTTTCTTATTGCAAGAGGAAATGGAGTTATGTAAATGTATCAAACATTTTAACATATCAAACTAAATGCCACCCCAGTGAATCTTATTTTCTATATAAATATTATGTAATTGGGTTTCCATAATGCTGCTCCATTAATACGATTTCTGCCTTGAAGGATATTATCTTTTAAATTTATCTAGCTAAGGATGAGAAGTAAAGCAAAAGTGTCAGAGATTGACATGTTTATAAAGGAAAGGACTATAAAATAAATTCGTTCTTAGACAATTGTCCCAAAAGTGCTTTTCCCCCAAAAGCCGTGGACTTTCTTGGTTTTTTTTCATTGAAAAAGTTTTGCTTCTCATCCAAGAAGCTTCTTCAGTTTTAATTGAAGGGTAGGGAACTGAAAAAATGTCTTGGATGAGAAGCGAAACATTTTCCAAGAAAAAACCATGAAAGTCTACTTGCCTTTTAGAAAAAGCACCTTTGGGACAGCCATGAGCCAGATGATTGAAAATTTCCAAATTAGCTCTACTGTTAGAAATACTTTGGCCACCTAATGAGAAGGAAAGACTCACTGGAGAAGAGCCCAATGCTGGGAAAGATTGAGGACAAAAGAAGGGGACAACAGAGAATGAGGTGGCTGGATGGAGTCACTGAAGCAGTAGGAGGGAACTTAAATGGACTCCGGGGATGGTAGAGGACAGGAAGGCCTAGAGGAACGTTGTCCATGGGGTCGCGATGGGTTGAACACGACTTCGCAACTAACCACAACAACTGTTAGAAATGGACCTGTTTTGAACATTTCATTAGAATTCCACATGGGCATCTAGTGACCAGCTTCACATACAATATTAATTCAAATTGTAGCTTGTTTGGTATATTATATAACATTAATCCAACAACTTTAATTTCTACAGTGCTGTATGATTTCAACTAATTGAAATTTATTTAAAAGCCCATAATTAAAACATGGATCAGTTTGAACCAGTGCTCTGCATCATTACTTCTAACTTTTCCTAACCCTGTGCCCTTTAGAGGTGGTGAAGTCCTAAAGGGTGCGCTGGTTGAGAACTTTGAGAGTTGTATCTCACATATATGAAGGTGCTACCCTGTTTCCCCAAAAATAAGATAGGGTCTTATTTTCTTTTGACCACTGAAATAAGCACTTGGCCTTATTTTCGAGGAGGTCTTATTATTTTTGAAGTTCAGGAGGCAGCAAGCATGGTAACCTCATTACTGCTGTGTTGCAATATTTTCAGGGAGGGCTTATTTTCGGGGGAGGGCTTATTTTAGTGCATGTGTTCAAAAGCCCAATTGGGCTTATTACCCGGGGAGGTCTTATTTTCAGGGAAACGGTAATAACTGCCTTGTTAGCACTGCAAATTCTGGTCCTGGTTGAGATAAGGCAAGGATTATCTGTTGTGCACAATTCCTCCAGAGGGATTTTCATCATTTGCTTTCAGAAAACCACCCATACTTTCCTTTTTGTTTCATTAATTCATACTGAAGCCTGTAACATAAACAGAGAAGGCCACCAAGAGCGCTATCTCCCATACTTCCCTCCCACCGAAGGACATTTGCATAATATTAAACACTGGGCAGCCAACTGTGTTAGGGAATGAACAAGGTTTTTTTTTTGTAGCAAATCATTATATTTTTACAAAGTAAAAGTACTTGAATGAGCATTTATAATGGCGCATCTTGCGACAATGAGCAGAAAAACCATCTGTGCCACTGAGTCCCACCAAACTCAGCCCAGCTGAGGATTTCATACTAAGCTAGCTTCCTGCTGCCACCATTATCTGAATGATCATTTGGGGAGGCAGGTGTCACTGACACAGTTGTTGGAAGCATCTGATTGCAGGAATGTGAGTTTCACCTCAGGGATCTAGGAGGGACTGCACCCCCGCCCTTCAGGTGACTAACAATTGTCTTAAACTCTACATTCCAAATGTGTTAGACTTCCATAATCCCTCAACTACATGGTTAATGACTACTATTAGACTTAAATGAACCCTTGGGAATTAAGCTGTGGTTTGTTTAACCATGTTACATTCTATAAATTACAATGAAAGGGTCCACACATACAGGAAAGTCCATGCAACGTGTAAATTCAGCCCATAAAAACCCCAGTCTGGCCTGAAAAACCTTCATCTGGCCATGAAGCTTTGCTAATGCATACCACCTAAATTGCACTACAACATCAAAATTTGATGACAATCTGGCCAAATTCTGACAATGTAACTTCAGGCTACTGAGAAAGTGGTATCCATCCCTACCCACCCACTAGTGGTGAGTTGCCAATTTTTTTTTACTACTGGTTCAGGTGTGCTCATGCTCGTGTATGCGCAGAGGTGTCCAAGGGGGTGGCCAGAGTCTCCTGCCACCGCTACTACTCGTTCGCCTGATCTGGGCCGAACCGGGAGCAACCCACCTCTGCCACCCACCTGTTGAAAGTCATCACTGAATTTCTATGGCATCATCTTGGAATGCTATGAGTGGCCATGTGTCGCCCATCTTTGTCCTAAACAAAGAAAATTAGAAGGAAGCAGATAAGATTTAGTTCCTCTGTTTGTTCTGTAGGGTTCTGACAAAAGGAGGGATAAAAAATTACTTTAAAATGGGAATTGAAGGGAATGAAAGATATTTGGAATGTGTGGAATATAACAGAATAACAGAGTTGGAAAGGACCTTGGAGCTCTTCTAGATTAACCCCCTTGCTCAGGCAGGAAACCCTACATCACTTCAGACAAATGGTTGTCCAATCTCTTCTTAACTTCCAGTGTTGGAGCATCCACGACTTCTGGAGGCAAGTTGTATATAACATTTTTTTTTAAAATCCCACCTAACATTCCCCCAAGGGACAGGATATATACATAGGAAGAATAAAGCAGGACAGAAACTACCACTGGATCTTTTGCAGATTTGATGTGGATTTTGTTCTAATTGCTAACTGGTGGTCAGATGCTGGACTTGACCCACATGTTCAGAAGGCCACCCACTAAATGGCCCACGGCAAAAGCGGTGGAAGAGCAATGTTACCACAGCAATTAGGATAATAACTAACCTTCTGAATTAGAGCTCAGTTTTCTGGTGATTGTCATGGAAAGTTACTCTGGTAGAAGAAATAGTTGTACTTTAAATTAGACAGCTGATCCATCTCATAATACTGTTTCATGTCGATGAAGCACCACTTTTAATAGCTAGAAATATTTTAAATTTTATAATCAAAATAATTCTTGCCATAAATGTTAAAGATAAGCTACCATGGATACTATGAGTGGAACCTGAGGGACCAGATGCTTAACAATTTAGGGGGGGGGGGCAAAGCCTTCTAGGTATTCATCAAAACCTGAAAGTTTCTGAGATCCTTCTGGACCATCAATTACAGTTGAAATATTGTACATGGGCTGGTAGATTGTACAGACCTACTTTATTAGGGGGCATACCTTACTTTTTGCTGGATTTTTTTTAAAGTATACTTACCTGATCACAAATTCTGGTAGGATCAAATTCAGTCCTGTAATTTTCCACATTTTATTTTTACTTTTTAATTTTATTCTGGCTCACTTTTTTTTCTTTGGTTTTTCTTTTTCTTTTTGAAAACCAACCATGTTGGCTTCCTACTGTATATACTACTTACTCTGGGACATGTGCTGGATGTTGTTAGCCACAAGGATCTGTGTGGGTCACTACAGAAGGGCTAAGTGCAGTTAAGAATAGTATTGCAGGCAATCTTAAATTTGACAGGACTGCCTGGGAGGAAAATTACAGAGTTGATGAAGGATAGTGGCTATGATTTCAGTGTTTTATAGTAAATATAAATGTCAAGAGTTTTGGTGGTAAGGAGGCATTTTCATCAGCACTGTATAAGGCAGACTTCCCCAGTTTAGTCTTTGACAGATGTGCCAGACTACAATTCCCATTGTCCTAACTTTGGATAATGGGAATGATGGTCTAATTGAGGTTGAAGAAAACCGATGTAAAGCCTTTCCTTTATATTTTGGAGTCTTGGAGCACCAGGTCAGAAGGGAGATTTCTATCCATATTTTTGAACCAGATAGTCCTAAAAAATTAATGCCAATGGAATGAAAAGCCACTGGAAAGTGGGGAAAATAAATACATCACAGCCTTATCTTAAAAGTATCAACTAGTGCTACCTGGACAATCTAAGCCTGAAGCTGAAATGGCACCTTGAAACAGGTACAGAGGTGGACTATCCAGATGTTTTGGACAACCCTCATATTCCCCAGTCAATATAGCCAGTGATGGTGACTTATGGCATTTATAGATAGAAACATCTGCAAGAAACCAGATTGCCTGCTGTAGACTGGAATTACTCATGTTATCCAAGAGCTGACTTGCATGTTACTTGAGTATTTTGAGAGAAAGGCAGCTTAGCAACTAAGAGATTGTTGGGCAAATAATTTAGTCAGTGGAGGATTTATTCAAATTCAGTCTCACAGCTGCCTTCTTCCAGGCAGCTGGGAGTGCCCTTTCTTTCAAAGCTTGAACCTGAAACCGGAGAAATGCCAAGGATTGAATCTGGGACCTTATCTACAGAAGGCATGTGCACCAGCAGAAAAATATGGCCGCTCCCTGAGCTGGTGACAGACTTCTGGAATCAGATGCCAAAAAGCAGGTGATAAAAGGCAGATATATAAAATGAGAAAAAGTGACTTTTGTTGGCAGAGGACTAGAGCAGGCAAGTAAGCAAGAGTCTTTGCAAAAGGCATGTTGTGGTTTTAGGCAGATGTTAGGATGAGCACTGCAGTTCCTTAGAGATAGCTGTTGACCCCCATTGTACAAAGTGCAGCATGTGATGTTTGAGAGGTAGGGGGATGTGATAAGTGGCACTGCAAATGGATAGCTGGCATTAAAGAAGCTGTTGCATGCTCAGCACTCTGGTCAATCTGACCTTTCTGATGGTGCTTAAACAGGAGCTGTACATTCTTGCAAAATTCTGTTAAGCAGCTGTTGATGCTATATGAAAAGAAGGCTAATGTAGTTGGAACTAGCAATGGGAGGGGTGGCTCTGCGGTGACCGTTTTGATTTAGTGGTATCTATGCAAGCACAGCAGCAACAGCCCACCCACCCTGCACATACTCCTCCTATGATTCTCCTGGAAATGTAGCCCCTTTCTACATGGCTTTCATTGTTACCTAGTAAAGCATACTTAATGTTTCAATAGCTGTAGCCTTGACTGAATGTTCTTCACAATGGGAAGTTTCAGACATTATTTCTTTGTCCCAGGATACTAGTAGATTTAGTAAAATGCTTTCTGTGCCATAACCCCTGTCCTCTGGAACATTAGGAGATTAGGAGATTAGGAGACCCTGGCCTAGTTTCATAAAGTTGTGAAGACCAGGTTGTGTACCTGGGTCTGGGGTTCAAGTACATTAAGAATCCTGTTTCTTGGCAGTATTCACACTCATGGCAATAGTTTTACTTGGTGAGCGTACATATTTTGTATTGTTTTAATGGTTTTATGATATATGCTGCCCAGAGTCACTTGTGAAATAGGCAGCCATAGAAAATAAGTAAATAATATATAAAATCTCAAGATGAATGGAAACAGTATACCTTAAGGCCATTTTAGGACTTTCTTGTTTCTTTCCCATTCCTTAGTATTTGTTCCATCTTACCTTGCAAAGAATTCTGGAGAAACCATAAGTTTGCATTCTAGTTCATTATTTTGTTTCATCCAATTAAGCATATTCTGGAATTATGGATTTTCCCCTTTCATGCACCAATAGTCCTGCTTGTTTTTAAAAACATCTTAGTACTTAAACCACTAAGAAAACTAAAGATCACCATCACCACCATCTATTAAACCTGCATGTCACCCAACTCTCAATGACACTCAGAAGTAATAATAATCCCAGAAATCAAGTAATTGTACACAGGTAGCCCTTGTTTTGCAGTGGTAAATGGGAACAGGATTTCTGTCCCTAAGGAATTCAGCCTTAAAGTGTGACATCATTTGACATATTACTTAGTGGTCCTGATTACTGTCAGGAACAAGTAACCAGGAATAGGAAATAAAGCACTAAAGGTTTGTTACATGCTACTCTATACATAAGAATCTGATCTACTAATGGTCAAAGCAAATTGGCACTAGATAAGAGTCACTAGGTAAGAATTCACAGGGGACTGGACTTAGGTCGGCTGCATAAGGATTCCAAACTATTGACGCATGTGACCCACCTTTCAGCTCCACCTTGTCATTTCCTATGAATTACCAACATCAAGTAAGGACCATACATGTCTTATGTGAGCCTATGGAAATCACAGACACATAGGCAAGTTTTATATCTTTACTAAAAGGTTTTCAAACAGAATTCAATGGCAAAGGGTTTGAACAAACTAGAAAGCAGCTATGGAGTTGAGGAACACAATGGTGAGGTAAATGGAGAATTGTTGCCAATGGATCTGTGAAGTGTGCAGTTCCCCTTATACAGGAATGGTATGATTCTAATTTGTTCCTTCCACAGGGCAGGTTTCTTTCAGACCAATAGCCTTGCTGAGCACCTTTGTTTCAGCCCTCCTCTCCTTGTGGTGAGCCCTTGCACTCAGAGCAGGTGTTAGCCTCTGTCTTCCAAGACCAGCAATAGCTGCCTTTCCTGGTTGTTAGTCAATACTGTTTTTTTTGGCCTGCAATTCTTCCAGCTGAATCCCTTTAGGCTGATGATCTTCATCCTCTGACTCTGAGCTGGCCATCACAGTGCAGGTCATTAAGTGAGGTCCTCATGTCAACATTATTTCCAGCTTCTACCCAATCTCTGGATTGATTTTGCTTGTGGGAAGCTGGCAGGGAAGGTTGCAAAGCATGATCCCATGACCACAGGATGCTGCAACAGTCAAAAATCCAGTTCCTTAACACCTGGATCCTGATCATATGACCATGGTCATGCTTCAACAACTGGAACCTCAAGGACCAATCTTAAATACAGCTTATTCGCTTTAAATGATCACTGAGCGCTGTTAAGTGAGGATCACCTATAACTAGTTCTGAATTTCCACATGAGTTTCGGGTGTGTATTTCTCAAAAAGCAGCTTCATATGCTGTATAACAAACCTCTTTTGAAATCCTGAGAACTACTAGAAGAGTTTCTTATTGGAAGACGTGAAGTTAAAAGACATCAAGTAAATAAAATCCTAAGAGTCATGATGCCTGCAGTAATTAGATTCCAGTCACTGCTGCTACTATTATCATCATTTCTATCACCTCCATCATCAAGAAATATAGTCAAAAAAGTCATGTGTGACTTTACTCCATCTTCCTTATTCTTTTCAGTTTCCAGTTGAATTTTTCTATTGGCTTCTGGAGACAATAAAAAAAAAGTTTACTCCAGAATCTATCTAATAGGAATATAAGATAGATTCTGGAGTAAAGTTTTTTTTTAATTGCCTCCAGAAGGCTATAGAAAAATGCAGTTGGAAACTGAAAAGACTAAGGAAGATGATCTTGACAGAAATATACAAAACCATTACTTGGGCAAAGAGGCTGTAACATTTTTTAAGCCCTGGAAAACAGAAACTTTTCAGAAACATCTCAGGCAGATGCCTCCCAGATTTATAGGGATATAAGAAGGGGGGGGGGGTTGAAATATAACCACAATCAGATTTGCAAGATTATGTTATTGTAGCTAATCTCAATAAAGTGTACTTCTGGTTTCTCTGTAGTGTTGAATTACTGATCTGCTCTACCTAGTGGGGTTGACAGCAGCCACCAGCCAGTCCAGACGGCCTGGGCTATGTCCTCATTAAAAGTTCCAACCACAATCTGGTCACTGCATTCTGGATCAACTGCTTCTTCCAAATGATTTTAAAACACAGGCACATGTGCACTGCATTGCAGTAACCCAGCTGAGTGATGATAATGACATAAGGCACCACTGCAAGATGTACTCAATTGGATTTTCTCGGTTTTCAATCTCTCTGAACCATGCAACTATCTACAACTGGCTGCTTTCACATCATAGACTGAGCCACAAATGAGACAATTCAAGCTAATATGTTGTGCAAGTCCATCTACTGCTGAGAAGACTCTTAATTCTTGTTGCTACCTACTTATAATTAAAGAGATAAACCCTGGTAGGAAAGGAAAAGAAAGGAAAGGAAAAAATTCATCACGTTAAAAAAAAAAGCACGAAATATTATTCCATGTCTGCACAGAGATGGTTTTTCTTCTTTGTAAGAGCTTTGTCAGAAAAGTTGTGTCTTCAACACATTGTCAATAGTTTTTTAGACTGACCAGGGTTCTGTTTCCATAATTTTCTATACTGTACATCATGGTTTACAAAAAACAACTAAGCTAAAATCAGAAAAAAACGCAGTATGTCTTTGTGTGAACTAAGGCCATCATATAACAAAAGTTGCTTTGATTTACCCTGTCATGCAGTGGTTGGATTCAATTTTTTACTACCGGTTCTGTGGGAGTGGCTTAATGGGCATGGCAAGGGAAGGATACTGTAAAATCTCCATTCCCTCCCCACTCTGGGGCCAGCCACAGGTAGTATTTGCAGGTTCTCCAAACTACTCAAAATTTCCGCTATTGGTTCTCCAGAACCTGTTGGAAGCTGCTGAATTTCACCCCTGATGTCATGTGAATACATTCATGTTAACTCTGGTTTGTGGCTAAATATGCTACATAAATTCATAAATCATATGAAGTAATGATAGTGATGATTTAATTTGGGGGCAATTACTTGGAGTAACATTTTTTTTTAAATTCAGCAAATGGTTGTGACAACATAATAAACTTCTTTTAGTAGATTAAAGGGGGTACCCACCACCATTTTAGCCCATGCTAAAGCTATGCTTTTAGCTCCTTTTGAGATCTATTTTCAGGGTCAGGTTTTAGCTTGTTGGTATGTAAAAAATGGTGTGAATCCAGCCAACCACCTTACCACACAGATACTAATAGAAAGCATTCCTGCTTGATAAGCCACACATGAAAAAAAAGGCATGAAAATCCCATATTGCACTTTCAGTCATTCAAGTAATGTGAGTAAATCTCTGCTTGAAAACCTGGCACAAAAATCCTGTTTGGATGAGGACAAGAACAAGAGGAGACATCAATTCAATATGATGCTCCAAAGCCGTGCCCTAGGATTAGAGAAAGAAAATCTACCGCCACCACTTCAACTCTAATCCTGATCATTCATGCCTAAGCCAAAGTCCCAGCCGCCGCCACCCCTCAGGACCCCAGTGTCCATACCAGTGGAAAGCAAGGGCAGAGGATAGGGTCAGCTTGCCAATTGTCTGGACAGGGAATTTATGACATTCAAAACCACAAATACAGTATAGCAGTGGAATATTTGTGATAGTTTCATTGTACTGTGGGTATGCTAGGTTTTTAAATAAAAGTTGATTTTTCTGTTGATTGCACCCTGGATTTGTAATAATTTCTGCTTGCCCACTGCATTCTGCTTTCAATAACACACGTTTGCTTATCAAGGGCTTGGACTAAACAAGGAATTATTTATGTATTATTATTTATTTCGGACCTTGACCTGATAAGGTCTTCACCAAAAATCTAGAGACTGGTACAGATCATTATTAATTTAGAGCATAATTTCATAAAATGACACACAATGAAGAATACATTCACCTCTAATTATCCACTGAATAGCCATTTTAAATTTTGTGGCTTTCAGTCAGAAGGTATATCCCAAACAGAAGACCAAGAACATAACATTTCAGAAAAGTTGGGAATTTAGATTACTTATTAAAAGCAACGGTTGAGTTCCTCTTGAAAAGGAATGAGCAATAAATTGACCTCCAAGTACTGTCAGTCTACAAGTCTCATTGTATCCTTCAGCACTGGTCATGTTGGTTAAGGTTGATAACAGCTGAAGTTAACCAAGCTTTAGAGATGATCCACCATGGTTCATCTCTACTGCAGAATATATTGGTCTTCTTCACTATAGGTGAAGGTTGGGCTATCTTTCAACATTTTCAATTCTAATGCCAAAAATCATTCCAGAGCTGAAACCACTACCTGCAATGTTGAATCATAACCAGCATAATATGACATTCTGGGAAAGCTGCTTTTCATTTTGTAAGTATATTCTTTTGAGAAGAGGCTATTACTTTGCTAAATATGGTGGAATACTCAAAGTATTTCAGCATTGATTCTGAGCATTAAAATAAAAGCTGAAAAACTATCTGAGCAGTTGTGTAGAAACTGAGAGTGATGACTACCTATACTGAAAATATAATATTAAAAAACTGGGGGGGGGGCTTGTTTCAATCAAATTAATTTAGAGCTGTTCTCTAGTGACACTTGCTTTTCAGTGAAAGGTAAGCTTAATTTATAATTAATAAATCAAAGCTATGTCACATGTGTATCATACCTGTAACTAACCTGAAAAAGTATTTAAACCATTGAAATAAATTGGTTAATGATAATTCCTATATTGGCTGCAATGCAGTGTAAATAACTGCTAGCTGTTGTATTAAAATTGTATGGTACATTTCCCTTTCAAGAGCCAGATCCCCAGTTGCTGGAAACCAGAAGTGGCGCTGGAACTTCAGGTTGTACAGATCTGCTCTAACACAAAGCTTTCTGACTATGTCATTCCAGAGCAAATACGGAAACAAAGGAAAATGAAATGTCAAAAGCATATCAGCATAGGAACACTTTTGCTTGTTGGAGAGGATCTAGTGCCTGTCTCGTTTCCAATTAATGGGGTCTCTAATGGTAGGGGGACAGAGAGAAGGACCCCCTAAGATAAAGGTAAAGGTTCTCCTCACACATATGTGCTAGTTGTTCCTGACTCTAAGGGGCGTTGCTCATCTCCGTTTCAAATCCGAAGAGCCAGCGTTGTCCAAAGACGTCTCTGTGGTCATGTGGCTGGAATGACTAAATGCCGAAGGTGCACGGAACGCTGTTACCTTCCCATCAAAGGTGAATCCTATTTTTTCTACTTGCATTTTTATGTGCTTTCGAACTGCTAGGTTGGCAGAAGCTGGGACAAGTAACGGGAGCTTACTCCGTTACGTGGCTCTAGGAATTTGAACCGCCAAACTGCTGACCCTTCTGATCAACAAGCTCAGCGTCTTAGCCATTGAGCCACTGCATTCCAAGGGCCCCCTAGTTTCATATAATGTAAGGAAGTGTGCAAAAATTTTCAAACCATGATCCTTTCCCTTCCTTCTGAAGCAAACATACAATGATCTTAACATATGCTTGTTGGAGCAAATCTTCCTAGAATCAGTTGACCATCCTCCCTTCTAAACCAATTATACAATCTTAACACGTCCTTATGTAAACAGATCTTTAACTTCATCTTGCTGGAATTAGGTGCTAGCCCTGTTCCTTTTCTTATTTTTTTGTTTTAATTTTAGTAATTATATATCAAGTGTAATTCTTCATTTCCTTTTGCAATGAAACAACAGCTGCCTCTGCTAAACCAAGATATAAAGATATGTTTAGACATAAAACAATTATATCTCTTATAAATAATTGAGTTAGGTAAAGTTTATGTTTTTAATAGTAAAAAAATCCATTTGAAAAAGTACAGTCTTATGCATGCTTAATTTTATGCATATTGATTCAAAAATGACTCTTCTTTGTTTCCTGGGATTTATTCTTAGTCCATTGGAAAATACCAGTATCACTGATCTAATAATATCAGGCATTTTTATTGTAAACCGGTCAGAACAGTATTAAATGAAATAATGTACATTAAAGTTTTGCTTCAATTTGAAAAATTAGGGGTAACTGGCAGTCCTTGCCAGAAATAAATGATCTCTTGGTGTTTCAGTCACTCAGGATGCTTCTCCACAAAAGAATTGGTTTTTAAACATGCCAGGCAATTAATCAGATTTTACATCTAACTGTGCAATTTAACCCAAGCAAGTTTCTTCTTGTAATCTTGTAATATTATGTAATATATTACATAATAAGGCCCAAGGTTTTTCTTGAAGTCCTTGTATATTGTCATTTAAGACAATGGATGGGATTAAAAGAGCTACTTAATTCATCCCCCCCAAGGCTTCATGTGTACCCAGTTTATCTATCTATCTATCTATCTATCTATCTATCTATCTATCTATCTATCTATCTATCTTTCTTTCTTTCTTTCTTTCTTTCTTTCTTTCTTTCTTACTTTCTATTTCTTTATATATCAACATTATATTTCTGCAATTTGTAAATGATTCTTGCCCCTATATGACAATCTTTTAACATGCTAAAGAAACTTCAACACTCAAATCAACAATTAGAACAGGTATTCCAGGAACATATATAATGTTACTAGAGGGCAAGGATAGACAGCCTGCAGCCCACAGAGATGCAGAATGCCTGATCTATCCTTCAAACCAACCAACTTGTCAAAGTGCACAGCTGCCCAGAAACAAATAGAAAAAGCCTGCAACCTTGCTTAAAATCACAGGGAAAGGTGTTTTTTAACTTTTCACCTCCCTCCCAGTGTTCCACATTGCTTGCTTCCTAAACCAGTGACTAGCAAGCAGGACAATTGGGAAGAAATGGATATATATTTTTTCTATGTTTCCCATAAATCATGCTCAGTAATAACATACAAAGTTTATATGTATGCATGTTATGCATCACAATATCTATGGATGGCCATGTATTGTATGTGCAGTCCATTTTATAGCAGCCATGCACATATTTACCAAAGGGGCTTGGGAATTATTCTTTAGTATCTGCCAATTATAGGTAATTGAAAATAAATTATGAAAAATAAATTATGAAAATTAATTTGGTTTCCTTTCTGCAGTGTTCCCAGTACTGGAAATCCATAAAGGATTTTCAAATAAATATGTTAAATAACTTCTCACCTTGGAAATGTTTGTCAAGAAAGTGTAATTATTATCCCAGTTCTCATCTTAACTTCCACTAATTCTCCTACAGTATTTTTAAGGGAAGGGAGCAACACTCATCAATACTGCCTCCTTCAGGACAATACCTGGCTGCAATCATATTCTTACGAAAATGTATTCTTACTAAAATGTAAAATTCTGCCAATTGGGATTGTAACATGCAATCATGTGGTTAATTAATCACCTTTTAAAAATAATTTTAAACAATCAAAAAAGCACCCCTAATTAATTGAGCATTTTTTTTAAAAAAAATAAAGACATAAAGCATTCTTTCCATGATAGTTTCTTTCGGAAAAAAATAACAGGAAATCATATATTCCAGATGGATAACTGCACAATTGTTCCCATCTGAAAGATTCTGGCAAAGCAATAAGGCAAGAACTGGAACAATTAGACAGGAAATTGTGTATTTAATTTCTGTTAATGGAAGGTTTAAAACTTCTCCACCTGCATGCAGAAGACTAAATCAAGACTGGGCCTCTGCCCACTTGGAGTAGCTTCATGGCAACAAAGAAAACCTATATATTATGTTCTTTATCCACTATGATTCAACTGAGTAGTAGGACAGTGAAGTTTATCTAGCTATATAAAATCTTCTTTTCTCCAGTGGAGATACAATTTCTAACTGAGCCAGTTACAACAGTAACTGATGGAAGAGAGTATTTTGGCTCCAGGTTGAACTGTGGAGTCCTCTCTGAGTTTGGTTGTTTTCTTGCACTCATTTCACTACCAAACACTGATGATGTTACCTAGTTTGACAATGAAACATCTGCAAGAAAACAACCACGTTCCGAGAGCACCAACCCCATTTACCCCAGTGTTATGTATTGTGTTTAAACACTGTTCCCTGTGCAAAATGCTCTACTAATCCAGATGCCTTGGGCATTGTATCACATTTCAGTTTATCAAGAAGAGCAGGAATTATCAAACTGAGTTGGGATTCCTTGAAGGACTCACCAGTATAGTATCTTAAAGAGGAAGATCATGTTGTTGTTGCTTTTTGTTTTAAACTTGATCATGCCATATAGGCCAAAAGAGGACCCTACCAAAAATTGCACTGACTTTGCTCCTTCTTTGCCTATGAAAGTCTAGTTTTAGTTCCTCAAAGTTTAAGTGCAGCTGTGATAAACTAATTAAAATTCAATAACTATTTATTACTTGACCAATTCTAACCCCAATTAACCTGTTTGCTTCATTCAGAGGACTCACATAATTATCATTTTGAGGGGTTGCAGAACCACACTAATGTATGAGAATAGCTTAACATTTGGTGTACATGTCATGACCCCATGTTGAGGCAAAATTATTGAAATATCACTTTATAGATATTCAAAAATTCAGGGCTGATATTTAAAAAGCCACAATTACAGAAATAGGGCCAATCATATTTATTTTTCCAATCCACAGTCTATTGGGATAATCTGTTAACAAAGTTTGAGACTTTGTTCAGTGACCAAATTATAGCTATTGAATTTTAAATGTATTTTGAAATCATGTCATACTAAGTTCAAACCATGTAGAGGTAGAGGGCAAATTGTCCAGGGTTTCAAAATGTTTTTTTGGTCACAATTCAAAATTGAGCAAATTCTTCTTTTATTTTGTGCAACTGAATTAGTACATTTATCCTTGGGATCTTTTTATTTATTTGGTAAACAGTCATAGATGGAAAAATCACAAACCATTATATATACACAAGAAATAGATTTCACTATACATTTGATCTGACTTATTAGGACAGAACAAGGCAAATTTCAAAGTATATAGTTTAATAAAAAGTAGATGTAGATGTAAAATGTTCAAGCATTTAATCCAGACTTAATTCACTATGGAATATACCAGTAATTTTTCATGGTTATAGCAACACTAGACATTTTGCAATTCTGCTGGAGATTTTGACACATTGATCTTGCAAATAGTTGATCAGTATAACTGCTGATTGAAATTGGTCTGCAAATTTGCTAATAGCACCTTTAATAATCTTGTAATCTTGTAAGACCAGGTGTGACATAAAAGCCAGTTCTGTTAAGATATAACAAAACAGCAATCTCTGAATAGAAGCAGAAGTGATTCTGGTAAAAGATAGCATATCTTCCCAACATCAATTTTGAAAGCACAGACTTAATTCATGCCCTTCTATGCAAGGAGGATTCTATCCTTTGTATAACAAAGGAAGCACAAATACAAGTTGCAATAGCAAAATTGATCTACTTACACATGTAGATTTAAATCTTTTCATCTGAGGTCTGCCATGCCTTTCCATGGGCCTTGTATAAATATAGCTGGGGGGTGGGGTGCGGTGAGATCTGCAGTGGAGCGAACTGAGGTCTGTTTGCTTTTTAAAAGAAAATATATAACTATCTGAAAGAATAAGATGGGTTAAAGATTCACTTTCAAGTATTTGTTTTAATAGATATAAATTAAAACAAATGGCAGGCTTCAAAGGAGCCTAAACAGAAATCTAACCAAAGTTCAACCGAAGGGTAGCATTTACTGTTGAGCAAAAGATGTGGATGATGACTCTCAAAACTTTAGAGTAAATAGCTTCTAAGGTACATACCGTATATACTCGAGTATAGGCCGACCCGAATATAAGCCGAGGCACCTAATTTTACCACAAAAAACTGGAAAAGTTATTGACTCGAGTATAAGCCTAGGGTGGGAAATGCAGCAGCTACCGGTAAATTTCAAAAATAAAAATAGATACCAATAATGTTTTTGAATATTTATTTCAAAGAAAAACAGTAAACTAGTGGTGTATTCAATGAAATACTTCACTCACCTCATGATGCTGATGTCCCGCTGTGATGATGATGTCCCGTGCAGCCGCGGGAGCGATGTCCCGCCTCCTATGACACACGGCACAGTGATTCCTATCATTGGATCACTGTACCAGAGGAGGTGGGACATCGCTATGTGGCTGCTTGCCATAACAAGGAGGAGGTGGGACATCGTTGCAGAGCGGCAGGAGGGGGAGGAAGGGTAATCGTAAGACAGCCCTGCATTACATTAGAACGTGAGGAGGGGGGATGGTGCGGTGCGCGCTGCGCGGCAAACTGACACAGAGGGAGGGGAAACTCACAGGGGCACTGGGCCATTCACGAGTGTCACCCAGCAGCATGGCCCCGCCCCTTTTTCTCCTCCATTTCGGGCAAATTTTTCACTGACTCGAGTATAAGCCGAGGCGGCTTTTTTCAGCCCAAAAAGTGGGCTGAAAAACTAGGCTTATACTCGAGTATATACAGTATGTCTTTATAAACTACCTAGACCCCTTCCAGTCAGGCTTCAGGCCCGGTTACAGCACAGAAACCGCTTTGGTCGCATTGATGGATGATCTCTGGAGAGCCAGAGATGAAGGACGTTCCTCCATCCTGGTCCTCCTTGACCTCTCAGCGGCTTTCGATACCATCGACCATGGTATCCTTCTGCGACGACTGCGGGAGGTGGGAGTGGGAGGCACCGTGCTACGGTGGTTCTCCTCCTACCTCTCGGACAGGTCACAGTCGGTGTTAGTGGGGGGGCAGAGATCGTCCCCTAGGCCCCTAAATTATGGGGTGCCTCAGGGCTCGGTCTTATCCCCCCTACTATTCAACATCTACATGAAACCGCTGGGAGAGATCATCCGCAGGCACGGGATTAGATACCATCAATATGCGGACGATACTCAATTGTATCTGTCCGCCCCGTGCCAACTCAATGAAGCGGTAGACGTGATGAGCCGGGGCCTTGAGGCCGTTATGGACTGGATGAGGGTTAACAAGCTTGTGCTCAACCCAGAAAAGACCGAGTGGCTGTTGTGTTTCCCTCCCAAAGATTTGGCTACTATTCCACCACTCAGGCTGGGGGGTCAAATTTTATACCCCTCAGAGAGGGTTCGCAACTTGGGAGTCCTCCTGGATCCACAGCTGTCATTTGACCACCACTTGACGGCTGTGACCAGGGGGGCATTCGCCCAGGTTCACCTGGTGCGCCAGTTGCGACCCTACCTGAATCGGGAGGCTCTCACAACAGTCACTCGGGCCCTTGTGACCTCTAGGCTGGAATACTGCAATGTGCTCTACATGGGGCTGCCCTTGAGGAGCATCCGGCGACTTCAGCTAGTGCAGAATGCAGCCGCGCGAGTGATCGCGGGTGCACCCCGATTCACCCGCATTACACCTATCCTCCGCGAGCTGCGCTGGCTACCTGTTGATCTCCGGATGCGCTTCAAGGTGCTATTAATCACCCATAAAGCCCTACATGGCAGTGGATCTGGATACTTGAGAGACCGCCTTCTGCCAATTACATCCCTGCGACCGATAAGATCCCATAGATTAGGCCTCCTCCGTATTCCATCGGCCAGCCAATGTCGGCTGGCAACTACAAGGAGGAGGGCCTTCTCAGCAGTAGCCCCGACCCTTTGGAACGAGCTCCCCGTGGAGATTCGTACCCTCTCCACCGTCCAAGCCTTCCGCATAGCCTTGAAGAACTGGCTCGCCCGTCAGGCCTGGGGATAGGATAGTTACCCCTCCCGAATGATGAATGTATGTTGCTTGCTATTTTATTACTTGTTTGTCCTAATGTCTGTATTTCCCCTTCCCAGTTTTTGTGTGAGCCGCCCTGAGTCCCCTCAGGGAAAAGGGCGGCCTACAAATTCTAATAAATTCTAAATTCTAATTCTAAATATACACAGAATTGGGTCATTACATACACATTCTTAAGGCCATTCCCTTAAATAGTATAATTGCAGTGGACATGTATTTATTGTCCTTATAACTTGGAGAATCTGATGATTGTAAAAACATGAGCTTTCAAGACTCAATGTGAGAATCTTCATTTGATAGGTCTAAGAGGCAGGAAGTTACCTAATTTGCTCAATTAATTTGTCAGTACAGTGTTTTGGGGTATTTATCTTTTTGCTGCAAGATAAAAATATGCTATCACAGGGAGGTACTTGCAGAGGCCAACACAAGACCCCTGGGAATGGGGCAGTCAGTTTGCCATTGCTCTAACATCTTATTTGCAGGAAGGACTTTACATGTCATGTTATTATCAGTTTGAGCAGACAACAGTTGATGGAAAGAGATTACCCCATAATCATTCAGATAATTCAATCAATGGAGAGCTCCTTGGAAAACTAGAAAACTCCTTTGCCATGTGATGTAAATTTGCACACTGATGTATAGTTGAATACATCAAATGGTTTCCCTCACTCAGCAAATCAGCAAGGTTATAATAAATGTTTCACCTAAAACTTGCTAATTTTACCTAAAAGGCTAACTCTCTCCTAATTGGGCAGTTTCTTCTTTTTTATAGATAGGTAATAGAACAATTCCCATTTGGGGGATCAATAAGGAGTACTAATAAATGGGGAGAGTGGGGTGGTAGGAGACAGACTCTTTAGTGACAGTTCATTTTCAACAATTTTGGAGGAATTAATTTCCTTGCCATTTTTCAGTAGAGTGATTAATTTTAAGTATGTCTGAATTTGAAACCAGAGGCCAATCAGATATCTTTGAAGGGGCAATGATCATGCTCCCTTTCCTTTAGCAATACATTCTGGTTGCAAGCTAACGTTTTCATTCTGAAACAAAGACCGAGACAAACAATAATTAAAGAGGAAGGAGGGTAGGCTATAAAATCAAACTGGTTTTTATATAAAGTGTGCTAAAGTACAGTATAATTGTGCTACACAGCATATATTTGCATTATATTGCAGGCACAAGTAGACCACAACTGAGACCAGAATTTCTGTTGTTAGGCAAGGGGATTAACTAAGTCATGCCTGATTTTACAATCTTTTTTTGCTGCAGTTGTTAAGTGAATCATGCAGTTGTTAAGTGAACCTGCTTCCCCATTGACTTTGCTTGTCAGAAACCAGATGGGAAGCTTGCATATGGTGGTCATATGACCCAGGGATGCTGCAACTGTTGTAAATACATACAAGTTGCCAAGTTTTGATCATCTGACTGTGGGGATGCTGCAGTGTTGTAATGGGAGAGAATCGGTTGCAAATGACTTTTTCAATCCTGCTCAATAACTTTGAATGGTTGCTAAGTGAATGGCTATGAATTGAGGACGGTATCATTTATCAATTTACCCAGTAAGTTAAGTTTCTATTACTTCTATATCAACTGTATAGAAACCCCCCTACAATTCACAGTTCTGTACCTATTACAAAATTTAACAAGATTCCTGCCTAATAACATTTCTAAAATGTATGCTATAATAACTAAATAACTAAAATGAAATTATTTCAAAATAGTAGTGAATAAAACAGCCTTTATCATTTAAAGGTGTACTGATTCCCCTTCTAAGGTACCTTATGTAGAGATATGCTTACCTATGATTTTGTCAGCAATATGTTTGAAAATTACATATGATGATTTAAGTAATCTTTATACAAATTGCTCAAACAATTGCAGTAAGAAAATCCTTTTCTGAAAACCCAGTCTCTAAACTTCTTTGTATAAAAACACCAAATCTCTTGCATCTACCTATCGGAAATTTGGCAGGCAATGCCTACTCTGAAGTGGCAACTACGCCTGTAAATATAATCCAGCTCTGTTAAACAATAAACATCAAATAAATCCTTCTTTTAATACATTTTAGAAGCCATTTCCATGAAGATAATTGAGAGTATGTTATATAATTTACATACTTTAGAAATATATAGCATGCTTTATACTAGCAACAATATCCCAGCAAAATAATATCCACATAATTATAATTTGCATTATAATTAAAACAAACCATATACTAAAATTGTTTGGAGACATCATAACAATATTTTTGTATTTGCATGATACTATAAGAATGAATGATCACATGACTCTAAAAATGGCATTGCATTAAATATGGCTTAATGGTATACCAGACAATATGGTAAATCCAGTGGTGGGATTCAAATAATTTAACAACCGGTTTTCTGCCCTAATGACCAGCTGAGATAGGCATGGCTCGGTGGTCATGTGACTGCGTGGGCATGGCCAACTTAACATCACTCATGTCGATGGGCACTTTGCCTTAGTTGTAATAAGGGTTAACCAGAGAGGCAGTTTCTGTAAGCAGGGCAATAAAAATTAGGCTAGAAACAACTCCGGAATGTTTCCTTCCTGCCTTCCTTACAAGATTAGCCCTGTAAAGTAGAAAAAAACAAAATAAGATTTCTTCCAACAACCAGTTCTCCAAACTGCTTAGAAAGTTAACCACCAGTTCTCTCAAATAGGTGCAAACTGGCTGAATCCCACTTCTGGGTAAATCTGTTTGCAGTATTCCAGGCACCTGTTTATAAATAGACACCAAGGTGCTTTCATTGATCCTAGGACTATGATGTGTGTTGGTATGACAGGTGGAAACTGAGTCTCACTTCGCTATGTCTCTCTTTTAAAACTTATGTACTCCCACAGAATAAAATTGAACTAAAAGCAGCAGAGATGCTGCAAGAGGTAGGACTGTTTTACAGTTCATCTTGTAAGTATATTATTTTCCCATTTCCAAGTCATGACCAGACCAAGTTAAACAAGCCAACCAAAATCAAGGCATGGGCAGAGATTGTGGTTAAAATGGAGCATCTTTATCAAAATATGATCAACAGTTTCAGTTCAGACAATACACCAAATTAAATCAAGTATGACTTACCATATCATGTAATACAAACAGATTGGTTTCTATCTTGGTCTGCACAGGATAATTCATTGTGATAATAATTGGAAGACGTTGGGTTCTGCATTCTAAAGAAATTGAACTGATTCCAATTTTGTCCATCTAATTCTTTTACATTTTTGTTGTGCACATTTTCTACTGAACTTAAAGTCCTTATCCAAATGCCCAAAAATATTGTGAGATTATTATTAAAAAATTATAAATAAATAAGGCTTGGCTACACCCATTCAATAGTATCTAATAATTGATTTCTAGGCTACTGAATGTAGTTAGTATGACTGTTTCAATTTCCTGTACACAAAAATAAATGTTCCCAAGTATTCAAATGAGTTTGTTTGGAATGGTGTCTGCTAGCCATTACGTGGTACAAATTATGGACTGTAAAGATGAGTCTGAAAATAAAGGTTCACAAACTAATTTGCTTGATGTTAGGAACATGTCATCAGAATATAGCAGAAACTCTTATTCCTTTCTTTTTTTTTCATGGACATCATATTGCTTTCAATATGTGATTCACTTCCATTCTGAATAAGAAGCATCTAGCAGGTATCTTTTGTTTTACCCTGTTTATACTATGAAAAAGAAGAGTAAAAAAGCACTAGCTCAGCCTTAGTTTATCCAGGATGTCATATAGAGGATGTACAGAAACTAAAGAACTAAAGAAAAATCTTAGTAAAGGCCAAATCATAATAGAGAAAAGGCATCTTATGCAGTGCTAATAACAACTTGGTCGGTGCTATAATCCTCCGGGATTGGGCGGCCTAGAAATTTAACAAATAAAATAAATAAATAATAGAAATAGTCCCAAACACATTAAAAAGAAAGCCTCTTCTGAAATCTTCACAATTGTAGACTTCAAGAAGAAAGAAAGGGTTTGTTTAAAAATTGAGTTATAGAAAGGTCTCACTCAAAAAGAAGCAGCAGGATCATTCATCAGGAAGGGTTTACTGGCTTGTTACTAGGGGCTGATATTCTGTTGTTGATTAGACTAGTAGCTGGATAAACATGAACTATACCATGAAAATGTTATCTGGTGTTGCATCATCAGATGGTGCAACTGAACTAAGGCCACTGACCAATCATCCAATTGGATGATGAAATGTGTGGCATTCTTCACAGAGCTGATTTGTGTGAGGACAAGATTAGGCTCTAAAATTAGGTACTGCAGACATTTCTAAGGCTAATCTGACAAAACAAATTTGAAAAGAATAGGCTGAATCTCATTTATCTGCCAGAAAATCCTTGACCACAGCCATCTCCACAGACAAAACAATGCATTATGTCCTAGGGTAGAATAATAAAACAACTACAGAGTTGGAACTTCTCATCCAACTCCCTGCTCAAGCTGGAGAGCCTATACTATTTCAGACCAGTCTCATGAAAGCCTCTAATAATGGAGCACCAACAACTTCTGAAGGCAAGCTATTGCTCTAACCATTAGGAATTTTCTCCTCACCTTAGTACTAGCTTCCTTGTCTCCTTGGTTAATTTCAAATAATTAATGGAAAATAATTTGACCCCCCTCGTCTTTGTACAGTAATGTGGGCACACATTACAGGAATAATGCTGAATTTTCATGAATTAAAATGAAATAGCATCCGGACATTTTAGCATGGGGTGTCTGTAGCACATTTTTATACAGAGGTGTAACTATTCCTAATGCTAACATTTTAGACTTGGCAAAAGGGGCCTTGCAACACTGAGCACATGCTGATAAACAGAAACTTCAAGGTTGGGATTAATTTATGAATGCTATAGCATAGATGAATGTTCCAACAGCCATGTTGGATTCTACCTCTGTTAAAGAATAACTAGAAAGCTGAAAGAATCTGTGGCTCTTAAGGATATAGATGCTACTATTCCCAGTTCTGTTTTGCCTGTGCTTATTGCAACAGATCAAACTCAGAACCATTTACTGGCACCAAACCAGACTGTTTACTGGATGCTAAATCCTAGAAGTAGGCTAAGGTTTGGTGATTGGCTCAACTTATAAAACGATTACAATCATTGTGAAACAAGCAAATAGTTTGAATTGTTGTCTTTATTTTATAGCAAGGCAGGCAAGTTTGCATACACTGATAATGGGCACATGCTCCAAGCCCACTTTCCAACTTTATACCCTTTACAAACTTATGAGTCTGTATAAAAATATACACTTATAGTACTGAGATACATAATACTAAAAAAATCTTTCAAACTTGTAAAACTCCCAAATACATGCAAAACACATTTTATCACAAGAGTTAAAAACAGCAAGCTTTGGGGCCACTTTGCCTGGGAATCAGTGTGCTATACCAACTTCCACCGGATATATTTCATTCTTACAGAGAAATAAAAAAAAAAACCCTTTTGGTTCTATTCGACTGAGGAAGACACACAGCTTCTCAGGTCACAAATAAGCAATGCAAAAAATAAATAAATCTGGACTTCTATGTCCCACATGGAATCCTAAGAACTTATGCATTTTACTCACTATGAAAGTTACAAACTGTAGAGAAGCATGAAGTCGGTAGGGCCATAAACAACAAATCTAAAATAAGGAAATGTTCATTTTCTTATTTATAACAGAATAAGCCAGCTCATGTGCTCATTTTCAATTGGGCCAAAGTTTAAATAAACATTTCTCTTTAAATAAATTACCCAAATGCCAGTCTGGCTTTAGACCATGTGTCTATCCATGAAATCTATGACCTAGTCTAGCCTGCTTTCAGGTTTTGACAAGAGTAGATTGACAGAACCTGAGCCCTCTTAAAGAATGTTCCTGCTTCTAGGTCCTTTGGAAACAGGGGGTTATTGGATTGGTTCAGGGTACTACAAAAATGCTTTTACTTTAAATATAGTGGTGTGATTGGTTTTTACTTGTCACAAAACTCTCAATGCATAAATAACTCTGAAAATCTTAATCAATACCTGTACAGTATCACTCCACAAATATTTAAATGGAGGGACACAATATAGTGGACCGGTGAGAATACTTAGGGTTTTGGGAGTATCACTATATTGTGCCATTAAGGACCCATACAATTGCTTAGGCATACACTTGCACCCAAGGCAAATGGATGAGATTGCTACCTGCCATTCTTTGCAACTGATGTAATTTCTAATTTTTGGGAACCAAGCATATTTAAAACAAAGGCCTGGATTGTATCTAATCTCCCCTTGTTTGAAACATAGGATCTTTTGTATGTTTCCCTTCAGAACATTATTTCCTTATTTAAACACACACACACACACACACACACACAAGGCTGGTACTTTGCAGCATACCTGCTTTCTATTATTTTATTCCTATTTAGAAGAATCTAAAAATAATAAGTCCGATGCAGCAGAGAGCCTCCTGGCACCAAGGGTGATGTCTGTGGCACATTGCCTACCCCTACGGTGGCAAAGGTGCTTAAAATGCAAAGCATTTTTTGTAAGTGAGCCCTGTGCTATATGTGCTGGGCTGCAGCCACCTTAGGCCTGCCAAGGGTTAGACAGGTGCTGGCTTTCCAGGAACAAATGCAGCGATGGCCCCAATCACCACCTTCCTGTCTGGCAGCTTCCCAAGATTCAAAACTCCTGCCAGCAGAAGGTAGCCATCGCAACAGCCTTTTGTTCCTCAAATTCTTACCAACGGCTTAAATACCTAGTTGGTGGGTAGTACTGAGCCCCTACCGGCGACCCAGTGAGGCTCTCCAGCCCGCGAGGGAGGCAGTCAGTCATCTTACTAGCCCGACTAGCCCTGTGGGACGCTACCTACTTTGGGTAATGAAACGTCTGCAAGACAAGCAAGCTCAGAGAGCACCAAGGAGCCCGCTCACCCCACCCCCCCCGCAGTCTCCTTAAACTAGGCTCCTCGGAACTGGGTTTCACGGGGTTTGACCCTGTCGAAAGGATTCAGAAATAAAACTTCTAGTAAACGCGTCTGTGAGAGAAACTTGGCTAGCTTAAGGACTGCTCCCCCCACCCCTCAAAAAGGGAAGCGGTCCTTGGGCACCTTCGCTCCCCTCCTCCTCCCACGCCCCGGCTGCTCCTCCTTCCTAGGGGAGGCGACTTGTTGAATTTAAAACCTGAAGGGCGAACTTCACACCTGGCGCTCTTTCCTCAAGCAGGCGCGCCGGGACAGGGGCATCGGGGGGGGGGGGGGGTGTCCCACGCCGGGAAAGAGGCGGAGCGCCCCGTTGGCTTCCGTTTCGCTCCTCCTCGGCTTGGATTTGCAGCGGGAGGCTCCCATTCTCTCTTTCCCAGAGCGACGGCACCGACGCCGACGAGGAGGAGGAGGAGAAGGAGAAGGAGGAGGAGGCTCCGGGGAGCGCCCGCCTCCTTCGCTGCCGAGCGCGGTGCACACGGGGCATGGAGCCTGCCTGAGCCAGTCCGCGGGCAGCTGCTGCTGCAGCACAACATGGAGGCGGCAGCGCCGCCGCCGCCGCCGCTTTTGGTCCTGTTCCTAATCGCCGCCTCGCTACTTCGGTGCAACTTGGGGTCTGTCGCGGGTAGGTATCTGGGGCTGCTTCTCGCCTTTCCCGCCCCCTTGCCGGCTGTTCCGATCCCGCGCTTCGGGGAGAGGGAGCCCTTTTGTTGTGGAGATGGAAAAGTTCTTTGCAACTCGGGGAATGGGAGCGGAGGAGGAGGCGTGTGTGTGTGGGGGCCCCGCGAGGGCGAGCCAAGTGGGCGGCAGGGGAAGCGCCGGGGCTGGGACCGTGCGTTGCGGCGGGAAGAGGGGCGCAAGGCTGCGGGTGGGGTGGCTATAGCCCTGGCGAGTAAAAGCTTCGGCCGCCTTCTCTAGGAGAGACGGTGCAAGGGGGAAGGACGGCCGTACTGCATGTCAGCCTAGGAGAGAAGGAGACCGTCCGACCCGTTCCCGATCGGGCAGAGGGGGAAAAAGAAGGAAGCTCCTTGGTTAGGTCTCCTCCAAAGTGCAAGTTCTGAACTAAAAGTGGAGGGCGTTTCCGTGCCTCGGTCAACGTAGCATTTCGGGGCGCCTGCCTCCCTCCCCCCCAGGAAAGGATTCCCTCGGCCTTTTTGCGTCATGGGGCTCCCGAGCTCAGCCTGTGCCTCGAGAGCCAGACAAAAGTTTTACTTTCCTAGCGCTTTGCGGCCCTGGGCCGCGGAGATTTCCCAGGAGTTCGAAGGAGCGGGTGTCGGGTGTCGATCCCGGGCTGAATCAAAACTTTTTGGCATCGGCTTTGGCGGAGGGGGTTGGGAAAAGAGCAGATCTAATTTCCTTTTATTTTAATAGTTGTAACCGGGGCGGGGGGATCGGGAGAGAAGCGGGGAGAGAGAGAAGAGAGACTTGCCTGACTTGTGAAACGTAACACTTGGCAAAACAGACTTCTGGGAAGAGTTTGTCTGTCTGGGGGTTTACCCAGACAAAACTACAGTGAACATTTGTTCCCTTCCTTGACTAGAGGGAGTGATCAGACAATCACGTACATTTCCATATGCCGTTGGGATAAAATTTGAATAAAATTCATTTTATTCATATTTTAAGAGTGAGTTTCTGGCTTGATTTTGCTGAAATGTGCTTGGCTAGTATGTGGCCCGATCTGTTAGATCATTAATCTTGGATGTATAAATAAAGAGTCCTCCCACCTTAATACGCTTCTCTGTGTGTGTTCTTATTACGAACATTTGCGTTGATGCAAGAGGCACAGGAAGATTTGAGGAAAGAAGCCAGAACGGTGTGTTTCCTTGTGGGGTCTTCTACATCAATAAGGATATAGGGGGCTTTTCTTCTTTATTTTGTAGCTGGTATTCCATGTGCTGAGATATCATACATTTTGTTTTGTATTCCATTTTGTTTATAAAGTCTCTTGTGTTCTTGTAGCAATCCCCAGTACTACCACAAAAGGAGTGTTATGATATTATAGTTTGTCACATAGTCAGCCAGATGTTTAGATTGGATTTGGCATTCTTATCCACTTTTCGAGATGTACTCAAGGACCTGGAATAGGGAGATGTTGTTCCACTTTGTTAAAAGTTTTTATTATCTGTTAACAACAATTTGAAGTCACAGCTACCAGCTCTATATCTAATGCTGGCCTTTATAAGCATCAAATCCTTCTCAAGAACCTACGCTATTGTGATGTATCAACAGATCAAGCAGTGTGACCTTTTGCAATTCATGGGTGGAATTTTTTTCAATGTGCAGATATTCTAAGTACTATCCAAGATTTTTTGGTATGGCATCCTGTGTGTCAATAACCATTAGGACTATCACAGCTGCTTTGTACCATAATTTTTCAATCTTGATTTTTAAATCTTGAGCTTTGTGATATTCTCCAATTCTTTGTCTTCTATTCTGCTATCTCCTCTTATTGCCACATCAGTTATCCACATTTTCTTTTCAACTGCAGTTAAATCTGGTGTGGTTATGACCCAAGACTTTATCAGTTTGTGTTCAGAAATCCCACAATATTTTAATGTGCTTGTTCTTGAGCACCGATGTTTTTTTACTGGTTCATGAGATTTTTTTACAGATGTTCTTCTAGTGAATAATTAGGATGACTGTGTTACATTGTTTTTATTCAGTTTGTGCAATCTTCTTGCAGGAGCTTGAGTATATGATCTACTGTTTTTCTTTGCACCATCTGTACTTTTAATAATTTGTCCCCCTCCCCAATGCTGGCCTTGATTGCATTAGTTTAAATAGCTTGCTCTCAAGCAACCAAAATCAAGCCTTCACTTTCTTTTTTAAAAATGTTTCAGTTGTAAGCCATTGCCAGCTTTTATCTTTATCCTCTTTCCCCTTGCTCTTTTATAGAAATAGATTGTTTCTGTGTGTAAGTCGCCCAACTCTAGTAAATTCTGACAATTATACAGTAATTCAGAGGCTGCTACAAAAAGAGAATTAACTGTCTTTTTTGCTTCTCAGTAGTACTATTACTTGCAGGAAAAAAATATTTTTATACATAAGAACCTCTCAAATAGCCTAGTGTTTGTCTTCAGTTTAGCAGTCCTCAGCAAACTGAAGTTTTGACATACTAATGAATGTTAATTGTTGTAATTTTTCAATTAGTTGGAGAAATATACTTGTGGCTAATAATGCAGTCTCTTAGAGTAGTTATTACTGGGATTCCCCCTTTTCTTGAAATCATCTTTACTTTCCAGAATTGCTATTTAATAGGGGAGCTTTAACCAGTTTTCCCAAAGGCAATTGTGTTTTGTTTGGGGATGTGACTTGTTTTAGATATACAATAACGTATGTGTGCAGCTTTAATTGTAAATAAAATAAATCATTCACACACCTGATAATTAACAGGGGTGGGTGGGTGGGTGGGTGGGAGGCTCAATTTTCCAGTAGAGTTTTACGTTAATTGATCCATCAGTTTGTTCCAGTGTTAAGGAAAAGGTGGTTATTATGGTTTTTAAAATGTTCCTTAGAGAAAATCATAGTTAGGCCAATGAGTCCATCTCCTTAGTCAGTACAGAACTCCAAGTGAAAATATCCCAAAGGGATGGTTGTTTAGCCTCTGATTGAATGTGTTCAATGAAGAACCAGCTCATCATCTCTCTGGGAGACTAGTTTCTCTGTCAGAATCTGCTTTTCTTAAAACTTAAACTTAACAATTATTTAAATCTTAAAATTTTTGAGGTGTAATGTTATTTAACCTAAAGGATTATTTCTCATCTTTATGGTGTCATAATTACATCAAAATAAGCCCAAATGGGCATTGTTCTCTGACACCTAATTTAAATGTTTTATTTATTAAAAGTGGACCCTGCACTTGGGAAAAACACAGGAAGAAAAAAAATCTATTATAAAAACAAAGGGTGTAACTGCTTTGTATTGCTACATGGGCCAAAGTCATTTTGGCTTGCATCAATGTATCCAGTAGGGGTGTATAGTTTCTATATTTGGTAACGATTTAGTTAATGTGTATTTTGACCAATCGAAGAAGGAATTTCCTTGACATAAAAATGCTTGTACATAAAATATGCATTAAATGCAGCCAAGTAGAGAAATTAATCTTGTCTTTTAAGTAAGAAAATGTTAGTCCCAGCTATTTGTTTTAGTTAAACAATATATAGTTAGTATATATTTTTTCTTTTTTTCTGTAGTGTTTAGCATAAGAACTTTACAATCCTAAAAAACTCATTTTCATCTTTAGTTACAGCGTACTAAAGCGTACTCAGGGTTTTGTTTGGATATTGGGCAGCATGTCAGAAAAATATTACTGTTTTTCCCAATTTAATTGTACTTCTTTATCAAACATTTGATTTACAGCAACAGTTCAATTAGTGACAGTTCAAAATTAAAAGAGCACTTAAAAAGTGACTTATGACTGTTTTTCACATGATGACATGATCAACATTCAGATGCTTCACAACCATCTCATATTTAAGGCTATTATGATGTCCTGGGGTTATGCGATCACCTTTTGTGACCTTCTGACAAGCAAAATAAACGGGGAAGCCTGATTCACTTAACAACTGTGGCAAGAATGGCAAGAAAGGCTGTTAAATGGGACAATTCACTTAACCATCTCGCTTAACAACAGAAATGTGGGCTCAATTGTGGTCATAAGTCTAGGACTACCTGTATTAGCAGTATCCACTTAAAGAAAAATAGTTGGTAAACATCTATATTTCTCTTAAAGTAAACCTATTCCAGTGATTAAACTTTCATACAGGATTTTGAATAATTGTCCTAATTAGTAATATCTAATAGTTTTCTGTTTTATAGAGTAATTTAAATCAAGGCTGTAATATTTTTTAAATAGCCAAGAAAACATCTCAATTATAAAAGTTTGAATCTGCTTTTGTTTTTCTTTATATTGTACATTTAATACACACACACACACTATCTAATGGTTTTAAATAGAACTTTGATACTTTGGAAGATGCTCAATCAGCAGGCGTTGAAACTGCGTTTCTTTCAGAAATGATTTTTCACTGACTGTCCTTCCTCTTGTGGTCTTCCATTGATTCTCACCATCTAGATCAGGGGTGTCAAACTCATATCATATCGTCACGATGGCATCACATGATGTACCATCACGTGATGTATCGGGACTCCCCCCCCCTCTGCTAAACCAAGTGTGGCCATGTGTAACACATCCAGCCTATGGGCCGGGAGTTTGACTTAATCTAGATAGATAAAGATTTGGAACTTCAGGAGAAGGAGATATGAGAAAAATCTGGGGTTCTACAGCTTGGAACCTCTGCTGGATATGTCAGTAAAATGATGCATATAGGTATAAAGTTGATAATACTAAATGATGTGTGCTATTTCAGGACTCAATTGCCATATGACTGCTTAGTTTAAAAAATTATCATGAGAATAAGGGTTTGCTAGTCTTAACAGGTATGTATTGCTTCCATTTTGGAGTTGGTATGCATCACAATACCAGTTGTTGGAGAATATAAGTAGAAGGCACTGCTGCACTTAATGCATTATTTGTAAGTTTCCTGCAGGCATTTATTGATTTGCGTGGGAAAGGAATGCTAAACTAAATAGGCTTTTGATCTGAACACATATTCACATATTCTTAACCAAATCTCCTAATCTTATAGAGAATAATAGAGTTGAAAGGGACCCTGGAGGTCATCTAGTCTAGTCCCTGCTCAAGCAGGAGACCTTGGCCTATACCATTTCTGAAAAGTGGCTGCCTGTCTCTTCTTGAAAGCCTCCAATGATGTTTTGGAGATCAGGGAGGAAAAAGTTTGAAAGTAAAGAAAGGGTGTGCAAGTCTTACAGCTGGATTCCTGACGCTAAACCATAATCTGAAGATGTTTTGTAAAACAGTGCTGAGCAGATTTATATATTATGAATCAATTGAAATTTAAACAAGTATCTCTTTGTGGGTAATTGAATGTGACTCAAATGTCACTCAATTTAATCCATTTAATTCATGCATATTTTTAAATGCAGCTCATGTAAGGCAACCAATGCGTGGATGATGCTCAGTTTTTTGTCTGTCTCTGATGATGCCTTGAAACCCTTTTTCTTGGGTACTTGAAACTGATTTTAAAATGATAGGTAAAAATAAGCTTAGAAACAGAAATAAGACCAAGTGCCTTTTCAATGATGTATCATCTATAATTTTTACAATGAGAATTGCCATTGTTACAAAATGTGATCACGTGATGTCCCATTTTATGACTGCATTACTTAGTGATGGAAATTCTGGTCCCAGTTACTGTAGTTAAGTAAGGATTACCTTTACTTAGTTTGTTCCTGAAGAAAGAAACTGCATTTCTGAATATGTTGATTGTTAATAGATTAAGACAGTGTAAGTACTAATTACCTTGTGTCTAAAGCCTAGAAAGGATAGACTGGGAAAGTTGTGGTTTAATGTAATTGAGTTTCTCAAAAGAGAGAATTTATGCCTTTAAAAAGAGGATAATTTTTGCATTAGTTTCATTTAAGGCATGAATCTTCAATCTGATTCTGAAAAATACCTTGAAGCTCTCACTGATTGTGCCCTCGGGCTTTTCTTGAATCCCATTCCCATCACAAGAAACAGGATGTTGTCAGCCATGGTAGTAATAGGGAACTCCTGGTAATAAAATATTTATTGACTATTCAGAAAAATGTGGAATTCCCCTTAAAAGTCAGAACTCATGGTTTGATGTACACAAACGTCACATTTGGGAGGTGAATTTAATTTGCTTTCCTGTTCTTAATTTAATTGGCTATGTTTGCGTAACACAGAAAACATAAACAATGAATAATGACCCACAGTGGCTAAGACGGAAGCAAACAAATCACTTTATCTTGTTGTTTAAAACCATCATCATGCTTTTTGTTTACCATGTTGCATGAATTATTTCTAGCATGTTCTGTGAACAAAGCTAAATATGAGATCACCGAGAATGTTTTAATGTCCAATTGACTCCTTTTCTGGATAATAAATAGTGGCTAATAATAGTTTCAATGTAGGCATTTTTACTTGTGATCCATCATTGTATAAAACAAATGATGATTTGTTGAAATCTATATGTGAATCTATAGCAAAATCAGTTGAAGTTTTTTTTTCTAGTCTGTTTCAGTGAAGGAAAACTAAATGCTATGCTGCTTACTAACCATTTCCCCACCCCACCCCCATTCAGTTGTATGTGATTCCTCAAAACTGCAAGGACAAGTCCCTGCAGTTTTCTTGGCAAGGTTTTTCAAAAGTGTGGTTTTCCATTATCTCCATCCTAGGGCTGAGAGAGACTGACTGGCTTAAGGTCACCCAACTGGCTTTGTGCCCAAGGCAGGACTAGAACTCACAATGTCTTGATTTCTAGCCTTAAATCAATCCTCTAAACTGGTTCATATACTAACCAATTAATTTTTAAATCATCTGACAATTTCCTGAACTTTATTCTTTTAACAGTGTTATTTTGTAGCAAAACATATGCTGCATATGAAGCATTTTACAGATATAAAATTTCAATTTTGTCTGGCATGTTAGTGAAATGCAACACTCATGCGAAAGAAAATAAAGTATATACACACAAGTTGATTTCAGTTTTTAAATGTCTTGTATTAATGTGAATGCTTAGTCAGTGATGTGTTTGTATTATGTGCATAAGTATTTTAATTTGCTCACTCTCCCTCCTTTTTTCTTTTACACCCGGGCTGTCAAACTCGTGGCCCGTGGGCCGGATACATCACGTGCTGGCCACGCCTATGCCCAGTTTAGTGAAGGGGGAAAAGTCCTGATACATCACATGATGCTGCTGTGATGACATGAGTTTGACACCCCTGCTTTACACCATGCATCTGGCTGTCTAGGTATAAAATAAAACACTCAGCTCCTGCTTTCTAAAGTTATATGTACTACATGTGAATCACAAGTTCAGAGATGTATTTGAAGATTATTGATACCTTAGCTCCGGGGTGGTGAACCTATGGCACACGTGCCAGAGGTGGCACACAGCGCCCTCTCTGTAGGCATGCGAGCCGTCACCCCAGCTCTGCTATGCATGTGTATGTGCCTCCTGTCAGCCAGCTGGTCTTTGGGTCTCTGCTGCGCATGCACAGGGGGTGGGGCACCTGCAGGAGGGCCAGGTGCACATGTGAGGTGGCCATGCATGCATTGCATTTTGGGGTTTCGGGCATGCTTTGGGCACTCAGTCTGGAAAAGGTTAGCCATCACTGCTTTGGCTTATGAAGACAAGGACTTGAATGTTATTAATTCTTGTCTGTTTCTTTTGCTTTGAAAAGTACATGGTTGGAAAAAATTAAAGTTCAGAAATAGACTTCATAAATCAGCTGAGCTGGCTAATATATAAATTTGATCATAGTTCAGAATTATGAGTATGAGCCAAAATTTTATTTGAGCTTCCATTGTTCTTATACATAGGCAGACTATCTGAAGTAATTTATGAAAGCAAGCATCTTTATTGTTTAAATTTGGTTTATTCTCACCAATGATACACAACTGATGTTAATGTAGAACTTGAATAAAACTGCTTTTAGTCTGAAGTGGAAGCCTTTGGTGTGCATGGAGAATGCTAGACATGATCATGTAACCTAAAAACCATATTATCTATATGCAAGAATGGTGAAAATAAGTGTTTCTTGGCATTATCCATAAACCACATCTTTGAGAAGACAATAACATGTGGCTCAGCTGAAATAACACATTTATCTCTATATAGGATCCCTACAGAGTCACACATACAAAAAAATAGTTTTCAGCTGGTGCAGATGCCACTTTCAGTGCAATCACCATTTCATATTCTCTCATACAAATATTAAAAGGTAATTTGTGCTGAGTTCCTATATAAATTTGAGCAATGTATGCAAATAAGGTATATTCTGAATGAAGATTCTTATTAAGGTAGGCAACTTTATGCCCTTCATATGGTCCAGACTTTAGCTCCTATTAACATCAGTCAGCGTAGCCAACAAACAGCAAGGCATTGAAAAAATTCTAATAAAATCTGGAAGATACCCTATGCATAGACTGGCATTCTCCCTAAAAGATTGTAACTAATTCCTTTAGAGTTACAAATACTTGTTCCTGTCGACTTATAAAACATGAAAAGTCCTTCAGCAGCTGTAGCTGTGACTAATTGAAAACTTTTGATTATCACAATTGGGAATTACTGGGCTTCTACAAGTAGTTTTGGTTTAGGTGTTGCCCGCAATAGTTCCTAAATCTCATCTAAACATTTCTGTTGAATTGTTAACTGAAATGCAACAGAAACCAAATATAACATTGAATACATGCAGAATAATCATGGTGACTATATTTGGTTCCCCACGCAACTGTTTTTGTCCTGGCCCAACTCACTTTTTGGAGTAAAATGCCCAATGTGCTGTTCATTTATGGTGTGTTTGAAAGAATTGTACTGGTTCAGCATGAAATAACTACACTGTTCTCTCAAAATTTACATTTTTTTCTTTTGATTTGTAAAAATAAAAGTCATGTTAAAATTAATTGCTCATTCAGCTTCAGCTTCAACTAGCTTTACATACCTGTGCTTCTATATTGTATGAAAACCTGTTTACATTTAAGTCACTTCACCTGACATTAAAAGGAGAGAAGAAAACAAATGTATAAGTAATTCTGTATTAGGTGAATCTCTCATAGTTCCGGTGTATTTGAATTTTGCTGTATCAAACTTAACTTTAGATCTAATTAAATATAACTTGAAGAAATATTATAGTATTTGAACAAATAAGTTTTAAGGGAGTTTTGAGCACTGCTTTGCCACATTGCATGGATATTGAAAAATGAGAGATTTGGTGAACAGAGTAAATATGGGGTTTAGCATCTGTTGAGATTTAGGGAAATGAGACCATTTTCCTATATGATTTGTGGTTCTTTTCTCAGTATCCTTGTAATGGTATGCAAACATTGTTTCATGAATAGAGGGAACTTGTGAATACAAGTCAGTGCCTTTCGGTATTTAAAGGTTTGCTGGGCTTAAATGGCATGAGTTATATTGAACAACAGCCATATCTGGGTGTTATTATTTAAGCCTGTCTTTTCATCCTTTGACAGTCAGCCCAGGAGTTGCTGAATTGGTTGATCTCATAGGAGTGGTAACACTCCAGTTGTTAATGTATATTTCGGGTTTCAATATCTTAAAACTTGCATAAAGTACATGGCAAATTTGGATATTGCCCAATGTTTGATTTAAGCATATTTTTAATTTAATATTTCAGTGATTAATGCACCAGTGTGTAAGTTAATAAGATGGTACATTTAGATTGAATGCTTAAAGCAGAGACACTTGTTAGTGGTGAGACTGCAACTCTCTTCTGCTATTTGTTTAACAAAGAAAAAAGAAAGCCTACTGTATGGGCAGATATATAACACAGATTAGTAACAAGAATGTATAAAACCCCTCAACAATTAAAAGTATTCAAGGAAGGCCACTGCAGTTTCCAGTCCTTTCCAAAGCTCGTAATATTTGGAAGAATACTATTTTTTTTCTCTCTCTCTCACACTATTGATGCTGAGCAAGTTATTTCAGTCTGGAAGGGGTAACTACTATACGCTGATCAGTCTCACAATCCTTCTTGTAGAGCAGGAGTGTCAAACTCGCAGGGTCACATTGTTGTCACGTGATCTATCATGACTCCCCTCCCCTTCACTAAAATAGGGATGGGCATGGTCAAGGCATGATGCATCTGACCCGTGGGCCGTGAGTTTGACACTTCTGATCTAGAAGTTGCTTCTCCAGCTGTTCTTTCTGGAATGATCATATGACCATGTAGTGCATGACAAGCACTGACTCATTTTCTCCCCCCCCCCATAGGTCTTAGTGTGCCCTTAAAGTTAGATAAATGCTGGTATTCATACATAACCCTTTTGACCATAAACCTGGTGACCTTTTGAGAGTTGTATGCAACGAGATTTCATTTTAATATATGCTGATTACTGTACATTCAGAACGGCAATAAAGTTGTTCTACTCCATTCCATTCCCCATTTCAAGCAGTCAATAATTGCATGAATTGTATGAAAGCTGTTGGGAAAGTCTGTTGTGCTCGATCCACCCACTTTCGCCTTTACATTTATAGAGGAAATATCTGAAATAAAAACAATGTTTAGTTTATAAAAAATATAAATATAAAATGTAATTATAAATATAATTAAAAAAATAAAAAACAATTTTGTTAGATAGTCATATTATTTCACAGTATTGGGAATCTTCTCTAGTCCCATGGAGTGTTATAAACATGTTTAGCCATATGCAGTCTCACATGATCTTTGTTTCTTCAGAGTTAGAACAAGTATTCTTGTCTCCTATCTGCTAATAATGACAGCATGCTTGTCATACTTTTCATACAACTGTAAATGTAACTTCTGAATTTTGACAATGCAGTCATAGAGTCGTTAGAGGGAGGAGCTTGAATAATTATGTGGGCTGTGTTTGGAATTAGAACTGGCTAAAAGCATTGTCTTATTTCACCTGTCCTGCCACTCCCAGGAGAATTCGAAAGCTCATGTTCATAAGTGCAGCACTTCCTCAATCAAAGTTCAAATACATGTAAAAAAAATCCAGTGAGGAAGGAGAACTGATTCCAGTGCAATCACATTTGATTCTTTTTTTCTACCTTATAATGGCACTGCAGCAGCCTTCCTCAGCTGGAATGCTTTCTAATCTCCAGTTGAGTAGGACAACACAATTTGGAGGATTTGAGATTAAAGCGTAATGCAGATATGAATGGGTCGGTGCATAAATAAACACTCAGGGTTTCCTGCATGTGTCAAACTTGTGCATGAGGAAGTCTCGGTCTATCCCATAGTTTTTAAAACAATGTCTTTCAGTCTGCTGTGAGCCTGATGGTGGTTATGGTGCTGGGGAGTGGTTATAATTCTTTTAATTAAAATAACCACATAGGCAAACCTAAGAACAAACCTGTTAAGCAGCATTAGTAGATATGAGAAGGCTGCAGACACCTTAAACAGTCCTGGAACTATCTCCTGTTTCCTTAAATGACAAACACCTGAACAGCCTGTTTTGAAGCTGGAGTGGGGGAGTTTGGACAATTCAGCAAAGAAATCATTTCGTAGTGGTTTAAAAATAGAGGTTTTTAACCTGGTTTCATTGGCAGTTTTTGCAAAACCATAATGTAAATAAACAAAGGCTTATTTTAAGGAAATAAGTAATTCTAAACTATGATTTGCTATTGGCCCAGTCATTTCAGCTGCAATTTAGCATGCTTTCAAATAAAAAAGCATAGGTTATTGTGGGTTTCTGGATAATTCTTATCCACAACCAAGTCTCTAATCAATTTACAGCAGTTAAAGCGAAGAGTATTAAAAAGAAAAGAAAACAAACCAGGAACTGGCCAATCAAGTCATGAATAGTTTACTACTTGCAATATTATTGGCTTCAATAATATTCACCAGTTTATTCACCATTGGCTTCAACCATGACTTAAGAATGCAACCTGTGTCTTAAGAGCATTTAGAAAGGGCAGGCTTGGATTTCCCCCCACCATTCTGTCAGCTCTGCTGAAAGACTAATAATATATAATTACTATTATTAATACATAATATATAGTTTGCATATAAGCCTTGTAAGAGGTTTTAGGCGAATGTAATTAGCATAAAGCAAGGGAAACTTTGCTAGGGTTCTGTTCTCCTAAAACCTTATAAATTTACATAAAGTCATAGAAAAACAAGATTGCAAGATATACTGTGAAATGTTGTAACCCAGGTGCATTGACAAATGTGCTCATAAATTTTTAGAGCCTTCCTTCTTTTTAAGCACTGTTATTCAGACATGCTTTCTCCCTCATGTCATATTTTATGTATTGTACAAGGAAACCATTTTTTAAATTTATTTTATTTTTCACATTTCTGAACCTTCAATCTCCCTCAAAGAGGGACTCTTTTTCTTAATTTTCTCCTTCTTTTCTCCAGCTGGATTTCTAATGCAAGTGGTTATCATGTCAAAGAGGCAAAATGCCTCATGACTACAGATTTTATTAGCATTTTCATTATGTTACACACAGTAGATTTGCTTGGGTTAAAGAGTCATTTTTGAGCTGAGGAGCCTTACCAGCTTCAGCACAATGTAGTTAGTTCAAATTTGTTTCAAGTGTTAGAGGTCCTTTTCCTATTCATTCTGAGCAAGGGGTTTGGACAAAATGGTGATGGCTGTTTTGATCCCCATAACAACGGTTGTAATGGTATGGGAGTAAGCAAGCAAGGGAAATCTGTACTCCATTCAGTGGTTTGTGCAAATTTTAAAGGCCAAATCCAATGCAGCATGAATTTATCTTTATGTGTAGTATGCAAGATGCTCAAAGGTGTAAAATCTGGTTTGTCAAGAGTCAATTTCTTTATAGTGATGAAACAGTTGCTAATGAGTCTGTTTTGGCAAGGTGAATAATTTCTAGGAGCATAGGAAGATTGAGGCTATAAAAATGTTCATTGTTTTTTTCCCCACTAGTATTTTTACAGAGGAAAGTGGATTACAGTGAGTTTTGCATTTTTTTTTTGTCATCTCCTTTTTCCTATCTGGGAGCTTCGAATTAAAAAGAAAACCAATTGAAGGAATGTGCTGGTTGTCTAGATCTTTGCTTTGTCCTCCAAATTCACTTATTGTTAAACAATCTAGCAGACAGACCCTTGGAGGCAATTATTCAGCTGGCACTCCAGTTCTGGAGTATATTGTTCTCTGGTGTAACAAGTGCTCATCTTGAAAATAGCAATCAGCAGGAACCATAAGTATTTCTGAATTTGGATGCATGCATATATGTAATTTTGCTTTTCTAAAGCCAAATGAATGGTAATAGGATACTTTCCCAACTGTTTTCCTTCCTGAATATGCCATATCTTCTGTATCTTGAGTATCTATTCCAATGCACCATTTAATTCCCAATTTTACTGGGAGCTTTAAATAGGAGCTAAGTTAATACAAGAAATAAGTAAAACTACTCAATTACCTTTTACTGTGTTTTGTTTTAAATTTATATATCAATTTTTTGGGGCTTTATACATTTTCAATGGCAGTTTCTTCTATTTGTTTCCAGTATGATGGAACTTGTTTGGTTAAAATTGGACACATATTTAACTAATAGTAAATAAGAGACCAGCTGTAGTTTGACTCTATGTTTTATTTCAGGAAATCTAGAAATTTGGAAACTATTATGGCAATTGATTTAGAATAAATTGATACTTGTAATCTCCCACATTTCATCCTAAATGCGGATTCTGTGACCAGTGCATTATCCTCTCCCCATTTTTAAAATATCTTATAGTACCTTTAAAAATCTTTCACAGTATTTTGTGATATTTAAATTTGTTTGGAAATTATTATCTTAACATGGATTTCAGAATTTTTCTTATGACTAATACAACATTTTGGATTTGACTATATTTTTTCACACCTGAATTGTCTGGTTCTCTCCTCCCACCATGATTGCTTTGAAAAAGTATTCTGTGTTTAATTAATCATACCAGACTGCCTCTGTCAATTTTGATAGTTGCACTTAATCTGGTCAGCTTTTTTCTTTTCAAATTCTGGCATGCATTGAACAGTAAGGAGTTTTCTTTTTATGATAAGAAATCTACCGGTGGTCCTCAAGTTACGACCACAACTGAGCTCAAAAATTATGTTGCTAGGTGAGTTTGCCCCATTTTATAATTTTTCTTGGGACACTTGTTAAGTGAATCATTGAATTTCTTAAGTTAGTAACATGGTTGTTAAGTGAATCTGGATTCTCCATTGACTCTGCTTATCAGAAGGTCAAAAAGTTGATCACATGACCCCAGGATACTGCAACCATCATAAATATGAACCAATTGCCAAGCATCTGAATTTGATCATGTGACCATTGGGATGCTTCAACTATCATAAGTGTGAAAAACACTCATAATTCACTTTTTTCAATGCCATTGTAACTTTAAACGGTCACTAAATGAATGATTGTAAGTAGAAGACTTCCTATACACACCTATTTCTTTTCTGCTTAATTATTGCTAAATACACCTTCTATTACTTCTTAACTTGGCAGTTTACATTGTACCATTAAAAATGTTAATTTATGTATCAGAAATTGGAAATTTCCATTTCAAAGTAACTGTTTCCAAATAATGAGTCCTTTGGGTGAACAGAAGTAGGCAAATAAGTTTGGCAAGAGAATTCAGGGAGATATTCTTAACAAATATTTCTTCTAACTAGATAGTGCCGGTAGTCTTTGACTTACAACATTTCATTTAGGGATTGTTCGAGGTTACAGTAACACTGAAAAAAAAGTGACTTATGAACATTTATGATTGTTGCAATATCACCATGGTAACATAATCAAAATTCAGCATTGGTGAGAGACCCGGTCTTGTATATGGTGCCTAGCTTTGGACATTGCGTTTTAAGGACTCAGGGAAACTGAAATCAACAAAAAGAATAGCTTTGAGGAGGATTGGGGACTGAAAACCAAATCTGACAGAGTTTGAAGGATCGGAATAGTTTTAGGTTTGAGACAAGAAAATAGGATAGGCATTTTTTTTAAAGGCGACTCCCTGACTCATTTGTTGAATGGGTGGCCATATAAATCAATTAAATAAAGAAAATAAATAAAACCTTACATAGGCTCTCAGATTTAACACAGAAGAATGAGCCTAAGTTACATGAAGACAAGCTGTAGTTGAATGTGAAAAAACCCTAATATTAAGAGTGGTTCATTTGTAAAATTACTAAGAGAAATGGTGGGCTTCCCTTTGTCAGAAGCAACAAGTATCTGTGAAGGATCATTGAATTGGGATTTCTGCACTGCAGAACCATACAATTTTGTGACCAAAATACAAATGATAAAACCAGAATTGAATATTACATACTGGTATTAAGTTCTTCCGCATCCCCACTGCTAAGACTTCAGTTCTTTTCTGTTATTTTCTCTTTATGTCTGATTTGCCAATTACATATTCTGCTCAACTTTTAGAAATCTCTTCAAATCCTGTGGTAATATAACTAAATGTCACTAAATAGCAGTGTGTCCTTCCAGTTTGAAAATAACAAATACAAACTGAGAAGACATAGTGCTATTTGTTGAATAAAGTATCTCACAAGAAGTTGCTCTTTTGACTTGTTTCATTGTAAGTTACTATAAAATGTTGCTATTGGCCAATGCTTAGTACTGCAAGCTTTGGCCAAAACCTCGGGATGAGGGAATAAAAAATGTGTTCTTAATAAAAGTAAAGCACAAGATATATGAGTACGTGTGCATGTATTTGGTGCATAAATTCATAGGAATTGGTATTCAGTTGGGGGTGTTAATATTTTTATTGCATTTGCTTGGTCTGAATTTATATTTGTCATATTTTGGTGTCTGTGTGAATAATAGGCTAGCTAATAAACTAAAGGAATTATTGTTTTTAAATAAGCTTACTTTGTTTTGGAATAATTCAATTCATTCCATATTTTAAAAGGTTCCAGGTGCCATAAATATGCAAGGAATGGTATTCCCTGGACATCTGTTTATATTTGTGTGCCTGTTTTTGTGTGTGTGTGAATTAAGTTTGGTTTGGACAGTAGTGTAGTTAATAGACTTTCAATAGGAGGGCTTTTAATGACTGTATTAAATGATGGCTTAGTTACCATGGAAAATTTGACTTTCAAAAGCAGTATAAGATGTCAGAAGATAAAAGACTTTACAAAGGTATGCTTGTTTCAGATGTGATCTTATTTCTAATTCCAGATATTTGCTCTGCTCACCAAAGAACTTCACTGGCTTTTAGAATATTTAGACAGATGCAGTATATTTCTGTTAGAATGCAAACCTGGAACTGAAATCAATCTCATATATAAAATGTTGCTCAGAAAAATACTTAAGGTAGGAGGGGAGGGGGGGGAAACCCCTGTAGGGTGAAACTTCCATATTTTATATTGGTATATTTTTGTATTTTCTTATAAAGGTAAACATGCTATGTTTTTAACCCTTTTGAGCTTTGGTGTTGAACCGACTTGATTCTGTATACTCACAGCCCACATTGTAATGAAGAACATAATTAAGAGACTCAGAATCATTAAATAGACATTGAACAGTACTAACATAATAGGGACAAATCATCCTAGATAACATGGGTCTTTGTGGTCATTCACTAACAGCTTGATGATACATAATCAGTACATAGATATTATAACAGGATGTGTCTTTTGTTTAGAGACATAACATTTTAAAAGACATGTTTAAGCTGGGAAGTTTATTTTAAAGGTATTTTGAGGGAAATGAAATACACAAACTGATTTTATATGTTCTAAATTGTCCAATATTTTTGCATCAAATTTAGCAAATAATTTGCTGTAATTCCCTGGTAGCCATGGAGTTTTATGATACCTGCCCCCGCTTCCCCATTACAAGGAGGAGGGACCTATTTGATCCATCCATCTCAGGGGCCTGATGGACCCAGCTGAATACCAGAGGGAATTTCAAATTTAGCAAATAATTTGCTGTAATTCCCTGGTAGCCATGGAGTTTTCTGATACCTGCTAAAGTTCTGGTGCACGGTTCAAGTGAGGCTAGGTGTAGAGAGTAAGGGAGGAAAGCTTGACAGAAATATGTAAGAATTGTTACCTGAGTAAGAAGCCTGACAAGTTCTTTAAATCCTGGCAAACCAGATAATATTCAGAAGCAGCAAACACTTCCCTGATTCACTGGGGTATATCACACAATCATTCTTGCAAGATTCTGTTGTTATAGCTGATCTCACTAAAATTAATTCTCGTCATCCTGTACAGTTGATTTTTTGGGTCAGGCAAACTTACTGGGGCTGACATTTAGTCACTGTTTGGACTGAGTAGATGTTGGCAGCCTTACATTGGATGATACCTAAATATAGTGCTGGTTGCCATATTTAAGGACCTACCAGTATTGGGGTTACGTCAGTGGCGGGACTCCTTATTCATCATGGCTTATGCTCTTCCCACCTGGCAGATTGGGCATGTCTCAAGTCCTTTTGGAGAAGCAGTGTAATCTGGTAGGCCCTATAAATATAGGTAGGCCTCGAATTGCAATAGTTCATTTAGGAACTGTTCAAAGTTACAATGACACTGAAAAAGTGATTTATGACCATTTTTCACATGACATTGCAGTATCACCATGGTCATATAATCAAAATTCAATTGACAACAGATATTTGTGACAGTCGTGGTGTCCCAGATCATGTGATCTGCTTTTGCGACCTTCTGACAAGAAAAGTCAATGGGAAAGTCATATTCACTTAACAACCATGCGGTTACTCAGTATTTCATTATTTATTAAAATATTTCTTTTGGGGCTCATGCAGTCTTTAACACTAGGTACCTAATTATTAAAACAACTAAAACCCCAAAACAGGTTCAGAACTGAGCAAAAGACCTTCCAAAAAAGTAAAATTCAGAGTTGCCTCCAGATGAGATGAGCAGCACATAAATCCAATAAATAAATAATTAATAAAATAAAATGGTCTCTCTTAAGCTGAAATTCAAATATATTTGTTAATCTTGTAGCCCTGAAGAAGAAGAAAAATCTTCCCACGATAATTTCACTGTTTTCCCACCAGAACATTGCTGGGAAGAGGACTCAAATGGGGTAGTGGGGGTTTCATGTTACCCACCCATTCCAAGTAGTATGTAATAAACTTTATTTATGATAAAATGTGAAATTTTATGAATATCTTGCTTGTGCAATGATTTGGGATTCATTTCCAAAAAGGTACTTTGGGACGCAAAGAGGCCCAATCAAAACACCTGCCAGACAAGTCTATAAAAAGAGGCAGATGGCCTAAATCACAGGTGTCAAACGTGTGGGGTCACGTTGCCATCATGTGACATTGTTCCCCTTTGTGCAGCTGGGGTGGGCATGGCCTGTGTGTGACACATCCAGCCTGTGTGGGCCATCAGATGGTCTAAATGGTGGCATCCCATATAATTTCTAATTATATTTTTTCCATATTATTTCTAAAACACTTCAGTTTCATTCTACCTAAAATATATCACAACATATTCCAATCCAGTAAAAATTACCTCAAAAAAATCCAAACCAAAGTTCCTTTGACTTATAACCGCCATTGATTCCAAAACATACGTTGCTAAGTAAGAAAATGCTGATTTTTTTCCCAATATTACAAATTTATTATACTCATAGTATGAGGTTTACCTTCTTTGGCATAACATTCTTCTAAAAACGTGTCTTCCTTTTTGCAAATAACGGTATATTTTTTTTAAAAAAAACCAGCCCTCATATTTAAAAATATAAATTCCAACTTTCCCTTTGAAAATATTTGGAGAAAATGTTTTAAGGTGGACAGAAGACAGGGAAAAAAGAATGCTGCATTTTTGTGTTAGTGTAACTATGTATTAAACATTACATATGGAAGAAGTGGTTGGAGTAGTATGGATGCTGGGCAGGAAGATCAGAATTCTGATACTGGAACCTCAAAAATTCCAAACCCTGCTGATGACAGACAGAGAGGATGGTTGTTTTATTACCTAATTATCTAATATCTAATGCAATGGAATGCTGCAAAAGAATTAATGGAAAAAGGCTCAGGACATTGTCAACAGGATTATTCTCTTTAAAAAAAACATAACAGAACTGGATCAAATTTGGTATGGCAAGAGAAACCAGAAAAGGAAAGATCTAATTTTTTTTTAAAAAGAGCTGGATCAAGCTGGGGATTGCACTGATCAGAATTATTCAGAAAAAAACTCTGGTTGGGCAACAGTTCAAAAGTTTGCCATCTGCTCCATTCTCAGACTGCCATCCTAATTATGTGACCCAGATTAAAATATATATGGTCCACCCTGAGCTTCTCATGCATATATTTACACAAGAATGCTAACCAAGGGAGAAACATAGACATACACAGATGCAACTGATAAGTACTTTCCATAATTTGACCCTCACATACTGTAAACCCAGGCAAGCAGACGCATAAGCTGATAGGGGAATAAAACCATACATAGATACATGTTATATAGCTGCACTGAAGGAAATATTGATGCTTCCTGTGGCCACTGCATGCTGCTCCTGCTTTGTTTATTACTGCAGTTGTTGGACAATTGTATAACATAAGTTGGGGATTTATAGCCAAATGGGGAAGGTTTCTTCATTTAAAACAAGATTTCTTCTTGTCAGACTTGCCTTGGGGGGGAAGCAAAAGAGTCTTTCTCAGGTAAAATATCCTCACAAAGGAGTATAATCCAAAGAATTATATGATCATAAGGGACATCCTCTCTGTAGAATTGGGAGCTACAGTCTTAAGTGTGGAAAAAGTGTGTGGTTGCAATTACTACAAAGATTTTTTTTTTAATCTAAAAGCCGTTTGGGCTCTTTCTTGGCTTTGTATGGCAAATTTGGTGGAAAAAAGAGTTAAACAATAGTGGTGTGAGTGTGTGTGGCCCTTCTTTAGAAATATATGACAAACTTCTTTCTTGAATATAATTCTGCTTTAGTTGGGAACATACTGATTATGGTCAATTCGGTCCTTATGACATCTGTTCCCAAGGGATCGCTTTATGTTCCTGGAACTACATGAAGGGAGATTCACAAGTTTCTTTTCTATTGTTGTTCATAAATCCCAAGTGCTGCTTTCAGTACTACAGAGACAATGTCTGTGGGGTTTCTAAGATGAGTCTTTTCTGCTGCCACATGTGGCATAAGCCCAATTGTGATTGATGCGTTACCAACTTCAGCTTGTTTCTTTTGAACTGATTTGTTAACTTAAAAAAAAAACAGTGTTGAACAAAACCAAAACTGGTTATAAAAATTCCTAAGGCTATGTCAAAGATTCTCTCTTGTCTTCCCACTCTTACCCCACCCTTTTCACTTTGTTAGTATGCATATGCACTGCAGGCTTGCATTGTGACCAGAAAAGCTCTGCTTTTATTAAAATAAAAGGCTTTATGTCTTACTAATAGAAAGCCTGAAAAATCTAGCCATGTGCTTTGGAGCCATAGATTCTACATATTTCATTTCAGGTCATCTGCTTTCTCAGCCACTTTTGCTGAGATGCCTGGCCATTATTTTGAAAATTAGAACATTCCAGAAAATATTTTAGGAAGAGCATTTTTGAAGCACAACTAAAAGGCAAGGAATTGTTCCATTAAAATGGGAGAGCAAGAGTTCATGCATATATGTGGCAAGGCTTGTTGCTTCAGTGAAGAAACTCTGATTGGCATGTGACTATTTTGTTTTAAGGGGCTATGTAGTACCCTGCCTTTTATTCAAGGGTTTGATAAGTGGGTGAATGGGTGGGGTTACTCTGCCACTTTGAGAATGCCAAATTGCTGTTGTGGGTCTTAAATCGGGAGTGGCACATATAGCAACACAAAATGGTATTGTTGTTTATCAACCCCTGACTTTAGGCGTATTATTTATCACATTTTTTTGAAATACAGGCAGGTAAATTAGTTACAGCAATTAAAGATGCAAGCTGGTTTACCAGTTAATTGATAGTTTCATTAAGTGAAATTCCAATCCTGCACCTTAAGAGATTAGGTGGCTTTAGGCAAGCCACTTTTTCTGGGTCTCACACTTGATGTTGGACCTATTTAAGATGATCCTAGCAGCAAAATCCTAGCAGCAGTAAACCCATTTAATCTAGTTTTGTTTTGTGTAAGCTAAACTCTTGGACTTAAATGAAATGGAGGAGACATCGACCGTGGCCTAATTTATAGCCATAGTCTAATGTCTGGGAAGGAGAATTGGCTCCCCCCATTGGCCTACTGGAAGCAGAGGTGGGTTGCTCCTGGTTCGGCTGAACTGGTATTGGTGGTGGTGGAAGGCTCCGCCCAGACGCTTCTATGCATGCGCGAACCGGTAGTAAACCGGTTAGCAACCCACCGCTGACTGGAAGGTGTATTTAAACTTGGCTTTGCCGGTTGTTGGCTTGGGGCTCCAAGGGGGCACTCACTGCTGAAGGCAGTTGACAGAGTAAAAAGTCTTTGTTTGTGTTTTCTGTCTCTTAGTCATGATTTTTTTGGTTCTAACATTTTAATTTGTAGAGTTTAAATTTTTTTTCCATTTTTAAAAATTTGTACACTGCCCAGGGTTACCCTATAGGGGAGATGGATGGCATAAAAATAATTGATTGATTGATTGATTAAAATCACTTCCTTTATATTTGAAGTAAATTCATGGCTATGAAACTGTGCTTTCCCATTCTAGCCCTTTTGCTAAACTTGTATAATAAAATGTGAAGTTAAAGCCAGTGTCTGCATTTTTGAACTAAAAAAAAAAGAATAGAAATGTGTTAAACAAACTTGCAGAGTTGTGGTTAGATGGGAGGGGGGGAGTTAGTATTGTAGCCAGGCTGGTTGATTTATACATGTGCATTTAATTTCACTAGGGCCACTTTATCTTCTATAGCAATATAGAAGATATTGCAAATAGCAAATCAGGACCTTTTCTTCTCTCCATTACCTGTATGAGTCCTTTCTGAAAAGGAAGGAAGACAAAATTCTATTATTCATCAGTTGTATCAATTTTGTGGGGGGGGGGGAGATGAGTGGTTTGCAAGCTGGAACTCCTGAACATGTGCTTAATTTTTTATAATAGGAACTTTTAGTATTTCAGTATTCACGATAGAGGAACAAAATTGGAAGGAGGATGGAAAACCACAAACTGGAAAGAAAATAAGCTTGGTGGAGGGAAGTAGGGAAGCTTAAAGACAATTTCCAGATAACTGAAGGAACAAGAAAGTATAATAGAAAGGAAGTGAAATGAGGCACCTGCAGGAAAAAAGATGGAGGATATAGTTAGATGGAGAGGCTATGCAGAACCTCATGGATTGCAATTGCAAAGTGAAGGGCTAGGTTATGGCTAAGATAAAGTGTCTGGATTTGATTGGTTTATCTTCGTCATTATCCAGTAAAGCTGCCACAAAAAGAGGGAGTTGCCTAGATAAGGAGTTAACTAATGGTTAACTTCTCCTTTCTAGTCTCTAGGCACAGTTGACCAGAGGAATTACTGAATAAGCTGCTTCTGTAACTATAGTACTCCAGGTTTTTTTAAAAAAATAAAAATGTATATGTAAGTTTCAGGCTTACTAATATCAGGCCACCCAGATCTCAAATCAGCCTTTATGTTTTTTGCTTTAAAAAAAGAAAACAAACGGGAGTTTTGGCCAGCCATGCCGGAGATTGGCAGAAGACGAGAGAGAAATACTTCAGCCAATTGCAGTTAAAGTTTCCTTGGATAAATATCTGGTAGATAATTGATGCTAAGTTAGAATTAATTTCTCCTGCCAATGGAGTCCTTTGGGTAGAAGGAAGCTCTTGTTATGGTCCCTGTCCTGCAATAATCTGGACATCCAGAATTTGAAGGAAGTAGGAATCACAAATCCAGATGCTTTCAAAGCCAAGATACTGAAAAATCCTGCCCAGGGATTCATTGAACCTAATTCACCAAAACCCAGGTTTGATGTGCCAGTCTTCTTGAGTACAGATAGTCCTTGACCTGCGACCACAATTGAGCCCAAAATCTCTATTGCTGAGCAAGATAGTTCTTAAGTGAGCTTTGCCCCATTTTCTTTCCTGCCACAGTTGTTAAGTGAACCATTGCAGTTAAGTTAGTAAAACAGTTGTTAAGTGAATCTGGCTTCCAATTGACTTTGCTTGTCAGAAAGTCGCAAAAGGTGATCACATGGCCCTGGAACACTGCAACCATCATAAATACATGCCAGTTGCCAAGCACCCAAATTTTGATCACATGACCATGGGGGCCGCTGCAATGGTTATTAAGTATAAAAAATGGTCATAAGTCACTTTTTTCAGCGCCATTGTAACTTTGAATGGTCACAAAATGAATGGTTGTAAGTACTCCAGCTTTGCAGGCTTTCAATCTGCAGTCTATGTAGTGGTGCATCTGTCATTAGGGGTGCGAGAGATGGAGTGCTGTTTCCAGGCTACATCTCTTTAAAAAAGGGGGATTGAGTTTAAAAAGTGCTGTATCAGCCAAGGTGTCACCTGTTTGAATTTAATCTCATCCTCATTGGATCAGAAAGTTGTTTCTTTGGAGCTCTCCGTGGTACTGCAACCACTGGGCTGCCTTGCCACAATCTATGCTTCCTAGTGCTATAGCAGAGGCTATAATTAAGAGACCCCATTAGAATACTGAATGAATGAGGTTGTATATAATATACGAATTGATAACAACTTGAGAGACTCCTTAAAAAATAAAACACTTTTTTATTATGCGCCTTTATCAGCTTTGCCAGAAAACATTGACTTTTTGTTTTGCACAATGTCTTTTAGATGCAAGTGTCCCCTGGGAAAGAAAGTAAGTTTGTCCAAATGAAATAGCATATAATCAGCGAGCTATATTTCGTTGTAAATAATAACGTTAGTAGTAACAAACTGTAGACTGCCAAGTAAAACCAGGATTCTGAAATAAATCTGTCTGGTTTCTGAAATCTATAATTAGTGCAAAAGATTTAACCTACACAGTGCCAAATACGCATCTTTTACAATATTCCAGAAAATATGCAGCACTTGACTATGCAAAATAAATAACCAAGGCTAGCTGCCCAAATTGCCTGATCTTTGAGAAGGTGTTAACTATTTGAAGTGGGAGTATGGAATGCAAATAAAAATTACAAATGTAATTACATTTGTTTTTAAATGTGTTATTTTAATATAGCCTTGGGATAATTTTATATCCTATAAAAACCCTGGGATAGGAAAAACACATTTCTAAAACATGCCCTTTTCATAGCAGCTGTCAGCTATTTCTACAGCAGTCTGCTTCATTCTATCCCTGATGTTTATATTTTGTAAAACTGGAGTAGCAGGGCAGGTAAAAAATTGTATCGCTACTTCCCATTAAGAGGAAGGAGCTATTATTTTCTCATGTACTCACTTTAGCTAATTGTGGCTTATAAATCTTTTTGTCTTTCTAATAAAGGATTTTGACTGTTTGAATAATGACTGAGTTACATGCATTGAACTAAGCTGCGTTAAATAACTGTGGTTTAAGAATACACCAAAATTAGTTGGATTTGCGCATGCTAAATCATAAATTGGAATGTGCAAATGACAATGTGTAAATTCACACACCAAAACCACATGGACTATGTTTTGGGTATATTAACCTAACCAGTGTTGTCCTTAGATCTGGATAAATATAGAAAATTGATTTTGTAATTGATTTATTATGGTGATCTTAGGTAACTTCTAAACAGAAGTTGCCAAAATGTCTTGAACTACAAAAAGATCCAAAATCAAATCATTCAAATGTTCATAAATAGTATGTGGTAGGTAAGATACCTTAGTTTTCCCACAAAAAAGGCTTATGGGAAAGAGACATAATAGGCAGGTTATTATTATACCTGAATTTAGTCATTCTTCTGTTATATAATCTACATTTGTTGCATTTGTGTGCAAATATTAACTACATTCACACAATATTTTAATCTAAAACAAATCATAATAAATAAACCCAATGGGTGAACTTTTTCATTTTGTCACAATAAAGCTATAAGTGACTAAACAAAAACCAAATATTAAGCAGAAGGATTTATATACTGTACCTTCCTTAAATATAATTCTTATTTTTTCTCAAAACTGGCTTAGTTCAAGAATATTATTTCATTCAATTTGTGTACATTTGGACTCTGAAATTTAAGGAGGGTATATGTCTGAGAGTTTTTGCTTTATATGATGATTGAATTCTTTATTAAGTAGTTTGCTTCTAGCTAGTGGTAGTGGAAGTCATATTCTTCAATATTTTTGAGAGCACCAGGAGGATTGTTCTGTAGTAATATTATTTTGATATATTTAGAGTTCAGATTGTATCTCTTCTTCAACAATATAGTTGTTCAACAAAATGTTTAACATAACTAGAACTTATACTAAATGTAATTTGTACTTTGATACACTTCCTTCAATAGAATTGGTTCACAGAAATTGGCTATGCATAGCAACAATTTTCAAATCATAGCCTATTGAAATTTAAAACAAGGTTGAAGAGCCAGCTGCTGACATCTGTTGAAAATTCGGTGCATAAATTATTGTTGGGCTGAAAATTTATTTTAGTCTTCTCTTTCTCCAAATTTTAAACAGAGTAGAATAAGGTAAAGCTTTATCTACTGTTTTATCTTACTGTGCCCAAATGGAAAAAGATGTGAAATGAAGATAACCTCTTCAAAATTGGTTTTTAATGTGAATAAATACTGTCTTTTGAATACTGTTAAGGTGAGGATTTGTGTGTGTCTGTGCATGTGTGTGTTTGCTATTTATTTGCTGATGCTGGTAGGCTACAGGATTTCAGAAGGGCTGAGTGGTTTTTGTCGTCAACTTCCATCAATTCCAACTCGTACACTAATTGGCAAGGGAGGTAGGAGTTCACATCTCAGGTTATATTTATCAATATACTGTATCTACCTGTTTCACTATATAGAAATATGTTCTTTTTGGGTCTAGGACAACTCGCTGCAGCCCACTCGCCGTGGTTTCTCTTCCGATTGCATAAATCTTTCACCATTGCCAACTCACTGCAGGACAACTTGCTGCATCCAACTTGCTGTGGGACAACTCACCGCGGGGCAAGAGATACGCTAATATTGAAGAAATGGTGTAATAAAATAATTTAAGAAAGGATGCAAGAGGATGGGCAAAATGAAATGTGAATGGCAAAAATTGAAATATTTTTTTATTTTTATTTTTAAAAAAATTAAATTGAATTGTTCCACAGCAAATTGGTCTGCAACAAGTTGGACGGGGCAAGTTGGCAGATGTGAGTTGGCCGCAATGAATTGTCCCATTCCGTTTTGTTGTTGTTGTTGTTCACACATAATTTTGTATTAATTTTAGCTTTTGCCCTTTACTGGCACTGCTGAGTATGTTAAATGATTATGCTTTTTATACTAGATATTGCATAAGCTCTGTCTTAATACAATTAATGTTGTAAATCTAGAAGAAAAGACAGTATGGGGGAGTTAATATTAAGAAGAAGCTACCATTTTTAGGATTCCTAGTAGTGTTTTAATACTACAAGAAGCTCTCAGATGAAGGAGAAATGCCTGAAGTATTTAGCAGGGTTGGACCATGTGGTGCTATAAGGGCACTGTTTACATTTGGCATGGCATGATAGGCAAGCTACCCATTTTGTCCTAGTGTTACTTGCAGGTTTGGCCACTACAGCTGCCAAAACAGTTCAAAATAGATTTGTATTTTATGTCTGTGGAGGTTCTCAATCATTCAGGTCATGGTTGTCCTGTAGAAGCTTCTTAAATGAGAAACAAAATATTTTCAAGGGGGGAAAAAAATGAGGAATCCAGCTGCCTTTTGAAAAGTACCTTTGAGGCAGCTTTGTGTTATGTGTCAATGCAGTCTACATTTCAGCTATATACTTCCACACATTTTAACATTTTTTTCTTTTTTAAAAAAACTTTGTTTTTGCTTTTCAGTCATTTTTAAAAATTATTCTATGGTAACTATTTGGGGGGGGGGCAAGGGGGTTGGTGATAACCATGGAATATTCATTTCATTTTTATTTTCTATGTTTTGTTGATCATTGCTTAAATAATAATAATATAACTTGCTATAATGATAAGTAGGTTACACAACACACACACACACACACACACACACACACACACACACACACACACACACACACTAAGAATTCAGGCTTCCTAAACTGTTTCCTGGATTAATTTCCCACTTACAGTTTTTGTTTACTTCAGAGGGACAAAAATATCCAATAAGCCACTGTGTACTTTTGCATGGTGAATTCCCCCTATACTTGTACACCCTTCTCCAAGATAAAAGGAATAATTTTCCATTCTTCACAAGGCAGTACTTGACAAGTTTAAACTCAGGTTAAATATGAAGGCTCACTGCATGAAAATCAACGTTTAATCTATCTTTTGAAGTTAGTGATCAATGGATTTCAGGTGTTCTACAGTAGTAGCTGCCAATGAATAGGGGTGGGTGCAAAACACAAAGCTGGGTTGTTTTGAGCAGCAATCCCAACTATTGTAATCTTTAAAAAAGGTTTTCCTTCCTGGTCTTTTGACTGATTCAGATTGCCTCTCTTCTGTGCACACTTTCATAGAAAGTGTGACTGGGTATCCCAGTCTACACATTAGCCAAATATTAACTGAATTTGATCTACTGTATTTTTCGGAGTATAAGATGCACTGGAGCATACGACGCACCACGATTTTGAAGAGGAAAATAAAAAAAAAGTTTTTGCACTCAGCAGACCTCCCAAAATGGCCTGCTTTTTGCAAAAATGGGCCTGTTTTTTTGTCAAAAAAAGTGCATGCATAGCCTTTAGGGGGCTTATAGAGTGCTCCTGGGAGCTGGGGGTGCAAAAGTAAGGAAAAACGGCCCATTTTTGCTCATTTCTGCCCTCCCCAGCCCCCAGGAGCTTTCTGAAAGCCTCCTAAAGGTTATGCATTGCGATTTTGGTGAAGGGGGCAGGAGGCAAAAAAATATGCTGTATTCAGTGTATAAGACACACCCAGATGTTCAGCCTCTTTTTTGAGGGAAAAAGGTGCGTCTTATACTCCAAAAAAAATGGTATGTTTTACTGAGATAACTAAGCAGAAATACACAGTCTTGATCTTTATGTGTGTGATCCCTGTCATGCTATTCATAGGCCTTTAGAACAATGAAAGTTGGTTACTCCAGTTTATATCAGTGGTTCCAGACTGGAATGTATCATTCTACCAGTTGAACAGGCAGATTAGTCTTGCTGATTTGAGTTTGAGCATTTTTTAAATGTCTAAAGGCATTGTTAAGGGGAAAAAACTCACTCAATTGTATCTGACACAATTGAGATATATTTGGCTTATCCAGTTTTAAAAACACGCCTGTCTTTATTCCATTATCAAAACCAGTATTGTTAACCACCTAATCCCTTTGGAGTCAAGTGTTGATATCCCATTTCATTTATAACTCTGAGTACTTAGGGACATAATTGAACAAAATTCAGATAATTGAATTGAAAAAATGATAACAGGCATCCTGATAATGTTACAACAGTTTCATGTTTAAAAAATGCAATCTTCAGTGCAGTTGTTAGATCTGGCTATCTGTGTAAGTGGAGATGGTGCTTGAATAGGCAGTTTGTTCATAAAGACATGTATCTGCAATTTACCCCAAGGCATAATTCTTGTCTGCAGCAGACCACATCCTGCCTTCTTTTTTTTCATTTGAGTATCAAATAATCTTCCTAACTGTTCTAAGTCTTAGTTACATTTCCTTTAAAAAGGGTGTGTGTGGCTTTTCTGGATGGAGACTGCACACCTGCCATATTTTATTCTCTCCAAAATAGCATTTGTCTGTTGGGGATGTTTGAGTGGTGTTTGTTTGACTGAAGGGTTGTTGAAAAGCTTTAGATATTATTCCTGTTTTTCAGCTGTAGGAATTGTACTGTCTCCCCAGAGCTGGCACATTTAAGTGTCAAACTCTGGGGTTTTCAGGTTTTCCAACCATTTTTTCTCTCTAGTAATATGAATGAAGTGGATAATAGGAGAGGAGACTACTATGAAAAGAGAAATGAGAGTTGGTGTGATATAGTGGTTAAATTGTTGCACTAGAAGCAGAAAATTCTGCTGAGCCACAAAATATCATTGTGTAACTTTGAGCCAGTCACTCATTCCCTCGGCACCGCCTGCTTCACAGGGTTGTTGTGAGAGAAAATAGGAGGAAGAAGCAATATGCGTACTACCTTATGTTCCTAATTAAAAGCAGAATATGTCAAATAAATACATGCAAGATGTCATCAGTTCGAAATAAAAACAGGTCTATTAACATTGTAATGTTCTATATTATATTTACATCTGCACCATATAAGATTCTGGTCACTGCATTTTAAAAGGGACATAACAGAACTAGAAAAGTTGCCAAAGAAGGCAGCCAAAATTATTACCTTCCCTATGGGAAAAGGGTAGAACATTGAGGAATTTTTAACTTGGAGAAAATATTATGGAGACATGAATATATAGTTGTAGAAAGAAAATTGGCACAGAGATTTTCTCTTTGTCTTAAGAAATAGGATCAACTAGCATTTAATTGGAAGGAAGATATAGATCAGATAAAAGAAAACAGTTCATATGGTACTTAATTAATTTTGTAGAGTTCATTATTACAAGACATGATTATGGCTACTAATTTGTTTGTATTTGAAAAAAGATTGGATTCATTCATAGAGAACAATTCTGGAGGACCCCGAATATGACAACGGAGGGGTCCTCGCAAACGATCAGCTGTCAGGCTTCCAGGGAAGGTAACTTTTTGAGGAGGGGGCTGCCTGCGGGTGGTCCCGGGACGGCGTTACCTCCCTCGGTGACTTTTCTCTCGATCAGCTGGGCGGCGGCGGTGGCGGCGTTGCGCGAGCGGCGGCGGCTTCGGCCCCGCTGCCTTAGGAGGCTGCCCCGCTATCCTGGGAGGCTGGATCCGTGCTTTGAAGTGCCTGCTTGGTTTGGAGGATTATTTTTCTACCCTCACCGCAATTCTGGTGCCTGGTATTACGGCCCTGTTGACTGCTCCCTCTTGAACAGCTGGGTGGCGGTGGTGGCGGCGTTGCATGAGCGGCGGTGGCTTTGGCCCCGCTGTCCCAAGAAGCTGCCCCGCTACCCTGGGGAGCCTGTTCCGTGCCCTGATCAGAGGGTAAGGAGCTGCATGGAAGTGCCTGTTTGGTCCGGAGGACTTGGTTTCTACCCCCACCACAATTTTACTGTCTGGTATTGCGGCCCTGTTGACTGCTTTCTTTCCCCTTGGTACGACATCTCCTTTGGGTTCTGCTGCTGCTTTCACTGGGCTTTGCAAGGTTTTATTCACCATCTACCTTCCTGGACTGTGATCCCAGGACTGCAACAACAAACTTTTTATTGTGTTGGGTACCATCTGCTGCTGTTGCTGCCTCAGGAGTGCCACGTCAGGCAAAACGGTCTACCAGACCATCTTGTATTGGACACCATTACTCCGGAAAGGCAGCATATGTGGACCTCTGACTCCCTCCAGTGGCCGTTACTGGCGCTTCCTCTAGTTCTTGGCTGGTTTCATCATTTTTACCATCTCTACCGCCTTCTTAATTACCACCTACTCACTCCACCTACAATTACATCTATAATTACATCTGCCAGGCCTCTGCACGTACGAACTAACTGCATCCATCTGGTCAATATTATCTTTTATCGCCCAAGGGAAACCATCTTAACTGCCCAGACTTTGCCTTCACTGACACTATCGATAAATCGGACTTTAACAGCTTTAACGATTTCTTCTAATCGCCTGGACTTTTTGGGACCTTCCCAAATACATAAGAAGGGACGAAGGCTACTCCCCCTTCTATATATACTCTTTTATAAGATCTACGCACGCTGCGCACACTCTTAAATGGTATGGCGAGTGCATGTGATTGTATGTGTGAATTGGATGATCCCACTTTTATTACCCTATGACTCTTGTATTTTATGTGTTTTAATTATCACGTGGGGACTGCTTGAGTGTATAAATGAGTGTGCTTGATTCGGAGGACCTGCCGGGAATTGCGGGGGCTATGGGGGTGGCTGAGGGGGCTAAAGACACGGGAGAGGGTCGGGGTATTGCGGTCGTGACAGGGAGGGGCAGATACGGCGGGGACTCTAGGGCAGGCCATTACCGGGGAAGGAGGGTTCGCTACATCACAGAGATCCCTCCTTCCGGCCCTAGGAGTCCCACTCCAAGACCAGATGGTGTAAGTAATCAGGACCCTGGTCTCAGGCTGTTGTCGCTAAATGCCAGGTCTGTTGTACATAAAGCACCTCTCGTCCGGGACTTAATTTTAGACGAGAGGGCAGACCTGGCATGTATTACTGAGACCTGGCTGGGCCCAGAGGGAGGAGTCCCCCTCGTAGAACTGTGCCCAGAAGGTTTTCAGGTGCTGCATCAGCCGAGAGCCCAGGGAAGGGGTGGGGGTGTGGCCGCTGTTATCCGGGAGTCGTTAGTTCCTCGTAGGGTCCCTGCTCCGGAGATTGTCGGGTGTGAGTCTTTGCTGTTAAAGTTGGACCTCAAGGGTCAAGTGGGTTTGCTGCTAACGTACCTGCCTCCCAACAGCGTTGCAGCAGCCCTCCCCTCGCTCCTCGAGTCAGTAGCCGAGCTGGCAGTTGAGTTCCCTAGGCTGATGGTCCTGGGGGACTTTAATCTGCCGACGCTCGGTGAAAACTCTGACGGGGCGCTGGAGTTCATGGCTTCCATGACAGCCATGGGCTTGACTCAAGTAATCCGAGGCCCAACCCATTCGGCGGGACACATGCTTGACCTTGTATTTCTCTCGGAGCAGTGGATGTGTGATCTTGGTCTGAGGGGGAGTGACATCATACCCCTGTCGTGGTCAGACCATTGCCTACTGAGGCTCGACTTCCGGAAGCCCAACCCCCACTGTAGGGAGGAGGAACCGACCAGGTGGTTCCGCCCCAGGCGTCTTATGGAGCCAGTAAGGTTCCAGACAGAGCTTGGGGTTATTCCTGATACTCTCACCCACAGTCCGGTGGAGACTCTGGCTGCTGCGTGGCACTTGGCAGCGTCAGAGGCCCTCGACCGGATTGCGCCACTGCGGCCCCTCCGAGGCGGCGGATCCCGGAGACCACCTTGGTTCACCGAGGAGCTCCGGGAGATGAAGCGCCGGAGGAGATGCCTAGAGCACCGTTGGAGGTCCGATAAGTCCGCATCGAACCGAGCAATGGTAACCACCTGCACCAGGGAATATACTAGGGCACTTAGGGCAGCTAAAAGATCACATATAGCCTCCCTGGTTGCGTCCGCAGAGTCCCGGCCAGCCGCCCTGTTTAGGATAACCCGCTCCCTGTTGAACAAAAGGGAGGCGGGGGAACCCTTGCAGGGCAGAGCTGAAGAATATGCCCAATTCTTAGCGGACAAAATTGCTCGGTTTCGGACGGACTTGGACTCCACATCTGCAGTTCCAGCCGAGACTCAGGGGGACCAAGTACAACAGCTCTGGGTTGAGTTTCAAGAGGTTACCCCCGGGGATGTGGACAAGGCCATGAGAGCTGTGAGTTCCTCCACCTGTGCTTTGGATCCGTGTCCCTCATGGCTGGTTTCTAACTGCAGTGAGGTGACACGAGGCTGGATCCAGGCGGTTGTAACCGCCTCCCTTCGGGAGGGGAACTTCCCCGCCGCACTGAAGGCGGCGGTGGTGAGACCCCTCCTGAAGAAGCCATCCCTAGATCCAGCTGTCCTTAATAACTACCGCCCGGTCTCCAACCTCCCCTTTTTGGGGAAGGTTGTTGAGAAGGTGGTGGCCTTCCAGCTCCAACGGTCCTTGGAGGAAGCAGACTATCTAGACCCCTTCCAGTCAGGCTTCAGACCCGGTTACAGCACTGAAACCGCCTTGGTCGCATTGATGGATGATCTCTGGAGAGCCAGAGATGAAGGACATCCCTCCATCCTGGTCCTCCTTGACCTCTCAGCGGCTTTCGATACCATCGACCATGGTATCCTTCTGCGAAGACTGCGGGAGGTGGGAGTGGGAGGCACCGTGTTACGGTGGTTCTCCTCCTACCTCTCGGACAGGTCGCAGTCGGTGTTAGTGGGAGGGCAGAGATCGTCCCCAAGGCCCCTAAAATATGGGGTGCCGCAGGGTTCGGTCTTATCCCCCCTACTATTTAACATTTACATGAAACCGCTGGGAGAGATCATCCGTAGGCACGGGATTAGATACCATCAATATGCGGACGATACTCAATTGTATCTGTCCGCCCCGTGCCAAATCAATGAAGCGGTTGACGTAATGGACCGGGGGCTCGAAGCCGTCATGGACTGGATGAGGATTAACAAGCTTGTGCTCAACCCAGAAAAGACCGAGTGGCTGTTGTGTTTTCCTCCCAAAAATTCGGCCATTAATCCAACACTCAGGCTGGGGGGTCAAATTCTACACCCCTCAGAGAGGGTTCGCAACCTGGGAGTCCTCCTGGATCCACAGCTGTCATTCGACCATCATATAGCGGCTGTGACCAGGGGGGCATTCGCCCAGGTACGCCTGGTGCGCCAGTTGCGACCCTACCTGAACCGGGAGGCGCTCACAACTGTCACTCGGGCCCTCGTGATTTCTAGGCTGGAATACTGCAATGTGCTCTACATGGGGCTGCCCTTGAAGAGCATCCGGCGACTTCAGCTAGTACAAAACGCAGCCGCGCGAGTGATCGCGGGTGCACCTCGATTCACCCGCATTACACCTATCCTCCGCGAGCTGCGTTGGCTACCTGTCGATCTCCGGATGCGCTTCAAGGTGCTATTGACCACCCATAAAGCCCTACATGGCAGTGGATCTGGATACTTGAGAGACCGCCTTCTGCCAATTACCTCCCTACGGCCTATAAGATCTCATAGGTTAGGCCTCCTCCGCATTCCATCGGCCAGCCAATGCCGGCTGGCAACCACAAGGAGGAGGGCCTTCTCAGTAGCGGCCCCGACCCTTTGGAACGAGCTCCCCGTAGAGATCCGCACCCTCTCCACCGTCCAGGCCTTCCGCATAGCCTTGAAGAACTGGCTCGCCCGTCAGGCCTGGGGATAAGGACCATTGCCCCGCCCGAATGTTGTATGCATGTTGTGTATTATTTTATTATGTGTTGTTGTTTTAGTATTGTATTGTTTTGTATTCCCCTCTCCCTGGTTTCTGTGAGCCGCCCTGAGTCCCCTCAGGGAAAAGGGCGGCCTACAAATAAAATCAATTCAATTCAATTCAATTCAATTCTATAAAAGGCTATTTGTCTTGAAAACTCAGTGTAATTTCTGGATTGGAATTAGACTGTTTTTTCATTCCATTTGCAGAGGATCAATGCATACTTTACATGTTTTTCAAGAACCCCCGAAATGTGTACTTGGCCACTCTGGGAAGCAAAATGCTGGATTAAGATGGGTCTGGAACAATGTTCCCTCTAATTTTTTTTCAGTGTGAGCGGAAAAGTATAGTGTGTGAGCTGCACAGTTTCATGCCTGAGCACCTAAGAGAGCCACAGTTTGAACTGCTGTCGCGTCTGCTGGACATTTGCGCAAACTTCCAAGCGTCAAGCGCCAATTGCGAGCGAGGTTTCAGCCCGATGAATGCCAGACATGAAAAGTGCCACTCAAACACTATACTTTTCCGCTCACCCTGAAAAAAAAAAAGGCTCTCTGCTCAGCTTTTAGATTGTTAGACTGGCTAGAGAGAGACATGGCACCAACAGGGTCCTGGGTCCTGGCATTTTGCAGGCAACCTGTCCTCTCACATTCCTTTGGAATGCAACCCATCACATGTGAATTAGATTTTGCCAATTATCCTATTAAAAGATAACACTATTATTCTAAAATATGACTAACTCAATATTAAAAACTGTAAATATGTAATGCTGATAAATAATAGTAGTAATTGTTATTTAGTATGATTAAAATCAGTATTGATATATCAATATAATATCTATCGAAATTGACAATATACACTAAAATAACAATACAAATATATAATGTGGAATATAAATGTAATAAATATAATATATAAATGCAACATAAATGTAATAAAATAATTTATCATGAAACTCTCTCCCTTTAAAGTAGTAAGATCAATTAAATAGTCTAGCAAGTTTGGACAATATGCTATATGTTATGTTACTTAAGAATATATATACCTCAGAATCAGATACAACATCCACATTATTTCCAACTGAGTCAATAAAATCATATGCCATGCCAAAACTATTTTAAATAAAGATATGAAATTAATCAAGTATTGCATTTATTTTTCAAAATGAATGTACAATTTTTTTATTATTTAAGTTTTGTACCCTATCTTTTCTAACTAACATTAACTTTAAAAAGATGTTACATCAGACTACAATACAAGTAATTAAATGAAAACTAAAATAAGTGTTTGGGCATATTGAGCTTTTTATATTTCTTTCTTATATTTCTTCCTTATATTTCTTCCTTAGTTGAGAACTTGCTCCTCAGCTTACTTACGCATTAACTGTTTGTTGCTTTTATGGTTTATTCATTCACTGCTCCATCTTCAGTTTTTTTCACAGGGGGCAGGGCTTCCTTCCTCCCTTCCTTCCTTCCCTCCCTCCCTCCACTCCTTTGGCCACCAATTTTGATCCAATTCTCTCTCTCTCTCTCTCTCTCTCTCTCTCTCTCTCTCTCTCTCTCTCTCTCTCTCTCTCTCTCTCTCTCTCTCTCTCTCACACACACACACACACACACACACACACACACACGTTCTTTGGGGGGCGTTGAATTACTCCACCTCACTGCGCAAAGTCGGCTCAGCATGTGTTCGGCCCCCACTTACGCCGAATCAAATACGCGGCCGGCAGGACCAGGGGGTTGCATTTCAAAGCCACCAGTCCTCTTGCTTCTTCTCCTTCACCGGCAAAGCTCCCGCTGGCGCCCCCGCCCATGGCAGCGGGAGCTTTGCCGGTGAAGGAGGCCTCAAAAGCACGGCAGAGGAGGAAGGGGGAGGGATAACGCGGGAGCCAGCTCAGGTGCTCCGCGTGGAGGGAGAGGCACCACTGCCACTGCCATGGGCAGGGGCGCCAGCGGGTCGGGAGCTTTGCTGGTGAAGGAGAAGAAGCAAGAGGACTGGCGGCTCATCAAAACAAGTCTGGGGAGGTCCTTTGCGGGTGGCCAGTTCTAGCTGCCTGCAAAGGACTTCCCCACGTTTGCTTTGGTAGAAATCTCTGCGCGGCAGTTAGAAATCTCTGCGCGGGGATTTCTTTCCATGTGCGCGGCTGCGCAGCCACGCACCTTAGAGGGAACAGTGGTCTGGAACCTACCTAGATGGGGTATTCTTAAGTTCTTGCTCAAGCTCAATGTAAGGGAATACTTAACATTTTATGAAATTGTATATATTTATAATATCTTCCTGGGAATCTGCCAATAATAGAAAGCCCAGGTAGTTTCCCCCAAAGCAATCTGATAAATGGGTGACTAAAACCTGTCCTGTTTCTGAAGATGGGTACTTAGGCTAATCTATTTCTATTTTTGAGTGAGTTTACCCTTTGAGTACATCCACCTTTACTGTTACATTGATATGTAATATGACGTCTTCTATCTTTGAAATCTATAAATAGAGCCAGATGGTTTAATCTCTCCTATTATTTTCATAATGATAAAGAATGGATATTCTTTACATTTCTTATGCTGGTGAGCAGTTTTTACTCTTTCTCCTACGTCCTTAATTATATATTTTAAAAACTGAAATCACCACTAGTCGTCTGATACCTTAAATATGGGAACTGTAGACATATTTAAAAGATATTAACTGTAAATATAAAACTTATTTTGTATTAATTGGATCAGTGCATGGCATGCTATTCTTTTGGAAATAAGACATTACAATTTTATAAATGGAAATATATCTTCATTTTTATTATTAATATAATGGTTAGCATGAGGTTTACAGCTTTTATTGAACATGTTTTGCAAAGGATAAACATTATGTTATTCCAATCAATGAAGAAGGAATTGCTTGTGTGCAGAAAGTTTCTGTCTCCAAGAAAGAGATTGGAAATGACCACTGCCCAAAGTCCTAAACAGCTTCTACACCCTTTGAAGTTGTTGCATTACATCCTAGAGCAGTCCTAGGATTGAAAGTTGGTCCCAAAAAGTCCTATTACATTTTAAATAATCTTTGCTACCACTATATTAAACTACAGTTTTGTATTACTTGGGGGAAATCATTGTAAGAGATCTCCCTACTGTTATTTATGGCAACAAATAATGTTTAAGAGTGTTTGCTGCAGTGGTAGCAAAACAGCTGGAGGATGGATTTGAACCTAATGTAGCAAAGTTGGTTTGTAAGTGACCCATAGTAGGATTCATCCTATCTTTAGGGTTTTTTTAAAAACTTATTTTAGTAGTAAATGAATTTACTTACAAATTGTAGGGGTTTTTTTGTGCCATAAATGAACACTGGATCTAGTCAGTTTTCCATATTCTACTATGAAATTTTAAGCTGCTTGAGAATAGCTGAGAACACTGTTGTTTCAAATATGAAATAGCTTTGGAACCTAGAATTGGAAGGATTCTCATGAGGATAGATATTAATATGTAATAAAAGGATGGTGTTTGCTTAGGTATTGTTTATGATATTTGATACTTTTTAATGAAGTAAATGAGACAATACAGATTTTCAATCTTTTTATTGAGTGTTATTTTTCTTCTTTTTTTAAAGCTTCTCCTCTCTTGCTTTTTGCAAACCGTCGAGATGTCAGACTGGTGGATGCTGGTGGAGTGAAGATGGAAGCAACAGTTGTAGTCAGTGGCTTAGAAGATGCTGCTGCAGTGGACTTCCTTTACTCACAGAATGTTATTTACTGGACAGATGTGAGCGAAGAAGCTATCAAACAGACTTATTTTAACCAAAGTGGGAATCTTGTACAGAGTGTCATCGTTTCAGGGCTGCTTTCTCCAGATGGCCTGGCATGTGACTGGATTGGGAAAAAATTGTACTGGACTGACTCAGAAACAAATAGGATTGAAGTTGCTAATCTCAATGGAACATCTAGGAAGGTTCTTTTCTGGCAAGATCTTGACCAGCCAAGAGCAATTGCCCTGGATCCAGCTCATGGGTAAGCACCCTGTCTTTTTAAACTTTCACATTCATTTTCAGGATCACTGTTGTTTTCATCTTGCCAAACAAAATACAATCTCTTCTCACAAATTTTGTTTTCTCAAGGTATTTTTCTCTGAAAGTATTTTACATTTAAATAAAACATGGGCTGAGGAATGGCAAGTCATAGAAGAGCAACCTGACTAATGCGCCAAACCAAACATTTAAAAAAATCTCATTTTTCCAGCTTAGAATTCTTTAAAACTTTACAAACTTTAAACTTTATAGCTTTTAACATTTTAAAACTTTTACAATGTTATGCTTTATCTATAATTAATGTGGCTGATTAAAAAAAATAGGGAGGTTGGCTGCTGAAATGCATGATAGATTCAGTTTTGCAAATCTGTAACATTGGCTTTCCACTGAATCTTACTGAGTTTTCAAATACTGTGTTTAAGGTAAGAAGGGATCTAATAGTTTGAGATATAAAGAGTGGGGTTTTGGCATGTAAAATATGCTTCTGGAGTACAGAGGAGCAATCAATGAAAAGTTTGATGCAAGAAAATAAAGGTGTGCTGTTAGGTTGGTTTAGACTCTTGGTCTAAGACTAGAATTTAGGAGATTTTCTAGAAAAGCATTTTATGAAATCATTACTTTATAAAACATTGCTAGCAGGAAAAGGGAAGGATGGAAACGAAATTACTGTACTTTTCATCAAGGTTAAAACTGACCACAGATCATCTTTCTGAGGCAAAAATGTAGAGCTTAAATAATTCAGAATTATATCACTCAGTTCATAAAATGGTATATTTATTAATAATAACTTGCTTCACTTAGATCCACTGTGTAGTTCAGAATCAGTACAACTTCTTAGAAATAATGCTTTCAATTACTTGAATTCCCAATTATCCAAATATTCTGGTTAACCACACCTAACAGCAGTTCTGGCATCCAATTTAATGGATTCTAATATTAGAGAGCAGGAAAAGAAGTTTCTCATTTCGTCATTGGGGAAGAGATATTGTAAATCTCTTCTCAATGTTGGGGGAGAAAACATTGGATACAGTGGATCCATGCCCCCTTTTCTTAACAATCTTGCTTTAGGAATTCTGAATTATTTAATTGCCCGAGGGATTCCCTTCCAGAGGTTGTAGAGTGAAGCCTTAATTTATAAATATGGCTAAAGTGTGGGACCCTGCAGGGTGGGAAACAGGGCCAAGTAGGGCGAGATGGGGGGAAGATAGGTGGGAGGCTGCCCCCAGCATCACTAAAGTCCTTTGTAACAGCATGGAGGTTGCCTGGCACTTGAAATTTTGTTCACTGTAACTTTGGGGAAGTGTCATAAGTCCCTTCATTTGGCACCATTGTAATTTCGAATGTCACTGAATAAATTGTGGTAAGTCAAGGGCTACCTATATGTATTTTATTTATTATTATTCCTGTTTCTCATTGTAAAAACAATTATATTAAACTATTAATTATAAATATAGGGTCAAAACTATTTGAATAGTGAAAATTACTCTTGAAATACATATTAAAGCATGTTGGTCATAACAGCATAACTAGTCATAATGAATCATCTTAATAAAGTTATCCTGCCTGTAAGGCCCAAGCTCTTATGAGATGGAAATTGTCTTGTAATATTGGGAAGCAAGAGACTGAGGGCAGGGTTGTGCAATGGTGTAGCTGGCGGGGTGCAAGAGGGTATTCATTCTAGTTAAGAAAATTTGATAATGTCCCCCCTTCCCAAACCTGGCTTGTACACACAGTTAATATGGGGTGATTTGTTGTTAAGTATGCTAGCTTTGCAAAAAAATCATACAAATAGGAAGACAATATTATATCACTCAATTGTTCCTTGAGGAGAACTTATCCACTTTTTTGGATGCATGTAATTTATATATAATATTGATCATGTATTCCTGAGGGAGATTTGTATACCTTCTTATGAGATGTCTTTAAGCATCAAATAAACAATCTAAACATATTATTTACACTTGCCCTCCAGTTTGTCCAAACGAAGCTGTAATGATCAGATCAATTTATTAATATGGCCACTAACATTTTACAAATTTATTGTCAGGAACTTGCAGTCCCGAGTCTTATTCTCTCTGTGAAAGAGATTAAGAGGCATTTAGAAATTCATTCTGATTCATGTTGACTGTGGTAATGTTCATTTATTGGTCTGTTTTTCTATTCTCAATTCATCATTGTTTGTAAGTTTTAGTTATTTTACCTATTGCTTTCAGTAGTTTAACTATTTGGTGACAAAGTATTTCATTCTTGTAGCAGTTTCTTCTTTTGCTTGGGCCCATTATTCATCCTATGCCAATCTTCATACCATATTTATATTCTGTTTATTTATTGTCTCTTTTAAGTTTTCCTGACGTGACCTCTTAATTAATTTTCCTTAAATATTCAGTTGGCCTTTTCTTAATCTTAAATTAAGAAATTATTAAACACTAATGTCTTCTTACCTCTGATTCCCTCTTTGATGCATTACTTGGTGTTGCTTCTTTCATATTGCTAGCTAATTAGTGCTTTGCTGAATTATTTTATTCTTTCACTCTGGTTCCCGTCTTCGGTAAAATATGTATTTGGTACTTGGTCTGTTTTCAACTCAGTTGTCACATGATATTTTGTTTTAGAATTGTAAGCCTTCAGGCAAGGCTTAATAGTTTTTTTTCCCAAATGCATGCATATTAAGTGCATATTAAATTATTTATATTGATAACTGTGATGGTTTTATATTTTCTCTGATATGCTTGTCCATCCCAGAATCCTCAATTTAAATGCAAATAAGCTTTGAACCCACAAAGGACACAGTTACTTAGCTCTGGTATGTAGTAACAATGCTGACTTGTATAGCTCTAATTGTTCCAAGAATCTGAGACTGGAAATACAATCTTGGGCCAAGGCAATTGACAGATTTTCATTGGCATATTTAATGCTATTTTTTAAATGTTGCGTAGTTCCAAGACTGATGTGAGCTGCTATATGGAAAATAGAATTTTGAAGTCTTTGCAAAGACCTGTGTAAGACATTAGTTACATAGAAGTAGACTGATTTAGTTGACAAACTTTAGAACGAAAAAAACTTTTAATAATAGTTCTGCAAATGCTAGAGCATTCACAAAAACAGAATAGACTAGAAAGCAGGAGATCTTGAATTCTAGTCCTGGTTTAGCTATGAAAGCCAGCTGAGTGAGCTTGGGTCAGCCACTTTCTCCATAGTGAGGGGGGAGGAGTATCCAGAATGGGTTGACCTTATCCTCTCGTGATTGGTTTGAGTCAGATAAGCTCTTTGGGCTCCGCCCCCTGGAAGTGAGCCTGCCCAGTTTTCTGACTCAAAACGATCGTGAGAAGTTGCTCATTCGAGAGCTCCAGGAATTTACTAGGATCTAAAGGAAAATTCATGTGGACCCGTCGAGTTTTGCCTCCCTGCTTCACACACAGCCTCCTCCTGCAGGATTGGGACTGCCACTAGCCCCCCTGGGGCGGCAGGCTGCCCTGGACACTGAGGACATCCGAAGACTCTCAGTGAGGAGCTTGGCCGGGCAGCAGGAGGAAGGGCAAAGCCTCTAGCAGGCAGCCCTAACCAGGAGGATGGGCAAAAGCCTCTAGCAGGCAGCCCTAACAGCTGAGGCTTGTAAGAGCTGGAGATTTGACTCACCCCAATCAAGGGAAAGGTTGCACCTCTCCAGACCTCCAGTAATTTACAAAGGATTAAAGAAAATAAACTTGGACCCGGCGAATCCTGCCTCCCTTCATCGCACACAGCCTCCTCCTGCAACGACCGGATTGCCACAAGCCCTCTGGGGCGGCACGCTGCCCTGGCCATTGAGTGAGATGGAGTCACTCTGTGAGGACCGTTGCCGGGCAAGCAGGAGAACCGGGCACACATGCCTCCTAGAGGCAGCCCTTGATGAGAGGCTTCTCAGGAGCAGAAGCGCTCCTCCGCTCCCCTCAGCCACGAGGGTTTTTAAAAAGGAAAACCTGTGCTGGCAGGTATCACCAGTGGACAAGGTGACAGCCGGAAAGGCTCTAAAACAGCTGCAGGAGATGAGCGGCAGCCGCATGGCAAGCCTGCAAAGGCAAAAGCCATTTCCATGTGCTCCAGCAAAGAGGAGCCTTTTGAATTTGGAGCTGGGGGCCATCTTGAAGCCACGTGGTCCAAGATGGCGGCCCCCAGCAGCTCAGGAGGCCGGCAGGACAACAACCACCACTTGAGGAGACCTACAAAGGTGAGAGACGATCGCAGAGGCATTAGCCAAGAGCGAGGGAGGCAGCAAAGGGCCAAAAGGAGGCCTATCAAGGAGTTAAAGAGGCAGGTGGTGGATCAACCCCCCCCAAGCCTACTTCCTTGTTGAATCACAAAGGCAGCTGCCACAAGGCTTGCAGGAAGAACCACCCCCCCTACCTTTCTGGCTGCCAAGTAACAGGAGAAGGCTTCCTCCATAAGAACATTCTCCTTTAATTAGGAGACAGAGCGGGAGGGGCGAGAGGCTGACCGGCATCCGTAGCAAGCTGTGTTTGTCATGGCTAATTCTTGATTCCCCCTTAAGAAAACTCTCCTTTAATTAGGAGACAGAGCGGGAGGGGCAAGAGACTGATGGGCATCAGTAGCAAGTTGTGTTTGTCATGGCTAATTCTTGATTCCCCCTTAAGAAAGCTCTCCTTTAATTAGGAGACAGAGCGGGAGGGGCAAGAGACTGATGGGCATCAGCAGCAAGCTGTGTTGTCGTGGTTAATTCTTGATTCCCCCTTAAGAAAACTCTCCTTTAATTAGGAGACAGAACGGGAGAGGCGAGAGGCTTACTGGCCCCAGTAGCAAAAACTGTGTTTTGTTTTGTTAATCCCAAACCGGCAGCCCCCTGCAGCCTGGAAAAATGCAGGGGGGGGGAGAATATTCAGCCCAGCTGCTAAAGTGCAGCTCCCAATGGAGCCCCCAATCAGGTTACTGAAGACCTTCCAAGGGTGGGGGTGACTAGGCAAACGGCTAATGCAATACAATACAATACTATGCAATACAATAGCAGAATGGGAAGGAACCGGCAGGCTTTCTAGCTCAATCCCCTGCCCAGGCAGGATATCCTATACCATCTCAGACAAATGGCTTCCTATGGTTGATTAGGCTGACTCTGTAAACCACCTAGAGAGGGCTGAAAGCCCTATGAAGCGGTACATAAATCTAACTGCTATTGCTATTGTCATTGCCACCCAACAGCTTCTTAAAAACTGTTGGGGCTCTCACAATGTCTGGAGGCAGGCTGTTCCACTGATTAATTGTTCTAACTGTCATGAAATTTCTCCTCAGCTCTAAGTTGCTTCTCTCCTTGTTTAGTTTCCACCCATTGCTTCTTGTTCTGCACTCAAGTGCCTTAGAGGATAGTCAGGCAGCCTCTTCTCTGTGGCAACCCCAGAGATATTGGAACACTGCTATCACGTCTCCCCTAGTCCTTCCTTCCAGTAGACTAGACCTACCCAGTTCCTGCAACCGTTCTTCATAGGCTTTAGTCTCCAGTACCCTGATCCCCTGTTGCCTTCTCTGCACTCTCCTTAAGAGTCTCCACATCTCTTCTACATCATGGGGACCAAACTGAGTGCAGAATTCCAAGTGTGTCCTCCCAAGACCTTATAAAGTGGGATTAACACTTCATGGGAGCTTGATTCTATTCCTCTGTTTATGATGCCAAAAACTGGGTTGCTCTTCTGGCAGCTGTTGCACACTGCTGACTCACATTAAAGGGGTTGTCCACTAGGACTCCCAAGATCCCCTTCACAGTTACTACTGTGGAGCAAGGTATCCTGTACCTGTGCACTTCACCTTCATTGCCTAAAGGTAGAACCTTACTTCCTTGAATCCCATTTTCCCTAGGTAGTGCCCAATGTTCAAGGGTATCAAGATCCTTCTGTAGCTTTAGCCTGTATTCTGAAGTGTTGGCTATTCCGGCCAGCCTGGGGTCATCTGCTAACCTGATGACCCCCCCCTCCCCCAATCAGCCTTTAACAAACAGAGAGCTAACAGTCATTCCGGCTCCTTCTTATGACCGCTTGAGATAACAGCAGTTCTTAAAGAAACAGTACTACTATCATGGCATATATTTTGCTATCCCAAATGTTAGCTTACACACCTAACACCCTCATTCAAATCACTGATGAAGATGTTGAAGAGTACTGGGCTCAACACTGAACCTTGGGAGACTCCCTGCACTCTTCCCTCCATGAAGAGGCAGTTCCATTGAGGAGTACAGGTGGGTGCACCAGTTACCAAGGCACCTGGGGTGACTAGGTCTAACCCACATTCTTCTACTTTATCTAATAGTAGGTTATGGTCTACCTTATCAGGACTTGCTGAAGTCCAAGTTAACTATATCAATGGCATTCCTATGGTCCACTAGGGTTGTCACCGTAATCTAATATGGCCAGTCTGGTATGATCTGTTTTTGACAAACCCATGTTGGCCTTGGGCTCTCGAGACGGTTTTTCTTCCTTTCTGAAGGGGGGGAATCACATCAGCAATTCTATAGTGGTTCTCCAGTACTCCAGGATCTCTGATAGATATAGTTTCAGTTGTTTGGAGATTTTGTCCACCAGCTCCTTCAGACCCCTGGGTGTAACCCACCCGGTCCTGGGAATTGGACCTTGCCTAAGATAGACAGGCTACCATTTCTTCCCTATCTCATCTTGGGTTCCTAATCTGAATTTGGGATGCGGTTCTTGATAGGTTGGATTGTTTATCCCTTCGGGTAAAGACAGATGCCAAGCACGAGTTAAATAGTTCGGCTTACCCCTGCTGCTTGTCACCTTCGGGCCACTTCTCCCAGCAAGAATCGTTTCCTTAATTTTTCTTGGTTTTATCAGGCGGGAAGATGCCCCCTTTTGTATGTTATTCTATTTCATTATTATTATTGTGGTTGTGGTTCTTGTTGTTATTATTATTAATTTACCTTTGTGGCAGGCCTTTATTGTGAGCCTTAGCTCCCCTCACTCCATCTTTACACACACTCTAGTGGCCGCCCATTAAACTCCGTCTGTGTTTACATTCTGAATATCTCTGCGCTAATCCTAGCCATAGAATCATAGCACCCTTATGGCCGGGGGAAAAAAAAAAAAAAAAGGGTCAGACAGGCTGGTCCCCATGCCAGAACCCACCACAAACTCAGAATGGGATGCCCGACTATGAGAGATCGCAGAAGCACCTCAGATAGCCTATGTATTTAGACAACATTCGCTGAGGGCAGAACATACAGCAGGGGTGGGCTCATCAGAGCCAGCTGGCTCAACCGGACCAAGGGGACAACTTGGAGCGGAAGCTGCAGCCAGTTGACCGCTTGGCGGTGGAGCGGAGCATCCTGAGGAAAGACCTCTTCTCCCCCAGGGTGATAAGGACTATCCAGGCCGCCCGCAGGCCCTCCACAGAGCGCATCTATGGCTCCACGTGGCGGGCCTTTGACTCTTGGTGCAACTCCCGGGGGTTCAACCCCATCCAGGCTACGGTGCCTCAGGTTCTGGACTTCCTCCAGGCGGGCCTGGATAGAGGGTTAGCTCCTAACACAATTAGGAGACAGGTCTCAGCCATCTCATCAGTTCTCCTGTGTGGCAGAAACCAGAGCCTGACGCACCACCCCATGGTCAGGCAATTCCTTAAGGGGGCCTCCAACCTCAGACCACCTACGGTACACAGGTACCCTTCCTGGGATTTACACAGGGTATTGGACGCTCTAACGGGCGCCCCATTTGAGCCATTACAAACAGTTTCCCTTAAGTTCCTGACCCTGAAGGTGGCTTTCCTGGTGGCCATCACTTCCGCCAGGCGGATATCCGAACTGCAGGCGCTGTCCACCAGGGAGGATCTCTGTGTCTTTCACCAAGATAGGGTGGTGTTACGGCTGGATCCATCCTTCATTCCCAAGGTGTGCTCCTGCTTCCATCGAGCCCAGGAACTGATTTTGCCCAACTTCTGTCCAGACCCTTCTCACCCATTGGAGAGGAAGTGGCACACTCTGGACGTTAGGAGGGCTCTGAGGATTTACCTCAGGAGAACCAGGCCAAACAGGAAATCCGAAGCCCTGTTTGTCTCCTTCCAACCAGGATCCCTGGGTAATAAGGTAACTTCCACCACTATCGGCAGGTGGCTGCGAACCTGCATTGCCACTGCTTACCAATCGCAGGGGTTACAGGCACCAAATCATATCACAGCCCACTCCACACGGAGTGCAGCCACTTCCACGGCCTGGGCCACACAAGCATCCCTGGCCGAAATCTGCAGGGCAGCCACGTGGGCTTCCCCCTCTCCCTTTGTTAGGAACTATAAGTTGGACTCCTTTGCCTCGGCAGAGGCCTCGTTCGGCCGCAGGTTGTTGCAGGCGGTTCACAGGGCAGGACCCGTGCCTCAACAGGCCTGAGTGGGGGACATATGGCCTCAGGGATTCCCTCCCTAGGGACGTGCAGGCTTTGGTACGTCCCATTCTGGATACTCCTCCCCCCTCACTATGGAGAAAGGGCGTTGGTACTTACCTGATACGCCTCTTCTCATAGTGGGGGGAGGAGTATCCAGTCCCTCCCTGACTATGTTTGTACAACTAAGTGTTATGTTCATCGTTTATATTGTTATTTAATTATTGATGTTGAAGACAATAAGAGCAAAAAAACTGAATCAAGAGTCTGGAGCGAATTATGCAACGAGTCGGAGAGAGCTCTTCGTCATAAAACTGGGCAGGCTCACTTCCAGGGGGCGGAGCCCAAAGAGCTTATCTGACTCAAACCAATCACGAGAGGATAAGGTCAACCCATTCTGGATACTCCTCCCCCCACTATGAGAAGAGGCGTATCAGGTAAGTACCAACGCCCTTTCTCTCAGCCCAAGGGTTGTTGTAAGGAAAATAAGAGGAAGAAGTGTGTTCCATGCTGTCTTGGGTTATTTGTAAAAAAAAAAAAAAAAAAAAAAAGTAAAAGCAGGATATAAATTAATAAAATAAAATTCTAGTATTTGTGGTTTGAGGATGGGGTATTCTGTGACATATTCTGGTTCTTTTATGTACATCCTATATCCTGTTACTAAATTTTGAGCAGTTCATCTAAATATTTATACTAATAAAAAGCAGTGACATGCTTTTATTCTTACAATTGGTTTTATTGAGTATTTAGGCTACACTTGGAGGGTTGTTGATTGAGATATTATGAAACAAGTATGTTACCTTGTCATACTTTCCCTGCTCCCTTAATCTAACAAATTCCATTGCACCAAGCTGTTTCATGGAAGTGTATTAATGAAGTATGCAGTGTGCTTCTAATTTTTTCATCTTTGCATTGATATATTTTTTATTTACCTTATTGTCTTTTGCTTTGCATACATTTTATGTATTTAAGTACAGAAATGTGGCAAAATTTAGCAAAAATTCCGGAGGATATATGAAGTATGGGAAGCCCGAATCATATTTGAAAGTTGATCACTTTGTGTTCCTTTCAGGCAACATTTGAATGTGTTTCTTTTAAGAAAATCCATTTATAATGGTAGTTGGTTGTGCATCATTTACTTGCCAATTCTCTTGTGGAACTTGTTTGTTGCTTTTCTTGGTGAGGGAAGGGGAAGAGGAATAATAGTGGCTTGAGGTCTGTCCTTGTGGAATTAACTCTTCCAGCAGCTGCATTCCTTGTCTGTCTTTGTGGCATCCATCCCACCGCCTCTTTTTCTTTTCCCAGTTCACTTCTTACCTTGGTTGTAAAAGGCCCCTTAGTGTTTTTTCTGCACAATTTGAATTTGAGGAGATGCCAGTCTTTTTAAGCAGCTTACTTTTCTGAAATTGCTCCAGAGGCTTTCTGACTTATTTTTAATATGCAGGTTACTTTGGCAAGTTTGGTATATAGTTTCTTTAGCATTTGCTGGCATTATCTTCTGTGTTCCTTGTAATTGTATTTCCATTATAAAATAATACTGTTTTCATTTTGAATCATTCAATTTGCCTTGAAAACTTGAATTATAGCGGATGCAGAGTTTGTATAGGTTATTTTGTGTTAGAGGGTTTTTTTTGTTTTTCCTTGGCAAAGTTTCATCTTAACTATGAATACTTCAATATGTTTATCTAACATCCTATTCTACATTTTTTTTAAAGTGATGGCATCTTAGGCTAGTTTTGGCTACAACTTTATAGCAATTGTTGAGTATCTAGGCAGTTTTTGTGAATTCTGGCCTGAAAGAAAATAAAAACAGTGCTGAAGTAGGCCTTTTCTCTTTCCTTTCTCTCCCCCACCCCAATTTTTCTCCAAATAATAGAAGGAGGGGAGTGGAAACTACAGTTGTTGATAAGAATATAAGAATCTGATGAAAACAAAGCAATGAACTGAGGTGCAAATGGCTGCAATTATTGCTGTGAAGTGTGGAGGCCTTTGTAGATTAGTTTGAAGATTAGCTGCTATGTAGGAAGGTGATTGGAATCCTCTTGCAATGCCTAAAAATCCCTCCTTCCCTCCCTCCTTATTTAATTTCCTTCCTCCCTTCTTTACAGGTACCTCTTTCACTTATCCCATCTCTAACCTCCTCTTCCTCAGAAATGGCTATGCCTACATCTAGTTATGATATTTATGTGTGAGACTAATTTGTGTACATATGTGAGAGAGCATGTTCTGTATACAGCATGTAGATAAGATTATATTTAATAAATGAGGCACTTTTTATTTGAAAATTATATACTTCTGGTAATGTTAGGAGTTTTGGATTTATTTTTTTGTTTAGTTATGTCTGATTCTCAGAAACTGCCTGGATAAAACTCTGCAGTTTTCTTGGCAAGGTTTTTCAGAAGTGGTTCGCACAAGGAAATTGTTAATACTGTATTTCAGTACTGTAATTATAAAGCTGAGCATGGCATACATAATTAAAACTTTATTAAATATGGGGTAATACAGAATGATTGGAGCCATGCTTAGAGATATTGGAGCGGAGGAAATTTGTAGTTTGTATGGCCATAGGTTCCACTCAGAAAGTTACCTCTTAGTCTGGATTCTTAATATTGTACTGTAAATTTGATCAACCACAATCAGTGAATTAGCCACACAATCCAGTTTGAACACGATATTGGTTGGATTTGCACAGTAAATTAAGTCAGAACCAAATTAAACCACACAATGACTTAATGCATTATCTGACAAAGCTCTTGACTTATGGCAAGGAGATATATTAATTTGCTTAATCTAAAGTACATCAACTACAGAAGTGTACAATCTGGGCTCTCCTAATATGCTTGACTACAATTCCCATTGGTATGTATTTAGATATTTAGGAGCAGTTGCTGTAATCAACATCAGAGAATCATATTTCACAAGCAAAATCATGTTGGGAATTTAAGTATACATCTTTAAAAGATTATTATGATACTTTTCAAGTAACTCTATTCATATCATAATAACCACAAATTATGCTGAATTGGCAGAGAGTATTAAAATCTAAAGCCGTTAGAGCAATAGCATTTTTTCCTGATATTGAGAAATTTATATATAGTTTACAAATACATATATTAATAAAATAAATATATGAAATGGGTTATTAGAAAAGTCAGGACATTATCTGGTTAAAGACTTAACTGGGAATCCATCTCTGCTGATTTTTTTTTTTTTTTTTTTAAGAATTGGTGACAAATTTCAGCTGAATCAGGTTTCATCATTCCTTCTTAATTTTTTTAAATTTCAGCAATCAAACCCTTTAGCAGTATTTGAAGAATGGTATATGCATTGTTTAAATTCAGGGAATTCTCTTTAGTTTTGTAATACGCTTCTGTACTTAATATTATTGGCACTGAAAAGAAGGGGGGGAAAGTCCAAGAATAAATAATATAATAATATGGGAAGAGGAAATGGAAGCTAAGACAGTGAGTTACATTGGAATTCTTTATGGCATAAATTCTATTTAAATCTACTTTGGAGAATTAGAATTAGAACAACAAAGTTGGAAGGGACCTTGGAGGTCTTATAGTTCAACCCGCTGCTCGGGCAGGAAACCTGTATCATTTCAGACAAATAGTTGCCAATCTCTTCTTTAAAACTTCCAGTGTTGGAGCAACCACAACTTCTGGAGGCAAGTTGTTCCACTGATTAATTGTTTTAACTGTCAGGAAATTTCTCCTTCATTCTAGGTTGCTTCTCTCCTTAATTAGTTTCCATCCATTGCTTCTTGTTCTGCCCTTAGTTGTTTTGGAGAATAGCTTGACTCTCTCTTCTTTGTGGCAACCCCTGAGATATTGAAACACTGCTATCATGTCACCCTTAGTCCTTCTTTTCATTAAATTGATTGTAACCAAACATGTAGATGTTAATACCTATCATTAACATTACATATAAACCAAAATCTTCCTGTACAGATTGGTAGGGATTACGTTGCTATCAGAGGCCTTGCTATTGTCAGTTTAGTTCCTCATTCTGGGCAAATAATTTTGAAATTGCTCAACAATCTTTGGAAATCAACTATATCGTACATTTATTTTCTGTATTTTTCAACATAACAAATTAATGAATTTTCTTTCACTTTACAGATTTATTGTTGCAAAACATTAGAAAATTCAAATATTTTTGTTTGGATCAAATATTTTTGAAAGTTTGGGAAATAGTATTGGCTAAAAGAAAAACAACAAAACAGAACCCTGATGAATCTCTTTGTTAAATATTGTTTTATTCAAGTTTTGTATCCATTTTTATCAACAAAAACCACTCATAATAGATTATATTTGTTTGTGAGAGAATTTGTATATCTATATCCATATATCTTTCTGACCAAAATATTAGCTATGGATTTTTAAAGTCTTTATACCTGTCCTTTCTCTCTCTCATTCTCTGTTTTTTCATATTTGTGTTTTGTATCTTATTTTTATATTCTCTTGAAGTTCCGTTAATGTTCAGCTTTGCATTTAAAAAAAATCCCAAAAAGTGCAAATAGGTAGCTGCCTGAAGGAGAAAAAAGTCATCAACTTAACAAATGAATAAAATTAATTATAGATCTATGCAAATTATTGATTTCCTCAGCAGTTCTAGTTTTACTGTGCATGTGCAGCTAATCTGAGAAGGTCTTTCTGAATGATGACTGAATTCTGGCAAAAACAGCCATGCAGTTGAAGCTGCTTTGTGAATTATTTACATAGCTCTAATAAATAATACATAGTACTATTGGTCATATATCCTAAAGCAGGGGTGTCAAACTCTATTTCATTGAGGGCCGCATCAGGGTTGTATTTGACCTTGGGGTGCCTGTGTGGAGCCAGGGTATCCATGGCCAGCTTGATGTCACTCATGCCTAAGGTGGCCCAAGCGCTCTGCCAGTGAAAACAGGCTTCAGTTTCTGGATGCAACGTCCTACTGCAATCCTCTGCCAGTGAACACAGAGTTTGAGAGGGCCGCGTATGGCCCTCCTGAGCTCCGTTTTTGCTGGCAGAGTCACCACAGGCCGGTTCTTCACTGTTTCCAGGGCAGGTCTGTGGGCCAGAACTGAGGACCCTGTGGGATGGATGCAGCTTTGAGTTTGATACCCCTGTCCTAAAGGGTCATTATAGTTATTCATTATTTCTCTATTCTTTGACGCCAAGAAGCTATCTAAGTAATACTCAGTTTCCTTGATGATTAATAGCCAGACACTCATGGTCACTAGGAATACAATAACAACAGTTTTCCAGAGTGGTTGGTTGCCAGTCATTTTCTAACCTTCTGAGAGTATTGGTTAACTTTTAAACCTCCAGTGCCTTAAATAGTTTATCTTAAAAGAGCATGTCCTTCCATTTCTATTTCTCCAAATACCAAGGCCAACTTCTGAAGCACTTCTTGATTTATCAGTGCCAAAGAAAAGAAGTAGATGACTACAAAGACAGGGTGGTGTTGGCACCCTGCTTCAGAACCACGTTGACTTTAAGGCATGGTTTCGGTTAACTGATTTTAGTCCTTTACGATCTATGTGTTACTTAATTTCAGCTGTATGTGTCACAGTGTTTTCACCCAATTATTCATTTTGTTATATGCTGTTATTATCATTGTTGTGCTTCATTTTATTCATCTCTTTACTCTTGCAAAAGCTGGGTGTAAGCCATTAATTCAAAAGTTGATAAATTACCTCTACTCAGATCAATAGTAGAATCATTCTTTTTTTTTAATGGCACTTCTTATGTTAATTTGCTGCAAACAGTTACTTTATCTAAAAAGTTGTACAGGGTATGTGTAGCTGTAAAGTTTTTGCTGACAGATCATAACAGAGCCCAAGGGGCTCCACCAGTTGAGATAAAGAGTCCTTGTTCCAGCAAGTAATGAAAAGACCTGTTTTAATTGAACTGTACAGGAAACAAAAGAATACATTTTTAGAGACAGTTAACTAAGGTGGGGAAAAATTTTAAAATAACAAAGTTATGTTTTGCTTTTAAAGAAATGTTTGATATCTGTTGACACATAAACTTGATTTCAAGGAAATTCACAAAATTTTCTTCATTTCAGGAAAGTTTCTATTCTGTTTTTGTAATTGTAATTGGATTTTTTTATTTATTTCTAGATACATGTATTGGACAGATTGGGGCGAAACACCTAGAATAGAGCGTGCTGGAATGGACAGCAGTTTTCGGAAAATAATCGTGGATTCTGACATTTATTGGCCCAATGGACTCACAATAGATCTCAGTGAACAAAAGCTTTATTGGGCTGATGCAAAGTTGAGCTTCATTCACAGAGCAAATCTGGACGGCTCTTTCAGGTAGGGGTGGTGTGTGTATGCAGATCTGAGTGCATGTAACCATATGCAAATACATTTAATATTGCTTAGGTGCTTTCTATTTAAACTTATCCGCTGCTAATGTATTTTCGGGCAACAAAGATTATCAACCTTGCATCACCAATTGCCCTTGAATATTTTGATAGGTGTCTGGCAGTTCATTATTTGTTCCTTTTTCATTCTACATGCTTCCATCTCTCCTTTACGTATGCTTGCTGTTAGTTCATGTTTCCTCGTGCCTCCCTTTAAACTCCATGATGATAGCTCATCCTTCATGGACATGGTAACATTGAATTATCTGTATTGTTCAAAAGCACCTATGAATCAAGTATGTATGTCAACTGTACATAGAGAAAATGGGGACACACAAATGCATATATTGCATAGCTGTGTATATACAAGCAGAGGGAGAGAAACTACTACCTGGCTGTTCTTTTCTTTTCCAGGGTGTTTGGAAAAATTCAATGTGCAGAATTATAGCAGATTCTCTTAAACTTCTGTAACTTGTTTTGTTGGGATCCTTAATGTCACTGTCAAATAAAAGAAGAGATTTTCTGTGATCAAGCAATAGCATCAGTAACATATAAAAATAATAACAAAAATATGGATTGTACATTGTATAGTCTGTGTAAAATTCATATTCTTGTGCTGTTATTGTAATTTTGCTTTAATTTTGTGCAACTTTAATCCAAACAGAGGGATACATGTTTTTCTACAATACACTCTGTAAACAACAAAACATCCTAAATGTTGCTCAATGCTATTTCAACATTGTTTGCTATTTTAAAGAAAGGAAAATATCCTTTTTCCTATAAAGAAATGTATTTGTAGTGTAAAAATCCAATTAGCATGTTCGGTCAAAATGCTTTATGTTCTGAATGATTAAAAAATGAACTCATTTTGCTCCCCATAAATGCTTTCTTTGAAAGCTTAAATTACAGCCCAGATTCAAGAAATACAAATAAGTACTATTGGAACATACATATCTCCTGCTATGACGAAGTTGTTCTAGCGATAACAAATTTAGTTTCAGAATGTTAATCAATGTTCCTCATGTACATTGTTGTCATTTAAGATAAAATATTCCAGCAGTCTCATTTTTTCTCTCCTCCTCTTCACTCATGACTTGTGGTTGGACATTGTGCAATGGATATTTGTGTTTTGTGCACAACATAATTCCTTAGCTTTTTGTATCTTATTATAGATGTTTAAAATTATTTTGGTGCAGTAATGGAATATATGAATATGATATTTTTATGCCCGAATGACCTTTAGTTTTTATAGTACTACATAAAATTAAACTTCAAAGAAATTATGTACACTACAAATATTGCCACTGTGAACTGACTTGGTAGCAATATAACGTGTTTTCTATTGTGAATGTTAGATTAAAATTGCTGGAACAGACTCCTGTGTGATGAACCTTCACTTTGAAAACTCAGAACCAGATAGTATTTTAAATAATTTTTCAGAGCAACATATTTTATGGTAATTGTGGTTCCAGTTTGCAGGCATAGTATTTTTTGAAATGATTCAGAAGAAAGTGTTTTGGTCAGGTATGAACAAGACCCATTCCACATACATTGAATTACTGCTGTTTATGGAGGTCAATGTTATTTTATTTAAATTTTGACATCTTGTCTTTCTGTATTAATTTGTGAAGTAGTTTTTACAATCATTTTGGAAAATATTCTTTCTTCTACAAACTAGGCAAAAAGTGGTGGAAGGTAGTCTCACTCATCCATTTGCCCTGACATTGGCTGGGGACACCCTGTACTGGACGGATTGGCAGACGCGTTCCATTCATGCCTGCAACAAGAAAGCTGGAGAGAATAAGAGAGAAATAATAAATTCTCTTTATTCACCAATGGACATCCAAGTTTTGAGCCCTGAAAGACAGCCGTATTGTATGTTTTCTGTTTGTTTCTTTTTCTCTCACATTAGGGATAAGTGGGATTTTAAATCTAACGCCCATGACTTCAGAGAAGAAAATACAGATATATTATTTATGCAATGCAGGCCTCTGCCCTACTATAATTATTAACAAGCAACTGGTATGCTAGGCTGTTATTTGATTGTGACAGGAGGTTCAGTCCTAAATGCCATGGCTTAGGTTCTTAACCTGATTGCTGTTTAATAAAGTTTGTTACCATCATATTTACATAAGATGTGGATTGCAGAACAGAATCACAAACCCTTTCAAAGGAATCCTGTAGATTTTTCACCTTGCAGTAACTTCTCTGAGCTGATTTGCCTTGCCTCAGTGGAAGTTTGTAAGACAGAATTTCTCTGATTGTCAGTGATGTGGCTGTTGCCTTAATGTTAAAGAAGCTCAACCAGCTAGAGCATAATTGAATAGAAGTGCCAAGGAAGGAGGCTTGGGATTCCAATTCTGTGTAGTCCATAAGTTACTCTCATTAATATTATACCTAATTCTCACTTGGATGCCGCAGATCTCTGAACAATGTATCAGACTGAATAGTTGAACACTTTCCAAGACTTAAATGAGATCATCATTAACTGGTTGTGCATATCATTCATAGCGCAATGCAAATTTGGTTAAAAAGCAGGCCATAGTAATGCAAATTCTTTGCTGAGATGCCCCCTTTGCCTGCTTATTGAAACAGGCTTTCATTTAAAAATGTTAAAATTCAGAATTTCTCAGGCACATGTACGTATGTTAAATACTTTAAATCAGTTATTTTAAGGACTGATTTTTCCATTAGTATCTTGTTAATAGCATGTATTTTGTAATAGTATTTTGTAATACTGTTACAAAAACGTTAACGATGCTTTGCAGTAAGAAAAATAACTTGGAGGAAGGAGTGGCAGAGAGGAAGATACCTCATTATTTCTCATGGATTAAGCTTTTAATCAACAGGAAAAATCTGTGGAAAAAATTAAAAAGCAGATTGTATGCTTTGATTGAATTCTTTAGCCATAGGATTTCCAAACAAAATGGTGCATACTAAATATTAGAAACATAACATAATGTAACACATAAATGTAGTTTTATCCTAAAGTTGAGTACTATCTCACTTAAGAGAGCATTGAGGCCTAAGTCTACTATTGAAAATCTTGGAGGCGGTTTGGCTTCAGCTCTGAAGAGCTGTGGCTAAGAAAAAGGATAGATGGGTAGTAAATATTCACGGAGTAAAGAGAGGCATTTAAAAGCTGCTTTAGCTGAGAAACAGGTGCAAAGCTTCAGTAGATGTCATTGGGTATGTGCCCTGATAGAGTTTGTCCTTGCGTTCCAGATGACGCTATGTGGTGCTTTCGGAATTCCTAACATTTCTGTCAGCTGAGAGCACGTCCCACCCCTGGGTCACAATATTTCTGGACAGTAATGAGGAAAGCCTGGCACACTGGGAAATACTATCTGTTAGAAATAGTTCAGATAATGCTGTCTCTTGATTCAACTGGATTTGGCTGCCATTGCTCCAAGTGTTTGTACTGTATTAACTGATTGGGGATCATATATAGAGCTATCATGCTTTTGAATGATTACACATACACACCACTTTAAATTGTCATGCTCTTCTTTTGATGCCAGAATCAAAACAGATTATATATTGGGATGGAGAAGAACAAAAAAACAGAACACAAGGATCCTAAGTTTTTAGGTTTGCTTGTGAGATAGACAAGTGATTTTGTATGCCTTCCAAAGTCCACTAACTATAATAAATATAAATAAAAATATTTAGACTATGTATAGCCAACATAATTGACTGGGACACAGCTGAATGTAGAAAATACTAAGAAGTTGTTACTATTGTTGCAGAGTGAGATATACAGAAAAGTATGAACTGATGAAACAAATAACAATTGTTCAGGTTCAACCTGCGTTGTAACTATAACAACAGTCCAAATAGAAATAAACATGCAGCATCCAGTTGTCCCTTAACATTTTTTAATACTTCTGAAACTATTATTGAATCCCCAACTGCGTTTTAGCAGTTTGAGATACTGTCGTGTGAAAAGGTACTTTTTTCAGGACAGTTTTATGTTTATTGATACTTTCCTAAAGTCGTGCAGAGCAACATTAAATGTCTGTCTTGTAGTCAATTATCTTTTAGTGCCTGACTGAATTTATGAGGAAACATAAAGTGTAATTGTCTTCTTTAAGGATCTAGGTTTCCTTTCTGTGTTACCAGAAAATAAAATAAAAAATGTGCATGATTTCCTTTCTTCTCTTATTTTTCAAGTTCACACACCCTGTGAGGAAAATAACGGTGGTTGTTCACATCTGTGCCTGTTGTCCCCAAAAGAACCCTTTTATAGTTGTACCTGTCCTACTGGAGTCCAACTACAAGAAGATGGAAAAACCTGCAAAGCAGGTAAGGAAGTCTTTACCTTATCACTACTTGGCTTAACAAGCCTATTGAGACTCACAATTCAGTCCTTGTGATCTTACTTCAGCTTTGTTTCACAAATCCACAAAAGTTGTAAATGTGAGAATTGATCATAAAATTATTTTTATATCAGTTTCAAAAATGCAACAGTTTCAGTTACCCTGAGGTAGGATGGGCGGCCAATAAATTTTATAGCTCAATAAAATAAATAAACAGTTGTTAAAGAAGGACCATCTGTGGTGGCTTTCCTCTTAGTTTTTTCTTCTCTTCTCCTGAATCCCCCAACCAGTTCCCTCCATGCTTCTTATTTTATAGGTTATTTGCCTATTTATTAATCATCTCCTTCAGAGGCCCTCAAGACTGTAGATGATGAGTCTATGTCAATTAATTCAGGTTCATTTTATAATACAAAGCCCCATACTAATGAATATATAAACATGCAAGGGAAGAAATATATCTATATCTTCTGGGAAGGTATTCTTTAGCTTTGTAGAGGCTGCTTTTGTAATGTACCAGTGGATGGATAACCACTTCAGATATCCATCTTAAAATATTAATGTATGATTCCGACTAGGCCTTTTTATTGCATATTTTATGGCAGAAATGCAAGAATTAGAGAATTTTACAAGTGAATGCTCCACAAAAAAACCAAGTCAGGCTTGGTTGTGAACACAATTTCTGAACACTGTTTATCATGTGACCATATTTGAAGAGGCTGGAATGTTTGGGAGAAGGAGAATCAGCAGCATACACCTTACTGGCTCTGACTTCCTGCTTGATTGCATGCACATCTGGGTTTATAATTTTCTGTGCATTTATTCTGTCTCTACATTCTTTCACATAGTGGAGTGAACTCCTGTTACTTATCTGCCAACCTAGCAGTTCGAAAGCATTTAAAAATTCAAGTAGAAAAAAAAGGAACCACCTTTGGTGGGAAGATAATAGCATTCTGTGCGTCTTTGGCATTTAGTCATGCCCGCCACATGACCACGGAGGCACCTTTGGATAGTGCTGGCTCTTCAGCTTTGAAACAGAGATGAGCACGCCCCCTAGAGTTGGGAACGACTAGCATATATGTGTGAGGAAAACCTTTACCTTTTACATTCTTTCATGCAATTACATGCATGTGACCTTATATGTGCATGTTTGTTTAGCTTGGCCTGAGGTCTTGTTCAATCCAAGTTTATGTCAGAGAAGTAAAGAGTTTGCCCATAATAGAAAGTTATTATAATTTAGTTATGATTTACAATGATATGTGAAACTGCTCCCAGAAGGTAATCTTTTTTTTTTGTTTGGAACAACCACAAATTGAAACCATGCTAATTGGGCTTTATAGCAATAGCACTTAGATTTATATAGGCTTCACAATGCTTTACAGCCCGCTCTAAGCAATTTACAGAGTCAGCATATTGTCCCCGACAATTAGGGTCCTCATTTTACTGACCTCAGAAGGAGGGAAATCTGAGTCAACCTTGAGCCTGTCAGGATTGAACTCCTGGCAGTGGGAAGAGTTAGCCTGTGATATTTCATTCTAACTACTACACCATTATGGCTCTTTTGTAAATCTTGATTTGTTCTAATGATGGCATGTCTGAACCTAGAACCTGACATGTCCTGATATCTTTTGAGTGATGGTAGAATGGAGAACGTTGTGAAGTCATCATATAAATCATGATTATTTTGCTCACCTGCAACACTGATTCTGGTATACATAACAAATTATGGCTAAAGTGTATTGTGGGATAACAATATGAATAATCTCTGCCAAAAATAGTCTGAGGTGGAGCTTACATCTTCATAATGTTAGCTCGTCATCATGTCAGGACTGATGTATGTATGTATGTATGTATGTATGTATGTATGTATGTATGTATGTATAGATGTATAGATGTACAGATCTATATCCGTAAGAGAGAACTCAAGTACTTCAGAAACTTCAGAAGGAAGACATTTGTATTAGATGATATTATGATTTTTTAAAATTAAAATCTATTTCAAATATGTTATTTTGTCTTCTGAAAAGAAAGATGGAAATTCATGGCAGAAAACATAATTATTAAAATAAAATATGTACCTTTATTGAAGGCCATTTGATTATACAAAATACATTTTAAGTAAGTTGTTAGTAATATTTTGCTTGTTTTTATTATGCTGCAGAATCCAGCCATGAAACATTTAATAACAATGAATCATATAGATGCACTTAGTCTAGAGATCTTTGGGCAGCAAATGATGGGGGGCATTGCCCACCACATTTCTCCCCCCCCTTTTTTTTGCCTCTTCTCCACCACTTGTTGCTCTTGTTTCATGTCTATGTGGACAATGCTGGAAATTGAATTTGTATCTGGAAGAAAGCAAGGGCAGGGTTTTCCCCCCATTATTCTGTCTGCTGCAATTGTGTTATTGATGTGCTTCCTAAGGTATTGAAAGCACAGGATTTTTTTTCTCCTCCCCTTAAAAAAAAGCCCCTCTTTTCACAGCTTTAGAAACCCTTGATGAATGCTCAGAACAAGCCTTTCAGAAGACTCATATTGACCTTGTGTTTCTGGCAATGGGAAATAGCCCCAGTGGGCAGTTAGTACTTTGGCTAAGGGCACAGAAATGAGTGACTGTTTAAGTGGTATTTGCACCTTTCGATTGTTGAGCTAGACATTCTTTCAGCCCTTTTTATCAAAAGGGTAGAAAGTGGGATGGGAACAGGAAGTCTGGTTTTGCATAAGAATATGTAGCTTTTTGGTTCACTTTTATGGATTATTTCTTTCCCAAGCTCTGCATCTTTTGTGGGTTCTCTGCCTTATGCCAACATCCATGTGCTTTGACTCCTAGTCTTATTAATTAACTCATTGGTGGCCAAGGACTTTTAATATATTACTCAGGAGGAATTTAACTTGCTTTAGTATATCCACTTTTGATATTTTCTCAGGAATTGTGTTCTTCAGATTAATACTTTGCATGCATAGAGAATGTCTGAATTTTTCCTCAAATAATTTTGGGTGCATCTAGATAGAAACGAGGTCATTAGCGACCATAATGTGCCTTTAATTGTTTTAAAAATTCAGAGCTGCTGGTTTGATTGTGAGAGTATTATTTTCTCCTTAAACCCATTTCTCCTGATTTTAAATTCTCCCTCGAAGTTTTTTAAATGTAGTATATTTTATTATGGCTGCAATATAGAATAGAATCTCTGTGATATTTTCTCCTGTTAAATTAATACATTGCTATTCTTCCATTTTTTACTTCACTAATGTGAATATGTATCATATTATAAATGTATAAATGCCAATTACATAATGACATATAATTTTTGAGCACATATAGTTTCTTTAGTGATAATATGGCAAAAAAGCTATGTATATATTAGCCATCTGTTAATTGTAAAATAGAATATATGTAGTTATGAGGTGTTATATAACATTTTCTAAAGGAAAAAGTTACCATTTTAACTGAGAGTCACATTGTGAATTAACCAGACTGTCCAGATGATTTATGTTTTCTACCCCAAAATGTAATAAAAATAAAAATGTGCATTAAGAGGCAAGGGACTCATACAGACACAAATATTCATTCCACATAAATTGTGTTAGTTTGAATTTGCTTGTCTAGCAATAAATATTGAGTAGTTTGTTTATAAAATGCCTGCTTGTTTTTTCAACTAGATGGAACTATTTAACATTACAAATTAGTTTTAAAATCCTATTTACAACCCTTTACAAAAAAATTTAAATATCCCTCAGTTATAAGATTTTTAACAATGGTAACAACTATCTAGGTGTCTATTATAAATATGCATAGGAAACTTCTGCAATATTTTCATGATTGTATCATAATAATTGGATTTCTCAAAGTGTGGAACAAAGTCATTTCAAAAAGAATTATTTTTTAATGGCAATATTCCTTGGCATTCAATTTTTTTCTGATAAACACTATAGTGGCACATATAATACAGTTAATTCTAGTGAAATAAAACTTTGTCCAGTTATCTTCTTTCTATAAGTTCCTATCTTTCCTCTGTGCAGAGCTGTGGATGAACAATTGATACAATATCAAATAATTTGTAAAGGTTATACATAACCCTGTTCATTGTTTTGCATGGTTGGTCAGAGTAACTAGTAAGCTCTTCTCCCTCCCCCCCACCTCTCATGACCTATAAAATATTTTTCTTCTACTATTAGTGATAGGAAATTAAGTAAATGAGGCTCATGGATTTATGGCTTTAAAAATGATTTAGTGTTAATACACTTCTGAGTATAATTCAGTACTGAAGAGGCAAATAGATGATAGCTTTACATTAATTGCTTTCCAAAGGTAGCAATGGTAGTGGTATTTGCTAGTTTTAGACTTTGCTAAACCTATTCCCCTTCCCAAGGGTCTGCTAGTAAAAAGATGCTTGTAAGAAGTTAGTCTTCTTTGTTGGGAGAGGGAGGGAAAGAGAAGAATGGAAAGGAATATCTACAATAGACCATTGTTATAGTCTGATTAATAGAAGGACTAATGAGAAAGGAATAATACTGCATTTTCTGCATTCGCAAAAGCAAAACCCTGTCTACATTTGTTTAGGTTGGATGACTAAACTGGAGCATTTGTTACTATATTATAGGTGCCTTGTCACTTGTCAAACTCAGAGAGAGCTAAAGGGAAAATGACAAACAGCTCTTGTCTGCTTTGCTACTGTCAGTTCTGATTGGAGATAATTTTGCCAATAGACTGCAGCTGCCATTTCCAGAGTAGAAAGATGGTTTTTTAATCACAGGGGTGAAAAGCAACAATATTGGAAGGCAGTATACTAGTATAGTAATTTAAAACTCACAGATGAAAGGGAATCCTACCTTGGTTATAAACCTTGACACAGAGAGACATGCACAGAGTGCCATATTCCCTCACCATCTCTATTTTGCTTTCTGCCTGGTTTTTCATTAACTACAGAAACAGAATATAGCATTCAGGGTCTGAGGATAAATAGACCAACACTTATGCATTGTGGCCAGTTTTCCTTTCAAATTCAGTTACCCTTTGCAGGTGTTTGTAAAATGCTAATTAAAAGGCATATGCTTCTATGAATATTAGTTTTGTCCAAAGAAATAAAAAGCTCTGGGGAATGGAAAAAGAAAACAAGGTAATTTAATAATATTAAAGAGAATAAAGGATTGTACTACTAAAAACTATTATTATATGATTAAGGGAAATTAGGTTCTTTAATTCCCCCTTTTAAAAGTAATGACATTTATGCAATTTTTCTTGCTTGTTGAATGAATCGTCATATTTATTGCTTTCCCTTCCCTCTTTTTGGACAGATAGCTGCTGGCTGATGTAGACAGACTTTTTTTTAAAAGCCAGTAAGAATACATGTGCTGCCTTAAATAGTGCTTTGGATTCCAATGCTGGCCAAGGAAGGAATTTTCCAGGGCCAAGTAAGATTGGCTGATGAATCTCAACTTTGGGAGATTTATTATTTTTTCCTTTTGAATGCCATCTGAGGAATGGCTGCTTGTACTGCTTGTATAATATGATGGGGAATAATATTTAGGGGCAATTTTGTAGGCAGTGAATTGACTGTGCCATTGAGTTTTGAACAGTTAGCCTTAGCTGTACCATCTCAGTTGTGTAGAGCAGGTGTGGCCTCTTTAAGACCTGTGGAATATAACTTCCAGAATTCTGGGAGTTGCTGGCTCAGGAATTTTGGGAGTTGAAGTCCACAGGTCACAAAGGAGCCATAATTGTCCACCCCTGTTTTAGAATACAACCCCCCCTCCCAATGTCTCTGAATAGGGCAGCCTCCAGATGTTTGATGGTATTTCAGATCTCAGAGTTCCCACTCAGCTAGAATTATCCCCTGCTGTAAAGAATTCCGTGCTTAAAAGGAAAATATATATCACATTGAAGTTTTGGGATTTACTAACAGGTCTGGTTAGAATAGGATGAGCCTAACTCTGGTAACTAATGAAAGTTGTAGTATTACCATACTATTGTTTTGAAAACACTTTAGTCGATATGTATGGTGTAAAAGCCAGTGGTGAATTATGAAATTCTTACAGTAAGCACAAAAAGTATGGCATTTTTGGGAACGTTTTTCCCAAGTGTTTTAGTTTCAGTTCTCTCTCCCCCCCCTTTTTTTTGGGGGGGGGGATCATGAGAAACTTTGCAATTCTATGAGAGTCCTGGTAGACAATCACTTAAATATGAGCCAGCAGTGTGTTGTAGCAGCCAAAAAAGCCAATGCATTCCTAGATTGCATTAACAAAGGGATAGAAAGAATCAAGGTCACATGAAGTATTTAGTACCGATCTATAAGACCTTGGCAAGACCACACTTGCATTCAGTTTTGGTCACCACAATATAAATAGATATTGAGACTCTTGAAAGAGTACAAAGAGCAACAAAGATGATTAGTGGGCTGGACGCTAAAACATATGAAGAAATGGTTGCAAGATTTGGGTATGACTAGTCTAGTGAAAAGAAGCACTAGAGGTGACATGATACCAGTGTTTCAATATTTGAGGGACTACCACAAAGAAGCGGGGGGGGGGGTCAACCTATTTTCCAAAGTACCAGAAGGGAAGAGAAAAAACAATGAATGGAAATTAATCAAGGAGAGTAGCAACCTAGTATTTAGAAGAAATTGCCTAACGGTGAGAACAATTAACCAGGGGAATGACTTGACTTCAGAAGTTGTGGGTGCTCTATCACTGGAGGCTTTTAAGAAGAGACTGGACAGCCACTTGTCTGAAATGCTATAGGGTCTCCTGCTTGAAAAGGGGGTTGGACTAGAAGACTTACAAGGTCCCTTCCAACTCTGTTATTCTGTTATTTATTCATTCCATATATCTTTCCTTTCTACTACTATTTTCTTGGCTAAATTTGTATTCAATGAAAACTGATTAATATAACATTGTGGTGTATTTGCAAGCCATCTTAGAAAGATTTTTATTTTACTTTATGTTCAAGTATGTTTAAATAAGACACCAGAGCTGGGCAGTTTATTAAAAATGCAGTTTGTTTGGTTTAATTTAATGATAGGAATCAACTGGCCCTGCAAAGTTTAGGCAGTTCGAGACTACAGACCAGGCCATCTTGTGGCCATAAATGGACAAATATCCAGGAGCTCAGATTATTATCTAATACTGTGTGAATCTAGTCAATTGTGGTATATTCAGCAAAGCATAGTTTAGCAAATCATAGCTTTGTATGGTGGATGAATTAAGTGAAATAAGATTGTGCCCTACATCCTATTCAAATGAAACCGAATGCATGTATAGCAGCTATGCCAGAGCGTAATCCTTTGCAAATGGTGTAACAATACCTACTGCTTTTAACAAGGCAGGGTCATCATTTAAATGCCAGTCAGCATAAATATAGAATCATGGAGTTAAAAGAAGAAAAATAACCTGTCTGAAGAGTTGACATGCTGCTTGCTTTCCCCTTTTTTATTTAAATACTTTAAAAAAGACAAACGAGTAGTCCCCTAATGTTGGATATGTATTTAGTTGAGCCATTCTGGTACCCATAGTTAAATAAAGCACCATCTGTCTGGTCCACTGAAAATTGCAAACAGATATCCATACATTCTTGGATTGCGTGCTGGTAGTTGAAAAGTATTTTCCCTCCAAACTAGACTTTTGGCTTTTGGAGGGAGAGAGGGAGGAAGGAGTGACATTCATTTCGCAAAACTTGTTTTATGGTGAAACAGTTTTTTTCAGTACTTCATTAGCTGCTGAGGACAGTTGTGTTTCTCCTTGTGAGGTCTTGATGTCTCTCTGTCATAGCAACAGTGGTGCTGTTGTTGGTTTGGTTGAGCCACCTGGACTTCACAAAGTTATGAGATTATACTCAACTTTAGAGAGCTTAGGTGGCCATGGCACAGCCGGGGGATATTTTAGGCAGTGCAGACAGCCCAGGGTCTGTAAAAGGAACTTGGCAGCCGTTATCTGGTATGTGGGCTATAAATTGCACATTCCTCCATTGCATTTTAGAGAGTATTGTACACATTTCTTAACTAGCAATTAGGCTATATTCTTACCCATGTTTTCTTAATTCAAAATCTACTCCTGGGGTGAATGTATGGCTACACTTCGATTTGTTGATGGTTGGAGCAAGTTCATCAGATCTGTTTGATACTTTTTAAATCTGTTCCTGCTCCTGTCAGTCCTCCCTTCCTGGCTCTTGAGCAACCCATAGTCACGCTGGTTGGAAATTAAGGAAAATGAAGTAAGTTTTGCACATTTGTAGGGCTTATGCGTGGGAAAGTTCTTTACAGTTTTGTTTGATAGCCCATAAGGTTGTCAAGCTGAAGAGAGGTAAGATCATTTTCTATGCAATTTTCTTGGTTATCTTTTGGTTTTAAATTCCTGGGCAGTTTTATTCATGTGATTTTATTTTTGTTTCATAACCAGTTTTTAATTATTGTCAAGCTGCCATAGTGATCTCAGAGAATCAAAAAGCAATATTGTGGAGTGGGAATGCAAAGGAGAAGAACCACCATAACAGAGAACTTCCCATTCCCAATCACTGAAGCCGGTCCAAAAGTAGCATGGTCAATGCTATCGAAAGCTGCTGAGAGGTCCAGGAAGGCCATAATGGTTGCACCATCCCCACTGTGAGCCTTCCAAAGGTTATCAAGAAGTGTGGCCAGTGCGGGACTTCCTGGGAGGAGCCTACTGGTGGGGGCAGCAAAAATCAGCTGCCTCCGAATTCCTGGCTACGTACCTGTTTAGAGGATCTTCCATCTGACGTCTTATCAGGTTTTCTTATCCTTCAGGCAAGAAGGAAAGAAGAAACTGTTTTGCTGGCAAATGCTCTTCGATTTTTGCAGCTTTTGTGCTTGCAAGGAAAGGGGGGCTAGCCCAAGGCAGAACGGCTGTCCGTGCTGGGAACTTCAAACTGCCTTGTGCAGGACAAAGTAGGTCTCTCCCACTCTGCTCAAAGTTTTGTTTGATTTATTCTTATCACGAGCTGGATCCGTTTACTGTGGACAATAATTGCTTATCAACATTTTAGCTTCTTTTCTTTTTCTCCTCCGAAAAATTATTTACTCAGAGGCTTCTAAAATGGCGCCGAGCAGGCTGGTTTCTCCGGTAATAACGAACACTTTTTGCTAATCCTCACAAGAATTTAAAACAAAAGAGATTGCTTATCATTTGTTTTGGTTTCACAATAGAAGAATTTTACTCCTTCATTAACCTTGCTTATTTGGAAGTTAAATGGTGATGAATCTGCTGAATGGTCTTGTTACAATGTTTACTCACTGAAAGTTTTGCCAAGCCTTAAACTTCAAAATAAAAGCCTCTTTACTTAAAGCTGCATATTCAGGCAAAAGAGTTTTATTAACTGCAGGCAGATAAATTTTGAAATGGCCTCAAAACCAAATATTAACTTGAAGTCATCACCCTCTACTTCCAGGGGCACATCCTCAGTGCCTGGCACAAAGCTGCAGCCTCCGCTTCCTACACCCCCTGCTGGGGATGTGTTAACGAAAGAATTTTTCCTGAGTAATCTAAGCGAGGCTCTTAATGCACAGACAATTAAAATGGAAGATAAGTTTAGAGATAATAGAGAGGTGGTAAAGCAGGAGAGAAAAGAGGAAATAAAAGAAATGAAAGAAGAAATTAAAAGTGAAATAAAAGGACTTAAACAGGAGCTGTATGAGAAATTTGATGCTAAGGTTGATAAAATTAGAGATGACATGCTGAGTCTTGTAACTGTATTAACAGAACATATTTCTGGAGTGGAAGATACCCTAGAGGTTCTTAATGATGCCAATGCTAACTTGACATTGAAAACAGAGGTGGTGGAACAAAAAGTGGAAAATGCTGAAAAAGAAATTATTATGATACAGTACCGACAAATGGAGTTCGCATTAAGAGTAAGGGGGCTGCGTGAGGAGAAACAGGAGAACCTGAAACAGATCCTATCGGAAGCTTTTGACCGCCTGATGGGAAGACCAGGGACCAATCAAGACTGGCACATTGACAAAGCTTACCGCGTTAACTCCTGGCTGGCAAAGCAGAAACAGCTTCCTCGAGACATCGTTATATATTTTACTACAAGAGAGTTTAGAAATATGGTACTGCAAGCATCTTATAACACTAAGCTTCAAATTGGCGGTCAAGATCTGGTTGTTTTGAAAGAGATACCACCTCAAATGTTAAGAGCCAGGAGAGACTACGCTTTTTTGGTCGAAGAACTCAGAAATCGTCAGATACAGTATAGATGGGATGCACCATTTGGCATCATATTTACATTTGATAAGCAAAGGTGACCTGCCAAAAGGTTAAGGCATTTTGGATAAAAATATGGTGGGTCATGCAAAATGTTTTTAAAAGAAGGATAAAGTTTAGTCCTCAGTTATTTTTACTAGGTATATGTACTGACTTTACAGTGGTAGAGACCAATTTGATTCTGCACCTGATAACTGCAGCAAGACTGTTGGTGGCGCAATATTGGAAGAAGGAAGACTTGCCTACAATTCAAGAATGGACATTGAAAGTAACAAACTTAGCTGAAATGGCTAAAATATCGGCATATCTCAAAGATCATTCAAATGAGAGATATAAACGAGACTGGAAAAAATGGATTGACTATATACAAAATAAATACGGGACTAAGAAATTCCAGTTAGCCTATGCTTAAGATCAGAAATGATTTAAACTGTTAAAAGTCAGTTCAGTAAGAAGAAGCTAAGGTCAATCTAGAATGTCATTAATTTCTTTATTTCTTTTTTCTCAATAGATTTTAGACTGTGTTAGTTAAAAATCCATACCGTGTACGGGTTCTGGGAAGTCGGGGGGGGGAAGGAGGAGGGGGGGTGGGGGGTGGAGGGAGGGAGGGGTACACACATCAAAAAAAAATTGTACTTCAATGTCTTAATGATTGACAAATGATGACATATTTGTGTTTTTTTTAAAGAAAAATAAAAAAGTTCTGTTAAAAAAAAAAAAGAAGTGTGGCCAGTGCTGTCTCAGTGTTATACCCCAGCCTGAACCTAGACTGAAAAGAATCCAAATAATCTGCTTCATCCAAGGGCCTTTGTAGCTGTGCATCAGGAATCCTCTCAACATCCTTCTTTTAAAAGGGAACATTAGAAACAGAGTAAAAGTTGCCCAATACTGTTGGATACAAAGATCGCTCCTTGAGAAGGGACTCACCACTACTTTGGGGAGGGTGGTATTATCCTCTCCTGCAAAGAGTCACTAACCATCACTTGTGCCCAATCACATTCCACCTGATTTGAAAGTGGATTTAAAAATAACAGACTAGAAGAATGACATGGGGAAAATGCTATACTGGATATAGAAATAAAACATCCTGATGTCTTAATAATTAAAAGAAATAATAATGTAAAAGTGTTACCTGGGCAACTTTCCTATACTAGATTTACAAAAGAGTCTTGCTAAAATTTTGAAGGATTTTTATGGGAAAGGACAATGAAAATGAAAAGAAATCTATTTCTAGGACACTATTTGATGGAAATAAAAATCAAAATTGTTAAAAGTAGTTAGTATAAAGTTGGTTTATTTGACCAAGGTTAAAATAGATAGATTTTATAGAAGTCCTAAATAAACTTTTGCCAACCCCCACATCCAATGACAAGATTTTAAAAATTTGTTTATGGGTAAGATATAGGAAGAAGAGATAATTTGTTATATTTTAGGAGAAGGTGATATGTTACTAAAATATTTATATTCATTGCTAAGAAAGGGTAAAGTCATTTCTTTATATATTTCTTTTCTTTCTCTCTGCTATATTATTTTTCCCTCCTATTTTCCCCTTTCTGTGCTTTCTATTATTCTTTTATTTATTTTTACTTTGTATTAGTTCTTTCTTTTAATTGTAGTGTTTAGTAAAATTGTTGTAATGTAGCTATAAAAATGTTGTAATATAGCTGTACCCTTTCCTAGGAAACAATTTGGCAGGTAATCCCAGGAAAAGACATGCCTTCAAGATGCTGCAGACAAGTACCATGTTGATAATCCTGTTTGCAATCTTTTTACAACTATCAGTATGAAACTGAAATTGAAATGCTACATGCAACTATCCTTAATAAACTATTAACTATATATAAAAGTGCTTATGAAGCTATAGCAGAAGACACTGTCTTGGTAAAAAGTTACGTAGTGCAGCATAAAGCAGAACATTGGATTCAGACTAAAATTCATTCTTCATTTCTTTTATAAATATGGAGTTATGGGCTGATGTTTGATCTACCCATGAAAAACAATGACATAATTTGGAGACTTACCTACACCAGTCGAAATCTTGCAGATAGATAAAAAGCTCACCTCTGAGTAGAAAAATGACAGAACAGGGAGCAAGCAAGCTTGAACTAGGCAGGAAGAGAGAGGCAGAGGCAATTCTTGCTTGCAATGGCTTCAGAAACATTCAAATGTGGAAATTGTCCATGTGCCCTGAAATATATTATCTGTCATAATAAGGACAGCCATAATCCAACAGAGCAGCTTTCTGGCAACCAGTTAAGAGCCATGAGGGTAGGAAAAAGAGCAGCTAAGATCACAATTGTTGCTGATTAAGTATTAATCTGATATTAACTTCAGGAACAATGACTAAATAAGTTGCACCTTGAAGAATTAATTCAGGCCAGTCCTTTCCTATGATCTAGACCAGCAGTCCTCAACTTTTTCTTCACCACGGACTCTCTTTAAATATCTTTCATGACCATGGATCATGGCCACAGAGACCCAAGACTTAACTAAAGATTTAAATCATAACATTTGTTTCAATCGTTTACAGAATCCCTGTGATGACATTATGCCTCCCCCCTAGTGGTTTGTGGACCACAGGTTGAGAACCACTGATCTACTGTATAAATAATTTAACAAAGCATAACCAAATAATGAAATATTAAGTATGCATACTAATGCAAGAAAAGCAAATGTCAAGAAACAGGTTTATAGCAGTTAGACTTATATACCGCTTCATAGGGCTTTCAGCCCTCTCTAAGCGGTTTACAGAGTCAGCCTATTGCCCCCAACAATCCGGGTCCTCATTTTACCCACCTCGGGAGGATGGAAGGCTGAGTCAACCTTGAGCCAGTGAGATTTGAACAGCCGAACTGCAGTCAGCTGAAGTAGCCTGCAGTGCTGCATTTAACCACTGCGCCACCTCGGCTCTTATGCCTACAAAGAATACTGAAAGAAAAGGACAGGATGTTCTGAAAGTGGTGTTTGGAAAAAAGAGAATTGACCAAGATGTAGGTAATACTTTTCTTGTGCATTTAAAGAGGATGTTGTCTGGAACCTACCTGGAAGGAGTAAAGGGGGCAAGTAAAACCAGACATGAAAGGTTTAAAGATGTCGGAACCAGACCTAGCTTTTGAGAGGGCACAGTACTCTGACACTTTGAAGAGCAGGTTCTGGAAATGCTTTATGAAGGTGCTTTTCTCATATAGCAGGAATATTCTCCCTCAGGTTCATAAAAATCCTTTCACTGTGAATATTCATGCCCAGTACTAGCAAAGGAAGGCAAACATTTTAAAACTTTTTCTTGAAACATTTTTTTCTATGCATCTTTATTATTTTAATGAACAATCTTCACGTATTCAACTACACCATATAGCAGCTATAGATCCCACTGTTTAAAATGGTACTGTTTAATTTGTCTCAACAGTAGAATATTTAGTACAATTCAGATGTCATTAAACTTATATGAGTCCTCCAATATTCTAGGTCTAGGTCAGTGGTGGCGAACCTGTGGCACATATGCCAGTGGTGGCACGCAGAGCCCTCTCTGTGGGCACACACGCCATCGCCCTAGCTCTGTTTCAGGTCTCTGCCATGCCTGTACACACGCCTCTCACCAGCCAGCTGGTCTTTGGGTTTCTGCCATGCATGTGCAGGGCACATGCGTGCATGCGCCCAAGCTTTGAAGTTGGGTGGGGCGCGCACTTTGGGCACGGTGCCTAAAAAGGTTAGCCATCACTGTTCTAGGTTGTCAAAAATGGGGGGGAAAGTGGGATGTGAAGAAAATTCAGATACATAGCCAATTAGCCTGAATAATCAACTGCAAGTAGGGATCTAGACTGAAATTGGGCTTTGATCCTAGTTTTAGCAATAGTGTGCAACTTTATTCAACATTTTAAGCTTAGTTTTTCTAATAGCTATTTCCTATCCTCTGAGAGTTTGGCCATGGTTAGTGGGTCATTAAAGATGTCATCTTCATAGATGATGTTAAAAAATCAATTTTAAAGAGAATACTAGAATTACAGTGGCTGCTATCAGTGCTTTTATACAAATCTACAATGAAATATGCACAGTTCTGTTCAGCCTCATAAACATATTAGAAGTTTCTGTCTTATGGCTACTATTTAGGATTTAGTTAGAAAAAGAAATATAATGCAAGAAACAGGCACTGAAAGCATTAGAGGTTTGCATCATGTTCAGAGAACACCGCCTTTAGGACAATGCGTATAGTATTTTTAAAGAATTTGATGACTCAGTGTTATTTTGGTGTTTGACTATAGGTAGACTGCAAAATGTGAATTAATGGCTTTTCATCCTTATACTTCATAACCTCAATAAGAGGCATGTCTACTGTGTGTTAATTCATACCCTGGATGACTATGCCAGAAGTATCTGCTGCCCCTTACATTCCAATTCCAGAAACAGATGGGCTCCTCAAGCAGTTCTGTATGCATACCTCTGTTTTCCAGTTCATCTTTTTCATTATCTTACCCAGTCCTGTCTTGCTTTTTGGACATATAAATACAAGTGCTGCCTTTGCCTGGTGCATCTTCCATAATTGGAGAGGCATTGCAATTGGTATGACTATTCCTGTGAACTGCAAGATCAGGAATCATGATCTCTCATGACAGAAGTGTCAACTCTGAATACATTGTAAGTGTCTTCATATAGGAGTTGTACTTGGGAAATGTATATTTTTAGTTGTACCAATAAAAGCAGAACTTTCTTTTGTCCACGTTCTTCCTAAAACATTATTGCCATTGGAGAAAAACTTGTAATCTTCCTTCACAATCAGATTGCCTTTTTCTATGCAGTCCATACATATCGTAATGTAAAGTTAATTGGAAAACTAGAAATTGAGTTTTGTAAGCAACAATTTAACTGTGGCACAAGGAAAGAACTGTTTACTGGTTCTTTACTGATCACTACTTTTTTCTTAGGTGCTGAGGAAGTCCTCTTGCTGGCTAGAAGAACGGATCTACGAAGAATTTCCCTGGACATGCCGGACTTCACAGATGTTATTCTGCAAATAGACAACATTAGGCATGCTATTGCAATTGACTATGACCCTGTTGAGGGCTACATATATTGGACAGATGATGATGTCAGAGCTATTCGCCGGGCATTTCTTGACGGATCTGGAGCCCAGACTCTAGTAACAACAGAGATAAATCATCCTGATGGCATTGCAGTAGATTGGGTGGGTAGGAATTTGTATTGGACTGATACTGGTACAGATCGGATTGAAGTTACACGATTGAATGGGACCTCGAGAAAGATCCTTATTTCAGAAAACTTAGATGAACCTAGAGCAATAGTGCTCAATCCTGTGATGGGGTAAGTCTTGCAAATATTTGTTCAGTCTTAAAACAATGGTAGTTGCTCTGCCTTTGCATTTCTATGCAATGGAACATGTTACAGGTTGTCCTTGTAGAGCCGTGGGGGCGCAGTGGTTCGAATGCAGTATTACAGGCTAATTCTGCTTACTGTCAGCAGTTTGATTCTCACTGGCCCAAGATAAATTCAGCCTTCCATCCTTCCAAGGTCAGTAAAATGAGAAGCCAGATTGTTGGGGGCAATAGGCTGACACTAAACGTCTTATAAAAGTCAGCATAGCACTGAAGCAGTATATAAGTCTAAGTACCATTGCTTAACTTAACAACCACAATTGAGATTGAAATTTCCATTGTAAATTGTTGCAGTCATAAGTCAGATCCAATTTTATAGCAATTTTTTTACAATGGTTGTTAAGCAAATCAGTGCAGTTGTTCAACAAATCATATGATTATTAAGCAAATCCAGCATCCCTAATGATCATTCCCCCCCCCCCCCGGAAATCATCCAAAAATGATCCAGAACCCAGTTGCCAAGAACCCAAATTGCAACCATGTAACTGTAGGGGTGGTGTGATGGTCGTAAGAGCGAGCATAGGTCATAAGTCACTTTTTCCAAGGCTATTGTGACTTAGAACCTTTGTTAAATGAACAGTTATAAGTCAAGGACCACTTGTACTTTAAAAATATTATGTTTCGCCATACCATGTTCTAGTGGCAGTGTAACAGACTATGTTTTCTTAAATGCATGTTCTTTATTAGTATTTAGTAAATTTGGAATACACAACCATCAGCCTATTTATTCTAGATAGCAAAATCCGTGAATTTTAAGTAAAAAATTTCCTTCCCCTTTTAAAGTGTTTTTCCTTATAATATTATTATCCTTCTGTAGATCCCACAAACTTGAAATCTTTGAATGAATCTTTCTCTTTACTGCCAGTTCATGGAAAAGCATCTTGCTGAAAAGCACGCCTTAAAAAAGCAATAATGTCTTTGATAGAATTCTTGTGCATGAGAATAACTTTGCTGTTCTTCTCCTTCCACAAAAGTTATATGTATTGGACAGACTGGGGCGAAAACCCAAAGATTGAGTCTGCTTATCTTGATGGGTCTGAGAGGAAAGTGCTGGTGAATACTTCTCTAGGATGGCCTAATGGTTTGGCATTGGATCTTGAGGAAAGCAAACTTTATTGGGGAGATGCAAAAACTGACAAAATTGAGGTAAGTGAGATATTTCCAGAAAACTGCGGTTCAGTTCCAGAGAAAACATCTTGATTTGTTTTCCTGTTTTTTTGGAAACATTGCATTACTAGAGATCATTTCTGAAAGTTTGGGAGGAAAAAAGCTCCAACCCCAGCATAAGAATTTGTATTTCACTTTAAAAGGACCCAGCCTGTCCTGGCTCAACTGAGAACGAATGGTGCCTTTAGTCCAGGCAAATACAGAGCTGCACTGTCAGGGGCCAAGAAGTAGAGAAATATTAGAGCTGGACTATTAGAGCTGGACTATTAAAATAAGTCAATTTATTGAAAGTTAGGTCTGGAATTCATTATCAAATGACAAACATGGAGAAAACTATTTAAAACAAATAATATTATTCTTCAGAATTCCCAGAAGAGGAATTGTATTGCAGCTTAATTCTGTGTGGGTAATTTATGCATCCCGCTGGAAGTATTTTGTGTTATGTTCAAGGCTTGTTGACTTTATACAATAAAAGTAACAAAATCAAGCAAATGATATGATGCAAGTCTTCAGGTTGGGAGTAGTAATCTTGAGCATAAGATACTGAAAGGACATATTTCTTTGTGCAGTTACTACAGTGTGACTTCTAAGGCAGAATACTTTTTAAAATGCACCAGAAACTTTAGGATGTGTTGACAGAATAAAAATCCAAATTCAAACAAACCAGGCAAGATCTGTGGTGGGAATGCTGAAGTTGGCCATTTGCTCTGTGCTCTGACTTACCAACTATACTTCTTAAGCACTGTGTTATTTCCTTGGCAAAAATGTAGAAGAATCTATAATAGGTTGTATAATAATGTACTTCAATTAATTGCATGTTGCATTTTTAGCTGTCCGTTGTTTCAGAAAATCAACCTTTTTGTTCCCTTGAGGGGGAGAAATCTACCCAGCCCCGCTCCCAAGCAGGAAAATACTGCTAGATACATAGAAGTGCGTTCCTTAATTATGTGTGTAAAACTTCACATGGCAGAAACAGCAGTTATTCATTCTTGCCAGAAACGTTCCCATCTGCAGCATTCAGCTGTAGATACAAAGGCCTCAGTCACTTCACAAGCCGTTTATATCCTAAAGAAACCATTTGGCGAGCCTTGTCAAACGTTGCGTGACAACAGCCTTTGGGGCTTTCACTGCAAATTTGGCACCCTGTGGTAACATTGTTCCCAGCTCTTAAAAGTTTTTTTTCCTAACTTGGTTTGGCAGCATGTTTGAAAGGTGGGAGAGAGAGGAGAGAGAGCAAAAAAATGTAGCAGATTTTAGAGAGATATATGGGGAAAGTATCTTGGATTCAGGAGGTGCAGCTGATTTGAAGTGAATGACGCAAAAAGTAAATTGAAGAAAATTTAAGATCCCGCCAGAAAGCAGTACATTCCAAGAACAAATTAACGTGGCTTACAAGGTTCCAGCTGAAGGAAAAGCAGAGAGACTCTGACATCTTCCTGCAAAATTGCCTAATTTCAAAACCAGTTTTGTGGGTTCTTGTCAACATTTGCTTAATGACTGTGTATAATTGTACAATTAAAAAATGTTGACCTATTTGTCTATTTTTAGAAGTGTTTCCCTAATTTAAATTGCTGTTAAACAACATAGTTAAAAGATAAAATGTAGCCTATAGAATCACCACTTCTTCCCCCCCCTCCGAAGTTTTGTGATTATTTTTTTCAGAATACATTCAGAATTTGCACCCAGACATTCTCTAAAGTATTGTGCAGTGATAAAACAGTGTCTGTGAGACATAACAAGGGTCACTAGTGTCAGGCCCTTCACCTCTATCTGCAAACCCAACAAAACCCATTGATCCTTCTGACAACCTGATTCTTCCTACTTTTTCTCCCTATAGTTATTTGATGAATATTGAAGAAACAAAGTCTTTGTTGTATTTCAGAACAGGCTTTCAAAGTAATGACTTTTACGGGGAAATAGTTTTGATTCTAGGTAATTTCTGCATATGATATTTAAAATGGTTTTAATCTCCAGCTCAGGTTTGAAGAATTTATTTCAACCTTGTAAAAGATAGAAGGGTCTTCTGGCATGGTTACTTTTACATATGTAAAATACAAAACAGTTCAGAATGTTAGAATGCATGTTAATATTTATTTCTCAAATTTTAATTATATTTTTTGTGTCTTATTACATTTTGGAAAACAAAACCTGATCAAAATCTTACTCAAAACTTGACAAATTCACCCTCCCATCTCTTGCCTTTAGTTCCCAAAACTAAATTTATTTGAGGCTGCAACAGTACTAGTAAGGAAAGTGACTGTGTGAGTGGCTTCTTTGATTTGATATTCTAAATACGCATTATATGGTATTTTTAACTTGTTGAAATATTTCTTTTGGATCTGTAAATAATTTGCTCTTTCCTTACATAAGTAAATCAACTCCTATTTCCTGAGCTTTTAAAAAGAATTGCTGAAAAAGTAGCTGTTTTATACTTAAAGTCAGTGGCATATTCTTTATCCTGCATTTTTATTTTTAAAAAATGGGGCAGGGAGGAAGAGACGGTTGGGAGCCTTGAATAGGGTAACTGACCTTTGACCCATCAGGAGGCTATGTCAGAAGTAAAGCAGTTGCCTTCCCACAGTCAAAGGACAAATGGACGTTGATCATCCTGAATAGTACTGAGTAGCCTGACTTTCAGGGAACCAATTAAAGGACTGCTGTGGCTTGCAACAATACAGTTTCCACACAAGTCTGAAATTCTTCTGATTTTCTTCTTCTTCTGATTGAAATAGAATGTTGGCTTTTTGTCATTTCCTATACATTTGGACCATATTACATAGAAACATTACCATAAAAATATTTAGAACTGACCTTCCACTTAATGTGACTGACGCTTTGGTAATGCATACATATATTTCACCAAAACCCTTTCCTTAGTGATTATTGTGCTGAATCTTTTGATCTTTCAACATGCTTTGGATTGAGCAGTTGGGGGGCGGGGGAGGAAGGGCAGTGGCATGGAACTGGAGAAGAACAGGAAGGAAAACTCACCCTGTGCCCATGGGAGTAAAAAATACATTTTTCGTGCATAAAGATGGCGACCGGTGCAATTAGAACACATCTTATTTTTTTATTATCTTGAAAAGTAAGCTTATTAAGAGGAAATATATTAAAATTTAAGGAATTACAGAGAGACCACTGCACAAAGACTGTTAACATGAATTCAAGATTTACAATCAGAGTATTGAAAAAAATTATCAGAACTAACTATAATCTGGTTATAGTTAATTTTGTGTGTCTTGGAAGACTACGAGAAGATAAATGTTGTTCTAATCCAGAAAAGAAGAATAGAGATCTGGGAAATTTTGAGTATCTTGGGGGAGATTATTGAACAATATATTTGTGATCAAGTTAGTTAAGAATATCACACTTACAAGAGCCAATATGGCTTTTATTATGAATAAGTCATGCTAGGTCAACCTTATCTCTATTTTTGACAGAATTACCATCTTAATAGATCAGGGAAATTCCACAGACATAATCTCAGCAATGAATTTGATAGTCTCCCATCATACGTAGATTAATAAAATTGTAAAATATGAGCTAGATTATACAGCATACTTCTGAATGCCTCAATATCAGTTTGGAGAACAGAGCTAAGTGGACTGCCACAGGGGGTTCTGTCTTGGCCCTTTGCTGTTCAAGATTCTTATTAATGGCCTGGACGGAAAGATTGAGGAGATAATACAAAACTAGGAGACGTGGCTAATTCTTTAGAAGAGAAAGAGAATTTGGAGGAGGAAGAAAAAGCATCCCTTCGATAGCTCAGCTGGTAGAGCGGAGGACTGTAGAATTGCTTGTACTGAAATCCTTAGGTCGCTGGTTCGATTCCGGCTCGAAGGAGGCTTTTTATTCTCCCCTTTGTTATCATTTCTAAAGTTGCCATTCATCCTTTGAGAGAAGCAAATTATGATTCGTGCTTTAAGAGACAGTTTAGTCTAGAGTTTAAGGCACCGGGCTAGAAAGAGGGAGATCCATGAGTTCTAGTCTTGCTTTAGCCATGAAAGCCAGCAGGAATAAATGTAAGATCCTACATCTTAAAAGAAAAAAAAGAAAGTCTCAGTATAGTTTAGCGAGACTTGACTTGGCAGTAATAGAGGGAACTACTGGGTATTTTGTTAGATTGTAAATTGAACATAAGACAGTTTAATAAGTAAATGCAACTTTTTAAAGTTAAAAACACTTAACAAAACTCTGGTGTTTAGTTATAGGTTTGGTGGACAAAGTGGTTTGGTAATGAGATTTCTGAAATAATTCTTAGTTGTTGGTTGTAAACTTAAAGTAAATAATTGTTCCACCCCATCCTGCTTTATTCAACTCCATCTCAAATGTTCTGTTCACTTTTGGGCATCCGTTTGGAAAAAATGAGAAGAGGTGCAGAATAAAATGGTAAGGTCAATTAGAAGACCAGGAAGGAAGATCCTATGAAGAGAAAGGAATTCTATGAAGATCCTAATGTCAAGATCTGCTCTCCTTTATTGTAGAGTGCAGGACATGGAATAGTGGATTTACGTTATGGGAAGTCCGTTTTCAATTGAATTTTAGCAAATGGTTGATAACAGAAAGAACCTGATGAGGAACCAATTATCCAGTGAAGTGGCAGGTTCAATGGATTCAGTCAGATGCTAGAGAGATGTCCACTTGGAATGCTATAATGTGAATTGCTATACCAATCAGGGAACTGGCATAATTCTATACATCATCAGAGTGAGGAAGAGACAAATGATAGCTCACGCACTCTGCAAATCATACAGTTTACATTCTTGTGCCAGGTGTTATGTCCCAAATACATCATCTCATTTGTGCAATGATATTGATGCACATCTAATTTTGATATCATCATAGCTTTCTCAGTCTTGGAGAGGGGTGCATTTTCCATTAATTTAGAAAAGGACCTAAGCATTGTTTCCTTCATTGTGGATGTTTTGAAATATGTAGAATATATACAAATGTACTATAATAAGAAACAGAATGTTTGAAAGTTGAAGCAGCATGTGAAAAAATTGATTTGAATCTTTTCAGGACTAATGTATGTTTATGCAAAGCACTATTTTCAGATTAATTCTACTCTGTTGGTTATCTAGCTTTACTTTGAAAATTTGCTAACATCTACAGGTATAACTGCCCACATTACCTGTGTTCTTTAGGCATATTTAGGTTCTGAAATCTGATAGAATTCTGTTTCGTAATAATTCATAATTTAATAAGCTTATATGCCGCCGAATCCCATAGGACTCTGTGCGGCTTACAAATACGAGATAAAATAAAATAACAAATAGGGGAGAAATGAAAACAGTTTAAAAAACACAACATACATTCAGCTTAGCTAGGGGCTGGACCTAATTCATAGATCAACAGCCCCAGACCTGCCGGAACAGCCAGGTTTAGGTGGCTTTTTGGAAGGCCGTGAGAGTGGGAAGGGTCCGGATCTCTGCGGGGAGATCGTTCCACAAAGCCGGAGCAGCTACAGAAAAGGCTCTCCCCTGAGGGATCGCCAGCCAGCATTATCCGGTCGACAGCACTCGGAGGAGGCCTAGCCTGTGAGTTCTTATCGGCCGTTGGGAGGTATGTAGCAGGAGGCGGTCTCTCAGATATCCAGGTCCAAGGCCATGTAGGGCTTTAAAGGTAATCACCAGCACCTTGTAGCGTGTCTGGAGACCAATAGGGAGCCAGTGCAGCTCGCGGAGGATAGGTGTAACATGGGTGTACCGAGGTACACCCGATATCGCTCGCGCGGCTGCATTCTGGACCAACTGTAGTCTCCGAACATTCTTCAAGGGCAGCCCCATGTAGAGTGCATTGCAGTAATCAAGCCTTGAGGTGACGAAGGCATGAGTGTTTGTCTTCATACTCAGCTTTTTTTTTTTTTTACAGAGCATTGTCCACTTCCAGGTGGAATATATATCATTCCTTCTAGTTTAGAATATATAACAAGTGATTCATTTGGGTTTTTAAGAGCCCTGGCGGCACAGCAGTGGTGGGTTGCAGGCGGTACACCTCGGTATGGGCGTACTGGTGCCTGCCGGGAGCACCGGGTAATGTTCCGTTACGGTGCTTTGGAGGGCCCACCCACCCGCCCGAGCTCCTTACCTGCATTTGATGCATGGAGCATATGGCGCCTGCGCAATGCTCTGCTGAGCAGCTGGAGTGTCGTGGTGGTAAGGCTGAATGTGTGTGTGTGCACACATGCTGCATGCGTGCATGTGGGGGACGCCAGGCCTCCGTTGCACCGTACCAGTTGCAACAGGATCCAGAACCCACCACTGTGACACAGTGATTAAATACAGTATTGCAGGCACTACCTGGAGTTCAATTCTCACCGTCTCGAGATTGACTCAGCCTTCTGTTCTTCCAAGATCGGTAAAATGAGGACCCAGATTGTTGAAGGTGGTGTGTAAGCCTAAATGCTATTCCTGTGCTATTTTTACACAATTTAGATATTATGTGTAGTGTTGTGAGATTAAATGATACTGAATTGTTTTTCTTTTCTCCAAACCCCGTACTTCAAGAGCAACTTCAAGTGAAAATATAAGAAACATTTTCCTCACTGTGGTTACCAGTGAATAATTTTTCATGTTTTGATCCCTTTCATTTTAAATAACTGGGGAAATTTACCTCAATGGTTTTGAGTTGCTCTGTTTAATTTCATTTTCTTCATGCTCAGTGTGCATGTGGTTAAAAAAAATGTCTTCAGGATATGCTCTTAGCCATTGCATGTAAGCAATTATATAGTGGATACTCTCTGGATTGTAGATGGCCTTGATAGCTTCAGTGTCACATTGTCTGAACTCATTTGGGAAAAAAGAACTGATTAGAAGGTGGGTGTGCTCACTTAACATTAACTTAAGAGAAATATTTAGGCTTGTTCAATTGATATTCAGCAACTATCAGCTATATTAAAGGGTGTGTTTAGCTTTTTATATTAATGTCAGGAGACATCTGTCACTCAAAAAAGGGAAGGGTTATTCCTAGCATTGATTGACTAGAGTCATCCTGTGGGAAAGCATGCTAACTTATTTTAAACTATGGGTGACCCTTGCCTCCTTTTTTTGTGAGCAATAAAGACATAAGGGGGTCAAAGAGGGTTTAGCAGAATCCCCACAGCTATCAGAGCCCTTCATTGGTAGAAATGGCTTTCACTTGAACTTGCATTTGACAAGCGTGTTCTGTCTCATTCAGAAGGATCCTTCAAAAGCAACTAATTGAAATGCTTGCACCCCTTCATTCCTTTTCCAAGTCTTTCCCGCCAGGCACATGCCCCCAGGTTTGCTTAAACTTCAGGGCAGTAACATTCACGGTTAATGAGGGTTGGGGGGGGGGGGAGAGGAATAGACCATGTAGATTTGCCTTTTTTCCCCAGAAAAAAAAAAGTAAAAGTCTGTGGGAAAGGGTTTTTTAAAGTTCCCCTATCCAACCCCTTAATGCCAATGTCTGAGAATCTGGTAGCGCTAATAAAGAAGCTGGGCTGCTGTTCCCTGCCAAACTTTTTGTTGCACACTTGTTAGAAATTCTTTTTGTCTTTTCTAGTCCTTGACTTCATGAAATGAAACACAAATCAGGTCCCCAGAATGAAAGGTTGCATGTCTGCCTTGTGGCATTTGGAATGAAACTATTCACTGCCTGGATGACTATAAATAGAAAGCCAGTAGCTGCCTAATTCTCCATTTTGAGGTTCCTGCAAAGACTCCCTCTTTCCTGATGAAGGCTGACTTTTGAAAGAAAACTTGGCAAGTGCAAGGATAATTCTTATCCTTGCAGTTCTAGGTAGAGCAGCATTTTCTCTAACAAAGGTGTATTCTTGGACCCGTAGCAAGATATATCATCTCATCTGTAGAATTGCATGTGAAATTTGAATGCAGAACAAACACCATTCTTTCTGCATTTTGCTCCTGAAAGATTTCTTTGGCTTTCCTCCAACCGTCGGTTCCTTTTTAACTTGTATTCATTCTTCGACAAGAAGACTAAATTAGTGGTGCAAAGGGGTGATTTTCCCCCCTCCCCCCAAAATTCTGAGAGACAGAACAAGAATTGTGATTGTTTTTTTGAAAGCACCATCAAAGATCTTATTCTTCAATGGACTTCTGAAGTTGCCGACGTAAAAATCCAATAGCTTACTGTTGCAGTTCTTCGGGCAATTTGTTTGGTTGATTTGGCTATTATGAATGCCTGAAAATGCTGTGTTGTCCTTTTATGCAAAGCGCTGTCAGCCATCTTTCTCCTCCCCTTCTAGTTCTTTCTAAAGAAACGGGGAGAACGAGGAGAAAAAGGGAGTTTCTGCCATACTTCCAATAGTTTGGATGGCATACATGAGCTAAAGTGGTCAATAAATCATCTGCCTGAGCAGGCACTTTTTAAAACTGTCCCATGTCACCATTGTTTCTGAGTTGTGAGAGCAGGAATTGAAGCCCACTTTGAAGTTTTCTGCGGGATTAATTGCAATCTGAACAGTTTTTTGTTACGTATTTTTTTGGTTGCTTATTACGGAGACATAGTATGTACTCTACTGTAGGCGTCATTATTTCTATGACTCATATTTTTTACTGCTGACCATAATTAATTTTTTAAATTCAATTTTGCCTACCATTTTCTTTTTAAAAAATCAGATGCAATTCTTAAAGATAATTCTAAGTTTTGCACTCAGCTTGCTAAAGAAAAGAGTGGAAAACATTTTAACCTAAATTTTGTTATTCCCATGCCTGGAATAGAAGTCTTGTATTTCTCTCTCCCCTCCTTCCAGTTCCTTTGTTGCTTGAACATTTGCATGAGAAAACAGTGCAAGGGGCAATGTTAATTTTCAGTTGATGCCATCAACTTTTTAATCAGGGGTACTTTTGCTTTTTTATGATGAGTCGTTGTTATGTCTGCATGCTGATTTCATTGTGATGGTCCATATGTTTTGCTTGTCACTGTTTATGGTAAGGCTTCCTTCACCTAAGAGCACCCTGCTGCCCTTTTGCATTGGCTGTGCCTAGAGATAGCCCTGCTCTTTTCCCTTTCTAACTAACTTTCCCTCGGGAGCCTATTGTGAACTATTGAACACATTGACTCTTTTGTCAGTTTTCATCTTGCTTTATCTTGGGTGCTTTTGTCCAATACTCCAATTTTACAAGAGTGTTGTAAACACTGTCCGTCCACCCATCCATAGATGTAAAATTTGTCTTCCATTACTCACAGTTTTGTTTTGTTCATGAAGGCTAGATATTTTTCTTAAAATTTCCTCTTAGTTAAATTCGTTTCATGGTAATATCAGCATATCTACTTGGTCTTGGCGAATTTCCTTCCGACACATTGATATTTTTCTTTACCAAAGATCATCATCGTATATTTTGCTAAATAATATTTCCTTTCTTAGCTATAACTAGCTGCACTTTCGTGTTACAATATTATTATTGTATTATTTGCTATTCAGGACTAGCTGATAGAAAATTAATATTTACTAGTATTAATTTCCAGCAGGCAATTGTAAAACATATTTTTTAGCAAATGATACAATTCTTATTTTCTTTTACAGAATTGTCTAAATAACTTTGCACATTTTCTGCAACAGTTTCCGATTAAAATGTCATCCTTTAAGTATAAACTATGTGCAGATCAATCATATACAAGTTATAAATAGAAAATATTACAGTATTGATTGTTGCTAGTAATAGAATGCTCCCTATTAGTATATTTATACTTAACACTACTACACTAGTAACATTTCTACATTTACATTGAATGTCTGGATGTAAAGAAATGGATTCATAATCTTATCCTACATTCATTTAAGTCAGTCTTTTACAATTTGTTGTCCCTGTAGATGGTTTATACTACAATTCTACTATCCAGAGAACAGCATGAGGGATTCTGATAATGCCTTTCATACTTTAGGCATGAAAGCCAGCTGGGTAACTTTGGGCCAGTCACCCTCCCTGAGTTCAACCCACCTCACAGGGCTGTTGTTGTGCAGGAAATAGGAGAAAGGAGTATTAGTATGTTGCTACCCTTGAGTTGTATATAAAAACAAAGGTGGGATAAAAATCAAATAAGTTAATACTATCTGCATTTGAAATGCTACATTTCATCTAAAGCAAATATTGCTCAGGTCATTAAATGAAAGCTAAGTCCGTACATTTTCTCTTCGATATAAAAACAAACTGAGGGTGAAAATAATAAAATATTTTGTTCTAATTTTCAACCGAGGTTGGTGTGATGTAGAAGGCAAAAACATTCTAATTCACAAGAGGCAGGCTTTTTATGAAATTGTTTTGCTTGTTGATGCATACAATAACCTTTTCTCTTGACAGTTTTCAGGTTAAGAAATTAAAAACAACCTCACCCCACCTTCTGCAAAAGAGCTTTTGACAAATTGTTTGGGAGGGAGAAAGTTGATTGCAGGTAGCTTCAGGCCTCTGTCCTAGCTAATGCTATAAATTAAACCACTCTTCCAAATTTCAGATAAAATTATCCAGAGTGGGGACCAATGGGTGAATTCTTGTGTCCTAAGAAATTTCTTTGAGTTGGCTTTTTTCCCCAAATCAAAACTACTGTTTTTAATCATGTTCCAGTCTGTAACACTAAATAAGAACTTGCTGAAATGGGCATAACTTTATGACATGCATCATGGACCTGATTTTAGCCCAAAGGATAAGTTACCTGCTCCTTGAGGGAATCATGGAGCCCCCTGCTTTTTCAATGTTTTGTAAGCCATCTGACATAACAAAAGCCATCTCTGAAGACCGCCTATAAAAATTCCAAAGAAGTAAAAACAGAACTGGACAAATGGTAGAGTCATTAAACATACAAGCCTTTAAGAATAAGAAGCGTGGCAGAAGAATAAAGGGAAAGAGGTACTCTAGCATATGGTTTGTACGCTAAAGCCAGGAGGAGGGAGGAAAAAAGTTTGCAGAACAAGAATAAAATTAAACTTATCCACCAACGTTAAGAACACCTGAATAAAGTTCAGAATATCTAAACACAGCTAAGGTTGTAAAATATTATTCTGTAATGTAATATTTAATCTTTAAACCACTGCAGTGAATTTCAACAATGCCATGGTGTAGTCTAGAAGCAAGTCTGGAGTATACTTGCTTAGGGAAGACTGATTTTATCTTCCATCCAATATTGCTGTTTTGGATAGCTAATTCTGACATTAAAAATTCCAAATGGAAGGATAATATCAGCATAGTAAGTCTCTGTATTTACTATGTCAGTGAAAGCAGAGCTATCATGCTCTCAGAGAATGCATCTCCTGTCAGGAATAAATATACTTGTTTCCATTCTTTGCCTGTGAGTGAATCAGGGCCATTTGGCAGACTCTTGTTAAAAGACCAGAGGTTGACCTAGATGAGATCATTTTTCTGACCTGGCAGACATATGAGAATTCCTTGGGTTATGTAGGTGTATGTCTCCAAATGCACATTCCAGCGTGGGTGGTCTGTCCATTTTTCATTGCTACAGTGGAATGCATACTTGGATATCTGTCCAAATAAGGCAACATGGTACTTATAGCTGCATCCTGAGTGTGCCAAGATGGGGAATGCTCTAAAGGCTATGCTATATGGGAAAGCATGACTATATAGTTCAACACATAAGGAGAATGCCAGTTTGAAGAACTCTTTTACATTTAAGAGATGCATTCGGCAACCACTTCCTCTTTTTCCCCCCCAGTCTTTTCATCACACCTTCCCCCAACACCACATACATTTATTGATTTCATCAATTTATATGTCCACCTATCTGACAGATGTGATGGTCAGTAGCTAACAAAAGGTAAAAAATATTAAATAATATTTAATAAAATTATTATTATTTTCTACCTGAGAGACCGCCTCCTGCCAGTTACCTCCCAGAGACCTATTAGATCGCACAGACTAGGCCTCCTCCGGATTCCATCTGCCGGTCAATGTCGGCTGGCGACCTCCTGGGGGAGGGCCTTCTCTGTAGCTGCTCTGGCCCTATAGAACAGTGTTTTTCAACCACTGTGCCGCGGCACACTAGTGTGCCGTGATATAGTGTAAGGTGTGCCGTGGGAAAATTACTTTATATATAGTCAATATAGGCACAGAGTTAAATTTTTTTAACATTTTCTAATGGTGGTGTGCCTCGTGATTTTTTTCATGAAAAAAGTGTGCCTTTGCACAAAAAGGTTGAAAAACACTGCTATAGAACGATCTCCCCGTTGAGATCCGGACCCTTACTATCCTTCCGGCCTTCCGCAAAGCGACCAAGACCTAGCTGTTCCGGCAGGCCTGGGGCTGTTGAATTATCCAGCCCCATCTTAAGTTATGATTGTTGCTGAATTTTTTAATTGTTGTTTTTTATTTTTTATATCCCCCCTTCCCTTTTTGTTTGTAAGCCGCCCTGAGTCTTCCGAGAGTGGGCAGCATACAAGCTAAATAAATATAAATAAATAAACAAATAAACAAATAAACAGATTTGCCATACAGTCAATCAGAGGTTAAGACAGGATTTCTTATTTTTATCCACCTATTGAGTCCTTCCCAAGTACATGGGTTAGGCAGATTTTGAGGTATCGTTGCAGGATATAAGCTGTTCCAACTAAAGCTGCCTTTTGCAATTGACTGAAGGTAGTTTTGTCAATGCCAGTGGTATTCCAGTTATTTTAGGATTACACCCGAGGTTCCTATATTATTATAAAATAAAAACCAATAGTAGTTAAGCCCAAACAGAACAACCAATAAAAAGCCTTTTAGCAGGCCATCTAACCTCCAGAACCTCAGGCCCTGGAGCTTATGAAAGACTAGCAGGATAGGAATCAATGCTGTCTTGAAGCACATTGCAGTAATCCAACTTGGGTGGTGACTATGGCATAAATAAACATAAGCAGTACCTCCCATTCCAGCAATGAGCATAATTAGTATGCAAAGTGAAATTATGCAGAAATAATCCTGGCCATGGCTGCCACTGATACTTCAATATTTATGAACTGTGTGTCTTGGGTTTAAATGAGGCTATTACTTAATACGTCTCCAGATATTTGGCAAGCATAATTTATTTGTGTAGCCCAAGGCAATGAAAGTCCCTGTTCTGTATTAATTAAGGGTGGGGAGAATTACATGCATTGATCTTTAATTAGTCAATGGAGCATAGTTTGCAGATTCTTGTTAGGTATTAATAGAAGTGCGTGTTGGGGGATATGGGCAAGGGAAGAGCAAAATGCACGTGTAATTGAGCTTGCTTCTGATAATTCATTTTATCATACAATTCCAGCATGATGCAGTTGCTCTATCTCATTTGTACTTGCTGATCTTTTTCACCTGCATGTAAGTAACACTTGCTTTGGCTTACTGCACAGTTGTTTTGAATTGCAACAACAACCACACAATTGGATGTGATGTATGATTGATATTTATGGCTTTGTTTTCAGAAAACTTTTGAGTCTTTATTAATGAGGCAGAGGAGCAAGGCTAACAGCAGAGACAAAATGAGGCCATATTTTGGATAGGTTACAGATGTTCTGAACTTGGCTTTAGCTTTTTTAAAAAAAATATAGGACATTCGCCAGCAGCTAGGTTCTACATACAGGCTACACAAGCTATACATTTCTGGTAGAACTTTCCCTTTTCATTACAAATATAGAGAGTTTATTCCCTGTTAAATATTTTAAGTTAGAGTGAACGAGCTGAAAAGAGTACTTCGAAAGATGAGTGCTGGAAATTAATAATAATGCAACGGCAAGATTTTGGAATTCAGTCGAACCCTGTTGGGAACAAGCTTTGATGCAATTCAGGAGACATAAGTCAAACAATACCTGGTGTTATCCTTACATTATATCATATTGAACTTCATAAAAGGACAGAAAACCCAGTGAAGTAAAACAGCTTGTTAAATTAGTTTCTTGCTCTCTCATTATCTCTCTACCCCCTTACTCCTGCCATATATATATATATACACACACACACACATATACATACACATACATACATACATACATACATACATACATACATATATATATATATATATAGTCACAATCCCTGGTATGCCCAAATATAGGAGGAAGTCTACTGTTTCCATTCTCTGTCTATCAGCTCGTCACAAGAGACCATCCAGACAGAAACCCAATATTTTTTACTGTTGCCTTTGTTACATTTTGTGTTGTATTTGTGCTGATAAATAAATAAAGGGAGACTAGTATAGATCTATTTCAAGCTATTTAGCTCTCATCAGCTAGCCATACCCTTACTGGGATTCGAACCTGGACTGTATTACATATTAGGCAGATGTGTTAACCACTAAGCCACAAGGTTCTCCTCCTTTATCAGCTGAGCCAGGGAAATAGGTATGTATTTAGTGTCACAACCCCTGGTATGCCCAAATATGGGAGGAAGTCTACTGCTTCCATATATATATATACACACACACTTGTTTTATCCATCAACTTCATTTGACTTTTAAAAAACATCTTATGCTGGTAAGATTTAGATAACAGCTTTTCCAAATTATCAGGAGTGGAAGAACAACCAGACTAGCCAATTGTTTTTCTTTAGCGCATATGAATCATTGCTCTTAATATGGTATTTCCTTTAGGGGGTGTACACAAAAAGAGGAAAATGCAAACTTAATAAAATTGATATGTTCAGAACATTCTGGTATAATTTTCTGGGTGTTGTATGAAACAAAATATTTCTCCACTGTCCTATATTTGCATGAGACGAGCCCATAGAATGCAGTGAAAATGTTAAGTGAATATTTTGCTCTATGGTTTTTCATCCTAGGATCATAAAAATTGTTGAGGTGTCTGTCCATGTCAAATTTCTCTCCCTCCCACTCCCCCCAGTAAACTTATTTTCAAAAGTCCAACAGGAAAAAAAATGGAAGCAATAGTTTTGCTATTGGAATTTCTCTCTGCAGAAGTAAGCAAAACATTTATGCCCAAAGACGCAATAGCATTGAATGTATTTTAACTCAGCCCATGAATAGAAAAGATTAATTCTGTCTTTGCAAAGGTCAAAGAAAGCAAGATAGTTTTTGTATTTTGCAACCAAAAACCCAGTAGCATAACAATTTATAAAAGGATTTTATTAAAAGTATTAAAGATTAAGGATTTTAAATGTACTTTAAAAAATTTTTTAGCAACATCTGCAAAACAAACTACAACACATTTAGACACACATAGCAAATAAGGAAAAGTTTGTATTATAAACCCATTAATTCTATGCTAAGTATTTAAAGATGTAAAATGTAATGTAGACCTGGGCAAACCGGAGGGTTTTTTTTTCTTTCTTATTTCTAAAACTGTTTATGCTTAGATGACTTTCCTTGCTATCCTTACTTCCTTTCAGTGATTTCTACCTACTGGTAGAAGAGGCTTTTTTCTTGGCTAATGCACTCTTCAGAATATTTTTGAAACTGTATAGAGTTTTGTCCTAGTATTTCTACTCAAAATGTATTGAACTTGGAATAAGTTGAGTATGTCCAGTTTTCCTTTTGAAGGGAAGAGGGATTGTGATGTTTTCTTCCTAATAGAATTATCAAAAATTGAGGTAGTATCATCATGTGGTATTGCAAAACAATAAACAACCTCCCCGATGGCTTGATGGTGTTTTGTGCTATTACTGTGATCAGTTTGAACACTGATAACTATGGATGATCTAATAAGTCTGCAGCTTTTTTTCTTTTGGAAAAATGACTTTACAAATGAGCATACACAAGTTCTTTTTATTCAGGCCAGTGAGACCCATTTCAGATGAGAGGAAGAACTTTCCCTAATATTTTGGTGTTCATTAACATGAGAAGTAAGTCTTTAAACATGCTGTAGATAAAACTGAAATGATTGTCTCAAAAAGATTCTTCATATGAGGTCATTCAGAAGATATATTTTTATCCAATTATATCCTAAAGTTCTGAATAAGCATAAAGAAAAAGATAGTCAAGCAATTTATTACTTTGAGGAAAAGTCCTACAGCTGCTAAGACAGTGGCTTGCACTTCTGAACATAGGGGAATTGCATGAGTAATCCTGAAATACTTCTCTGAGGATTCTAAAGATGTCGCCAGAATAGATGGGTATACTAAATTGTAATGCAAACAGATGTAGTTGAGAAGACCGAGCATAATCTTCATTATTGAATTTTGCCAAATTCTGGATAGACAAAATATACTATATGATTATACACTGATTTCTTTAATTGGGACTATTTCCTGCTTTTGATTTTTGTGGAATATAATTTAAATCTCAGTTGATAAATACGTTCTCCATTTCTGTAGAACAATGTATGAATATAACCCATACTACAGCCATGGTCTAAAATTTAAATCACATTAATGTGTGAATAAAATATAATTAATAACCTGCATTACACACATAACTACCCTGTTTCCCTGAAAATAAGACCTCCCCAGATAATAAGCCCAATTGGGTTTTTGAACGCATGCACTAAAATAACCCTTCCCCCGAAAATAAGCCCTCCCCAAAAATATTGCAACACAACAGTAGCCATGAGGTGTCCATGCTTGCCACCTCCTGCAACTCAAAAACAATAAGATCTTTCTGAAAATGAAGCCAAATGTTTATTTCAGGGGTCAAAAGAAAATAAGACCTGTCTTATTGTCAAGGAAACACGGTAGTCCTTGATTTAAAGCTATTCATTTAGTGACCATTTGAAGTTACAACAGCCCTGAAAATAATTACCATATTTTTCTGCCTATAAAATGCCCCCCCCCCCAAAAAAAGTGGGTGGAAATGTCTCTGCGTCTTATAGAGTGTTGCTGAAGCCCCGCCCACCCACCGGCCTCTAGCTCCCAGCAATTTGCCTCCTTGCAGCAAACAGCCTAGTCAGCTTCAGTACAACCTGATTTAGTATGAGCAGCTGATTGGTGGTTGGATCAGCCTCCCAGAATACCACCAATCAGCTGTTCCAGGCTGCAGGAATCACCGCTGCCACCCAGCACCACCTATCACTGCCTCTGCACACCCCATTTTCGCCCTCCGCTGTCCTGTTATCGGCCTCTGTGCATCCCGTTTTCAGCCCGTTCCATGCAGTGGGGATTGCCGCCTGGAACAGGCCAAAAATGGGATGTGCGGAGACTGAAAATGGGGCACGCGGAAGGGGCAATAGGCGGCGATGGTGATGGGCAGTAGCAATCCCAGCAGACTAGAACAGCTGATCGGCGGTATTCCGGAAGGCCAAGCCAACTGCCAATCAGCTGCTTGTGCTAAATCAGGCTATGCCGAAACTAACCAGACTGTTTGCTGCAAGGAGGCAAATTGCTGGGATGCAGAAGCAGAATATTTTTTCTCGTTTTTCATCCCCAAACCTAGGTGCACCTTATGGTCTGGAGTGTCTTGTAGTGCAAAAAATACAGTAACTTACAACTATTTTTCATGATCATTACAACATCACCATGGTCATGTGATCAAAAGTTGTATGCTTGGCAATTGGCATGTATTTATGGCTGTTGTAGTCTCCTGGGATTATGTGACCACCTTTTTCAATCTTCTGACAAGCAAAATTCACTTAACAACTATCTTGCTTAGCAATGGAAATTTTGGGCTCAATTGTGATCGTAATTCGATGAGTTCCTGTACCACACTTTTCAAAGAGTTGCATAATATTGACCAGTTCTCCACATTTTATTTTCTTGGGAAAGTTACCCAGCCTTTTGATAAAGGAAAACGTGCCTTGATCTATGATTTCTAAGGGAATTTAACATCTTTAACAAGGCAGTTTTCCACCCTACTGCTGCCTTGCAGCCCAAAGGCTGCTTCATGCTTATAAGCCTGACCCTTGGGTGATGTGGAAAAAAGCCAAGCCACGCATTAGTGCACATGCAGTAGATATTAACATACTTTGACAGAAGGAAAACTTTCATAACGAATTAGAGCTTGATTTGGAGAAGTCCCCAGGGTTGAAATCTGTTTGGGATATCTGAGAAGCTAGTGCTAAAATAATTGTAGCTTAATTTCATTCCGTGTTTTTAAATTGCACCAAGTCTCACTTGTCAAAATTTTAGAAAAGCTTCTGTTAAGATTGTTCTTCGACCCAATGCAAAAGGAAATGTATGTAGTAGATATTTGTTTTGGTTAGGTTTGTGGTTTATTAACATAATTACGAAGAAGCAGAGACTGAAGTTTCTTGTTTTATAAATCTGTTGTGGTTCACAGTTGCCTCCGCAGCTGGTAAATATTCTGCTCTCAATGCATTCTATACACGTTGGAGACCAGATTGTGTGGGAATTTGTAGGGTAAAGAGAAGGATGTAAAATGTGTGCGTGTGTGTGTGTAGGGGAAATACTAGTTAATTCCCCCCCCCCCCATTCTGGGGAAAAAAAACAGAGGATGAATTTTGTGTGTGAATTTCAAATGACTACTAAATATAGTTTAGTTTCCTTAGTTTCCTTTTGACAACATTGTCAAAAGAAGATAGTTGAACTGTGTGTATACATCTAAATATACAAGTTTGTGTGCATTCAAAATTAGTTAATAATATATACTAATTCAGGATACCATTCCACCTCTGACTATTATAGGACTAGATCTCACTGGTGCTTAAATACTTAGGAGATATAATAATTTATGGACCTATATAGATTTCCTTGTCACGAGAAAATGAGTGCAACCACCAAAACAGAGATGATTGGGTGGAGTTAATGAGATCCTGAGAAACAGAAACAACATACAGATATTGTGGAAGCAAGGATGGTTCACAATAACCGAAAGTCTAATGAATATAAACTAATGTCTGAAGGTTGAGTCATGACAACTGGATTTCCAGTTTGAGAAACTGAAAATCCATGGTTAGTTTGAGAATTTTCCATTGCTCATCTAAGTAGCTTCAGTCAGAACAAGTTAGTTAGGCAGTTTCCTCTCCAAAGTGCTTTGTAATATATCGACGAAAATTCCAGCCAGGTAAAAGTTGTCTGCAGGTTGAGTCATGGCAACTGGACTTATTGACTAACCTTTGGACAACTTTACCTGGATGTTCAAGAATATTCATCAGCATAGATTTAGCTATATTTCCCTTTCTTAAAATTATGTTTTAAATTCCTTAGCTTACTATTTCTTACTTCATTTCTGTATTTTGCTTGCCTCAAATGAGAATAGCATGAGTGGTATGTATCAACAATATAGGGTTAATTTGGATTATTTCTGAAGAGTAGATTGAAATGTTCGCTCAAATCCAAATATTCCGCTCTTAAGGGAGAGGTTGTACAGTGTTAGGAACAGATCTAATTAGCTGCGAAGGTTTGATAATATTATTGTAGATAGGAGGAATAATAGAGATTGAATTATTTTTATTTTAATATGAGTAAATAAAATCAAATTTTCATCAAATATAGTTGGACTGTATGTAGTATTTTTATTTGTACTGCAAATTTTTGCCAGCACCATCTTTCAGGATTATCTTTTTTTTTTTAATCAATCTGATCTAAAGCGCTAATAATCCCTGATGATCTTCTAGGTAGGACCCATGCTTATGATTTTCAAGATCAGTGAAAGTTGGCTAAATCCTACAGGCTTCTGCACTTCAAGATCAATAGTTGAGAATTGAAATTGGCTGCCGCTTTATTGTAATTGATAATAATTGCCTTCTTATGAATGATTTACAAATTTCTCATTCCCATGTGATTAACCATCATGGTTGTCATCATAGAAGGTACTTGGTTGATACCTAGGACACTGGTAGCAACCTGTATCAACCATTAGCACCAGGCAATGGTATTTGGGATGCACTTTTGAATGTTCAGTTGACTGAGTTTCATGTTTAATGAATAAAGTAAATAATAATAATAATAATAATAATAATAATAATAATAGACTATTAAAATTAAGGAAAAGTAGAAATATTTTTGTTTTGGTTCCTGTGTTTGAAACAGATTGCAATACTGATCTCATGTTAAAAATAAACAGTTTTGCAGGGATATCTATTGCTGAATCTGATGTTCCCATCAACCATGAATGTCATACAAAAAAACCCCCAGCACTCATAATTTACCACTAAGCTAGATATCTAACTTAAATGATAAATTAGATTAATCTCTTAATCAACTCCATGAAGAAAAAAAATTTCATACAGAATTTTATTTTTGCTTGTTTACTATAGCTGAATTATATATACATATATTTATATTTTACAGGTAATAAGCCTTGATGGAACCATGAGAAAAACACTCATAGAAGATAAACTTCCTCATATATTTGGATTTACTTTACTTGGTGAATATATCTACTGGACAGATTGGCAGAGACGAAGTATTGAAAGGGTTCACAAGAAGGGGGCAAGTAGGGACATTATCATTGATCAGTTGCCAGACTTGATGGGTCTTAAAGCAACAAGTGTCACCAGAGCAGAGGGTAAGTGAGGGCATTACCCAGTGGTTTGGACCGTGCTCCACTGCTCATGTTTGCAGTGAAGAGTTGCTTAATAGGAAGTGTAACCAGTGTTAAGATTAACTATAAAAATTGGGATCCTTCTTGCAGATTCACTCTCTGATAGGTAAAGGGGTCTGAGAACTTGCATGCCAGTTGTTCTTAGTCATCTCTTTCTTATTTGGTGAAGTAACTTTGAACCCATTGGTTGATGAGAATGAGAGTGACCGGTCTCCTCTTCATGTTCTCCTCTTGGACCTGGGTTGCACCTGCATGTTATTTCAACTGCCAAGAGTATTTCATGACAGTGATGGGGGAAAAGGCATAACCAATGGACTCACCGCCTTGTGTGTGAGATTTGGATATTGTGTTGAAGGGGCTCAATTATTGGCATGATCCTCTTTCATCTTTGCAGTGTATCCATTCTCTAAGGGACTGGGGAACTCCAAAATGGTTGGAGAAATGCTGTAATGGAAATACAGCCACCTGGTTTGTTAAGGTCTTTGAATAGTGCTGATGTATTTCTATTTTGTTTCTTTTTCATGCTACCTAGGTCATTTTATGAGGTAAACATGAATAATTTATCATGTATTCTTACAAATGAGAAATAAGTATGATTACAGGGATGCATCAGTTGGGCTACAAAATATCCTCAAGGCAATACCTTCTGTTATAAAAGGCACACATTATTAGCTACCAATCCCATTATGCTTGTTTTGACCTATGTTTATGTCCAGAGAAGCTTTTAGTTTAAGTATGGAGGTATATAAAGAGAGCAGCCATTAATATTCTTCATGTCTGCAGATAGAAGGATCATACTGAAAATAACTACCTTTTACACACATATTTACACTGTGTGTGTGTGTGTGTGTGTGTGTGTGTGTGAGAGAGAGAGAGAGAGAGAGAGAGAGAGAGAGAGAGAATAAATGAATATATAAACATGAAAGCTTGGTTACTGATTTATATGTATGTGCATCCATTAAATTTCCCTAATTGGGGCTTTAGATATATCTCTATCTTTTAATTCATCTCACTGTGTTAGTGTAACATTCACTCGTGCTTTTTAACATTTCCTCATAGCAATGTTTAACCATACTGACACAGGGAACATTTTCTAGAAATATTTATTGGCTGCTATTCCCAGACAACAAGCATCTGGGATGAGCTGAAGTCAAAATAGTGTAAAAGTTGGGAATTTATTACTCGTACATAGAGAACACTTGGAGGTCTCCACAGTTTTAACACTTAAGTGCCCAAAGAAATTCATGATATTCCAAAAGTTTATTGTGAAAAGAAGGAATGTTTTGCTCTTTTATTGATGTTAAATGAAATTTGCCTTTAAAATAAATTGTGTTTAATTGAAATTTTGTGATTCTTTTCAATAACCTTTTCTTTGAAACTGCAACAAAAGCAGCCATTATCATAATGCCAAATTATTAGCTCTTATTATTAAGAGAAATTTTCACTCAATCCATGAAATCTTGTTGAGTTTTACACATTTTCACTCTCCAAAATATATGTTACCCATGCAGCTAGCATCTGTTCATCATCCAGATGCTGAATCGTTATGACAACTGCTTGCCATATCTTACTGAGTCATGTTTGCTGCCTGTTGGAAAACTCTATAGATTTAATTTCAGAAATTGGTTTACTATCTTTGTCATATTTGGAATTATCATGTTCATAAAGTGGACCAATAATTATTAATTATACTTTTGATGGAAAAGGTATGTTGGGCTGTTGGGAAAGTTATAGGAGGTTATCTAGTAAGACTCCAATGAATAGGTTGAACTAGAAACGGAAATATACTTACTGGTACCGTCTAACAGAAAACTGAAATTGGTTGCATGTGATATGTAGTATATCCGCACTGCTTCTTAGTGCTGTTGGTTGGGTTTGGAAATTGTGTTGACTCTTAATTGATAGTTATGGGCATATTTTTCCATATTGTAAAATACATATTAATTCAACAAACTGTAAGATAAATTAATGTTGTCAATATTGGAGATAAGGGACTGAGACTGCAATGCATTGATATTATAAGGGATATTGGCTGAACTTTAATTTCCTTAAAGTGAATTTTCAGCCCAGGACTTTCAAATCTTCTTCAAGATTTGAGATAAATAATAAATAGAGGAACGCTTTTAACCCAGTTTCCTTCAGTTAGATGATTCTAGAAGACATGGGGCAGAGTTTATCTTGAGCCGTTTTGAATGTAGAAGGGCCTATGCTTTAAGACCTAAATCCTGTCCTAGCCAAGCTTTTCTTTTCCTTCAGAGAACTGTTTTTCTTTTTAGGGACAAATCCGTGTGCTGAGAATAATGGCGGCTGCAGCCACCTGTGCTTCTTCACACCCCAGGAGTGCAGATGTGCCTGTCCAATTGGACTGGAGTTACTTAGTGATATGAGGACCTGCATCATCCCAGAAGCTTTCCTTGTCTTCACCAGCAGGGCAGCTGTTCATAGGATTTCTCTTGGAGCCAGCAACAATGATGTTGCCATTCCTCTTACGGGTGTGAAAGAAGCTTCTGCTCTAGATTTTGATGTATCTGACAACAGAATCTACTGGACAGATATTAGCTTAAAGGTATTCATGGTATCTTAACTGAAACGTTTGCTTTGTTAACCAGCTGTTCTAATGGACTCCTTCCAAACAACATTTTGGTTCTAAATATTTTGTTGTTTAAATCTTATAAAATAAAACACAGCCTTGAGGGAGCCCTGTCTTGTATAATACTTTGCACTCATCCATTAATTGCTTAAATTGTTTTATATTCTGAAATTCCTGTCATTTTTTAAAATGGTTTTGCAGACAATAAGCCGAGCCTTTATGAATGGAAGTGGACTGGAACATGTGATTGAGTTTGGGTTAGATTACCCTGAAGGCATGGCTGTAGATTGGATGGGAAAGAATCTCTATTGGGCAGATACTGGAACCAATAGGATCGAAGTGGCCCGGTTGGATGGGCTATTCCGGCAAGTTCTTGTGTGGAAAGATTTGGATAATCCAAGGTCATTGGCTCTTGATCCAGCAAAAGGGTAAGGGGGCAAAAAAACCTCAAACCCAAATTCAATGTTTATTATTGTTTATTAGTTTAATTGCAAATGTGTTCCCCAAATTATGCAATTAAAATACAGTCTCAAAGTTTATGGAATTGCACCTTTTCTGCCCTGCTCTGATTTCCATTTCTACTGCAGTGGGGCAAAGGGCTGGGGTTCCTCCTTGTCCGTGACTTTGAACTTTGTGCCCAATTTTCGTGCACACCAATTTTGGTGCAGAAGGAAAGACTTATCTATCACCGTGATATGTGTATTAAGCAGGGCAAACATTTTAATTTGATTTTCTCTCAGCCAAGACACCCAAGGTTGTAAATGCAAGGATTGATTGCAAAGCTGTTTTTTTTTTACACTGTCATAACTTCAGACAGCCACTAAATGAGATAATGAGAACCAGCTGTATAGGAAGGGATAAGTAACAACTCCTGTGGGAAAACTGCCCTTAATGGAGAACGTTAATTGTGAGTTATGTAGCCAATGGGGGGGGGGGGGAGGCATGCCTCTGCTTCTCTTGCATGGTTCTAGAGTAGGGGCAAACAAGTGCACGCTGCACTATGCAGGTATTCCCAAAAACAGTTTTTATATTTGTCCCTTTTTGCAAGTTGAACTTTGGGTTATTTTAAGTGTTGCAGTGGATACAATAAATCTTATCTTAGAGACACCATTTTCTCACCTTAAAAGTCCTTGTATCCAAATGGGTGACTATCCCCAAATCATCCAAGACTCATACCACTCAGAATGCACCCATGGTCCCTGGGAGACCCATGCCTTCCCCAAATAAAGTGCAAATATCCAACATAAACTGATTTGAAACTTAGTAGATTTTTTTTTCATTTCTGAGAACTCATAAAGCAACCTACAAGCCAAGCAATTGCTCTGCTATAAATTAAATATTGAATCATTCCAATGTGTGTTTCATTACAGGTATATGTACTGGACTGAGTGGGGAGGAAAACCCAAAATTGTTCGAGCATACATGGATGGAACAAATAGCATCATGCTGGTGGATAAGGTGGGACGTGCCAACGATCTTACCATTGATTACAAGGATCAAAGAGTTTATTGGACTGATCTGGACACGAGCATGATTGAGTCATCCAATATGCTAGGTAATTTGCCAATATGTAGAATATAGTAGAAGTAGTATACAAATAAGGAAAGAAAGATATGGGTGGTATGTCATGCTGCAGAAAGATCCTGAATTTATTTATTTTGATCTTTAAGACAAAGGAACTTAAATGTATCAACTGATCGCATGAGACCAAAGTATAGCAGCCTTTTTGTTTTAAGTAGCCTCCAAAACATGGTCTTATCCAAAGTTCTGAATAGGATTTCTCATTCCTTGTAATTTGTTCCAAAACTTTGGAAGGGTAATTAACTAGAAAGAACAACAAACCAGAGTGTATTACCAACAGTAGTTGGAAAGTTTTAGAGACCCAGGGTCCAAATTATGATTATGAACAATAAAATGGACAAAAACATCTATGTGGCATGTTTCCCATCTCTTGCTTCAGAAGAGCTGATTGCATGAGGAGTTCCAACTATTGCATTGCTAAGCCACCTGAGGTCTCTTTTAGTGTGAATTAATAACCTGAATCCCCCTATAATTACCAAATTGTGTAGGGGGGGAGAAAGGGGCTGTAATTAACAAACACCAAAATAAACAAACATGTACAGGTATATTAGTTGGGTCACACGTGGGTGCAGATAAGCATCTTTATGGTGCTAAGGAGTATCTTAAAACAGTTATATCTTTTCTTAGGTTTGTGCAGTTACTTTTCTGCAGCTGACACGAGGTACTGGGAAATGAATTGCTTAGTTGAAGATGCTCCTAAAAGATGCCCAGAGCATGCTCCTCTTTTGTCCTTCAAACAAATTTCTGCACAGGCCTAATCTGTGTGCATGTATACATACCGTGTACATACCTATTACATTATCATTTTAGATATTATGCTCTTGCAGTCAGCAGGGAATAGATATAGCCTGATTGTAGTTATATCTCATAAGCTTGTCTAGCATTCCTTTTTTTCTTTTTCTTTTTTACTAAAAAATATCACGAGAAAGTCTTTCACCAAGAGATCATGTTTTCTAGAAGTGTAGATATGATTTAGTTCAAACATTGATGACAATGGTGGCAGCCATCACACATATCATGCTAATGATCTGTTTGGAAATTTGCTATGCAAGCATGGGAAAATACACACTTGGTTTAAGGAATTGCATGCCCCAAAGCACTGATTAGAATCAAACCTGAAGCAGTGCACAGCTTTATTTTTTAAGCTTTAATGTACCATCATATATTTTCCTCGCTAAAGCTTTGCAGCAGAAAATAGTCAGTACTTGATTGAGAGTTTGCTCCAATGACATAATAAGAGAAATAAAGGTAAGTGAAATAAAGGTACTTCCCAAACTGTATCATTTTGTTTCTGGTTTTTTATAGAATTAAAGCTTTTATCAGTGGTAGCTTTGTTTCTTAGTTGCCATACATATTAAATTTTGACCCATATTGTAATTGTTTTTATGATTGTCAATCATCCATTAGTCTGAGATGAATACTTATAGAAAATGAATGAATGATCAAGAGAACGTATATATTCCACTGTTTTTTTAATTGGTCTGAGACTATACATAACATTAACAAAAGTATTGTGTTTGACCATGGGATGTTATAAGTGTCCAGGGAAATGTTTTCAATGTACTCTGACAGGCAGTGCTGCTTTATATGCTTCTTTCAAAAAATGGGAAAGGAATAGCAAATGGCAGAGATAGATGACCTATATTAGTTGATAATTAAACATTACTAGTAAAAATTGGAGTTACTTTATCCAACCATCTTCTTTTGGCCACCATGGTTTGAAGCTCTGTGTTGATTAACAACATATGGCTTGTTTCTTTCAGGACAAGAGAGGGAAATAATAGCAGATGATCTACCTCACCCCTTTGGGCTAACTCAGTACAGTGACTTCATCTACTGGACAGATTGGAACCTCCACAGTATAGAAAGAGCTGACAAAACAAATGGGAGAAATCGAACAATTATTCAGAATCGTCTGGACTTTGTGATGGATATATTAGTTTTCCACTCATCACGACAGGATGGTTTCAATGAGTGTGCCCAAAATAATGGGCACTGTGGGCAGTTGTGCCTGGCCATACCCAATGGCTATAGATGTGGCTGTGCATCGCACTACACCTTGGATCCCAAGACCCGGAACTGCAGTTGTATGTATATTTTGCAGCTCTCTAAATATTTTCAGTTCTCTACCAATCCCAACTTGGTATTCTCTAAATAGGTTGGATTACAGCTCTCATCAAGGATGTGCTGTTGAGATCATGAAAGTTATAGTCCAACACTTCCAGGAAGGCAACGTTTTTGAATCTGTAGCCTATCTGTGTGGGAAGGACAGACAGCTGGAACGGTCTGTAGGAGTGATTCATAACTCTTCTTGCCAGAAGCCGAGTAGCAGCTAAAGAACATAGTATTCTTGGGAGTGTGCACTCGCTCTTCTTCTGTTAGTTCCAGGCCTTCCTCCATCAAAATAGAGTTCTGGTTCCAGTAAACCCAGAGTAGAATGGGAGGAATGTCAAGGATTCTGCAACAGAACTTAAAAGAGGAGAGGTTTCACAAAGGAACCGCATAGTTCCTGTTCCAGGGCATCTTGCCAGCCCATTTGTTTCTGATACCTGAAACCTGGTTGAGTGGGTTTTTTAATCCTGCAACCCTCCAGATGAAAAGAATGGGCTAATTCTTTTCTCCTGGCATTGAAGCAGCTTCTGGCAATTTTGTCATGTTGCTCAGTCCAGGGTTGCGCCTAGTGGGTGGCAATGAAAAGAAGTAGAAATGAGTAGCGTTAAAAATGAAACTTGAAGAATACTTTTTACTAAATCCACATGTCCTTCTAGCACACAGATACTTATGGCTGTATATATAGATGTCTGCATCCCTCCCGATAAATGCTTTAATTTTCATTTATACAAAAATCATTATCTTGTGTTCCACCAGAAGAGAAATTCAGGTATCTGTTAACAAGCAACACAAAAATAAAACTAACAACAAACCTATTGGTAAAGCAACTGGATAAAACTCAGCACAATTCTTGATTCAAAACAGTATTGGAAAATAAGCATAAAGAGTGATTGCCAACAGTTGTCCATTTCAGAGTTTTCCAGCCTTTGTGATTTACAGCAACACCAGCTTTGCTTCAGGGAAGAGAAGGGAGAAAGTTTGGTTAAAAACATTAAATAAAAGGAATTCTAAATTCATTTTTAATGGATCTAAATTGAAACAATGAAATTATTTTAAAGGTGTAGTTGATGAAAGTAATAATGGTAGGGTTTACTATTTCTTGGGGTAATGCTTGTCAGTAAGACGAGTACTATTTAATGTTATTATTCGACACTAAAAAGAAGCTGGACATTTTTGCAGAAAATGTCAGCAGCATTTACTTCTTATACCTGTGATGATGAACCTATGGCACATGTGCCAGAGGTGGCACACAGAGACTTCTCTGTGGACACACGTGCCATCCCCAACTGCTCTTCTGGTTTCCGGCGTGCACATGCCCACTGTCCAGCTGGTCTTTGTGGGTGCCAGAGTGCCAAAAAATGGCTGCAAAAACTGGCTATGTGTGTGCTGTCCAGCTGGTCTTCGGGTTTCCAGTGCTCTGGCGCACCCACATGCACACACATGCACACGCGTCCCGATTTGGACACTTGGTGCTGAAAGGGTTCATCACCACTGTCCTATACAGTTGGCTTGGATGGCAAGTTGACAGTTGCTGAGCCCTTTCTTATAACAAAACCCAGTGCTGGCCATTACTCCTTGGGTTGACTGCTGCTTCTTGCTGTCATTCTTTATGCCTATGTCCCTTCTATGCAACTAAGCACTGAGAGAGATGAGAGCCTACCTTATAATTTGGCAACAGCTGGATTCCCCCACATGCATATGGCAGCAGCAACGAACAACATAGGATATAGAATAACAAAGTTAGAAGGTACCTTGGAGGTCTTCTAGTCCAACCCTCTGTGTGAGCAGGAGACTGTATATCATTCTAGATGGTTGTCCAATTTCTTCTTGAAAACCTCCAATGATTGAGCATGCACCATTTCTGGAGGCAAGACGTTCTACTGATAAATTGTTCTCATTGTTAGAACTTTTCTCCTTAGTTCTAGGTTTGATCTCTCTTTAATGATTCAGATTCAACAAATGAGATTGGTAGAAGTTGTGGGAATCCTACCCAAGAGGGCCTTTAAAAAACCTGGATCCGGCATTGCATAAATCAAAAGAGGATCCCTGGGAAAGTGAGGCAGAGCAGACTTTCAAATAAATCTTGCGTGAGTTGGGCTCCTAGACTGGACTGAAGATCATAGGTGTCATTTTATCCCAAGTCTGGTAATGTGAAATATATCAGACTTTTTGGCAAATCATTCTGTTTTCTTTGAAGATGGGATTAAAATATGTTGTTCTGTGACCAATAACAGTAATAGCAAAAATATGGACATAGAAGGAGTATATTTTGATATTTTTGCATATGTGTATTTACTTTCCAAAAGAATTTTACCAATATTGTTATTTGGATTGTGTTCACTTTTTCTCTTTCTCTACCTTTAGCACCCAGCAGCTTCTTGCTGTTCAGTCAGAGGTCTGCAATAAGTAGGATGATACCAGATGATCAGCAGAGTCCAGATATCATTCTTCCCATCCATGGCCTAAGAAATGTTAAAGCCATTGATTATGATCCACTTGATGCATTCATCTACTGGGTAGATGGACGCCAAAACATTATTAAAAGGGCACAAGATGATGGCAGCCAGGCAAGTATTTTTATCTTGTAAATGTGCCTAAACTGATAGCATACAGCAGGGGTGTGAAACTCAAGGCCCCGGGAGCCGGAGCGGCCCACAGGGTATTTAGATCTGGCCCCTGGGACTGCCCTAGAAACAGCAAAGGACCGACCCTACAGTGCTTCTGCCAGTGAAAACGGTCTCCTGAGCTCTGTTTTCGGCTGCCACCACCTCCTGCAACCCTCTGCCAGTGAAAACAGAGCTCGGGAGCCTGTTTTCTGCAACCTGGACTTGTGTCCTACCAAAACAAGACTTCTTTTACAGGATTTAAATTGGAAAGAAGCCTTATACATCTACCACCTTGCTATCTTAGGAGCTGAGAAGTAAACGCTTACATGTTTTCCTTTCCTACCCTAAAAGTTTTCTTGCTGTGATAGAAGGCTGCAAATTCCAAACTAGGACATTTCTGAAAGGGTAGAAAGAGGGGAAAAGGGCCATCTTCAATCAAAGCACCTTCTATTTATACTGTCATATTTTAGCTGTTGCTGATGGAGCCCCTTTATTATTTCTTTCTTGGCAAGCTGCAGTAAAGTTCTTTTTCTATGGAAAATACTTGAATGTTCAATGTGCGTTTTCTTTCTCGTACATCCAAGAATGTATTTTTACTAGTTTGTGTTCTGTAAAAGTGAGAATTGGGAGTGGAGGGTGGGTGGGTGGGATAGGAAAGGATCATCTGGGCTAATTTGATAATTTTTATGTAATATTTTCTACCAGATAATGAAATCTTGTTTGTACCAAGGAGGGGCTGTCTAGTGTCAGGCCTGCTCTTTGAAGAATATTTGCTAGGCGTTAATTGCCAAATTGTTTCCCATTAGTGTTCTTCTTAGGTGCAAATTACATTGGTGACTACTAGCTACAATGCAGTCTGTTGTTCTGTAGAAGCAAAAGAGTTTCACTGTTTGAAGAATACCTCCTTTCGACATTTTTAGTATCCAGATTTGCAGTGATATTGATGATTGGGATATTTCATATTCAGTCTCTCTTAATTAGTGGTTTTGAATATTAATATTCATAATCAGATATTTCTCAGTTGTTGTTTTTCCCTGAAATCTTGTAGAAAAAAGCAAGCTTGCCGCTTGGTGACTCCATAAACGTGTAGATTTTTTTACAGCAATACATAAATAACTTACAATTGCTGTCTTTACAGCCCTGGAATGTCTCTGGCCCAAGCACCATTTTTTACAATAATTTTTATTAAAATTTACAGATACAAAGATAAAAAAATTAATACAACCTAAGGAAAATATAAAAAGAAAAAGGTACCAGAAAAAAAGGAAAAAAGAAAGAGAAAAAATAGTAGAAAAGAAATATGTAGAATAATTACTTTCTCCTTCATAAAGACAAGTACAAACAATTTTAACAACTTTTCAGGAACAACAACACTTATATTGTAACATTGATCAAATGTTTGATCAAAAGCCAACTTTATATTCTTTTCCTTTGCTTTTAAGAATCTTGACCTTTAATCCTTCTAAATAGTGTCCCAAAAGTTTTTTTTTACCCCTTTCTCCTCAGAAATATTTTTAATAAGTTTAACATGTTATTTTTTAAGATAAGACAGTTATCCAAATTACTCTTCTGATTTGTTATCTGTTATCTCTTTTCATTTATTTAATTATTAAGATATCAGCTGGTTTCATATGTAAACATATTTGTGTTATACATTTTCCATATCACTCTTGTGACGTCATTTTTAATTCTACATTTCAAATACACATTCAAAATAGCCATCAGTTCTTTTCTATCACCTTTTTAAAATCCACTTTAAAAATAGTTTTAAAGTTAAAAGTAGATAGTTTTAAAAGCAAATTATGAATGTATTAGCTCTTGCCTTAAATGTTTCAGTTCTTTCTTTTAACAATTTGTTTCATTCCCTCAGTAGGCAGGAATTTTTTTTAATCCATATGCACATAAAAACAGCTACTGATAGTACGGTTTTAAAAAGTGGAGGATTTGTTGATCAGGAGGAATAGTTCCTCTCAAAATCTAGTAAAATACTGAGTGAAGAAAAAATAAGATATGGGGGTTTTTTGTCTATGTTTTTGTGAATTATTACCTTTATTGAATTGGTCAACTGAACTTACAATCCAGTAACCACTTACTTAGGGTGAAAAGTAATTGAACTCAGTGGGATTGTTACATGGAATTATTACTATTTGGTTTTATTTATTACTAATTATTATTTGGTTTTAAACAATTTTTCTGTATATACTGTGACATCAAATAATCTTACCTATTTTGTTCTTGTTTTTCTTTTCCTTGTAGCCTTTCACAGTCATGAATATTCGCAACCAAAGCCAAAATCCAGAAAAGCAGCCACATGACCTGAGCATTGATATTTTCAGCCATACTTTGTACTGGACTTGTGAAGCTACAAATACAATCAATGTCCACAGACTTAATGGGGAGCAGATTGGAGTTGTTTTACGGGGAGATCATGACAAGCCCAGGGCCATAGTTGTAAATGCAGAACGAGGGTGAGAATTTTCTCAAGTTCCAAGAAGTTATATTGCATTGAATGTTGCAAAGTGTTCCATGGAGGCTGCCCATGCTACATTATAGGATATAGACATTTATTTTGCTTGTTATCTTAGGATACTTTAAGCCAATTTCTAGACCACCAAGGCTGTTCTAACCTCCTTTAACTTAATAAACCAAAAGCTACCTAAGAGTTTTCTGGGATTAATTAAACTCTTGTCTCTGGAAATAATGCATTTATTTTTATTGTTGAAACTTTTGAATATATAATAGGAAAAAAATATTGATAACATATCCATCCACAGAAAGGATTTTTATAATCTTGAGTTCCTAGAGAAATCATAAATCTAAATAAATATAGATAAATGAGGACAGCAATTTCATCTCTCCCCACACATCTGCCTCAGAGGGTGGTCCAGAGCAGTTGTGAGGATATTGGGGCTATGATGGGAAGGGGAAGGATGAGATGTCATGCCTACAGGCTTCTAGTCTCAATCCTTTTGACTTTATTTGACCAACTGTACCATGTCCGCCAGGGGAGTTTGGGTTGGGAGCATGTGGGTGGTATATTTCAGATATCCCTTTTCCAGCTGTAAATTTATTTACAAGCAAGAAAGATTCCATACTGGAATCTCCCTTCAGTACAAAACAAGATCGTAGTTAATCTGCCCTAGAAGTTGATAAAGGAAGTTCAACCTCAGAAAATAACTTCAGAAAATGGCAGAGAATATAATTATACATGATGATTGTCTCCCTGATATTAAGAATTCAGTTGTTCTTATATGTTGTCAGGTACATGTATTTCACTAATATGCAAGAGCGAGCCCCAAAGATTGAACGTGCAGCCTTAGATGGAACAGAACGAGAAGTGCTCTTCACCACTGGTTTACTTCGACCTGTTGCACTAGTGATTGACAATAAGCTTGGGAAGCTCTTTTGGGTGGATGCTGATCTCAAACGAATTGAAAGTTGTGACTTATCAGGTGTGTTTTGTTCTCTTTTTTGTATAAAATGTCCTGAGTGTCTCTTGTTACCCATTCAAAACATTGAACCTTTTGGTGAACTGCACAAGCTAGTAACTAGTTCAGTATTCTTGGATAATTCTGTAACTGAATGCTGAATGGATTTTTCTCTAAAGTAGGGTTTCTGGGGGGTATACTTATTCTCCTCTTTTATTTTCTTTGTAACTTTCCACCTTTTACTCTTATCCTTGGTTATAATTAGTTCATTACATTTTTAATTATTTGCTCCAAGTATCATTACAGAATATGAATGTTTTAGATAGTGATAATTATAACCTGTTCTGGTGTGTCTCTGTGTGTGTGTGTGTGTGTGTCTGTCTGTCTGTCTGTCTGTCTGTCTGTCGCATTTGTGCTGCTAAATAATGCAGTGTGCTCCCTCCCATATTTGGGCATACCAGGGGTTGTGACACAACACAATGTTTGTTTGTGTGTCTGTGTGTATGTCTGTGTGTGTGTATGTGCATAGGCATAGGCATAGGCATATGAAATTGTTGTATTACTTTTTTGGACACTTGCTTTGGAAATAGCCTCTGATTGTAATGTTTTAATTGTTTTATTATGTATATTACCCAGAGTCCTGATGGAGCCAAACAGTCTATAAATTAGATAATAATTTATATATTACATTAATAGGGCCAGAAGGACTTTAGAGGCCAGGAATATGAATCTATGCTCAGGATAGGAAAGTTTAATTTATTACTGTAATAGAAATTTGGAGTATAGTTGTACTAGAAAAAGATTTAACATATTTGTATTTTATGTCAATATAGATTTTAATAATTCTGCTAAAAGCATATTTTAAAAACAGAAAAAAGCAAGGATAAAAAGACAACAAAATAAAACAAAACCCATAAAACTGTAAGGCCCTTTTGGTATAGTGAAAAGAAGAAAGCTAACTAGGATAAAAGAGAATTTTAGCATTATTAAGTAGGCAAGATGCATCACATATTATGATTCTTCAGAGTGCTACATTTTGTTTGTTCATAAATTAATATTAAAATTCTAGTCTGCAAATAGATTGTCCATTACTGTTTTTGTGTGAAATACAAACTTGGTTATACTTTTAAAGTAGTAGATTATGTCCTATTTTTCTAGGGCATTTTCAATAACTGTCAGTAGTGTAGTTAATATTTATATCACATCTTCCCTTTAAGAATTCAGGATATTGTACAAAGCAGTTTCTCTTTCATTCCCCCCGCCCCCCCCCAGCTAATTTATAATTTGAAGCAGGTTGAGAAAGAGTTTCTGGCTGAAAGTCACCCAGTGAAAGTAGTGATTGATCCTGGCTCTTTTGCTTTCTTTAATCAGTGGTGGGATTCAAATAACTTAACAACCAGTTCACCCAGGATCAGGTTGGCCATCATGGGGTGCGTGACCCATCCCCATCCTCCAGCTGTGCCACACATGGGGGACGAGCCTCCCGCGACAGCCAACCTGATCCTGGGCGAACCAGTTGTTAAATTTCCAACCTTCGCCAAAAGGCTGTTTCCGAGGTCTTGCCTGCATGTTGGTCTTGCTGCTTTTTAGCCTTCTGGACACTTCTTCTTTAAGAGGCGAGGTTTCTGAGGAATGAGGAAGGGGGGGTTACCATAGAGACAAGAATTTGATGCGAACCGGGAAGAAGGCGGGGCTTAGCAGTGAGAAGATGGAGTTTCAGGCTATTCCTGAAATTCCTCTATTCCGAAGGATTTTTGGACGGGTTCTTTGAACTCTAGCTGTCCCGGAGACGACAGTGAAGGTGAGGAGAGACCCTGGATCTCAGAGACACCCGCAAGTCTCGGGGGGGGGGTATTAACTCCTCGTGCCAATTCCTTTCTGGATTAGCTGCGTGCTAACTGAAACTGCAGGTTGCCCCTAAGAATGGCAGAAGTGATGTCATCTGGTAAGCTGATTTTATTATTCAAGAGAGACTGTCTGCATTAAAAGCTTAAGCTAATTGAAACCAAAGAACAGAAATTCAGCGGCGAATTGGTTTTTTTTTAATGGATTTATGGTTGGTGGCTACTTTACTTCTTAAACGTTTCAAGAAACTCTTTGACATCTTCCCCCCTCTGACTCTCCCTAAGTGGATCGTAAAGTTTATTTTCTACTAATTACCCCTTCACGATCTGACATTTTTATTACTTGGCCTTGTTTACGATCAGATAAGATTGCACAGCTTGTAAAGAGACTAAGAAAAGTGCTTCGAAGTTTGTGAAAAAAAAGAGCTTGTAATTTTTAACTGCGACACATCATGGCGTTTCAAAATACCTCTAAGATTTCACTTCAGATTCTTTTTTCCACATGTCGAGACCTTTTTGACTCCTATCAAAGACTGGAAAGAAAATTGGATCATCTGATTTTAAAATATGAAGTAAAAACTGAGATCGTTGAATGTTTAAATGTTCCTGAAATACAAATGGAAAATGCGAGAAATGGTGTCTGGTCTATCTCAGAGGAAGAAAGGAGGGGGGGAGCTACAAAGAAGACTCATTTAAAGAGACAGAGTGCAGGAGGAATGGAAAATCCACCCTTGAGAATTAAAGTCAATTTGAAAATTTTTACAAGCCCGGGACAACATTATTATTTCATCACCGACATTCAGAGTCAAAAGGTGCAAAGATATCTTTGTCTGGATTTGCTTATAAAAACATTTGGTAAATTTATCCAACGAATGGCTATTGGACTGAGAAAATCTCGCTGTTGGGACACAGGCTGACAGATGGGAGAATACAACTTAAAATTAGCTAAATCTGATTACTCTAATTTGTAATAGATATAGCTGAATAATAATTAACATTGATGGTAATGTATATAATATGGAATTGGCTAATAGACTGAAGAATACAATTGAAATCTAGCTAAACCTAATTGCTCTCTTTGTAACAGATAGAGATGAATAATAACTGATATTGATAATGTATATAATGTGGAGTTGATATGATATATAACAATTGGATATGAGAAAATATTTTTGAATTATACATAAAGAGTATTAACTACAACAATTATTACTATTATAAAAACTAAATAAAATACATACAATCAAATGTTAATCAATACTGGGAAAATGTTATGATATATGATATAATTAAATATTATGGATGTTCAGCTAAAATAAGATATGAGGATTTGATGCTAATAGAGGATTTTACAAGCAAGTAAATGAAAGGTCAGCATGTGCTATGGATTAACTCTTTTGCATAGTTAAGGATGAAGGATGTTTAAATAACTATAGGTAATTAAAACTGAAGGTATAATGATGTTAATATGGTAAACATTTGAGTCAAGATATTTGAATTAATATGAGTTAATGGAAGAGAAGCACCAAAGCATGTGGTAACCAGCTGATATACTTCTTTTTTTTTATAATAGATACCTGTGTTTTGTTTTCCTTTCCTGCCTTGTCCTTTGTAGTTTTTGTCTTTTTTTTTTTTTTTTGCCTTTTCTTTTTTCTTTTTTTTCCCCCCCCACTGGTGTGGGCAGGTATTGTTCAAGATTATTATTTGTATTAACATTTTTAAATAATAAGTACAGTTAAATGAAAATGGATATATAATAATGCTTGAGGTAATATGAGTTATGTTTGTTGATTGTGGAGGATCTATAATCGATTGATACATTTTCTACAGATGTAAAGAAAGATGCTGTACTTGTTTTAATTAAAATTAAAAAATATTTAATTAAAAAAAAAAGAATTTGATGCGAACCGGCCGAATCCCACCAGTGCTTCTACTGCAGTTTAATAGAAGTGTATCATATAAGGGGACAAATGTCCCCTCCTCTCATTCTCAGATTAGAAAATTTCATCAGTTCTCCAAATCATGTGAAGCAGCAGCCAGTGAGTTGGAGAACAAATGCCCATTTGCTGAAGAATGGCTCCTACGGCAGCAATCTTCTGTCATGAAACACAAACCTTTTTTTTCTGATATAAGAAACAAGAAATCACAATGTTGATGTTGTTTTACCTTAAGTTAGTTGTAAACTTCCTCTGTCTCACCAAGGAAAACTAACCATTATGAAGGAGGCCTGTTTACAGTTCAGTTCTGAACAGATGGATAAAACTGTCAGATTAATTTTAGCTGCTACTAATATAAACTCCATTAGGAGTGGGTGGGAGTTTTAACGTAAGAGAAAAATAGGACTTGATACCAAACATTATTATTCCTTTACAAAATCTTTGTAATGATATGTTGGCAGCCCCTTTTCTCTGCGACCCCCCTTTTCTTAGTGATTGGTAAAAGATTAGGCAGAGGCAGCTATCAAAGAAACTGTAGATTTGGTACTACTGTCTTATAGATACACCCACCCACAATGTGGTCAGCATACCCACACTGGTAATAATGATTCTCTGTTGGATAGAGAAGATGTAAAATTTGGCACTGATGTTTTGGAAACTTGGTGTGAATTGTTGCAATTTTCTATATGTCACTTTTGGCAGTTTTAGCCAATTTCTTCTGTTTTAACACCATCTTATAACTATGTAATCACATCATAGGTTTCTCTATACACCATATCTAACTTTATATATTAGATTTAAATAGATTTATATGATGCCATAAGTATAATTATACAACTGTAGAGTTAAAGTAGCCAGATGAGGTGTTGGTGTCCATGGGAAACAGGATGTTGAAACTGGGCTTTACATTCTCTTCGTTTTGCAAGATGATCTGTAATTTTTCAATAAAATAAATCATTGCAGTTTTTATATTAGGAAACAAAAAAGTGACTAAGATTACCCTTTTTTGTTCAAAATGAGTTGAGGACCCAGCCAAATAAGTGATACAATACTGAAAATTGAGTTCTTTAGCCTTTTACTTGACAAATGGGAAAAATTTATTTTATGTGCACTTCTAAATGAATTGAACTAATTCTGTTCTCTAGCTTAATATAGAATATTAATACAGTAGTCATTTTTCTAAATGTTATTATTCACTTCTACTTCGAATGCTGCATGAAATGTAATTATTAAGAAAAATTGCTCATAAAATATTTATCTTATGAGACATCAAATATAATTCCACTGAAAACCACTTCTATAGAAGAAACTACATAACTTCGATACAGTCTTCTCTTTCTGGATTAGACAAAACTGGTTGTACTTATTTTCTCATTGGTCCTTTAATAAGGTGTTGCAGTCTGTTTTTGTATTCACTTTACTCATGTAAGGGCTGTCGAGTACAGAACATTTACAAAAATCAAGTTGCTAATTTTTGCCAAACAACCATCTAGTAGTTATAATAATTTTTAAAAATCATTATTATTTTTTCCCCAAAACCTTCCTTTAAAAAAAAAAGAAAGAAAAGAAAGTCTGTATTGACAAAAATTATATTATACTTTCAGGGGCTAACAGGGTCACATTACAAGATTCTAACATTTTGCAGCCAATGGGTTTGACTGTTCTGGGAAATCATCTCTACTGGATTGATCGGCAGCAGCAGATGATCGAAAGAGTGGAGAAAACCAATGGATACAAGAGGACCAGAATACAAGGTCGAATTGCTCACCTAACTGGTATACATGCCGTTGAAGATATTGATATGGAAGAATTCTGTAAGTTTATTATAATATTAAATTCTTAATGTTCTCCAATATCCTGTTACATTACCCGTTTTTATTCTCAGCTTGCTGCTCAGATTCGTGAGTCAGTTCTAATAGGAATTTTAAACTCTGAAGGACAATTTTTATTTGAGTCTAAAAAAGTTTGGCATTGAATACTCTGAGATCTAGGATCAAGTGGAATTTGAACTTTGAAAAGCTAATCCAAATCCAGATCCTTATCATTATACCACATTGTTCACTTGCAAATAAAACAAACCCATATTCACATTGTGAATCTAACAATATAGCTCATCTGACTGAGACATTCTGATTTACTGTTTTTCAAAAGTGAGTAGAAATCAAGAAATAGCCATGTCTAAAACAAATGGACTTCATATGTGAAATGTTAGTAAACCCAACTCCTTTGTTTTACAATTCTTGATTTGATAATGATCACTATATATAAAATAAAATAGTTTGTACCAATTTCAGGGCTGAATAACATAGTTGAATATTTATTCCAGAACATTCTCTTTTTTTTCCTTTTTAATTAGAATCAACTGAATGGCAATTCCAAGACTGATTTTGGTTTGCAAAATGAAGAATAGGAATAATAGGAAATGAGTATTCAAGTATGATCCAATTTTAAAATAGTGCACAACCACCACTTCTCTCATCATTGACTGCTATTTACTTATTTTTGTTTATTAGGACTATATTATCTACATATTTTTTAAAAATTACATATAACACAAAATTAGCAAAACTATATAGATCTGACTTTCCTTATCAAAATGACAGAAAAGAAACAAGTCATAAGAAAGGCTTGTCTATAAACATATCATAATTGAAATAAAGGATTTGAACAGATTGCTCAGCAGTCTTCATTCTTGCACCTGAATCTGTCCTAATTCCTAAACTTATATTAGTCACTGCCAAAAAGCTTTTTAAATGCTTTATATATGTTGTTTAAATATTGTTTGCCATTGTTTTATAATAGATTTTTATAAGCTACCATGAGCCTATAGGAGTCACCAAAATATAAATTCAGTAAATAAATGCATACATCTTTCAGTTGTACCCTGTGTACAACTGGTCTGCATATTTTGTTGCTTGGAATATAGCCAAATAGCAGAAATGCATCTTTAATTGTCAGTGATTGAACTAAAACTTCACTGATGATACTATAGATTTCAATCCCCAAAGTGGCAATCGTGGGATATGCCCGGACCATATGAGATAATATTCCAATTTTTTATTTTTCTCTCCAGTTTCAGGGTGAATTGCATCCAATACAGAGGTGGGTTCCTACCGGTTTGTCCAAACTGGTAGTAGTATGCCGGCCTGGGTCGCAGAACAGGCAGCGACCCAGGCTGGCCATGCCCCCAAACCATCTTCTTTTTTAGTTTTGCACATGCGCAGAATAATTTCCATTGAACTGCCTATGCATGCACAGTGTGCATTCAGCGTGCACATGAGCAAACCAGCAGTAACGCCCACCCATGATCCAATACTTACTACAGATTCTTTCATGTCTCCCATCTAACAGAACATATACTATTATTCCAACCTCTTTTTAAGAAGGAATAAATTGATTTTGGTTGCTTCCTGAAAAGCCTCTACTGTCAAAATGTCAAAGATATCAATGGCAACAAGACTACATAGTCCAAATATACATATATACTCAACTTACTGTTCTCTTTCAGGATAGGCAACATTATGCAAAACCAGGAAAAGAGTGAGAAGTAGTGTGCAATAAAAATTAAATGCAAGAAGTAAGAGAAAATAAAATAAATCTAACTAGCTCTAGTTACATAGCAGTGAGCACTTACATGGAAAAATTTAAATAGCTACTGTGAACATCTTGAAGGATGTTCCTGCCACAGAGAGTTAATTAATATCTTATAACTTTATTTATAAGTGTAAGGAATTAAAATAGGCAGGCCTCTTAAAACTTACATCAACCTTGAGTGAAGTTCATCTTAAATGAGATTATTTTACCTCATGTATATATTGTTGACTGAGACCTAGTGGGATGTTCAAGAACTTTTTAAATTAAAGTTAAACTAAAATTAGAAACCTTTTACTGTGGTTCTGAAGCCACAAACACGCCAACTTTAGCTAAGAGTTCATTGGAGCAAAGTTCTCTAAATTTGGAAATGTATCCAGAGTGGATTGTATTATCTCAGAATTCATGCTTCAGCCACATAAAAAATACATTTAGCAAAAAATCTGCTTTTTGCGCGAATGAGTGTATCATTCACAAAAGGAGTGGTTTTCAGAATAGGTTAAGAATAGGAGGACTTTTTTTGCTGTTCTCACTCAGCAGTACTTTTCTCTAGAAAACATCTTATTGATTTTTTTAAAGGGATAAAAAACCCTGCTCTCCACAGCCTTCCTAAGCACTTTCCATCACTGCTCTGTAAGCCCAAAATACTACAAAACTCCATTAACAAGCTATCTTCAGCCCTATAAGGAAATCTTCTGATTTTTTTTGGGAGATACTTGTTTTGTTTGCTTTTGGTATTTGGTAGTCACAATATGAAATCTCCCGACATGTGTGGGCTACTGTTTCTAAAAGAAATTGGCTGTTACATGGTAAAACTGATTTATCTTTCCTTCCTTCTTTGTATACTGCCCACAAGCATTATGTTACAACAACAAAGTCCTAGGTATCAGAAAATACAATAAGGAAGTTAATCCTTTGTCTTTTAATGATCAAGCAGGTACCTTTTTATAAGAGGCTGTGCACATTTCCCCAGAAGTAAGAAAAATGGCTGTTGACCACACATGTCCACGGGCAAATACACACACACACACGCACACACACACACATGTATTACAAGTCAGTGATTATTCTAATGCCGCCATGAGTTTATATACTAAACTCTGAAAATTTTCTAAGTTTTTCATCAGAATGAACAAGTAGGCAAAAAAATTGTTATGTTTTTTCTCATGAAATTTCCCATGCTTGCTGGGAGTTAAGAATATACCTGTCTTTTGATCTCAGGTAATATTGAGCCCAGTTCTAGAAAGGTTATTACTTCAGCTTGTATCCTGGGCAGCTTGACTTTTATGCATAATTATTTAGAAGTCATATAGTCTTCAGAGAACATAGAAAAGGAATTCAATCTTTTTTCATTGTTCATTAAACTCATTCTTTATCAAAGAAGATAGGCAGCCTATATATCAATTAAATAAATTAAAATAGGTTTCAAAGAGCTACTCTTTCATGCATATTGGAAACATTTACTTATTACCATTTGTAAAGTGTATAGAATATATTTATTATATACAAGCAGAAAACAATGTTCCACCCTATTCTCCATGTTTAAATGCCACAATTCAAAAGGAAAAGGAGGACAGAGGAAACTAATAGTTTTTTAAGATATTACTAATTACCAGTTTGAGTGGAAACAGATAGTTTACAGAGGGGAAGATGTGAAGTTAATTTTAAGTGAATGCCTCAGCTAAGCTACCGTAATGAGGATGTGCTTGCAGTTCTTTCGTTGTTTCAGTGAGGTGGAGCCTCACTTTGTTGCTAAAAATGAAACAAGAAGCGCACAATTGACCAATATTCTAAAAGTGTTGATTGAGAACTCTTAATATCTAAAGCAGTGTTTTGGGGTTTTTTTCCTCTTTACCATGCCCTATTGCTGCCTTTATATCCCCCCCTCCCCCACCTGCCAGCCTGTAAGAGTTTAACTGTGATATAGCAATTCGGGGCAATAATAAAGTGTCTGTAAAGAAACTTGGAATTTACAAACTATTACAGGTAGTCCTCAACTTACATCCACATTGGAGTCCAAAATTTTTGTTGTTAAGTGACTTTTGCTCCATTTTACAATCTTTCTTGCCACAGTCATTAAGTGAATCACTGTGGTTGATAAGTTAGTAACCCAGCTGTTAAGTGAATCTGTTTTCCCCAGTGACTTTGCTTGTCAGAAGGTCTCAAAAAGAGATCACATGACCTGGGACACAGCAACGGCCATAAATATGAATCAGTTGTAAAGTGTCTGAATTTTGATCCCATGATTATGGGGATGCTGCAAAGGTTGTAACTCTGAAAAGGGTCCTACGTCACTTTTTTCAATGCTGTTATAACTTTGGACGGTCATTAAATGAGCTGTTGTAAGTCAAGCACTACCTGTACTTAAGTAGTAATAGATCTAGGAATTTTCCCCCTAACTCTATAAACAATTGCTATCCTCCTTTTTTCTTTGCTTGAAGCAAACCATCCGTGTTCCCGAGATAATGGGAAATGTTCACACCTCTGTATAGCAAAAGGAGATGGGACTCCAAGGTGTTCCTGCCCTGTTCATTTGGTACTTCTCCAGGACCTCTTAACGTGTGGAGGTAAGTAATCTTAAGCAAAAGCTTTCCTTTCAGAAAAGATTGGCAAGCATTCAAGCTTCACAAGTCAGATGTATTTGTACTTCATGGCTCTAGAACAGTTCTCCTCAGCTACTGCTCCCTAGATGTAGCAGACAATGTGAGAATTATTTGAGTTAAACTCAGAGAGATCTGCAGGGCCCCGTTTTGTGGGAAGCCTTCACGTTGCTTGACCGGTTCATGCACTCAATCCCTTGCCATTGGCAGGCAGTATTTGCAGCCAAATGAGATTATGAGAGCAACTTAAATTCAGCAGGTAAATTTGACTACCATTTTTACATACACAGTCATCTTTCTGTAACTGTGACAGTATATTAACAAGACCTGTATAATATCTGTACTGTAGTTGGGAGGGAGTGTTATAGAAATCATAGCGAGTCTAATGTATGCTAATGTACACAGAACTGCAGTGCATTTTACTGTTTTCATAACTATGCTGGTTGTTCCCACCAAAAACTATGTTGTGATACTTTATTCATTATCTTGAGGAAATGCTGTAAGAAAATCTCACTGTAGTGTTATCTAATTGTTTCTTAGGCTCTGTATTTCAGTGAAATATAATAGAAGGTCGGTGGGAAAAGATAACAGCAAGAGGCGTTTTTATTTGCTTCCCCATAAAACAAGTATAATCTAAAACTATTCCACCCAAAATATATTGCAGCTGGCCCTCGTATTAGATTGTCTGCTGAGCAGCAGAACTTTTATTTTGTCTAGACTGAACCCCAGGTTTTTTTAATCCATATTGAGGACCTGCTCAGAATCACTCAATGAGTTGTAAACTAGAGATGGGTTATATTAACCAAGTGATCAAATTCAAATCATGAACCCTTGAGTGATCTCATCAATACATCATGTAGATATTTGGAGACCGAGTTCATACTGAGAGATTCTCTGTGCAATAGTGCCTTTGAACTTCTTCAAAGTGATGCAACTAATCAAACATTCCAGGAAATGCTGTGATTGGAGTACTAAATACTACTGAGAACAGTCCTGTTTGTAAATGACATCTACCCTCAGTGTTTCTTTTACCCGTTCTCCTTCCTTTCTCATTTTGCTTTGAGGATTTAAATAAAATAATCTACACAAGGCTATCCTTATTATTCCTCGGTTTCATTCAAAATTGGGGATAACAAAACCACAGAAAAGAAGATTTTATAAAAAATATGCAGTGCCCCAATCATCATTTAAAACATGCATAATATGCACAAAAAATCCACACAGAAATCATCTCCAAATTTGGGGTTATGTGAACTCCTTTACTGCAGATAATGAAATCTAGTCTGTATTTCCTCTGAATAAAGGAATCACAAATAACTAAGGGAACCTGTTTGTAAGCCGCCCAGAGGCTTCTAGACAAGATGAGTGTCACATAAATACAATACAAATATACATATAGATACACACACACACCTGTCTTTGAGTTGTTTTTACTGATTTCTCTGTGAAGTATAAATTGCATGGAAATTTTTTTCTACTAACAACAGGCCACTTTTGGATGCAGTGAGTTTTAATTAACTAGTTCTGTTTTCTAAATTTGTAGATAGCTTCTAAAAAAGCAAGATTTGACTTTAGGAACTGATATCATCCATATGATGAAGGCCTTAATAGTTCATAATTTCCTTACAAAGCTAATTACATATAACATTAAGTCATAAGTCACTGCTTGGAGCTTAGTTTCTGAGTTTACATTTAATATTCCAAAAGTGTGGCTTCCGTGTATTTTACAAAAATCCTGGAAATTGTTACTTTGGGTGGATAAACAAAAGGCAGTAGGAAATAGCATAATTGTGCTGTTATAATTACATACAAATGGCATTACGTAAAATCGATACCTTGCAACTCAGCGTTAAGCACTATGGTGCTATGTTTTTAGCTAAGAGTTTCCCCTATTTCAGTGTATATATACTGTCCAAATTTGTCCATTTTATTCCAATATATCCTTTCTTTGCTTTTATGGAAGAAAACATTTTTCAAAATATTTATGGCTATATTTTCTGTGAAAATAAACATCTCCTCTCATCAGGAAGGCTTTTTTCTCCCATCTTTGCAGCTTAAAACTTCCTTTTCAAGTTTGTTTTGAAAATACTTCTTTCTCTTAAATGACACATTTGCTGTACTATGAGCTCTCCAGGGATCTCTTATAAACAGTTTCTGTCTTGCAACCACAACATGCTCTGTGGTATTGGAGTTTTACATCTATTCTATGGAGAAAGAAATCAGTTTATTGGCCCATGCTTCTCCATTTGTGAGAGATTCCTCATGACAAATGCACTCTTCTTATTGTATGCTGAATCTCACGTTTACATACCATTCCTAATACAGTAATTTTATATTTATCCTTGTCTTTTCTCCTAGCATCCTAATTTGAAATCTTCAGTATATCAGATTTGTCAACCATCACAGGCATACTTATGTAGTCTCTCTGCAGTCACTCTATTCAGGGCCAAAATACTGAGCCTGATATTTTATGGTAGATTGTACCTATAAAGATGCCAAAAAAAATATGTGGGGGTGGGGTGGGAATTCATTGTGAGTTTTTTAAAGAATAGTGATCCAAGTGACTCACTGCATTCAATAAACCATTTGTTCCTTGTGTACAAGTGTAATTCTTCATGGGGAAAAATGCATTGTCTCAGATCTGGTTTACCTATTGTGAATTTTCAACTCAAGCCTTAAAAATCAAGGGATCTAAGAGGGCCTTATAAGAGATCGAACAACGTCCTGGATTTAGGCATATAGAAGTACAAGAGCAGAAACTCTCACCATTGTGTTGCCAGGAAAAAAACTTTTTTCAAGAGGTGTATAAGGGAAATAGAGTAAACTCTTTCAACATCTCTGTGTGGAGAATGTAGCTCAAATCAGCATTACATGTTTCACTCAGTTGTCCATTGTACCATTCAAGGTGCTCTGAATTAATTTCACCCCTCTTTAAAAGTGGTCAAATGAAATTCTTCCAGATGTCATATGGAGAAAAAAAATTCTTATTAGCTGATAAATCCTTGGAAAAAAGGCACAAAATGTTCTGTGATGATTGTTTTAAGGAAACTTTGGGTATAAATAAGATCTTGTTATTCATATTAGAAATCAATTGGCTAGACAGATTAATTTCAGTTAATTGTAATTTGTTCTATAAGAATTTTGTTCTATGAAAAAAACATTTGATTATTGTTATCAACTGGCTTTTTTTCAAACACGTTTTTTATAAGTAGCTGTCACAAGCATTTTAAGTTTGAATGGCAAGTTTCTTCATGAAAGGCAGATTTCAATACAGGGACTTGAAGGAAAAGCTAGTTTATTTTTTAATTATGTAAATGCAGCTCTTCTTAGTTATCAATTCATTTATTGCAGTTATCGAATTACAGTGTTTCATGTTAATTACTTAATTATAATTTAGACTTAGTGTATGATACACAGGACACTTATTTTTTAGGCATTGAATTTGCTCCTTTTGGAACTAGTTTTCCAGACTAAATCGCAAATTGAAATTTGTTGTCTCTTTGAGACTGACATTTCCAAACATAGCCTCCAAATAATAGATTGCAGATTTTCAATACATTCAGGGGGTTCTGCATATTTTATGTCTTATTTGTAAAGGTGGTAGAGTTGCCTTGTCTGGGCAGAGTGATTGTTCAGGTTGATTGAAATAAATTTCCTAATGTTACAGGATATAGTACAAGGGCTTTACCATGGGTGAAATCAACTTACTTTTGCTACCAGTTCGCAAATGTGAGAACCTTCCACGCATGCCAGAGCACCAAAAACAGGATGTGATTACGTCCGGGCTGGTGGGCGGAGCCTCCCGCCGCCGTCTCTATCGGTTCGCTCGAACCGGATAAAACCAGCTAAATAGCACCACGGGGCTTTACAAAGATAAAACAGTGCATTTTGTTGTAAATTATTTAATATTTTGAAGAGTTTCCTGCAGTTCTTAAAAAATTCCTTTTAGAGCCACCAACCTGTTCCCCGGATCAGTTCACGTGTGCAACTGGGGAGATTGATTGCATTCCCATGGCATGGCGTTGTGATGGCTTTTCCGAATGTGACGATCAGAGTGATGAAGAAAACTGTCCCATCTGCTCAGCAACCCAGTTCCAATGTGAGAAGGGACAGTGCATCGATGCACATTTGAGATGTAATGGAGAAGTTGATTGCCAAGACAAATCTGATGAATCTTATTGTGAAAGTAAGAGCTATATATTTTATCTTATTTATTTATTTATTTATTTATTTATTTATTTATTTATTTATTTATTTATTTTATTAGACTTATATACCGCTTCATAGGGCTTTCAGCCCTCTCTAAGCGGTTTACAGATTTTTAGCAAATTGAGTCAGCAAATTGCCCCCACAGTCTGGGTCCTCATTTCACCCACCTCGGAAGGATGGAAGGCTGAGTCAACCTTGAGCCGGTGAGATTTGAACCGCTGAACTGCAGATAACAGTCAACTGAAGTGGCCTGCAGTACTGCACCCTAACCACTGCGCCACCTCGGCTCCTCCTTATGTTCAACACATGCACGTTGTTAGATTCAGCAATGAGGGAAGCAAACCGAACTATGCTTATACATATACACCTATAGATCTCCGCCTAGTCAAACAGAAGAGGTGGTAGAAGGGAAGCTTTCAGGGCCTGTATGAGAAGGGACAGTCTTAAAATGACCCCCTCCAAGACAAATTAGTTTTGAATTTCAAGGTCAAATGATGTTCACTCTGAATGGAGTTGCACTCCCCTATTCAGAGATGGTTTGCAACTTGGGGGCTAGCAGCTGTGACCAAGAAGGCTTTTGTTTAATTATATCTCATGCTCCAGTTGCGATCTTTATTGTGGGGCTCCTACTTACAATCACTTTACATAGGGCTGCCTTCGGAAAGCATTTGGAAGCTATAAATGATACAAAATGCAGAGTCCTAGACAGTGATGGATACATCCCAATATTCTTGGATGGCTCGACTGTTTTAGGACTTGTGTTGGTTGCTGGTTGGCATCTGGATGCAATTCCAAGATTCTGGCCCTACATGATTCAAGACCAGATTCTCTGAGGCCTGTCTTTTCCCACATTCATTTGATGTCCATTAAGATCAAATAAGGTTTAGGCCTCCAGATCCTGTCCTGTATAGGGATGCTACTGGATGAGACCCCAGAAGCCAGCATTTTCTATCAAATCTTCCAGACTTTGGCATGCCTTCCCTCCTGATTTTCAGGAGAGCAATTATGGCTGTTTTCTCTCCCCCACAAGTGCAGGCATAGATTTTGAATTGTCCTGTACATTTTCTTGAATGTATATTTTTGATCATTTGCTTTATGGTGAATGGTTAATAAATCAAGTGGGTTTTTGTTGCTGTTGTTAAGGAGATTTCTTGTTCAGTGAAGTTATTATTAGCCATCCAGAGCCTTCCAGAAAAAAAGCAGCATATAAATAAAGCAAATGTAATGAATTAATTAATCAAAGTCACTGCCTATAGCAATAATTCATTATTGAGTTTTATTTTCATATTCTTGTTATATAAAACACCCATTCCAAAAGTAGAATAAAACATTCTGCTTAGGCACTCCTAAATGATGCCAGGCCATCCTTGTCACATTCTTCATAGCCTTCTATTTCTCCCCACCACACTACATTTTTTAAATTGTGTCCTCAAGCCACAAAGGTCCTTCCCTTTTTTAAGGGATTAGAGTAAACTCTAGATTGACACTATGATAGTTCATCCTCCCATATCTTTGGCACTTAACAGAAGACTGTGAGTGGTTTGCATTTATGTTTTCTGCCAGATGCTTGATTTCAAGAGGACCAAGTATAATGTTTATTTGTGGTTCTTGGAGGCTTATAAAACAACTGCTTTCTTGAAGAAAGTGATTTGTTTATTATTTAGTTTAGGTTTGGTTGATTTATCTTGACAGTATTAAAAATTGTTTGATGATTCTCTCCCATCCTACCCGCCCACTCACAGCTATTTGTCTCCAGAATCACTTTCAATGTGCCAATGGCCAGTGTATTCTCAAAAAACAGCAGTGTGACTCCTTTCCGGACTGCATTGATGGTTCTGATGAACTTTTCTGTGACAAGACACTTTTTACTGGTAAGTTGGTATTGTAAAAGGCCTCCTATTGTTAACTATCTTTACACAATATGTGTTGGGCTAACATTCCCCGAATTCCCAGCCAATTTAACCAACAACTAGGAAATTCTGAAGCTTTTCAGCCCAGCATCACTGGAAGCTATCAGTTCATAAAGGCAAGTTTGGATCCAGGGATCACTGTTTATTTTCCGAGTCTAGAAAAGCAAATATAGTTATTTACTATTGCTGAGGCTTAATACTTCTGTCCTTGAAACGAAGTACTGTTCAATGGTGCTTTGCAGTTTTCAGAAAGCTGTCATTTTTCTTTCTTCAGATGTAGCCAAATCCACATCCTGTGAAAAATAAAGCTATTATCAAAAGGCCAAAGCAGATGCAATTCTGTCTTGTCCCCCTGGGCCTTTGGTGGCTGTTCAGATTGGCTTTAATCCCTGCATCGTTTATGCTAACCATAAATGCCCTTTTCTGACTGTGGATGGTTTGATAATAATTCTATATTTTCAGTCCTAGCACCTCTGTATTTGTTGGGGTTGAGGGAAAAATACTTAGAGATAGCAACCCTCCGATAACGTCCAGAATTTTGTAAAAGGAATTGAACTGGCTATTTTTCATTAGAATGATTGCCATTGATAACTAGGTTGCAATAGAGATAATCTTATACAGAAAAGAGCCACAAGGGTTCTTGTAATAAAATGCTACAGATTGCAAACTAGTCTACCCTTCCCCAATTTGGTGCCTTCTAGATGCACTGGATTACAAGTCCCATCATCCCATGGTCAAAAAAGAAGACCAAAAATAATTTAGACTATGTATTCCTTGGGCCAAATTGATATGGGAAAACCACAAGTTACCATGATCCAGCCACCATCAAATCCTCCCTAATGGAATTTGCATATAAATAAAATGTAGTAAGCATCGAACAGCCTTTTAAACACTGAAAAGAACTATTGAAGTTATGAAGAGAAGATGCATGAAATATTGGTTCTATTTGAATGCCCCCTTCAATACATTAAAGCTTGGGGGCTCCTAAGTGATGTTAGATTGGTTCCAGGTTTGAGGAGACCCTTATCAACGTGTTATAGTTCGATTATAATCAAAGATGACACTTGTGGACTCTGCTAGTTGAGAAAGGTTACTAAGGCAGACATTGTGAGAGTGGGAAGGTGTCACTCTCAAACCAGGAAAGGTGATACTGTTGAGGATTCCACATCTTTCTTCCTTTGCAGTGTTTCAGTGCAAAGGTATGTGTATGTGTCTTGCTAGTAAGTTTACTGAAAGCCTTCATTTACTGTGAATTGTAAAAAGATGATAAAAGGAAGGCAATATCTGGTTTACTATACCAGCTGATGCGAGGTGACAGGAAAAAGGTTATTTTATGCAGGAGGTGGAGATGGAAGTAAACTTTTAGTATTTATTTCTACAAACTTTGAAACAAATATTATTTCTAATAGGCTCCTGTCCTTCGTACTCTCATTTGCTGATCCTTCTCAGGACCCGGATTGTTGTTGGGGGCAATATGCTGACTCTGTAAACCGCTTAGAGAGGGCTGAAAGCCCTATGAAGCGGTATATAAGTCTAACTGCTATTGCTATTGCTATTCTCAACAAATGCTACCCTTTTGGCACTGCACACATTGTTAAAACTTCTTTTGATGTTAATAATTTTAAAAGTTAGTTGCTTTAGCCACTTGTACAGAAAAATAAAGCACCCACAGTACTTGCGGAGCCTTTGCACATAAGGAATAACCAAAGTCATCTAGAATTGGAAGTACCAATCTGTACACGATTTGCAGTAGTGGGATATTGATAGATATAAACTTTGGGGACAAACTTGGAATTGTTCCAACAGAATTACATTCTATAGAGGAGAACCTTTTCAGCCAGAATCTCCAACATCAAAGATGATAACTGAACCTATTGATAACTCACATAAGTGAAAAAATTACTTAGAATGTAAATTCCACCCGTCATGTCTGGGTTATGTTGTTAATAACTGGAAGCCTGTGCCAAAAGGGCCCTTTACTATTTTTATACTAACATTTATAGGGCTGTTAAAAGGGAAGAGATAGAGTTCGCACCCTCACCACCGTCCAGACCTTCCGCACAGCCCTCAAGATCTGGCTATCCCGTCAGACCTGGGGATAAGACCCTAACCTCGCCCCACCCGAATGCTGAATGAATGTTGTGTTTTACTGGTTTATTTTTTTTATTCACATTTTTTTTCCTTGTGTTTCGTCTTGCACTCCCTTCCTATTAATTGTAAGCCGCCCTGAGTCCCCTCAGGGAAAAGGGCAGCCTATAAATGTCAAATAAATGACTAAAAAAAAAAAATGACTAAAAAGTTCTAATTTCCTTTTTCTTTTTACAGAAAAAATTAAATCCTCTAATGATTCTGGACCTCAAAGTAATGCTATTGGGCCTGTGATTGGAATTATTCTTACCCTTTTTGTCATGGGAGGCATGTACTTTGTTTGCCAGCGTGTGGTTTGCCAACGTTACGCTGGGCCTAATGGACCTTTTCCACACGAGTATGTCAGCGGGACCCCTCACGTCCCCTTAAATTTCATTGCTCCAGGGAGTTCTCAGCACGGGACCTTTACAGGTAATAGCAGCAGTGTCTCTCTGTATTCCTATAATGTTCTTCAGATTTTGTTTTGTTCTTTTAACTTTGCCACATGCTAAATAACAACTGGCTGTGGCTATATGATGATCTTCATTATATTACTCCTGCTGTTGAATCTCCGGCCAAACTACTATTTTAGAATCTTTGGCAATAGAATGAAGGGCAATATTTTGGAGTGGATTCTTGCTTCCTTTGGAATGCCAGCGCTCAGAATTTGAGATCTGTTATTATTCTTTTAGCCATATCCTCTGCCTGAGTAGTATGCTTTGAATAGGATTGTTTATAGATACGATGCAGAACTGTATGTATTATAGGATATGTATTTAATTTAAAGGGATTGCACTTTTTTAAAGCCTTGTGATAGAACCAAGATTCTGCAGTCCATATAGACATCTTTTACCACAGTAATTGCTTTGGTAAATTTCATTGAATTTATATCTGAATAAATATATTCTTATTTCTTCTATCCATATAGGCATCTCTTGTGGAAAATCCATGATTAGCTCCATGAGCCTAATGGGTGGAAGCAGTGGTGCCCCCCTTTATGACAGAAACCACGTCACTGGAGCTTCCTCTAGTAGTTCATCCAGTACAAAAGCCACATTTTATCCACAGGTAAGTGTTGCAAATTGTATAAGCCATGTTGCAATTGTGATTCCAGTTCCTATTAGTTCTTCTTGAACAGCACATTTAGCTAGATAATTGTTGAGGAGGGAGGAGCTGCTATCAGGCAAACATGAAATTTGAATCAAACTTAAGGAAGTTAGATTGGGCTCAAATATCTCAGTTTCCTCTCAGTCAGCCATAACATGCCAATAGCTGATGGGAGTTGGGGAATGGTTCTATTTCTCACATATACCCAACTTGAACATTTATATTTAAGAAAATGCACTTTTGACAGCACTCCTGGAAAGGACTATTGTAACATTGTGGAGAATTGCTGTCCCTGCTTATCCTGCAGTTCCAAGTTATTTCATGGAAATAAATTACTATAAAATGTATACTGATTCCGTAATGTAATAATTAGCAGAACATTTATTTATTTATATAACTCTAAATAGTGGCACATTAATAGAATGGTCCCGTTGTTTTAGGAAAAACATCTGGATTTGAAACAGATTCTCATAGTATGGTCTTTCAGATTATGACCCAAAGAAAGCACAGAAGGCTCATTTGTCCTCAGGCATCTCAAATGATTTCATTGATAGAAGTAGCTCCTATTGGACATTATTAAACTATTTCATTTTACATTCACACAGATTTTGAATCCACCACCTTCACCAGCTACAGATCGCTCCCTCTATAACACAGAAATGTTTTATTCTTCAAACATTCCATCAACAACAAGGTCTTACAGGTAATGGCTTTCAAAACCACTTGGCGGATTTTTTAACTCTTAGTATTTAAATATCTGCTTCTTACTTTGCTTATATAACAGCTTTGGATAAAGAATACTTTCTTTTTCTAATAAAACTGCTCCAGTTGTCAGCTTTGTACGGTTTAATTGGTGGAATCTTCAAACTGGAAAATAAGGCTTCGTGATAGGACTTAACATGGACATGCATTTTTAGACTGCTCAGAAAAACATGAGCACCAAGGACCCCAGTCTGAGGGTTGGTTGTTCCATTACCCAAGCTAGGTAACATCATCAGTTTTAGTAAGGAGTGGGGTTTACTCTCAGTTTATATTCTAGTGGCTTGCCCTGCCAGTATAGGTGGGAATCTTGGAGGTTCTTTGGCAGTTCCTTGATTGGGAAATAGTGTTTACTTCTTGATTGTTAGTTTAATATTAATGTTGGTGTTAATCTATGCTCATCTGGGTGTTTATTGCTGTTGGGGAAGTGTTTGGGGGTGTGTGTTTTTTTGTTTCCTTTTTGGTGTGTTGATTATCTTTTTTGCACCGTATGTAGATGTTGTCTATGTGTCTATTGATGGCTAATTTGCTGCAGATAAAAAGAAGTGGAAAGCCTCCAACTTCTCTCCCTTCTCAGCCAGCAGAATTTTTCTACAATGCTACTAATGTGTATTTTGTATTTTAGGCCTTATCTTATCAGAGGGATTGCTCCACCAACTACCCCCTGCAGCACAGATGTATGTGACAGTGACTACACCACAAGCCGGTGGAAAGCCAACAAATACTACATCGACTTAAACTCAGACTCAGATCCTTATCCTCCACCTCCTACTCCTCGCAGCCAGTACATGTCAGCAGAGGAAAGCTGCCCACCATCTCCAGCTACCGAGCGGAGCTACTTCCACCTTTACCCCCCTCCTCCATCTCCTTGTACAGACTCCTCATGATTTTAACAGAAGGGACTTGACTTTTTCTGTAAATATATTTTTTAAATATGAACAAAGATTTTAAATATATATATTTTATGATCTAAAATGGGGTGGGTACTTATAAAAATGTGAATAAAAATGAATGGGCCTGGGCTGTGAAAATTGTACAGCAAAGTGATATTTATGTTGATTTTTTTTAATTTAATAATCCATTCTTTTGTGCCATAATTTGCCTTTGCATTGAAGTCACAACATTTAAATTGACCTCCAAAGGAGGTGAGAAGCAGAAAATAATATGCTTGGAACATTTTGAAATCATCTTTTTGTTCAATAAAGGGGAATGTGCCAAGTTATTTTAACTAATGTAAAAGGCAAGAAGAAGTATGTATGAATGAATGAATGATGATGTTATTTGAAATGCGCACAAGGGAAATTCTTGTGTGTCTGTGTATGTCTGTATATGTGTGTGTGTCTGTGTGTATGGATTAATACTTGATCCTAGGTACTTAACCACAAAAATGGGCTTCCTATGCTTTCTTTTGTTTTATTCCATCATTCACTTTCCAAGAGAGTCAGTGCATTAAAAAAGTGAACTTCTAGAATACGTGTTAGATTTATTACATTATTCATCATGAACTACTTTTCCCCAAATTAAAATAAGCATTCAGTCCTATTGAACCCATCACACTTCTATTACGAGTCTGTCAAATTCAAGGCACTGCTTCATGTTTTAGCTTTCTCTGAAGGCCCCCCAAAACAGCTCAGGAGATTTGGAGATGAGAGGAGGGAGGAAAGGAAGGAGGTGGTGGTCATGATAGAGATAGAAATAGAATTGAAAAGTGGAAAAAAGGAATGAATCAATGTTCTGAAAGATTAAAATAGTTTAGAAAAATGTAATCCCCCAAAGTGTCTTTTTCTCTCACATCCAGTGAAAATTTCTATTAAAAAAACTATAACAATTAAAACACATTTCATCAATTAAAAACAATTTATAAAGAGTTCACTGAATAGCAAAACTATTCATCCAAATTGATGCATTTGTATATTTCTTGAATAAGGGTCTACCGAGGTCCCTGGTTGTAAAGAAAAAAGCAAGCCTTCCTCATTTTAAAACATAACATACACCGCCATCATATTTTCCACTGGGTAAGAATCCAAATTTTACCCTCTCTAGCCTATATATAATATTAGAGAGAGAGAGAGTGAGCGCGCACACAGGAGTAAGGATCCGCATAATCGGAGGTAGCATTCAGTAAAAGATCATTTTATTTGGAACAAAACCCAGAAAAAAAGGTGCTTTTCATCACGGGTCAGGAAGAAAATGAGCAACACGTCTCGCATTACTGACTGTGCTTGTGCTTTTGTTTGATTGCCTCACACAGAATGTTTGAAAGCTTGTAGAATTAGGAGACTGAACAAATAATGAAATATGATTGGAAAAAGAGGGAAAAGCCAAAATTACAGTATGTTTTCACAGCTGCGTAACAGCAGGTACAGCCGGCTTTTGACAGTCATAGAATCATTGACAATGATGAAAATTGTGGTTTTTTTTTACATTTATAGCTGGGTTTTAGCAAGTATTTCTGGCCAAGTGTGAGGTGAGACTTCTTCTTCCTCTGGCCCTTTTTTCCAGAGGAAATAAGGTGGAGGTCTATCTATCTGTTATTTCTGAAGATGTTCCCATTAGTCTATTCCTAATTGTTTGGATATGGTTTAATTCTGAGGACTTGCAATTAGGATCTTTCAGTACAGGAGAATTCTGATCTCTCAAGAAACTTATATTTTGCAGTCATGTGATTTTACTTTTCTTTCCAAGTTTAATATGGGAGATAAAAAATAGAATTAATTATTTGTATGCAAAAATATCCTTACCTGAATACTTTGGGGAAGTCAAAATTTTTGGGGCATATTGCCTGTGTGTCTAGCGCAAAAATAGTCCATAGCAATGCATCTAGAGTGCTCAGCTCAAAAATCATAACATTCCGTACTAATAGTAACTCAAATTGGATTGGAAGATAATACATTAACTTCTTCTAAGTCCAGGATTCCATTTCTAAGTTTGTTACAGATAAAGCTAGTACGTGTGTGCACGCGCACACACATACACACAATTGTTGAGAGATTTGCATCCACTAATTTTCTTTATAATTGCTTTTAACCTTTTGTCTAGCATTTATAAAAAGATACCCTTTAATTCTTAACATTACATGCTTTGATTTACCATTGCCAGGTTTCTGTTGTCTAAAATGTACTGCACATTAAAATTTGAATAAATAGTTTATTTTTTAAAAGAAATGTAAATAACCATATTAACCTGCTTGCTGAAAAAAGTGTACTGTATTCAGTGGTGATTTGGATACTTTAAGCAATGACAAAATAACTAATGCTACCTATGTGAACAGAGTACTATGATGCTTATGGCTACAGTCTTGCTTGCTATTATAAATTTGTGTTAATCACGAAAATTAAATATGCTGCTTTCTTGATTAACATGTTAATTGAGAAACATCTCACCAAATTCATATAAATGATCAGATTTGCCCAACTGGAGTTGTTGTAGAATTGAGTGAAGTCAAAAATATCTTATCAAGAAATAATGGTTACATTTTCATTATTTTAAATTATTTCTCTCTCTCCGATCCACAATTTTAGCTAAAATATCTTAATATCAGTAGTACTCTGGGCTATGATATTATCCATTTCTTTTTTGACATAGGTCTCAATGAATCACATAAAAAAACCACACTGGGAGCTTGGTCGTTTGCTTGCAGACGATTCATTACCAAGGAGAAAACCACATTCCCATCAACACTAGCAGGGCGAACTACTGTATATAAATAGAGAGCAAACCCCACACTTAAACTAGCACTGATAATATTATCTAGTCTGGTAATGAAACATCTGCAAGTAAACAACCATGCTCATAGAGCACAAAGGACTTCACAGTTCAGTTCTCTTCTGTTAGAAAAAAGATACAGTTTACCAAATCATGAATCAGTGCAGAGATTAATTCTAATTTTTACAAGCTATTTTGAAATGATACCATGCAAACTATTGATTGTAATTTTGGCTTTCAAGAGCCATCCTAGTTTGGGATCATTGGCCATGTTGCCAAAGAGTTACAAATGACATAAACCAGGGTGGCTAGTGAACTGACACGCTTTGGATCTCATTTTTTTTAAAGCCGTGGTTTGCTTAACTGATTGAATAAATACAATTGCTAGATTTATGCTAGGCCTGAACCAAATCACATTATGACTTAGCCCATGAATATGAACCCTATCTTTATATTCTAAATACAATGCATGTAGATGTATGTAAATGTAACTGATTGGCTTTATTAAAATTTAAGGAGCAAGTAAACTCTTCTTCAGATCTCGCCATAGTGCAGTGTCAAAGGTTAACTTCCTTATATTGGCTTGCCATTGGTTAGTGGCTGTGTGTGGCTCACTACCCTAGGGAAATCGATTTAAATGTTTATCTTTTCAAAAGTGATTGTTAATGTTGGTGAAATCTTAAGTAGCATATCTCTACCAACCAGACTGGGTTTTACTTTGTAGAAAGATTTCAGATTGGATACCTAATCCCTGTAGCTGATGTTTGTTGGGGTCCACTTAGATCCATCTTCATGGACATTAGTTTTTAAAATCCATAATTCACTAAAAGTAGTTATTGATATTGGACCTGAGAGCGAGCTTGCTCTTAGCAATTTACACGTTAGGACAACTAAGCCTTTTTGAAAGGAAATGCTAGTCTTAACATGCAATGTACCAAAAGTCTTTGAAAAATATTTTAAGCACCTTTAGAGATGGAGTTCAGTTCCCTGGAAGTTTCCTTTGCCAATTTTATGTGTGGATGTAGGTGGCTGGGGTATTGGATGGAAAGCAGTGTGTGGTGTCAAATTTAATTTGTAAAATAATATTTGTTGAAAATATTTTGTAAATAATGTAATTGTGCTATTTGCAATTAGGGGAAAAAACAATCCATTTTATTAAATAATGAATAAAAACTATTGGGCCTGGATTAAAATGGAGCAAAATTAGGCTTGCCAAGTTACAAACTCATGAATCCTCTTTTATTTTTGAGCCGATTGAGCTCAGCTAGGGGAAAAGTCAGCTAACAGCTTTTCCAACTCCCCCCTCCCCTCCCGGGCCTATTATATATCTACTTTTTGTGTTGTGTTGGATACACATTTCACTGCTCACATTAAATCATAGATCCTTTAATAAACCATAGGTGGCTGATTTTACAGAACGCTAAGCTATAAACTATTATTTAACAAATCACGATGGTTCGCCCACTGCAGTAAACCAAACCCAATCATCTTATGGGCTATTGCAATATGTGAACTTTCCCATAGGATCTTCTTGGTCATTTCACTAAGAATGAGGGAAGCAGAATAACCAATTATGGAAAAGTGGAGAGGGGCGGACGAACAAGAGAAGCAGTAGCTGGCTCATCCCACTTTGGTGGGAACATGAAAGAGGGGGAATCATTGGATGCAACCTGGCAATTTACATTTTTAAGTGAGTTATGTTTTACTGTTCAATACATAACTCGAAGGGCATTCTAATTAGAAATGAAACCCAGGCTGCTTTTTGTATTGTATCTAAGTATTTTGCAGTTGCTGCTAATGTAATGTAAATGTACATGAAAATATGCAGATATTGCCAAGAATTGTTATAATAGACTCATGCTGATCTGTTTTATATTTATATTGTAAAGTGTATTCTGCAAACCTAAATATTTTAGCTTTATATTCATATACCGTTTTGTAGATACAGTTTGTCACACAGAGAAAAAGTGCCTTTGGTCTTTTTAAACAGTCTAGGATATTGACTTGGGCAGATGATAACAAAGCCTTAAAAACAAAGCAACCTTTTACTCATTTGCTCCATTTGTTAGTTTTTCATCAAGCATGGTGTTGCAAATATGTATTGTGTTCAACTCATTCCAAGTTAAGGCATTCACAGGATGGTGGGACTCAGCTTGTTTGTATATGTGAATACGTCACTAATTACGTGATTTTACAGAGAGTTGTGCTTGTTTTTTTTTTGTTTTTTTTCAGAAAATATTTCAGAGAAATCTGGGAGAATTTTTTTACCCAGAAATTACAAAATTGGGAGCTTTAAGACACCCAATGTGCTCCTTTTCATTTCACTGTTTATATTTTATGGATGCTAAATATGCTCTTGGTATAAATTTTTGTAAAATTATGTAACAAAATCTCTGTTATTAAATTAGATTAATGTACTTTCCTAAGGATTGGAATTCCATTTAATTTTTACTACAATAATATTGACATTTATATCATAAGCACAAGCTTTACCAAAATCACTATTTTGAGTATTAATTGGGCAGCTGAAAATAATCTTTTGTCATATTAACGTCCAATATACACCAGGATATGCAAAAGCTCCCTTGCCAACAATAAAACAGAGCCCAATACTTGTTTGTCTTTTTAATTTTACAATAGTGAAAAAAACATATTTTTAATACTCTGGGAATCAAAAATATATGTATCTGACTGAATTGTACACTTTAAAAAGAAAACAATTTTTGACTTTGCAACCTGTAGTTCCATAAGTGTGGGGTTTTAAATTTTTATTTAAATGTCTTGCTTTTAGAACTAAAATTTAACAACTTGTAGTACATTGCTTTTCATTGCTTTCCAGTTTTATGCTTCTGAAGTTTCAATATAATGAAAGTGTAGGAATATGCTACATAAGGAGGAAGATATACTGAAAATAGTAATATTATTTATTTGTTACCTCTGAAAAATATTTTATAGCAATGTCCTAGCTTTTACATTCCAGTTACCGGTATATACATAGAACTTCAGCAATTTGAATTATGGTGCCACCTCGTTATATGTAACACCTAGAATTTTGGAATCCTCTCCAAATTATGAAGGGCATTTGTAATGAATAGCATTCTTTACTACAGCTCAGAACTGATCCAGAAAATTCATCCTTTAAATTATTTTTTCCCTTTTTTATTTTTATTTGTGCCTTTGAGTCAGCAGTGACCATTAGCAATTGCCTGGACGATTCCCTACAGTTTTCTTGGCAATTTTTTAAAAAAGTGGCTTGCCATTGCCTCCTTCCTGGGGCTGAGAGAATGACTGGTTCAAGGTCACCCCGATGGCTTCACGTCTAAAGCAGGATTAGAGCTCCCAGTCTCCTGATTTCTAATGTGCTGCCTTAAGCACTATGCCAAACTGCCTCCTTTAACTAACACATGGTACTTAATTTGTCTTTGTGTAATTCTATACAAATGACCTGCACCAAAAAATATTGTTAAATTTTATTTATGAGATTTATATTCCAGCTTTACTTGTACAACTCAAGGCATGCATAATATTCCTTCATATTATCTACAACATCTCAGTGCCTGGCCCACAGTCACCCAGCTTCCATGCCTGAGGGAAGACTAGCAGTCTTTTTGTTTCACATCAAGCAAATTTAATACAATTTATTGAATATTTTAAAATAGTTTTTGAAAGCTTTAAAGCCATTATCCAGAAAATACATACATTATTATTATTACTTTCTTCTACTGGAAAAGATACGTGTTATGCAGCCTCTTGAGTCTAAATGGTTTGTGCTCAATGTATTAACAATTGAAAATAGATTCTAGACACTAATTAAATTGCTAGAATAGGGTTTATGAATAACTGGCAACTCTTCTGTGTCCAAAGAATTCTACAGGAAGGTTGGTGAAAATGAGCAGTAATTCTTATATAAAATGACAACATAAATTCTTCTTACTCCAGGTTGCTGAGTTCTGCTAATTTTAAGTGGTCATCTGTCACTACTCACGGCTCTGTTATTCATTATAAGAGCCCCAAATGATAAATATGACATGGCTGCTTAATATACTGTATATATAAAACCACACATTAGTTTCCATTACTGTAGCTTCTAGGTATTGGGTAGAGCCCAACAGATAAGTAATCTAGCTTCTCTCTTGTGGATGACATTTTACTACTAATCTAGCTTATTATTTCTTTACCTCCTGGCCATTCTATTTTATCAACTGAGGTAGTGTCTATACACTACCTATACACTGAGTGCTTTTGACCCTGCTCTCCAGTGCTGGGAATGAATGGCAGTGTAAGTGTGGGCAATCACCTTGTCTTGAATTTGGACTGCTTTAGAACATGCCTGGCAGGGATGGGCAACTTCTGATGGATCAGAGGATAGAGAACTGCAGGTGGCCAATTGGTGGATGTGGCAATTTAATCAGAAAGGGCATGTCAGAAACAATATTGGCCTATGGAGGGTGGGTTAAGGGTAGGGTGGAAAAATCAAGAGGTGAGGCAAACCTCTTTCATTTATATTATTTTAAGAAGAAACAATCCCCCAATATGATCTGAGCTTTAGAAGGGTCACTTGGAGCCACTGGGTTGATGTTTGAAGGACAGAAGATCCTAGCTTTATTTTTGCAAACAAAGACCAAAAAATGCGCTATTGAAAACTGGCCATTTTTGCAGCCAAATCCCAGCAACCTGAAAAGAGGCAGCAAATGGACTGCTGTGGGTGGGGGGAGTGCGTGACGGGGGCAAATGCAGGTTCTGTTGACTTGATAGAGAAGATTAAAGAATCTACTTTTTAGAAACAGCATTTTTGGCTTCTGTACCTTCAGCAAAGGAATGGTGTGCCGAGCCAGTACTTCCTATAGCCATCCAGATTCAACATTCATCATTTTGCTATGCTCTATTTGTTCCACTGACAGGAATGGCTGCACTTGATTAGCCAATAGGTTATTTTAAAATTCAGATGTTTTCTGAAAACCAGTGTTACCCTTAAATCTCTCCCAGCCCCTTTGCAAATTTGGGTTTTTTCACCTCCCATGTTAAACTAGGCTATTGGCTGGATATGTTTTGCTTGCAGGTTGTAGCTCTTTTCTATGCCATTTTATGGCATCTGGAAATAATTTTACTTGAGCGTGCTTTTTATCAGGAAACCTGCCAGTGTCTGTTCTGACCGTTGCCTGCAGACAGCCAAACTCTTTGGAACTGCCTGTTCTGCCTTGATCCAAGCATCCATTTTGGGCTTATCCTCTTCTTCCCAGGAAAAACAACTAGTGAAGAAAAAAACCCCTTCGTCTGCAGCTCCCTTCAGAGATCATGCTGTATATTCATGGCAGTGAAAAACTTATGATAGTGCTTTCTAATGAAAGCCATGTGAATTGTGATTTACAGCTAATTGTTTGCTTTAATCTGCCACCTGCTCTGCTCCCACCCTGATGTGTTCCATTAAATGTAGCTCCCATCACCCATATCTAAGTTGACCCTGGCTGGAAAGATAGGCCAGCCCATAGGGAAAGTGTCATGCTGCAGAACCCCAAATGAAGGGTTTTGTGCAATCATATTTACCTTTTTTTTTACAAAAAGATTTCTAGTTCCTTAACAAAGGGCTCCCATACATCTGTAATTTTCTTCTGCTGGGAAACTACATCTTTCAGTGATGGAATTCAATTTTTTTTACTACTGGTTCTGTGGGCATGGTATGGCTTCGTAGGCATGGCTTGGTGTGCATGGCAGGGGAAGGATACTGCAAAATCCCATTCCCTCCTGATCAGCTGGGACTCGGGAGGCAGAGAATAGATGGGGGTGGGGCCAGTCAGAGGTGGTATTTACCAGTTCCCCGAACTACTCAAAATTTCCGCTACTGGTTCTCCAGAACTTTGTCAGAACCTGTTGAATACCACCTCTGTTTCTGGTGCACAAGCCACAACATTTTGCTCTATTGCTCCCCGCCCCACAAAGATTTACACTGCATTCTGTTTTGTGGATTGTTATATACACAAATGCCTCTGACGTTGCTGAGGATTCTTGTATCTACAGAAATTCTTTTTTTTTTGTTCAAATGCTTAATTATGGGTGCTTTAGAGAGGGAATTTTCTGCACAATTTATTTGTGAAGGGGCTACTCTTTTTAAGTGCTCAAGCAGTATTTAACATATCCAACCGGTACCCCATTTTTCAAAAGTTGCAGTTTTCCAAAAAAGATGAACACTGTGCCTGTCACAACATAGAATATCAGAGTTCAATAAAATGCTGTGTGTTTGCAGAAAGGCTGCACACACATTCATACACAAAAATGCTTTGGGGATCTGTTTTAGAGTCAAATTTTCAATAAGGTCTCAGATTATAGCCATACGTTCTTTTTAAAAAATGTGGTGCCAATTGAAAGGGAGACAGAATCTACAACAGAACCTAACATTAAATAGTTTTAAGATAAGTTAGCTTTCATCAAAACTAAAATGTGAGAACGATTTGTTAAACAGAATAAGTTTAATGGGATATTTCTGGTTAATGCATGTGACATTTGGATCCCAATTCATATTCTACAAAAGTATTCATTTCCTCAGCAGAGTGTGAAGTGAAATTTGGAAAATAACTTTGGAGAATAATTTTATTCTCCCTTGGAGAATAAGCTGGCGGTAAGCAAATAAATTTGTCTTATTTCTGCCTCATTTATACAAATAGGTATTTTATTTTTATAACAGTAAATTTTCATGTGTCAGCTTCTGCTTTGCTGTTGCTTCAGCTGCCATGAAACGGGAGGGGGGGGGCGTGTATGTGGGAGGGATTTAATTGATGTGCTGGAGGAATGCTGGAGGAATGTTCTAGGATGTACCAGTCGTTGGGATTACGCATGCGTACGTGTTTCCCGCCTGCATCAACGGCCTACACATTCCATCTTCGGCCTGTCTTTTTGAAGTTATCTCACACCTGACATTTGAAGGACTTATGATTGGACTGGAGCTTTGATCCTAAGGGGGGGGAACGGGCTTTCCTATATATCAATTGCTTTCGCGCCATATTATTCAGATCTTGCTTCACTACTGCTCGCTTACCATTTATAATTAGTAAAAGTACTTTGGATTTCCAACCCATGGAGTCTCTTAGTCTTCTTTCCTAATTATGGAGTGGAGTGGGGCGTGACAAGAAGCAAGATCTGAATAATTCCCTTTCCAGGAGATTTACGTCTACCGAGAAGGGAAATAATGTCTTCTCTGACCAGAGAGGAGGAGGGAGCAGTTGGAGGGGATTCCAGTGAACTAGGACCTCCCGACCTTTCTTTACACCAGCCCAGCCCGTCTGACCGACCTTTGCATGAAGATTTATTTCAACTGCAAATTTCCAGTCAGCCTGAACCTTCCCCCCCACCCCGTTGGTCAATTTCAGCGGGGCAAAGAGAGATAGAGACAAGCTGGAATGCTGGGCTCACCCAAAGACCACCTCAACAAACTTCGCTGGAGCCAGGTGCGGTGAGAAAACCTCAGGCGAGTGAAGTCCCTGACTATTGGAGCCAAAGGTACTGTGGGGAAAGAAGAGGGGGCGATGAAGCAGAATGGAGAGACTATCAGCACCGGGGGCCGATGAGAAAACCCCATCGGAGTGAATTACCTGATTATTGGGGTCAAACATTTTTGGAAGGGCGAAGGGGGGAGGAGGAAAGAGACTGGAGGAACTGGCAACGTTACCCACGCCAGGATTCTCCCCCACCCCCCCCTCGGCCCGTGTCTCCCCCTGCGGCTAGAGGTTTTGCTGATCAAAGAGGACCTCCCCCCCAGCCTCCCCCCCGAAGACATCGAATGGCTAAAATCCCTCCCTTGCCTGTGCGTTTTAAGGGGGATTCTGCTAGCCTTCCCTCCTTTCTTATGCAAGTGTTTAACTACATAGAGATTTATGGCCGGGACTTTGAATCCGACACTTTAAGGGTCAGAATGATTCTTTTATCTTTGGATGGTGAGGCGGCTACATGGTCGACTGCTTTGCACATGTCTGGCTCTCCCCTCTTGGGGAATTTCAACCGTTTTATGGAGGCTTTCCGCCAACGTTTTGATGACCCATTAACTGAGAAGCGGAACAAATTGAAGTTTTTAACCTTCGACCAAGACGATAGACCTGTCGCCCAATACATCCAGGAATTTCAGTGTCTCTCACAATACATGAGAGGCTGGGGGGAGGACGCCCTTCTGGACAGATTTGCTGAAGGGTTGAACGCAGACATTTATCAACAATGTGTCAATCGTAACCTGCCAAGACGCTTAATCACGTGGTTTGAGCATGCTGCAGACGCCGAGCTTGACTTAATCCGTCTGCGTTATGCCACTGAAGAAAGAAGGAAGCGGAAAGAGAGGGCGGCCAAGTCCCTCCCCCCTCCTACTACTCAATCGTTTTCCAAACGACGAGGCGACGCGAGAGGGCCCCCTTCTGGCTCCTCCAGACCTTTAACATGCTTTCGCTGTGGCAAGCTTGGGCACACCGCCCCCGAATGTCGGGCTAAACTGCCTCTCTCTGCCCAACCCCCTCCCAGACGTGATGAACAGCCTGCCAGAGGCTCTGAAAAGAAGAAAAAGGAAACAGCGTTCGCTGGGGACACCAACCCCCCTCCTTTTGCCCAGCCATTAAAGGATGACGCAGATGCTAACTCCTCTTCTTCTGAGGACTCTGATGACGACACATCGCCTCGCTGGGTGAGTTCAAACAAGGGGCCCCTTCTAATCCCTATTGAATTAAAAGTTCCTCCTGAGGGGACCCCTGCCACCCTCCTCGCCTTACTTGATTCCGGCTGTTCCCGATCCATGATCAATCCAGCCATGGTAGAAAAATTGGGCATCAAATTGCGCACTTTGAAAACCCCGATCGTGTTTTGCCAAATAGATGGATCGATTGCGGGGGGGGGGGGGTGCCCATTTTTTTACTGAGCCTTTGGAAATGAGAATGGGTACGCATACTGAATTAATCTTTTTTGTGGTCGCGCCTGGCATGGACAGGCCACTCATTTTGGGCATCCCATGGCTCCGAAAGTGGAACCCTCACATAAATTGGCGGACAGGCCGCTTACGTGTTCGCTCGAAGGTGCCTCCAGTGGGGGAGGGCTCTCCAGACCAACCGGACGTCACTAACGTTCCTGAAGTAGCCGCTAGAGGGCAGGAAAGGATTGCAGGAGAGGAAAAAATCCCGAAAGAATATTTGGATCTTAAGGATGTCTTCAGCGAGCAATCTTCGGACATTCTACCCCCCCACAGGCCTACTGATTGCTCCATTGACATTTTACCCGGGGTCAAACTCCCAAAACCCCGCATTTACTCCATGTCACCCAGGGAGATGGAGGAGATGCGTTCTTTCATTGACAAAAATTTGAAACGTGGGTTCATTGAACCGGCTCGACCCAAAGTGGCTGCCCCTGTACTATTTCGTGAAAAGAAAGATGGGTCTCTTCGTTTATGCTGTGACTTTCGCAACCTTAACGCGATCTGTACTCAAAACCTCTACCCACTGCCATTGATGAAGGACTTGTTAGCGCAACTGGGGAAGGGCCGCATCTTCACAAAATTGGACCTGCGAGAAGCTTACTATAGAGTACGCATTAAGGAAGGGGACGAATGGAAGACTGCATTCAACTGCCCTCTTGGTTGTTTCCAGTTCCGAGTTATGCCTTTTGGCCTACAGGGGGCTCCTGCTGTGTTCATGCAATTTATTAATGAGATCCTGCACGATCATCTCTATAAGGGTGTTATCGTATATCTGGACGATATCCTCATTTATACTCGCTCTTACGACCACCACGTCAATCTGGTGCGCACTGTTTTGAAAAAACTCCGTGCTGCCAACCTGTATGCCAAATTGTCTAAGTGCGAGTTTCACCAAACGACTATTGACTATCTGGGCTACCGTATATCCTCTGATGGTGTTGAAATGGACCCTGAAAAAGTGAAGGCGGTCACTGAGTGGGACGCACCCAAAACTCGTAAACAGTTGCAAAAATTTTTGGGTTTCGCTAATTTCTACCGTCAATTTATTCCCTCTTTTGCCAACATTGCTCTCCCTATTACTAATTTGCTCAAGACTAAAGGCGACCCGAAGCCTAAACCCAATAAGCCTTTGAACTGGACCATGGAATGCCAGGCGGCATTCGAAAAGCTTAAACGCCTTTTTGCCGCTGAACCAGTTCTTAAACATCCTGATCTCAACCAGCCTTTCGTCGTCCAGGCTGATGCCAGTGATGTCGCCGTTGGGGCCGTTCTGCTACAAGCCAATGACCAAGGTAACTTACAGCCTTGCGCGTACACCTCACGTAAACTCACTGACACAGAGCGGCGCTGGGCGGTTTGGGAGAAGGAGGCTTTTGCGGTCCGTTGGGCCCTCGCTACTTGGCGCCATTTCCTCGAAGGCTCTAAACACCCATTTGAGGTGTGGACTGACCACAAGAACTTGGAAGCGTTGCACACACCTCGTCGTCTCTCCCCCAAACAGATGCGTTGGGCCCAATATTTTAACCGTTTCAATTTCACTCTAAAGTATATCCTGGGCGGAAAGAACTTCATGGCCGATGCTTTGTCCCGGTTACCTCAATATAATTGTTCCAAACTGAGTATCGTCCAACCGCTCTTGGCAGCTCCGGTACTCACACGTCAACAGACCAAAGCTCAGAAGGAAGTGCCTCACGATCTACTTTCTGACCTCAAAGCGGCTCTTCCTCAAGACGACTGGTTCCTGACCCATCGGGACGAGTGCACCATGAGGGACGATCTACCGTGGATTGGTGCTAAATTATACATCCCCGCTTCCCTACGACTTGTCGTCCTTCGTCGCGCTCATGACTCCAGGATGGCGGGTCATTTTGGGTTCGTAAAAACTTTGCACCTCGTAAAGAGACAATTCTGGTGGCCTTCTTTAAAAAAGGACATTGAACTTTATGTGGCCAGTTGCCCGGTTTGCGCTGCCGCCAAAAAGCCGCCGGGAAAACCGCAGGGACTTCTACAGTCCGTCGCCCGCCCGGTTGCACCTTGGAAGGAGATTTCTATGGACTTTGTTGTTGAGCTCCCCGAGAGCCAGGGGCACACCGTCATCTGGGTGGTCACTGATTTGTTTTCCAAGCAAGTTCATTTCGTGCCTTGCCACAAAATTCCTTCCGCCAAGGCGTTGGCTAAACTGTTTCTTTCCCACATCTACCGGTTACATGGGGTTCCCGACCGTATTATCTCCGATCGTGGAGTCCAATTCACATCTAAATTTTGGAAGGAGTTCCTCGCACGCATTGGTTCCGCCCAAGGCCTTAGCTCCGCCTACCATCCTCAGACTAATGGCGGCTGTGAACGTACTAATTCCGTCCTTGAACAATATTTACGTTGTTTCATCAATTATCAACAGGACGATTGGGTTGACTTGTTACCACATGCTGAAGTGGCCTATAACAATTCGGTTCACTCCAGCACGGGCTTCACCCCTTTCCGGGTCGTTTACGGCCAGGATTTTGTTCCTATTCCCGAACTGCCTACGGCCCAGCCTCAGGTTCCTTCCGTTGCAGACTGGAGTGAACGTCTCAGTCGCCTTTGGCCCCTGACTCTTTCCACCTTGGACGCTGCCCATAAGGCTCATAAGAAGCAGGCTGATAAGAAACGCTCTCAGCCCTCTGGGTACCACGTTGGAGATTTAGTGTATTTGTCCACGAAATTCTTGCATACTACACAAAAATCGAAGAAATTGGGACCCAAGTATGTTGGCCCTTTCCCGATTGTGAAAGTTATCAATCCTGTTTCTGTTCGTTTGCAATTGCCCAAGCATCTCAACCGTATCCACCCGGTGTTCCACATCAACCTCATCAAACCAGTTCGGGTGTCCAACCTAAGGCCCACAGATGACCCTCCGCCTGCTCCGTTACTTGTTGATGGGGAACATCATTTTGAAATTCGTGACATTCTTGATTCCCGTAGGCACCGTAATCGCATCCAATACCTTGTGGCTTGGAAACATTTTCCCCCCTCCCACACGGAATGGGTTGATAAGTCCCACGTTCGTGCCCCCCGTTTACTCCAGAAATTTTATGCTTCTTATCCCGACAAGCCTTGACTTTTCTCCCCTCCCTCTTTCATTTGTTTTGTTATTTGTCTGTTTTGTTTGTTTTTCTTCTGACAGCCTTTTTTCCGGGGGACGGCCGGATGTCAGCTTCTGCTTTGCTGTTGCTTCAGCTGCCATGAAACGGGAGGGGGGGCGTGTATGTGGGAGGGATTTAATTGATGTGCTGGAGGAATGCTGGAGGAATGTTCTAGGATGTACCAGTCATTGGGATTACGCATGCGTACGTGTTTCCCGCCTGCATCAACGGCCTACACATTCCATCTTCGGCCTGTCTTTTTGAAGTTATCTCACACCTGACATTTGAAGGACTTATGATTGGACTGGAGCTTTGATCCTAAGGGGGGGGAACGGGCTTTCCTATATATCAATTGCTTTCGCGCCATATTATTCAGATCTTGCTTCACTACTGCTCGCTTACCATTTATAATTAGTAAAAGTACTTTGGATTTCCAACCCATGGAGTCTCTTAGTCTTCTTTCCTAATTATGGAGTGGAGTGGGGCATGACATCATGTTTGTGACATCCAAATTTCAATTCAAGGAAACTTTTTGCTACTGAAATCTGAAATAAAGCCAACATAACAGTAACTGAATACAGCTATGTAGAATCCTAAAATAAAAGCTTAAAAACAATTGCAGATATTAACTTAAATTATTTTCATTTCCAAATATTCCATAAAAGATTAAATATATTTGGATTAATCTCCTAATTTTACAGGAAATAAACCAAAATGCTATTTACAGGTCCATACAATGCATAAAATTCATTTCTAGCGATTGAAAATAAAGTCTTAGAACAGGATTATCATCTTAAAATTGACAGACAAGAAAGAAAGGCTTCAGTTTAGCTAGGCTGATTGCAGTAGTCACTGTTTTTTCGGACGCTGGCAACCATCCATCATCTCGAGAGGTTCAGAATTCAAGTTTACATTTTGGTGAGATTTGTTTTTCCAAACTCAGGTGTTTTTCCAATTTGTGAAATGATTGAAGCCAGACTTCTCATAAAGCAAACGAGAAGTCAGTAGGTATTCTCCTGTTTCCTAAATGTGGAGTGTCAGTTTCTTTTGATGAATTAACCAGGCATAAATAACAAGAGACCACTGTAGCCTATTCCTGGATTCTGTATTTAGACAAGTGTTTATTGTAGAAACATATTCTCCATACTTTCCATGAGTTCAAGCCACAGATTCTTTCTTTGGGCAGATGTCTAGAACACATCAATAACAATTTGCTATGGTTGAATATGAGAGCAAGAAGGTTCATCATTTGCAGGCTAAAATTCATCTAAATGTAATTTCTTTCTGAAGCATCTATGTCATGGGTCTCCAAACTTGGCAACTATGCTGGCTGGAGAATTCTGGGAGTTGAAGTCCACGAGTCTTAGTTGCCAGATTTGGAGACCCCTATGTGGGTTCTTCCTCTCTTTTTTTCCAACTATAGTTTTTCTGCCCAATCGTTCTCCTGCTGCATTGTTGGTTCAGCTAGCAGCTCTATGTACAGATCAGGTACCATGAAATACTATGCGTATTCACCCCATATTGGTCCCGCCTGTCACTGAACAAGGAGATAGTACAGGTAAATCACAATTGAACCCAGAATTTATGTTGCAAAATGAAAAATGTGTAAAGTGAGTTATGTCCCATTTTACGATCTTTCTTGCCACTACAGTTGTTAAATTAGTAACAAGGTTGTTAAGTGAATCCGGCTTCCCCATTGAGACTGCTTATCAGAAGATTACAAAAGATGATCACGTGATCCCAAGACACTGTAACCGTCATAAATATCAACCAGTAGTTAAGCATCTGAATCAGGGGTGGGTTCCTGCCACCCTTAGAAGAGGTTCCACAAATTTACAGTGCCGTTTAGAACCGGTTCCAGCTCCCTCCCCCCGCCCGTCCGCACATCATCAAGATGAAGAGCGAGAGGATAAATTATGGGAGTTGAAGTCCACAAGTGTTAAAGCTGTCAAGTTTGAACACCCCTGGGGTTTTTTTTTCTAAAAGGTTAGAGGGATGCAAGGGTCTTGTAACTTGACAGCTTTAAGCCTTGCGTGCTTCAAATACCAGAGTTTCTGAGCCAACATTTGGGTTGCTAAGCAAGAGCATTGTTAAGTGAGTTTCACCACGTTTTACAAGTTGGCCACGCCCACCCTGTCACATGACTGCCTTTTACAAGTTGGTCACACCCACCCTGTCACATGACTGCCAAGCCACTCCCACTCAGTCACATGGCCAGCAAGCCACTCCCACAAAGCAGGCCACACCTAAATAAGAGGTTCTAAAAAATTGTGAAATGCACCACTGATCTGAATATAAATCATGTGAGCATGGGGATGCTGCACATGTCAATAGTATGAAAAATGGTCATAACTCACTTTTTTCAGGGCCATTGTAACTTTGAATTGTCACTAAATCAACTGTTGTAAGTTGTGGACTACCTGTATTACAAGTCAAAATATAGCAGTCAAGTTTTGGTTGTGCAAGGAGCAAGGAAAATTAAATACTAAAATACTTAGCTGTTAAAGTAAACCCATTAGGCTGTGTTTGCTGTTCACACATAGTATTTTATTGTGAGACATATCATGATAGCTTTAACATCAACTTGAGATTATTATGAAAAATCCCATTCCTATTTGGGCAAAGGTAACAAGTGAGTCATCCCCTGACGAACAGCTTGTCACTGACATTGACTATTATTTACCACCAAAACTTATTACTGGGCCTGCCGTGCTGTTTGGTGGCCATCTTGGTTGCTTCTCTTCTAGAAACATAGGGCCAGTTTATCCTTGAAACAAAAAGAATAAATACAAGCATGCAAGTAATATCTGTAGTATTCTGGATTTCAACTTTGGCTGTGTCAGCCTCTTGTATCTTCATTATGTGGACAGAGAGCACAGAATTAAAATCTGAGTCCAGAAGGAGGCAGCAGATGATACCAACATCTGAAAGTTATCCACTGTGGAATGCGAATGAATAAGAAAAATACAGAACTGTATAAAAATATTGGAGCAGATGGTATTAGCTTGCCCTCCAGTGGTGCATTTAAAAAATGCCGTCAAATGTTTGAAGATATTATTTTAATATTATATTTTCTTTTGAACAAAAACAAGAATATTTTTAAATCTCTCTGCTGATGTGCTTTAGTAGCACATCAGATACAATTTTGAAGCAATCCTTCTGCCAACAAGTGAATATTTTAATAAGATTTTCCCTCCCCCCCCATTGTAGCCACCAGATGTCCAGAATCAATCAATATGTAGGTCACCTATTTTTCCCTTTTGGAATCTGGCTCACTCCATTGCACCCCTGGGTAAATTAAACCAGGATGGAATAGTGACTTTGCAGATATAATGTGAAAAAAATAAATTATTAAATAATTTTGACATTATTTTGGTAAATTTTAATGCCACTCAGAAATGACTACAAATAACATGAAGATTCATTTTCACCCCAAACCAGAAAAGACCTTAACATGCATATATTCATGGCCTTTGTAATGAAGTGGGACACAGTGGCTCAGTGGCTAAGACACTGAGCTTGTCGATCAGTTCAGCAGTTCAGCAGTTTGACTCCCTAGTGCCACATAACAGAGTGAGCTCCTGTTACCTATCCCAGCTTCTGCCAACATACCAGTTTGAAAGCATGTAAAAATGTAAGTAAAAAAATAGGGACCACCTTTGGTGGGAAGCTAACAGCATTCCGTGCGCCTTCAGCATTTAGTCATGCCGGCCACATGATCACAGAGACGTCTTCGGACAGCACTGGCTCTTCGGCTTTATAACAGAGATGAACACCACCCTCTAGTGTCGGGAATGACTAGCACCTTTTTGTAATGAATTAGAACCTGTGTGTATTTGTTTGTACCCTTGGAGTCTGTTTCTCTGTGAGTAGATTCTTAATACTTTTTCATGGACTTCCATATGCATGTTTTAGACATATAGTTTAATGGATTTTTTAGATCTGATACTTCTGGAAAGCGATGGAGAAAGAAATACAATATAACATTTAGTGTTATGACAGGAATATTAATGCTGAATATAGTTTAGACTTCTGTGGGCTGTGAAGAACTTGCTCTTCCACCAAGCACTGGGCTAGGATGGATGTTAAGCTGTGTAGATGTTTGCCTGGGGAGGGGACTTTTGCTTTTAACTATGTGTTATGGATGTAATGAGCTGCCTAGAGTCATTTGGTATGATATAGGCAATTATATACGTAAATAAATAAATAAATAACTAAATTACTGGTTACAGTAATGGGAAGCATGACATGGGAAGCTTGACAGAATGAAGTGAAAGAAGCTACAGATGAGGGAAAAAATGCACAAAATAGGGATCAGGGATATAATGTGTATATAGGGAAAAAAAGATAATTGCAAGGAAATTGTCAAGGGATGACTAAGATTAAGAAATGCTATGAAGAGTGATTCTGATGGAAATAAAAATTGTTCTGGAAGTAGATGAAGAGTGCTAAATAAGAAATTTCCAGGAAAGTACATTTGAAAGCAATTCAAAGTGTGCCTGTTGAAATATTTGTGCTATTATGTATCTAAAACGTAGAAAGATTCAATGTAAAAAACAGTGAGGGGTAAGTTTGTTAGTGTGTCCCTTGGCAAAAAGAGACAATTAGCAAACTTTGGAGGTGCAACATGATTCTGTGAGGGACAAAGACTGGACACAACAGTTTTGCACTTCAGCAAGTAAGTGTGGGGAAAAGTTTATTATACACTTTGTGTATAATAGTGTCATAAACTGAAGAACAGGCATGAATTTTCAAATGTTTTGTAATAATACGAAGATGGATTACTGATTGCATTAAGAGCAGAATAGGATGGATGTAAAGCAGTGGTTCTCAACTTGTGGGTCGCGATCCCTTTGGGGGTTGAACGACCCGTTCACAGGGGTTGCCTAAGACCATCGGAAAGCACATATTTTCGATGGTCCTAGGAACCGAGATACGGCTCCTCTATGATTTGGGGTCACCACAACATGAGGAACTGTATTAAAAGGTTGCAGCATTGGGAAGGTTTACTGATGTAAAGCATATGTGAGAATAAATGGAGTATGTAGCATTTAGCAGAGAATAAGGCACAGGTGTCTTTGTAAGTTTAACCCTTTATAACGAGAAAATGTATAAGGAATGCTGAAGGTGATAAGTATATTGGTTGGGGTCTTGATGTAAGTTATTTTTGTACATAGATTATGCCATATTATTGGCTAAATATCTGAAGGATTTGCATGTAAATGTTGGACAAATTGGGCAGTTGGGTGGATGCCACAGGTGTTGTGTTTGTGTGTGGGGAGGGAGGGAGGGAACAACAGGAACAACTTGTGACCTCCTGCCTGCTTCCCAATTGATTTTGTGGAAAGCAGGCAGGGAAGGTTACAAATGATGATCACATGGCACAAGACACTACAAGTGTCCTAACTGTGAACCTGTTGCAAGCAATGATTGTAAAGCATCTGAATGTCAATAACATGACCACGTGAATGCTACAGTAGTCATAAATGTGAGGATCAGTCATCAAGTTACTATTTCGGCTCCACTGAAACTTTGAATCATTGCTAAACAATGTGGTCGTTAAGAGAATAGAAAACTGGCATATAATATGCCCAAAACAGAGAACCAAAAAAAAAATCATTTTACATTGGAGCAGTTGTGGAGAAAGTACTGATAGCACTGAGCAACAAGGATGAAATGACTGCAGAAATAATCCAGAACAGATAACAGTCTTATTTTACAGCAACAGTTTACACTGCTAGTGTCCTGACCACTGCATTTTGCACCAATTGTAGTTACCAGGTTATGTTCGAAGGCACTTCTCCATTGCGTAGGCTACAGAAACCTGGCCTTGTAGTGAGAGACACAAGTGAGGGCTTTGGGGTCCAGTTTAAGATTGCAACTGGTGCATCAGCCTAAAGCCTCCATGAAGGCCACCAGGCCACCTGTTCCTACAGGACCAACTGTCCTGGAGGAGTCTGTTGCATATTCCCCATTTCAGGGGGTGGGATGCCGGTCATTTCCTTTCTCCTCCTTTTGTTCTGTTGCCTCTGCTACTCCCCTCTCAGGCATAGAATCTTTCAGTCTCTAAATAGACATTGTAGGAGAACAGCAGTCTGTTCTTTTCCAATCAGATTTTATTAGAAGTCATGTCCTTTCATGAGCTTTTAATAAAATTTGTTAGTTGCTACCAGAGTTCTGTTTTTTCAGTCCCTAAAGTAATGTACTGAAACTTTATGGGGAAGATATCGGGGTAACTGAAGAAGAAATGGTTTTTTATGAAATAACTAAAACCTAGTTTTTAAAACAGGTAAACATTATGTCTACAAATAAGCTTAGCCCAGTCTTAAATGTATTCCCTAAAAAAAAATCTTAAACATTTGAAAAAGAATATAAACACAAAGTATGATAAACATAAAAAGAATGAAAAATATACAATAATAAAACACGGCAAATAAACAGAGTTTGTGCCATCAAGGGGATTCTAATTAGTCAACAAATTCTCCTGCATATACAATTCTACATCACTGTCTAAAAAAGAATCTAAGCTTTAAACTAAGAAAAAAACCGCAAGGTTAACACTACTAAGAATTATTAAGTATAATAAACGAGGTCAATGTGAGGAATCTCTGTACGTAAATGGACTCATTTGGATGCTCCCTTGCATGGCCAAACCTCTTGCACCCAAAAGTGACTTTGATTGACATGTGTCAAAGCTCTCCCCACTGTCCAAATGGTAGAAGTTTTTGTATCATTTTGTGCCCAGGTAGAGAAGTCCTGGTGGTGCCTAGGATCATACATTTCTCTCTTTCTCTCTTCTCTTTTTTTCTGGGTCATATAATATATGTGGGTATATGATATATGATTTTGTATCTATTTATTTATTTTGTCATGTTTGTATAATGTATATTGGAGGTGGTGACCCTTTGAGAGTTGCATGTCGATAATCTGGCATTGCCTGGGTATTTATTTATAGGGGGAAAATGTCCAGACCAGGGGTGGATTCCAGCAAGCACTACTGCCGGTTCGCTCATATGCACACTTTGCGCATGCACATGCTTGATGTGCGCTGTATGCACATGCACAGTGCAATTAAAATTGTTCTGCACATGCACAGAACTGAAAAACAACATGAGGGCGTTGCTGGCACCACCTGGGGAACTGGTTCGGGGGCATGTCAGGCCTGGGTCACTGTCCGTTCCAGCGACCCAGGCCACCAAACCACTACTAGTTCGGCTGAACCAGTCTGAACTGGTAGGAACCCACCACTGGTCCGCACCAAACTTAATTTCTAATGTTGGATTTTCTCCCTTACCAGAGGGAGCCCCCTTGTGTAACGGCTACTGTGAAGCAGTTACCATGGCAACGCCACTGTGCTGTACAGTAGAAGTCAGTAAGGCAGCATGGCACAAGATGCTGCATCTTAACAGAACACACACCCCGAGGAGTGTAGAGGGTGTCTAACCCCCACAGTACTTTTCTCCAGAGAGTAAGTCATCTGTTCAAGTTTGGTTGAAATTGCTCAAGGTGTTCCAGAGTAATACTGGAACACAGCCACAGCTACAGCTACAGCTACAGCCACAGCCACAGCCACAGCCACAGCCACAGCCACAGCCACAGCCACAGCCACAGCCACAGCTATATAGGCTGGTCTTGTTGTATTCGTGTCTTTTCTCATATAAGATTGAGATTGTCTTAGCAACGTTTCATTGCCAAGACAAAAGACCCGAATACAACAAGACCAGCATACCTACACCCATGAAAATCTGCATATATATATATATATACACACACACACACACACACATACTTACATACATACATACATACATACATACACATACATATGGGGGGGTCTTTTCCTCTCTCACCCCTCTCACCCCTCTCAACTTACACATGAAACATTTTGAAACTAACACCTTAGAGAAATCTGAACACAAACCGAAACTCTGGCTTAGATATGTTGATGACACTTTCGTGATTTGGCCGCACCGAAAAGAAAAACTGAAAACTTCCTCACACATCTCAATAGCCTACACCCCAAAATACAATTCACCATGGAAATAGAAGCAAACAACCAACTTCACTTTCTAATCTACAAAAAACCCAATGGCTCCCTAGGACACACCATCTATTGGAAGAAAACACACACTTAAACGCACAATCCCATCACCACCCTGCACAGATCAACTCTGTAGCCAAGACCCTCATCTCCAGAACCAAACGCCTAGCCGACAAAGATCACCTGAAAACTGAATTACACACTCTCACAAATGTATTAATCTCCAACGGATTCCAAAGAAAAACAATTACCAACTTAATCCAAAGGGAGACTCACCTCAAAAACCAAGGCACAGAACAGGACAACGGCATTGCCCTCCTCCCTTACATCAAAGGCACCACAGATAAAATCAGCAAAATTATCCACAAACACTATATCAAGACAGCCTTCAATACTAACCAAAAAATAGCCAACATCTTAAGAAACCCCAAAGACAAAATCCAGCTAGAAAACCAAGGAGTCTACGAAATACCATGCAAAATCTGCCCTGCCCTGCCACATACATTGGACAAACGAACAGGAGAATAAATGCACTCATTGCAGAACACAAGAACGCAGTAAGAAAAAAAAGAAAAAACTTCCTCCCTTTTCCAGCACCTTAAAGCTACAGGACATGAAATTAATTTTGAAGGAACCAGGTTAATCTCCAAAACAGAACACTTCAAGAAGAGAATAATTATGGAAGCTATCGAAATAGAGAAACACCCCCACAACATGAATAAACATGACAATACCTCCTGCCTACCAGACATCTGGAAACCAGCCCTAGTCAACAAACGAGCCCCACCCACCACCCAGGCCATTGCAACACAAAACAACAATAGACACACAGCCAGCACCATTCAGCACCAATCTACCAATCATGATACAACCACACAACCAATCATTCCACTTACTGAAACAAAGCCAGCACTCCACATATTTATAGAAAGATGGCAGCTCCAATCACACTTAAGCCCAAAACCCAGCCTGAAGATGGCGAGTGAGACCTTGCTGAAACGTTGCCAAGATGATCTCAATCTTACATGGGAAAAGACCTGAATACAACAACACCAGCATACCTACACCCGGGAAAATCTACGTGTGTGTGTGTGTGTGTGTGCGCACACTCACACACACAGACACACACACATATATACACACACACACACATATATATACATACATATTACATACATACACGATAGACAGACAGATAGATAGATATACATTCAAAGTGACAATAAAGTTATTCTAAATTCCCCCTCCCCAAACCCTCATTCAGTCCAAGGGATGTGTTGTGCCATTTGTATTTTTATTTGTTTAGTTGGTTCTTTTAAGTTTAACAATAAGGAGAAAGAAAGAAACAGCCAGTTCAATAGATTCTCTTCTGGTGCTGGTGGAATAAATTGCTCTTCTTTCTTTCTTTCTTTCTTTCTTTCTTTCTTTCTTTCTTTCTTTCTTTCTTTCTTTCTTTCTTTTTCTTTCTTTCTTTTTTCCTTCCTTCCTTCCCTTTTCTTTTCCTGTCTTCCTGTCTTTCTCTTTCTTTCCTTCCTTCCTTTCTTTTGCCCACCACTAATGCTAAAAATCACACACTTGGAAATTGTCTCTGGAGATTCTCAGCTATCCAGGTTGTCCCAAAGGTGCTTTTTCATGAAAATATTTCACTTCTCAACGAAGAAGCTTCTTCACCTCTGACATTCCCCCCCCCCCATCCAGTCAGAACTGAAGAAGCTTCTTGGATGAGAAGCAAAACATCTTCAAAGAAAAACAAAGAAAGTCCAGTTGCCTCTTGAAAAAACACCTTTGGGTCAAATCTGGAAAGTTTTGGCCCACCGTCAACCCAAACCCAGTTGAAAGGGGGGCGAGATTGCAGAATAGCGGGGATGACTTAATCGCTTGTGTGTGCGACTCTGTGGGGGGAGAAAATATAATTAGAGCCGGTGTTTGAGAAAAATGCTGTCATTAACATAATAAACTCATGAAGACCTTATTTTTCACAAGGTTATACATGACCTCTAAAAACTGGAGAATGCGGGCATCGATCCCGCTACCTCTCGCATGCTAAGCGAGCGCTCTACCATTTGAGCTAATTCCCCCTCGCAGCGGAAGGGCTGAACTTGCTTAGAAATGCCATTTTAACTGACCGACAGATTTCTAACTCCTCCCCTATCTATGAAAGAAGTCGTTGTTGTCAGGCAGTTCTAGTTTTTCAATTTTATGACGTTAATTTGGACTCTTATGTTGTCCAATAGGACAGCACGTTCGTTAGTAAACAGCGCCGTGGGAGGAGACACTTCAGCTCTGCCCCCCGTGACTTGCAATTGGACTGAGCCCTAAAACTATTGGCTGCCATTGGTTTATTTTTAAACGGAATGGGACTTAGTAGTTGGGCGATCTGAAAGTCTTTCAAAGTGACGTACAGTTGTTGCTAAGGCGTGACGGTAGGAAGCCGGAGTCACCCATCCGAATACGCTGATTGGGCTAAATGAAGCCGTGACCCCGGCCTTTATCCCTTTGTTACCCAATAGTAAATCGGTTCCCTTATGATCGACTACGCTCTTGAACCAATAGAAAATAGAACGTTTTGCCGCTGTCCAATAGAAAAAAATCCTGCTGGGCGAAGGCGTGATCTGTGGAGGGTTGATTGACAGGAATGGGGGGACGGAGACAGGAGGGTTCGAAGAAGCCGATATGACCGCCATCTTGAAGAGTCGATGATGGTAGGGAGCCGCAGTTTTCCCGCCTGAGTGCGGCAAGGGGGTTGGCTTGCCTGAGCGGGAGACCTCTTCGCTGAAGTGAGGGCTCCGGGAGTTCATCTGCGTTCGGGTAGGAGTTTGCGGCCTCCCTTCCTTCGTAGGCCCAGGGTAGGGGGGAGCGGAGCGGGGCGGGGGTGGCGGCGGAGGCGAGGGTGGCTTGCTTCGTTGAAGAAACGCGTCGGCCGCAGGAAACAGCAGGAAGGCGGTCCTGAAGGAACTGGAGCTGGGAGGCCGGCTCAGCCTTTCCATCGCCACGGCTAGCCCTTCGGCGTCCCGGCGTCTTAGAAGCGCTGGGGGCGGAATGCTGCCCTCTGGCTCATAACTTGGAGCGGCAGCGGCCTAGTGGCCCTGTTTGTTTTGCTTCCTGAGTGCAATCGGAGCCCCCCTCCCCTCCCCGGGCCTTTGATTCTGTGTCGCAGCGGGCCTGCGTCCTTTCTCCCTTTACTGTCGGTGCTGGTGGTGGGAAGCAGAGAACCCCCCCGCCGCCGCTGCCTTGTGGGACGATTAGGGTTTCCATAAAGGGCCCCTTCCCCGACAGAATGGGGAGAAGAGCCTCCAACACGCGTCCGTGCATTCCCACGTAATTCTTGTTTTCTTGCCACCCGCAGGCTTCCCCGGCAGCCCTTTGGTTTCCTTTCCCTGGGAATGTAAGGAACGCCATTCGTGTCCTTTTCTCATCGTTAGATGAATGGAAATTAAAACGATCGTTTGAAACATATATATTTTTTCTTCTTAATTGATATATAAACAGGTCTCGGTCACTTCTGGATTCGAGATTTGAGGGTTCAACTGTTCGTAAAAGTAGAGAGTTAGGCTGGGTTTTAGGTAGTGGATACCTGAAGCCAGGGGTTTTGATTTGTGGTGAGAATAGCTTCAAATTCATTTCTGTTAACAAATAAGAATATGTCCGTTCTACATTAGTGAAGAAGGATCGAAAATGTATTATCCCGTGTGAATAAAGCTACCTCCTGGTTAGTCTGTAATTTTTTCCCATTGCCTTTAAAACATTCACCATTGCCTTAACTTGGGCATAAGGGAACATGTTAACTTCAGCTGGTTTTTTTTAATGATAGTGCTCTCAAATCTTTTGAAGTAATCAGTAATTATTTCTAAAGTGGAGGTGTGGGTCTCTTGCTGCAAAATTGAATCTTAATAGTCTGGGATCTTAATAAAATGCTGCACTGTGTTTATGTTAGTGCTGTTTCAGTTCAACAGCGCTAATATTTAAACTGCATAATCATTTTTAGAGGTGTCTGTGAGTTACTGATAATGTTCTATACAACTTTATTTAGTTTCCACCAAATCTGACAGTGTTGGCATTGGGGGGGGGGGGCTTTCCATCAAGCAATGCATCTAATGGGATTATGAGACCCAAGAAATATGGTTCTCTATCATGGAGCCTGCTCTGCTTAAAAGCTTCTCTCTCTTTCCTGTCCACCAGATTAGGATGGCCCCAATCACATTGACCATTTGTAAGGCTCTTAAAGTCTTCCTGTTCCTACTGGCATAGGGCCCCAATGCTGAATGATTCCATCTCTAGGAAGTGGGATGTTATTTTGGTCAGTATCTTTGGTCACCAATTTATTTGGTCGTTTTGATATGTATTATTATTTTTTTTATTTAGATCCCTCCTAGAGTCACTGGGAGTTGGGCAGCCATAAATCTGAATAAATAAATGTAGCAGGATAAATATAAATTAAATATTTAATACTTGTAGCTTTATGTCTGCCAGGTAGTTTGGATTGTTACAATCAAATTTGATTGATCATGCTGTAATAGATAATACTGCAGGAGTTTTCAAACTAAAGGACAGGAACAGAGTGCGTCACAGTTGTCTGGAAGTTAGTGATCTTCTCCAAGATGCTAGTACTAGACACAACCATATATAATATCTAGATATGACTGATTTCAACAACTTTTGTAGTTTCAGCACTGACCCCTGCCTAATTTTATCTTTTTCCCTTTTCCAAGATGGTTTTCCCTAATATGTTTGTCATGTTATATCTTAATACACAACCCACTGAAAACTTTGCGTTGATATCTTATAACACAATGCCAGCATGTTCTACTGCAGATCTTTCTGGAGTTTATTCCTTGTGTGCTGGACTCCCTACTTAGACTTTTTCAGGGTATGAAGGTAGTTCTCTGTGTTGTGGATGTTATTTGCTTCTCAACTGAGGGATACATCCCCTCATTCAGGTACCTGTCAAATGGGATGCTTATTTCATTATTTATGCATCTGTTATGGGTGAGGTTATCACATAAATTCATTTTCCCATGAGGCCCTCATATAAATTCTGTTAGTTTAGGGGATCATGGCATCACAAAGTTTGAGAATGTCAATTTACTAAATAATATGAGTTGTAACTAAGAAGTATAAACAACTCTAGATATGTGGTAAATTTTAGACTGGATTACTTCCACTCCCAGACTTTAATATGTAATTTTGTATATGCATCCAGCAATATTAGTGTCAGGAAGAATTTGTTTAATTGTTTTTTACTTTTTTAATACCATGTGATGTGCTTAGTTAGTATGAACTATCAATATTTTAAAACCATTGATCCTTTCCTCCTGGCATCTCAAACTTGATTTGTGAAAGTATTAGTCTTCTAGGTTTGAATTCTTAAGTTTTGTTTTTATACATGTGCTATCTGTGATTCTTGCACCTCTCAATTCTGTAAGTAGAATTTAAATTTTTATATTGGCTAGAGTGTCTTTACTATTCTGTGTACTTCTACCACATTGAAAAGATAACATTGCTTTCAAGTCAAGCTCAAGTGCTGTTGTCTTAAAGACATGACCTTGGAAGTTTTGTGGCAACAATACATAAGTAATTTACAGTTGCCTTTTGTGTGAAGTTCCTGTAAATAGGTTAGATCCCGCTTATTTTTTGAGACTAATTGAATTTAGATATCTATATTGCCATTCAGCTTAACTAACTTTAAAATTCTTTTGTCTTTGTGACTTTTTTCAGTTGCTTTGAGAATTCATTTGATTTGTCTTTTTTAAAAAAAACAAACCCTCAAAGCTATTTTTACTGACCTATTTATTGGAAATGGAATATTTTTATTGCTGAGATCTACTGTATGTAGGATGCAAAACATCCAGTAATGAAATTATTTTCTGTGAATCATACAAGATAGGGATTGAGATTGTGATTTTTTTAAAAATTTACAGCTAAGGTTATAATCACAATTAAATTGCTTCCATATTGCTGTTTTAAAAACAATGTAAACTTGCCCATGGATCACCAGCTCAAGTGGAGGGAGTTCTACCTTAAGGTTGTAATCATATATAACTGATAACCTGAAAAGAAGGGCCACTGGATTCAAAAAACTTTTGCTTAGAAATGCAGAGGGGTGAGGACATTTGCCTGGTATTCTTTTTTTCTGAAAGTTACTTGAAATAAAAGGCAGAAGTGTTCTTAAATTTAATGCACATTCTAACAAGTTATGGTGTTTCTCTAATTGCACAAGTGTGAAAAAAAGATCATAGATGTCTTTATTTGCCAAAATTAGTTGGGCAATAAACTAGTCCTACTCTATGGTAATGTCTCTAAAAAAATAGTAATTAGTGATCTAAGCTTTTCTGCTAAATGATACTGGACACTAGAAATCCATGATCAAAATGTTTTTATGCAATATTTTTTCTGAGAAAATATTCTTAATTCAGAATCATCATCTTTGACAGAAGACACTAAATTAAATGAGGCTGCAGTGTTTGAGATAATACTTTTTTGTTTAAAAAGATACCCCCCCCCAAAGTTACTTATCATGCTGCTAGTGAAATTGTAGAGATGAACACATGCTTTTTCTTGATAGGACACACTATAGTATTTGCAATTTGATAAATACATGGGAGAAATGTTCAATTCTTTATGCTTTTTTGATAAAATTCTAGCATAACTGTAAATTCTTTTTAAAATGTTGACAAGAAAGACAGCCTGATGAGATCTAAAATTCATAATTTAGCTTTGTTCTCGATTTTTTATAAAGTTTAAATTATTAAAATGATACTATGATTTTTAAGTTCAAAATAGGATCTGAGATAAATAATAGTTTTAGTGGTCATTTAGATATTTAACAGCATTTTTAGGTGAAAAAGTTGATATAAATTAATTCAGCTTTAGTCAGATGAATTATTGTCTCAGTTTAGATGGAAAACTTCAGCCTAGGCAAACATAACTAGTAGACATGCAGTAATGTAATATGTAGATAAAACTTCAATATTTTTAGAAATTGCTTAGGTAAAAAAAAATAAGCAGAAGGGACTATATTCATTTTTTTTGTTCTTTCTCTTGAGCAGAATGCTGCCCAAAATACATAAGTAGGAATACGTGAAATAAAATTATTTATAAAAAATGTTCCATCTTTGTATCTAGTACTATCTTTTTATGGTTATAAAGTAGATTTTGGAAGAATATGATAGAATGTGCTGGATGATGAGGAAAAAATCTGTAAGTTTTTTATAAGTTCAGGTTATTGATGTAATTTATATATGGTGCTAAACTATAATGGATAAAAAGTGCTCATCATGGTGAGTCAAGAGGACAAATTATAGTTTATGTGTGAATGCAGCCATTGTGAAATAGAAATAATAATGTGTGAGAGAAAAGCCGGTTGCTTTTGATTATTCCTCCTTAAATACCTGTGTTTCCCTAAAAATAAGAACCTGTCTTATTTATTTTTTTGCCACAAAAACGGCACCAGGTCTTATTTTCAGGGTGTGTCGTCCACTGACTCACCTCACTTGCATGCATCACCCCTCTTTTTCGCTATCAGAGGCCTTCAGGAACTTCTTCATCCAGCAAGGCTTTCCTGAAGGCCTCTGCAGTCGATCTGGAGCTCTGCTATTGGCTACAGAGGCCTTCAGGAAAGCCAGCTGCAGCAGAAGAAATGGGCTGAGAAGTGCGAGACGTGGCTGCAACTATCTGAAGGTAAGTAATAGGGCAGCTCCACACACACCATCCCCACCCTAGCTTAATTTTTACCTGTGCACTCTGGATTGGGTGGGGTCTTAATTAGGTCTTAGTTTGGGGGGAGTTATATTGGGTTCATGTGTAAAAATCAAACTAGAACTTACTTTCTGGGTAGGTCATATTTTCAGGGAAGCATGCTACAAAATTTATTTCTCTATAACTGTAATATATTTGCATTTTTAATTTTTTTGTTGCAGGGTGAATATAGAAGTTTGTTCTTGAGTTTAATGAATTTTATATACATACAGTTCTCAGGGTGCAACCATTGTTTAGTGTCTGTTCAAAGTTACCAGTGTATGAAATCAATGGTACGTAGCCATTGCAGGATTTCTATAATCATGTGATCATAATTTCCAACATTCCTTGCCACAAACACTGTCAATGGGAAAGCTGGCAGCAAGTCAGAAATCACAGTCACATGAGATCTTTGCTTAATGACTCATGCTGGAATTGCCATTGCTAAGCAATGTGATCATATGACTTTATGCTTAGCAACGGTAATTCCAGCCCCAGTTGCCATTGTAATTTGAGGACTAAAATTGATGCGCTCGTTCAGTTTGTTTTTGTTAATATATACTAACAGTGTAAACTGAGAAATACAGTTAGTAATATATTAACACAGAGTGTAGAATGTTTAAAAAATAGAATCTCTTCTCAAAATGTATGTGAAGGTCATTTGAAATAAAATAAACAATATTCAAAAGGAAGCTAGCATGGGCCTAAAAGGCAGGGTCTGATAATTTAAGAAACTTCAGTGCCTTAATGCATTAATTAATATGCATTTAAACCAGTCTATTTTGAACACTAGTTGTTTTAAAGGAGAACATAAATAAGATGAATTATTACATAATTTCAAAGTCTATGCAGCAAATGCTATAAGTATTTAAGAACATTTTTTGGATTGGTTGCAAAATGTAAAATCATATCAGATTAATCCATAATAATCTAAGATAAATACAGGCTTAGTCCAAAATATATGATAAAACATTTGCTGAGAAAAGACTATATGGGATGATCTAGGTATATTTATTGAGTTCCACAGAAAAATATATATGAAAAAAACCCAAATTATTAAAAAGAGCTTATTAACTAATAGTGAATGGATTCCTATCAAATAAGCTGAAACCAATTGAATCACATTATGGTATAGCATGTTGTATAAGCCTAATCTAAAAATGATTTTTCTTCTTTTTAAAGGTGTTAAGTTTCACAGTCCCCAGTCTGTAGGCTTGTGTTTATTCTCTTTAATAATTCTGAGCAGTTTCACAAAGGAGGAGGGAGTGCTAATCATTGTACTTCAGTAACATTTTTGGTTAAATTGTCATGTCCTATGCCAGGGATGGTGAACCTTTTTTGCCTTGGGTGCCAAAAGCATGTGTACACACTCTATCACATGCGCTCGTGTGCCAGCCCCCATAATTTAATTCCCCCTGCACCATGCCCCCTGCACATGTGCGTGTGACACACACCATACACCACACGCATGGCTTTCTTGGAGCCAGAGGAGGGGGAAAATGCCTCCCCCAGAGGTCCTCTGGAGGCGGGAAACGGCCTGTTTTCCGACCGTAGGTCCGTTTTCAAGAAACTTAAGACTTAAATCAGTTGTTCTAGGTTGCAGGGTAGAAAACAGTAAACACATAAACTAACTCGATGGAACACTTAAAAAGAATAGTGAAAAACCTATCCCTGGTGTATAGTCCATTGCAGATACCTTCACGTGCCCCATTTTCTGCCTCCATGCATCCGGTTTTCGGTCCATTCCAGGCACCGCCTATCACCACCAGAGGCCGAAAATGGGGCACACATAGGTGTTGATTGGCGGCAGCAATCCCCACAGCCTTGAACAGCTGATCATCGGAATTCCAGGAGACCTATCCAACCACCAATCATCTGTTCATGCTAAATCAGGCTGTGCTGACGCTGACCTTGCTGTTTGCTGCAAGGAGGCAGATTGCTGGGAGGCATATATTTTTTCTTGTTTTCGTCCCCCAAAGCTCGGTTTGTCTTATAGTCCAGAGCATCTTATAGTCCAGAGCATCTTATAGTCCAAAAATACGGTATATTGGTTATTCCCAATAATACTACATTTCTGTAATGATGGAGAATATTTTGTGCCCTTCTCAAGATGTAATTGAGCTTTTGAAGTATCTTCCTTAAAAAGAGTCATAGTCATGTTTGCCATATTTTTTGTGTATGTTGGCAACCACAAAATGTTTTGACAAAACTGAATTTTAGAGTTAGCAGAATTAGGCTTTTGTTACACATTCTTCTTTGAAATGCTTTCCAAGTTATTTTTGTTCAGATTATCACTGCTATTTATGGCACTGAATAATATTTGTGTGTTCAATTTTTTTGTACGTTCCTCAGATTCTTCCAAAGTAATTAAAAAGTAAACCTATAACGTTTTATTCAGTTAGAAGTGTTATAGCAATATAATCTTTAGCAGTTTACTCATTTAGAAGTATTGTGCAAACCTTTTTCATTAAAACCCATGTACTATCACATCAATGAGTGTGAAGTCATTCTCTTGAATGAGAGTTTTTTTGTTTTTTGTTTTGCTGGAAATGGGCAAAAAAGTGGCTAATTATGCTCATGTAACTGCAAGACACTGAAGAAAGCTATAAAGGCAAGCTGAATGCCTAGCACTCGAAATGTGGCCACATGACTGAGGATGTGTGGCATGACATTTTACAGAGGGCATGCATCCTTAACATGCTGTAAACTACCTGTTCTTAACAGTTGTTAAACAATCAGTCATAAGTTGAGGACTACTTGTATTGTGATTTGTAATAGTGTTGCTAGAATAGTCACGATAGAAATTGCATCTGAACCTATTAAGGGTTTGGTCTTTGGGTCTGTTATATGATCCGTTATGAAATGTTTACTAATTTTAAATCACACTGAAGCCTATTTCTAAAAGCCAAAAGTTTATTATCTGCAATGGACTATATACCAGGGATAGGTTTTTCACTGTTCTTTTTAAATTTTCCATCCAGTTAAAGTTTATGTGTTTACTATTTTCTACCTTCATCATTTACAGTGGCTTGACCCCAAATTATTAGCACAGTTATTTATCGATGTTATTTCCAATCCAAAATAATTTAGCCACCAATAAATTTATTAGCCATTACAGTATATTGCTACTAAAATCTTTGTTTTAATCAATAGTTATAATGAAAAAAGTGTGGTCTAACCAGAAAGCTTTTCTTTTCATTTTAAAAGGTAAAAGTTGTAATTAATTACAATCTGGCATGCTTTAATATTTACAGTTATCTATTTATATAATTATGTTAAATGAATGTGATATGTGTGTGTGTGTGTATAAATAAATAAAACAGCCAACATCTTAAGAAACCCCAAAGACAAGATCCAGCTAGAAAACCAAGGAGTCTATGAAATACCATGCAAAATCTGCCCAGCCACATATATTGGACAAACTAATAGGAGAATAAATGCACGCATCGCAGAACACAAGAATGCAGTCAGAAAAGAAGAAAAAACTTCCTCCCTTTTCCAGCACCTTAAAGCAACAGGACATGAAATTGATTTTGAAGGAACCAAATTACTCTCCCAAACTGAACATTTCAACAAGAGAATAATTATGGAAGCTATCGAAATAGAGAAACACTGCCACAAAATGAATAAACAAGATGATACCTCCCGCCTACCAGACATCTGGAAACTAGCCCTAGTCAATAAATGACTCCCAGCCACAAAAACCGACACAGGACCCAGAACAACACGACACCATCACCAGTCACCCTCACCAAATATCAATTCTATCAACCAATCAAAATGTGACAACACAGCCAACTAATCCGTTTAAAGCAACAAAGCCAACATTCCACACACCCCACCTATATTTATAGAAAAACGGCTTTATTTATTTATCAGCATAAATATAACAAATGTAACAAAAAAGGCAACAGTAAAAAATATTGGGTTTCTGTCTGGATGGTCTCTTGTGACGAGCCTAATGACAGAGAGTGGAAGTGTGACCTTCCTCCCATTCTTGGGCATACCAGGGGTTGTGACTTTAAGTATATATATATATATATATACACACACACATACACATACACATACATACATACATATACATATACATACATACATACATACATATATCACACATCAAAATTAAAACCATGCTTCCAAAATTTTTCATAAATGTATTTAATCACTTTATTTTATATGTTGCATTGAAAGGACACTTTCACTATCAGATTTGCAGCCTACATCAGATCAAATTGAAGCAGCATTAGTAAAATATGTTATTGGTCATTCACTGAAGCGGCATTAGTAAATATGTTAATGTTCTAAACCAAACAAGTCTGAGAATTGCAAATTTTAGTTTTGTAAAAGTGTGTTGAAGATTTAGATATCTTTTTAGAACAACATTTCCCAGTTCTTTGGCAAATAGCTATGGAAACCGATCTGTTTTGAATGTCTTGCATATTAAAATTCATGTTATTTCTCAAAAATTCAGAATGAAATATATTGATAATCCAATAATACATATTCTGTATTATTCACATTAACATGTAGTTCACTGTCATTGTTTACTCATTAACTTTTTTAACCTTCCTAGACTATTCATCTCTGAAATAGCTGTGTTTCAGTCCACAGCTAGAACAAGCACCCATTTCATTCCAAAAACAGACCAAAACATCAGAAAATTTCCATGCACAGAAAGTATTGCATATCTCTAGCTGAGTAGAATATACAAGTTGTGTGTATATCTGATAATCATTATATTTGCTAAATGTTTTTAAACTTGAACTTTATAGACATGTTACATGTAACTAAGCGCTAACAAAATAAAACAAATCTAATTTACCTTTTATCTATTTCATAATAGATAAAATATATAATCTTTATAGAACTACCATGTTAGATTTTCTTCCTTAAAAACACAAACCTTTTGGTGTTTATACATACTCTATATTTGAAAAATAATGAGAATATGAGAAAGCCTTTGGATGAAACTCTAGATCATTATGCTGTTCTCATTGTGTCTAAGAAGATATTTAAGAAAGTTAGAAGTAGGTCACAAGTACAATAGCAGTCATATAGCCTTCAGTAAGGGCTATAATTTGAAGTTGCTGTTGCTACTAACCATCAATAATTCTGATTTTCATCAACTTATCAAATCCACTTACCGCTCTCCTTTGGTGGAATGATCTTTTAATAAATTCCTTTTTTTACAATATGCACTGTATGTTATTTATGTCATGAATGTCCCAATTCAGTTTCATTGATAATCTTAGATTTCAATATTATGAACACAGATTTTTTTAAAATCTTCACTCAGAATATTTCTATCACATCCTATTAATTTTTGTACTAAAAACTCAAAATATTTACCATTCATGAATGAGAGCTGCTTCACCCCCTAATAATTAGGATTTTATAATCTATAAATTGATTGAATGTTTCATTGCATGCCATCAAGTAGATATCAACTCTAAGCAACCACATACATTTTCTGTCCCTAAGCTGGTTCTTCAGTTATTCCAATGATAGCTAGTGACTACTTTAATTGAACCTGTCCATCTTGCTCCCGGTCTCTTCTTTTTCCTTCACCTTTTCCAACATTAGAGCCATTTCCAGAGAGCTAGATCCTCACATAGCATGTCTAAAATAGGACAACTGGTAATTTAAGCCTCAAGCAAGAACTCTGGGTTGTTTTGTTCAGTGATCCATTTGTTTTCTTGGCTATCCAACACAAAGTTCAAAAGTGTCAGTACTCTTCCTACCTTATTTTTTTCAGAGTCCAACTTTCACTTCTGTAGAATGTCACAGGTTTGCACAATTCTGATCTTTGCACTCATTTCCGGATCTAGCTCTCTGGAGCTAGTCTATTTCATCATATTCTGCCTGCACTATGGGTTCATGATCTAAGTTTCTCATGAGGACAAAATATATATTCTGAGATTCCCATTTTTCTGAACACTTTTCTCATGTATGACATAATTGAAAAACTAAAGACTGATTCATTGATTATACAAAGGTCATTGAAGGCTTTATCTAATTGGTGAAGTACAGATTGATTTCTTATTAATAATCTTGATTTTCTCAGTTACCTAGTGTGCATCAGTAAAAATGTCTCATCTCCCCCCTCGATTGGTATTTTTCAAATTTCATGGGAAAAAAGCACATGTAAAAAGAAAATAAAACAGGCTGCTATATATTTTTATAAATCTATAACATGTGGCCATTGATAAGTCTATATATTTATCTTTTTGGTTTCTAATAGAATTGGCTAATTAAATTTTATATTGATGTAATTAAATTGTTTTTGTTTTGTTTTTGTAGGAAGAAACCTGCTGCATCTTAACCTAATTCAGTCTCTAATCTGCTAATACTGTAGACTGAAAGATTTTGCTGTTGCCAGGATACCTTGTAATGGGCAAAGAGCTAAGAAGACTAGATTTTTTTTTCCTTTATAAACTTTTCTTTTAACAGGTAAGAAATTTTGCATATTTTTGCCTCTGGAGGGTTATGTAAAAATATATATGTCTGATTTTCAAAGTATTGGCTAAACCCTTTATGTTCCAGAAATTTGATTGACTTAAATGCTCTTTTTCTTTCAGTATTTTTTCATTAAATTATAAAGGTTTCCCCCCCCCCCCAACCCCCTTGGTAGTTTTTTTTTATTTAAAGATTTTAGTTACGTACAGGTGAAACTCAAAAAATTAGAATATCGTGCAAAAGTTCATTTATTTCAGTAATGCAACTTAAAAGGTGAAACTAATATATGAGATAGACTCATTACATGCAAAGCAAGATAGTTCAAGCCGTGATTTGTCATAATTGTGATGATTATGGATTACAGCTCATGAAAACCCCAAATCCACAATCTCAGAAAATTATAATATTGTGAAAAGGTGCAATATTCTAGGCTCAAAGTGTCCCACTCTAATTAGCTAATTAAGCCATAACACCTGCAAAGGGATCCTGAGTCTTTAAATGGTCTCTCAGTTTGGTTCAGTAGGAATTACAATCATGGGAAAGACTGCTGATCTGACAGTTGTGCAGAAAACCATCATTGACACCATCCAGAAGGAGGGAAATTCTCAAAAGGTAATTGCAAAAGAAGTTGGATGTTCCCAAGGTGCTGTATCAAAGCACATTAATAGAAAGTTATGTGGAAGGGAAAAGTGTGGAAGAAAAAAGTGCACAAGCAGCAGGGATGACCGCAGCCTGGAGAGGATTGTCAGGAAAAGGCCACTCAAAAGTGATGGGGACTTTCACAAGGATTCAAGAGTCACCACACACAGACAGATCCTGGACATGGGCTTCAAATGTCGTATTCCTCTTGTCAAGCTGCTCCCGAACATCAACCAACGTCAGAAGCATCTTACCTGGGCTAAAGAAAAACAGACCTGGTCTGTTGCTCATTGGTCCAAAGTCTTCCTTTCTGATGAGAGCAAGTTTTGCATCTCATTTGGAAACCAAGGACCCAGAGTATGGAGGAAGACTGGAGAGGCACACACTGCAAGATGCTTGAAGTCCAGTGTGAAGTTTCCACAGTCTGTGTTGATTTGTGGAGCTATGTCATCTGCTGGTGTTGGTTCACTGTGCTTCATTAAGTCCAGGGTCAACGCAGCCGTCTACCAGGAGATTTTGGAGCACTTCATGCTTCCTTCTGCAGACGAGCTTTATGGGGATGCTGACTTAATTTTCCAGCAGGACCTGGCACCTGCCCACACTGCCAAAAGCACCAAAACCTGGTTCAATGACCGTGAGATTACTGTGCTTCATTGGCCAGCAAACTCGCCTGACCTGAACCCCATAGAGAATCTATGGGGCATTGCCAAGAGAAAGGTGAGAGACATGAGACCGAACAATGCAGAAGAGCTGAAGGCCACTATTGAAGCATCCTGGTCTTACATAACACCTCAGTAGTGCCACAGGCTGATAACTTTCATGCCACGCCGCAATGAGGCATCATTGCTGCAAAAGGTGCCCAAACCAAGTACTGAGTACATATGCATGCTTATACTTTTCAGAAGTCCGATATTGTTCTATGTGCAATCCTTGTTTTATTGATTGCATGTAATATTCTAATTTTATGAGATTGTGGATTTGGGGTTTTCATGAGCTGTAAGCCATAATCATCACAATTATGACAAATCACGGCTTGAACTATCTTGTTTTGCATGTAATGAGTCTATCTCATATATTAGTTTCACCTTTTAAGTTGCATTACTGAAATAAATGAACTTTTGCACGATATTCTAATTTTTCGAGTTTCACCTGTATACAAATCTCTACACAAATCTGCCTGTATTGCTAATAATTGAAATTCACGTGCAGATTAACTTTACATTTATTTAAGAAGCTGGATTTAAGTTGCAGTCTTATTGGTTTGGTCCAGAAATGGTGTATTCTCTGATATGGCCGCTACAGTTAAAGAATATTCATGGAACAGAAAAACGTTTTTTCAAAACAAAACCAACTTATACTGAATACTCCATTTGAATGTTTTGAATGGGTTAGATCAGTGATGGCAAACCTTTTTCTTATGGCATGCCAAAATTGTTTTTGCGCGCTATGGCGTGGGCACGCATGCCCCCGCCAATTCAATCCTCTCCACCTACCTGCGCATGCAACCCCTCACCCCAGGCTCCGGAGGCTTTCCTGAAGCCTGGGGAGGGTGAAAAACAGTCCCAATGGGTCTCTGGAAGGCCAGGGGAGGCCATTTTCGCCCTCCCCAGGCTTCAGGAAAAGCCTCTGGAGGTTGGGGAGGGCGAAAAATGGTCCCAACAGGCCAACCGGAAGTTCAGGAACAAGTTCGGGAAATGTTCTGTACATTGATTATTCAAAAAAATATTGGCCTCTTTTGCTTGTCAAAAGCATGATACATTGAGAATGCAAGGAACTAGGCAATCTCCCTGCCTTGGATATATCATTACTAAAAACATTCCTCTTAAAAGTTGACTTCAAGACTAATAAAACTTATGCTGTGCTCCTATCCAGTTGCATATGCTTGCCAGCACATAGTGTCTTTAGTATCCAGAGAGATCCAGCTGGCAATATATGTTCCAGTTCTCAGTTGGTCTGTCAAAGCTGTGCCTTTCTAGGATCTTATTTGCTGTATATGGTAACCATGGCCTTTCCCAAAGACATGGTTTTGAGAAGAACTTGGCTTAGTGTGTCTTCTCAACATTCAAGCACTGAAGGCTTTGGAGATACGTTTCTATTTCTGCAGCCCAAAGGAACCAAACAGTTGTCACCTTTTTTTAAACTGGTTGCACAAGAGAAAGTATATGACGCTGTACCAAATTGTATCACGTCAGGATAGTGTGCAGTATTTATTGTTGAACACCTTCACGCTTTCACACTGTAGCAGAAATATGCATTTCAGTTGTCAAGGTTGAAAGGGTGCACAAGGGGATTCTGTAATGAGGGATGGAAGAGACGCAAGATATTTTACATATTGAATATAATGACTAGTTGTTGAAACCATCATTTGGGCAAAAGCACATGTAACTTTCAGTAATATTGAATCACTTGCTATTTGCTTATGGATAACTGCTACAATTGCTATGGCAGCTTCCTCTTTTTCAGAAAGGATGCTTTTATCTTTTTGATAGTTAGAAATAGTTAGAAACACAGTTTGCCTAATATTGCCAACATTTTCAGAGACATTTTGGTAAAGCCCAGGACCTGATACCCCAAGTGTTTTTGTGTTCTTGCCTCTGCTGACCTTTTTGGGTCATTCTGGGACCTTGCTTCTGCTGATACACATCTTAGAGTTGGATTTAGGCAATGTAACACAAATCCTTACTCAAAGTGTTAAGGTTACAATACTAGTCTCAGGACCTCTTTAACCTAGTATCTGCTGGTTGTATGGGGGGTCACCATTGGTCTTGAGCTGCATTTCACTCCCTGGATCGATAAAACAAGACCTGGCATTGCTACCTCCTATGGAAATGAAAGATAGCCTGTCCTAGTATTAGTGATTTTTTTCATATGGTGGCAGTTGGTATCACAGCTGCTGCAACAGCAGCAAAATAACCATATGAAACTTAAGCCTGCTGCATGTATATCTTTCTTAATATATCTTTGTCCCTCTGCCTCCCACCCTTCATGATTTTATTGTTATTTTTTTTGTTTTGTTTTTTTAGTTAGGAAATAGGGAACCTTTAAAGATGTTGGGAAAACTATGAAAGAAAAAAATGTAGAGCATCCAAATACTTGAGCCAATGTAAAACATGCCTTTGTTTTGAGTTAAGGAAAAAATTTAGAAACACTCAAAATGATTTTTCTGCACACAAAAAAAAGACATTTTGAGCTGGAACCCTTTGTATGTTCTTGTTAGCTCAGTTTTGGGTTGGAAGCTGAAGCATTGGATTATTGGGAAATAATTTAAAATTAAATCAGGTGCTTGTTCACTGTGCTAAATCTTATTAAATATTTAATTTCTTCTTTCAAAAAATGTGCTTTAATTGAAATATGCCTGGTGACATAAGCTATAAAGATAAAGAAAAAAAGAAAGAAAAAACTATTACAAACTGCTGCCCCATGAAAACTTTTCTATGAAAATTATATAGTCGATTACATAAATCAAGTATATCAAGTATATAATCCAGGATTATGTTGAAGTGGTGAAATGAGAATATTCAAACTGATGTTACTTAAACTATTTGAACAGTTTGTTTTGTGAAACCTTCGAAAATACAACTGGATCTTATTTTCTTTTGACCCTCGAAAAAACAGCTAGGTCTTCTTTTCGAGAGGTGTCTTAATTTTCCCCCCACGCACCTCGCCTGGTCACCGGGCTGCTTCTTTCATGGCTGAAAAGAGCAAGCAACACAACCCATGCACCTTGCGCACCTTTGCGTACCTGTAATGGTCACTTCAGCTACTGATAGCTGTCCACTTGAAAAAGCCTGCCGTCTACTCCGACAAGCCTGGCCGTGCATGCGCTTAAATAGGATCAAATTTTGGGGGTAGGGTTTAATTTTGACACATGCTCACAAAACAGTGCTGGACCTTCTTTTTGGGGTGGGTCATGTTTTAGGAGAAACATGGTATAATCTTTGATATTTAGTCAGTTCACTTATCAATGTTTGTTTCTAGGTTATGGAAGTGTGCTTATAATTTAAATCCTGTCTTGATGTGGGTGCTGCTTATTGTTGAGGTGACATGGTACTTGCATAAGTTACAAGGGCACTGAAAAAAAGTGACTTATGACCATTTTTCAAACTTATGACCATTCCAACATCCCCCATGGTCATGTGATTTACATTCAGATGCTTGACAACTGATTTACATTTATCACATTTGCAGTGTCTCTTGATCATGCGATCCCCTTTTGCCACCTTCTGACAAGCAAAACCAGATACATTTAACAACTGGGTTACTAATTTAATAACTGCCGTGATTCACTTAACAAATGTGGCAAGAAAAGACATAAAATGGGGCAAAACTCACTTAACAAATTTCTCACAGGAACATACATTTTGGACTCAATTGTGGGCATAGGTTGAGAACTACATCTACATGAAAAGATGATCTTGTAATAGCGTTGTCTCTGGTTACTCAGAATTTTTGATTTAATGTATATATTCTAAATAAATGCTTCTATAAATGACTTCAATTCTGGAATAATAGTTTTTACAGATCTCACTGTATACATTTGATTTAAATAAATATTAAATATATTCACTGATAATGCCCCTTTCAGAGCTACTACAATGTTTTAGACTTCGTGTCAGGGCATTTTCCAGAAACAGTTTCTCACATTCTGAAAGTAAAAATAAATAACCAGAATTTAGTGGAAAGTATTCTGGTCTGCAAAGGATACTTGCTTGCCCAAAGTTAAGAGTGGGATTTGAAAAAAACGTTTTAAAAAAAGTTTTCCAGAAACAGGGAAGCACAAGTTTAGCTGTATCCCTGTCTTACTTGAGTTTATTAGTTGATTCCAGACTCATCCAGGATAACTACTGCCTTACTTACTTTAAGAAGAATGTAAAGAAAGTTGTTGATACTGACTTAATGGTGGTACTATACCTAATTGCCAGATTTCTCATGGGTTTTATGGCAATCGGGAGTGGATGGAGGGTTTTCTTCCTCCTGTCATGCTCAAACAAATCTTTGGATAAACTCATGCATCCAGACACGTATATATTTTTACAATTCATCAGATTGTTTGAAAATAGAATTTCTATTGGTGATCCTGGAATTCAAAATACCTTGTTTTTGTGTTGAGGAAAAGTAAGATATTTCCCATACACCAACAAGCAGGCTATGATCTTTCCAGTGTCCTAAATAACACTACCTCAACCTATTGAGTACTTTGCCTTGGAATGAAAACACTTTAGTTTGCCTGATTATTCCAAGGCTATCCCTATACATGTCGTCCTCAACTTGCAACTATTTGTTAGTAAAATTTTTCATTAAAAAATTCTTGTTTATATTTTGGTGCATATATCGCTATCAAAAGTATTTGTTTATAGTTCATTGGTACCTCCACTGTCAAAATTCTCCCCTCTTCATCTGTAAAATTTGTCTTGCTTTTATTGTTTCTTTAATATATAGAATCACATCTTTTTTCTTTTGTTGTGATAATGAGAAGTAGTGTTTCCCAATTTTGGGATATTCCAATAATTTATTTTGTTGTTTTTTTATTTGAACGTCTTGAAGACAAATGAAATCTAATTTTAATTTTCCTAATTTGTTGAAAGTCCTTTTCCTTTCCTTTTCATAGGGTTATCATAGCATTATCAATAAAGCAGATACTTTATTTTGTCAATATTCCATACGAAATGTTTACAATCAATATAATTTTTGAAGTAATATGCTATTCTATGATTTTGTCTATATATTTTTTCCTCAGTGTATAAATAGTCAAGGGATTTTTTTTCCTTGTAGAAATTGTTTTACAGTTTATATTCAAAACATTTTCTTCAGTGAATATTTAGCTAATAGTAAGACCATCTTAGTAATTTAAAAGCTTTCTTCTGCAACCTCTTTTTAGTTATTGACAGTGGTATTTCAGATAATACATTGCCTTTGCAAAAGAATGCACAATATATTTGCTGATCTTCAGATATCATTTCAGGAGATGCTTTTTAGTACAGTTGCTTAAAATATTTAATCATTAATGGATATTGATTGCACAGCGCTCTGATGTTGCTGATATTATAGAACCCATAATTGGAGGGTTTTTAGGTCAAGAATATTGGAAAATTACTTGTTTTCATTAAACATATTGAACGTTGTACTTGTTGATCCTTGCAGTGGTAGTTTGGCATACAATAATGTTTTTTGCCCTTGGAGCATTTCAATACATACTTCATCAAGGGTGTTTTGTCAACAATATTGACCTTAGCCCAGGTTATAGTATGGAAATGCTTCTTAGATTTTTCATAACCATTTTGCTGAAGGGAGAATGTAATAACCTGCCATGTAAATTCTGTACTCCAGCCTCTACTAATGGATGAAGATATTTATTTATTCATTCATCATTCCATCCACACATTTAAAGACCCCTTGACTCCTTAGCAGTCCTGCACAGTTTACAAATAAAAAGGAGAAAAGGGATCCTGTGTAATGGGGGTGGGGGATACTGGGCTGTTTTAACAACACAGCATTCTGTTTCTAGAAAAACCACCTGTTCTCCATTGTGGTGAAGATAGGATCCAGAAATGGGTTGACCTTGTCTACTCACTGATTGGACTGAGTCTGTCAAAGCTGTTGAGACACTCCTCTGTTTCTAGGGCTTCCCAGCTTTCGACTCAGTCCCTCAGCAAGGGTAGACATGTCATTCCTTATTCCTTCCAAATTTCCTTCTATTTCTTCAAATCTTCCTGATGACTATTGCAGAATTAACCAAGACTTAAATTTGTGAGTAGATCATTTAGTGACCCACCTGGACAGATAGAATCACTGAATCCCATTCAGCGGCTAGATCCTAGGCTCTAGCCACTAGAGGAGTGACAGCCAAGGCCAGTGTGCACAAGCTGGTATCCTCTCCATTTGCACCGACAGCTCCAGCAGTGGCAAAGATTGTCTCAGAAAGGGGCTTGATGCCCCCTAACAGTGCTAGACTTTCATGTGCCAATCTTTACAGAGCCTCACGCTCTAATTACAGCCGCCAGCTCTTAAACAATTCCCTGATCTAGCTGGAGCTCCATGCGTCTTGGTATCATCTCCATGGGCAGGAGCTTTGCGCCCCACATGGAGATGGATAACCTGTCACAACAAAGAGCGGGGCAGTGAGCGGGCAACCATCAGCCTCAACAGGGCTTCACTGCTATTAGCGAGTGAAATGCACAGCCTGCCATTCTACGAGTCTCCTCACACCTCAAACTTTTAATGGCTCAAAAGAGCTAGGGCTCAAAGTGACAGCACTTTTAGCGAGGCAGATGGCTAGACTCCACTTTCCTACTCAGCAGTCAAGCCTGCTGCAAAAAGCGATCCCATCTATCACCAGGAAGTGCTGAAGCCATCTGCACGGCAGGGGTTAAAAAGGCTGCTTGTCAGGGAGTCAAAATGGAGGGCGCAGCAGCAGTTACTCGCAGCGAGAGAGATCAGGCTGACAAAGAGCACACTATAACATCATTGCTGGTAGCTGCCTTGGCACCTACAATGCAGCCCTCTACTTCAACGGGGCATAAAAGCAACGCTAAAAATGCAAATAAGCAGGAAAAGCCATTTAAGACCTCCAAGTCTGCCTCAAAATTTGAAAAGAAGGGATAAGACCTTGGACTGCCTTTGCTCTCAGGCTGGCAACCAAAGGTTCAAGGCTCCCTTATGAGAGGCGAGTCAGGCTCTTCCTATGCCAGGCACTCAATGACTGTCACCAGGGGGAGCTGAAGAGCAGATTTCTCCCTTAAGCCCTGTTTTCCCTGTCAACACCAGACTATGGGGATCAGCGTCAGATTTGAATACTTCATCTGACATCATAGACCAGCCTCATTCTTAGGTCAGGGCGGCTCCAGTAGCCACTTTTACCCCAACAGCTGCGGGTCTTCACCCAGAATTGCAGACAGACCCAATGACAACCTAATTTGCACGACATTGTTGCCAATGCAATTAGACAGGGCATTGGAGCTGGGCTACAACACCAGTCCAGACGAGCCTCCTTGGCGGCCTCTGAGCTGCACCTAGAGCATGCAGATATTTTAGCAGACCCTGAGGCTTACTCACCCACCCCCTCACAGCGTAACCAGTTTCCACCCTCTGAAGAGGGAGAAATAAGAGAAGCAGACTTGTCAGATGATGAGGGCATGATCACAGAACAGCCCACCTTCACTGAATTGTTCCAACTCGTCACATTCAAGTCACTTCTTTTTAAGGCTGAGAACTCAGTTAAACTGTGCCAAAATTGCTGACCTGATACCAGAGACCCTAACCACCACAGCAGACCCGCTCTTCTCAGAGCACAGTATGGAGGCGGAGACAATTCCAGCGCCTAGACTCTTCATTGATGTGGTCCAAAGGTAGTGGGCCTCAACTGCTTCCAGTCCTATGCCATCTCTGCTAACAGGCGTTTTACAATGTGAGTCCTGAGCTTGCCCAGTCACTTCAATTACCTATTGTGGACACACTGGTGGCGGCCCTCTACATGTCATCCACCACGCCTGATGTATCTGAAGAATCTTTGAAATTGGAGAACAGACAGGAGGATCTAATTCTACAGAGGAGCCATCAAGCAGCTGTGTGGGCATTCCGGGCATCTATGACCGTCTCATTTTTCAACTGAGCCTCATTGCTTTGGCTTCGGCAGCTGCAGGAGAGGATCCCAGCAACCGATACCAAGATGCACCAGCATGTCAACAAGCTGGTGCCAATGATCCAGTTTTCAGCTGATGACACTCTCAATGCTGCTAGATTTGCATCCAAGTCTCTGGCCTCCTCAGTAGTGGTGCGGCGCTTACTCTGGCTCCGACAGTGGCAGACGGGTGCTCGCCACAAGTGGCGTCTGGCTTCTACCCCATTTAAAGGGGCTCACTTGTTTGGAGAATCTCTGGAACCCACCTGGGTGGAATCTAGGGATAAGAGAAAAATCTTACCACCTGGTACCAGAAGGGGCTTTTTTCATGCCTCACCATACACAAACTTCCTTCCTTTCAGAAGGAAGCGCTGGCTGCCTGTCGATCTCCGGATGCGCTTCAAGGTGCTATTAATCACCCATAAAGCCCTACATGGCAGTGGATCTGGATACTTGAGAGACCGCCTTCTGCCAATTACCTCCCTGCGACCAATAAGATCCCATAGACTAGGCCTCCTCCGTATTCCATCGGCCAGCCAGTGTCGGCTGGCAACCACAAGGAGGAGGGCCTTCTCAGCAGTAGCCCCGGCCCTTTGGAACGAGCTCCCCGTGGAGATTCGTACCCTCTCCACCGTCCAGGCCTTCCGCATAGCCTTGAAGAACTGGCTCGCCCGTCAGGCCTGGGGATAAGGATAGTTACCCCTCCCGAATGATGAATGTATGTTGCCTACCATTTTATTACATGTCTTCTATCTTGATGTTTGTGTTCCCCCCTTCCCAGTTTTATGTGAGCCGCCCTGAGTCCCCTCAGGGAAAAGGGCGGCCTACAAATTCTAATAAAACTACAAACTACAAACTACAAACTTTCAGGCCCCAGACTCCAGACTGGCAAATATCAGGCCACAGAGGGGTTACATCTCAAGGCAGCAACAACAATCGGACCATCTACCTAGAGGTAGACAGTCCAAGTGTCCTTTCATGGTGAAGGAGGTCATTACTTCCATCGCCCCTGATACTGACGCGCCCATCCCTCCCATTGGGGGTCTCCTGGCCCTTTTTGCTGACCAATGGGAGGAAATTACTTCGGACGCGTGGGTTAAACATGCCATGAGATCGGGGCTCTCCCTTAAATTCATCTCCACATGGTGCACAGGTACCCTACCTGGGATCTGACCAAGGTTTTAAACTCACACACAGGATCCCCCTTTAAGCCTTTCCGGACGGCTACCTTATGTTTCCTTACCCTTACGGTGGCATTCCTAGTGCCAGTCACGTCGGGTAGGAGGATTTCAAAACTTCAGGCCCTCTCTGTGAGGGAGGACTTCTGTATTTTTCATCCTGACAGAGTAGTCCTACATCTGGATCCTTCCTTTGTCCCCAAGGTGTGCACCTGGTTCCAAAGGGCCCAGGAACTCCTGCTGAACTTCTGCCCAGCCCCTTCTCATCCTTTGAGAAGAAGTGGCACACCTTGGATGTCAGGAGGACTCTCAGGATTTATATAAAGAGGACTTCCTCCTTTAGAAAGTTAAAGTCTATTCCTGTCCTTCCAGCCATCATCTTTAGGCAGGAAAGTGATTTTGTTGACAATAGGACGGTGGCTATGTGCGTGCATAGCCAAAGCTTACGAGCTACAGGCACTGCTGTTACCTGGTCTCATCACAGCACATTCCACCAGGAGTGTGGCCACGACCGTGTGGGCTACGCAGGCATTTTTAGAAGAGGGCATTTTTAGAAGAGGTCTGTCGTGCGGCCACTTGGACCTTTCCTTTACCCTTTGTCAGGCACTATAAACTGGACATTTTTACCTCTGCTGAGGCAGTGTTCGGCCGATGGGTGCTACAGACTGTTCACAAGGGCGAGGAACTTCGGACCAGACTGCGGCCCACAAGCCAGCCTTTGGTATGTCCCATTCTTGGATGCTATCTCCACCACAATGGAGAAAAGGGGTTGGTCTTAGCTGATACCTGGTCTTTTCTCATAAGGTGGAGATAGCATCCACCCCCATCCTGAAGGAGACTGGTCCTCAAGCAGGACGAATAGGACTCACAACAGGACATGTTGAGTCTTGTCATTTCAACTTGTCTGGAAGCCCTAGCAACAGGGGAGTGCTCAACAACTTTGCCAGACTCAGTCCAGTCAGCGAGCAGATGAGGTCAACCCATTCCTGGATGCTATCTCCACTTTATGAGAACAGGCATATCAGGTAAGACCAATGTCCTATTCAGGCATTTTTAATGTTTAGATATCAGGGCTATGAAGTTTGATAGGTACTAGTGGAGCCCACAGGGACTACATTGGGACTTCCAGGTATAGCTTCAATGCAAGTTGAATATAACCTAATACTAATTAGTTAGAATTCTTCAATTGACTTGGACCAATGGTAGAGTCCGACTTGCAAATTTTTTCAGTTAAATATACAACCCATTTTCTGGAACCATATCGCCAGTAGATTCTGTGGTAATACTTGGACTTTGGAAGACAGGATATGGTCATTGTTTGGTTATATGGAGAATAGTTTTATTGTCTTGGCAAAAGAGTTACTGAAATTTAGCCTGAATGTTATCTTTCTATTTATGTGATCATAAGAAACATGGATTGTAATATGCAATTCATTTCAGTTACATAATGGCATATCAGAGGCAAGACATGTTTTAATTACAGAAGATAAAGAAAATAACCATTTATTTGAAAGTTGGGAAGCAAGCAAGGAAGAAAGTGAAGTAATGCTAAAAGTTCCCAAAATCTTATGAGGGGATATTTTGAAGATACAAAGGAGATAAGTAGATATCACTTAGGTAAAATTTGAAGGTAAGAAACATGCAGCAATGTATGCCTCATAATTTGCTCTCACTATGTGTTCTAGAAAGCATATACTGTATTTTTCGGAGTATAAGATGCACTGGAGTATAAGATGCAGCAAGGTTTTGAAGAGAAAATTTTTTAAAAAAGTTTTTGCACTCTGCAAACCTCTCAAAAATGGCCCGTTTTTCACGAAAACAGGCCCGTTTTTTTCAAAATAAGGCCATGAATAGCCTTTAGGATAGAGTGCTGCTGGGGGCTCGGCGGGGGGGAGGCAAAACGGGTGGTTTTTCGCTCATTTCTGCCCTCCCCAACCCCCAGGAGCTCTCTAAAAGCTATGCATGGCCATTTTGGTGAAGGGGCAGAGTTTCGGGAGGCAAAAAATGCTGCATTCAGTGTATAAGACGCACCCAGATTTTCAGCCTCTTTTTTGAGGGAAAAAGGTGCGTCTTATACTCCGAAAAATAAGGTAGGTGATTACTTATGAACATGAAATATTTGACATTTTTCTGTATTCATTTAGCAATACCATTTAGACTTATATACCACTTCACAGTGCTTTTGCAGCCCTCTCTAAGCTGTTTACAGAGTCAGCTTATTGCTCCCAATAATCTGGGTCCTCATTTTACTCACCTCGGAAGGATGGAAGGCTGAGTCAACCTTGAGCTTGGTGGGATCTGAACTGCCAAATTCCAGGCAGCTGGCAATCAACAGAAGTAGCCTGCAGTAGTGTTCTTTAACCACAGCGCCACTATGGCTCATATTTACAGGATAATATTCTAAGGCTACATGTTAATGATAGAAAGTTACATTTTTGAAACTAAATATCAGGGAATGTATGAAATTAGAATTTTTTAAAAAAAATCTGGAACAAAGCATCGTGTTCCAGAGTTTCTACTGAACAGTTTTGAATCAAGCCTTGATTCAGTAGAACTAAAACTCAATATGCTTTGGTTGATTGGAGTTTTGGACAAAAGAAAATCTGAATTGGGGGAGGAAGGGTGGGCTATTGTTAGTGTATGACCCTGTTTTCCCTTCTCAACAACTCCCAATGTGACATAATCTATTTGACTCACCTACACATCCCATCCCATCCCATCTTCCCAGCTGTACACACACACACATACAAACACATACACACACACACACACACACACACACACACACACACAGACACACACCAGTCTTTCAGTGTGGTATATCCTACCAGCTCACTGATCTTCCCAAACTTTGCACTACTTTTGCTTCTGCTTAGTTGATAATATTTCTCCTGTTCCAAAAGCTCTCCATTTTGTCGCACGCATAAACCAGAACACCTGAAATGTGTTTTTTTGTTCAGGTACAAGATTACTCCAAACCAGCGACTGTTCTTGCTTTTTAGTAAATTCTGGCTAAGGTGGTTTCTCAGTTAACAATGGCTAACTGAGAACTGGAATTTCTGTCACTGAACAGCATGGTCATAAAGTAGTTACCGTATTTTTCAGAGTATAAGACGCACCAAGATTTTGAAGAGGCAAATTAAAAAAAAGGTTTTGCACTCTGCAGACCTCCCAAAAAACGGTCCATTTTTCATGAACCTTTAATCCCTTAATTTGGGATAGAGTCAGGGTGACTGGATGTAGCTGACAGTTTTCTGGCCAGATTCCCTTCCTGATGCCAAGTAGAGTTCAAAGCAGATATTTTTTCTTTGCATCCCAGGAGAGAAATATTTTTCATACCTAAGATTGAACTCTCAACCTTCCAAGTGAATGTCTGCACCACTAGGCTACTATGCTACTCTTGTGTCTATGTGTTTGCAAAATACCAATATGAGAATGAAGAAGGAGGCATACACAAAATATCCCATCCATTTTATGAGTTTATTCACTATCTTTCTTTTCTTTCTGGGAATAGAATAAATTGCGCTAACAATGGACTGAGATACCATAAAAGAGCATGAAACATAGAAATATTAGTAATTTCTAGGTGTATTGAATATATTGGATAGGTGACTTGTCAGTTTCCAGCTGTTGGCTTGCTGATCCAGAAGTTTCATATACTTGCAAAAGATGCTTGCAGCCTTATTTGTGTAATTGCACCTGTCTAATAAGTCTGACATCAATAGATTGGAATGATATGTGAAATTAAGGTTAGATTTCCCCCTCTTGATTTAACAGAATAAGGCCAAGGATTTAAATATATTAAATACATATTTCTATAGTATCTTTTACAGCTGCCTTCTAAAGTAAAAGAAGCTGTCTTCTGAAGTAAAAGAAGAGTGTACTAGCAGAGTCTAAAAGGACACTGCAAAATGTACGTGTTAATATAAAATTAAATATCAGTATTCTTGGGGGTCACCTAAAAACTGTGGAGAAATGCTCATGTCCTTCTGTGATGCAATAATGCAGATCCCTGACTCACCTGTGCTGTAAAAACAGCATAAAACATGGCATGCATATTGAAGGCAGTAGCCTCTAATTGTAAAACCAAAAAAGTAATCTTACGGCTACTGTGTTACGTGCAACCTTAGGTCTTGGTGCATTGATAGGAAGTTAGCAAGAAGAATTACTGAAATATCCAGTAGTGAGAAGTTTCCATGTATACTAGAAATGTGAAAAGAGGACATAAAGAATTTTGAAGTTTTTTAGTCTATGGAGGTGGAGTATGGTCACTTAGAATTTGTTTTGTACATCTGGAGTAAAGATTATGAATATTCCTGGTAAGTAATAGAACAACACAAAGTTCATTTAGAAGAGGAGATTGCTTCACTATCTGTAATATATTGATTAGGAAAAGGCTGAAGACTAATAAGCTAGCCTTTTTTAATGGAAATTCTTAAATACTGAAACAATCTTTACAAAATGATTTAGTATCTCTTTATCATATTTGATGAGATTGCAGCTGTTGAATGCAAATAAGCCTTGAAAATAAAATTTTAGGGTCAAATCATCCAGATGCCCCCTTACATTTTTCACTGTTAAAGTAGAAATGCCGATTATATATTCAGTTCTTGGTATATTTGGGCATTTTGTGTCTACATGCTGCGACAATAAAAGTTGCTCTTATGCCCCTCAGTCAGTGTGAAGATAAATGTCTTTTTTGCCTGAAAATGATAAATTCAATAAACTATTCTAGTACATTCTTGAATCCTATGTTCAGTTTATTTCTTCTCTTTGAGAGTTAGTCTGGTATAATGGTTAAGGTAGTGACCTAGAAACCAGGAAGCTCTGAGTTCTAGTCCTGTCTTAGGCATGAAAGCTGGCTGAGTGACTTTAGATTGGTCATTTTCTCTCAACCCAACCCATCTCACTGGATGGTGGTTGTTGGAAAAAATAGGAGGAAGGTTGTTATATATTGCCATTTTGAATTATTTATAAAAGATAAAGGCAGAGTAAAAATCTATATTATCTTCATTATACTTGTTCAAAGATCAACAACCTTTTCAGCAGCAACATATACTTTGCTTTAAGCAATTTAAACAAATAATAATGAGGTGCCATAGATTTGGCTGCCATAAGATTTTGATTTTTAAAAAAAATGCTTTTTATTAAAAAAAATATTTTGAAGGTCAGTCTAGCTCTCCTAAGAGCCCTCCATTATTGTGTTCAATTCTGGTTGTAGCCTTCTGTTGCAATGTTCCATATTCTCTCCTTGGAAACAAATAACATGAGACTGATAAGACTTTGCCAGAACAATATGAAATTAGCTGGCTGTTTTACATCTCATTTGAGAATCAAAGAGCATTCTATTAGAATAGTAAGTGGAACTTGAATAGAATATGTGTTTGTAAGCATAATTACATCTTAAAGATTTAAGTTCAATCAAATATATCTTTTTGGGGCTTCTGCAATTTGATCCATGTTGGATATTTTTCCTTATTCCAAGGGTCCTGGTCTCCTGTTGAAAGTGATGGAGTAATCTGGTCAGCATCTGCCATATTGAGAAACCAGCTCCTAAAACAGCTTGCCTGGGAGAAAGTTTGTGAAATAACGCAGTAACATGTTTGCAGTAGTATGCTTTCTTTTTTGTTGATATTTAATATTGGTCATCCTTGACTACTATTACAAATCAGTGGGTCCTATATATTGTAGAATTTCATGTACCATGAGGTACATATGTTTTCTTGATACTAAATTCCATCTTCTTGAAAGGTCTTCTTTCTAAATGTCCATTGTGCTAGAAGGTGAATGCACATGGATTTTTCGTTCACAAAGATTTGGAATTCTTTTGAGAAGAGCTGAAATCTGAAAATCAGATTTTTAATAGGATATAGGTAGAATTGCTCTATATGTTACGAATGAGTGGTAGCAGTGGCCTGATAAATAAGCCAATGTTTGATTTTCATTTGTGTAAAATATATTTGATGTATAGAACTTAAATTCTGCAAAAGTACTAATATATTAATTCATTGGTTATTCTTCTGCCTTATTAATCTTATGATGATTAGGTAGATACCAAAAGCAGATGGTTGTTAACTTTATTGGGTAGGAGTCATACTGTAAGAGGCAGCCAAGCCAGAAATTGGCTTAACTATTTATAATTCTGTACATCCTGTGTACAGAATCCTGTGTCAAATCCTGTATCATTTTTTTGGTCCCCTACCCCACCCCTTTGTATGTCTGCTAAATACTGTTTGTTACTGTAATGCTAAGGATCTGCATTTGGAAGTAAGCTTTATTGGTTTCACTGGATTCAGTTCCAGGTGTGTATATTTAGAGAATTGCAATCTATTTTTAAAAGGCCAGTGAGTATGGGCCCACAATATATGATTGGCTTTGATAAGATAGTTTCCTTCCACAAAATAAAAGTGTGTATAGTTTTCTCCCTATGTTTAAATTATCATGCATGTGCTTAATTGAACATAGCTAGTATTTAATTCAAAATCGTGCAGGACTGGTTGTACATGAAACTTGTTCTCTCTGTTGTAGTCTTAAAATGAAACAGAGTTATCATTGTATGATGTTAATTCACTGCAGTTTGGTAAAATGAGCACATAAAATATTCATAATGTACTTAATTAGTGGTTGCCATTACCCTGCTTTAGGAAATTACTAATTTACTAAATAATTGATGGATATAGAATTGCTGAGCATTTTGAAATTTGACATTAATATACAGAGAATCATCTAGCTAATTCCTATTTTTTTCTGTGAAATAAAATTCTTCTAATGCACCCTTATACTAATTTATCTTTAATACAACCCTCTGAGCCTGACAGTCGATATTTTGGTCTAACTCCCATCAGCCTCAGTTAACGTAGCCAAAGTTTGGATAATGGAAATTGTAGTCAGTTTAACATCTAAAAGATCCAGCTTGGGAGAGGGTGTTTAATAATATTATTTGAAATATTAAGAGGTTTTTAAAAAGTTTTTTAAAAAACAAATAATTGGATCCTGATTTTTAAGAAATTATGTAAAGATTTTAACTCACCTTGACACTTCTTAATTTTTAACAGTAATGAGGCAGTATTGATTTATTCAGGAGATAATGAATACTTTCCTAATATTCTATATACACAAATACATTTTTAAACATTTTCTTCATCAAATAAATTTATTCTGGTAACAATAGAATATGGACTCAGTATGAGGCCTGACAGATGAGGTATTAATGGTTTGTTCTGATTGTTGGTGCTGATGAGTTTTGCAGCTCCAGAAGATATCCAAATTTTATTCAAACAGTGAAGGATTCATTATATTTTGCAAATAGGATCTGCAGAAAAATATATGCGAAAATTCATAGACACTTAAGGATGGAAATGTGGATCAGCAATAGGATTAGATTAATTTGTTTATAGCAATTTCCTGAGTTGACCATTGTTGTAATCAGGCTTTGAGTAAAAAGGACAAAAATATGCTAAAATACTCTAAAATCAAATTTCTGAGTCATAAATACTTTTCTTGCTGCTCTTGCATTAACATTCAAACTATTTCTATATTAAAATCTTGTAAATGACTAATCACTATATTGATATATTAAAGACATTGGCTTATCATTTAAGGCACTTCAATACTGGTAGCATTTTTCTTCTTTACATTTTTTGGGGGGGGGCTAAAGTAGTTTCTTGCTTTTACAGTTTCTTTTGCATACAAATTGAGAAGGCTGGGAGGGGTAGTGGAATGGCCTTCTTAAGCAGGCTTTTTAAAAACACTCCATTAATTAAAATTGTGTATGATTTTTTTCCCCCTTTCTCTAGACCAGCATGTTTTGGAAATTTGATCTTCATTCATCATCCCACATAGACACACTTCTGGAGAAAGAAGATGTAACACTGAAGGAACTGATGGATGAAGAAGATGTGTTACAAGAGTGTAAAGCTCAAAATCGGAAACTTATAGAATTTCTTTTGAAATCGGAATGTCTGGAAAGTTTAGTATCATTCATTATAGAAGAGCCACCTCAAGACATGGATGAAAAGATCAGATACAAGTAAGAAATATGTTTAATCTAAAGCTGGGCACTGGAAAAATAAGAAGTTAGGAAAAGAGATTTGCATGCTACTAATTTTAGGGAAGTATGCATTATATGCTAAGATAGATACTCTAAAAAAAATCTTCCCTTTCATAACTTGCTAAGACCATATCAAATGAAAATAATTGTATCAACAAAAATTATTTATTGTTACTACTAATATTTGAACATAAATTGTTTTGTTCAGGGGTGGGCAGTTAATTTTCCCAAGGGGTCACATGAGAAACTCGGATCATTGTGATGGCCTTATCAATAGGCTGAACTTAAATTCTGCTCAATTGGATGTGTGGTGTATAGTTTATTTGATTACTAATTTATGATTGATATCATGAGGGCTGGACAGGGACAGCCAATGGGCCGGATAAAATGCCAAGGTCTGATCTTATTTGAAGTGATTTCACTTTTCTAATAACATATTAGATATTTTATTAATATTAATTTTATTGGTAATATTACTTATTGCTAATAATAGTAAAAGGTAAGTAACGGGATTCAAAGCCGAAAAGCCAGCGCTGTCCAAAGACGTCTCTGTGGTCATGTGGCCAACATGACTAAACGCCAAAGGCGCACGGAATACTGTTACCTTCCCCCCAAAGGTGGTTCCTATTTTTTCTACTTGCATTTTTACATGCTTTCAAACTGCTAGTTTGGCAGAAGCTGGGACAAGTAACGGGAGCTCACTCCATTACGTGGGCACTAGGGATTTAAACTGCCAACTGCCGACCTTTCTGATCAACAAGTTTAGGGTCTTAGCCACTGAGCCACTACGTCCCTACTAATAATAGTAATAACATTCAAATGTAAATTAAAGCAATATAAAATTAATAGATTCAGTTAAAAATGAAGGGGTGAAAGAAAACAAAAATGTAACAAAAGCAAAAAAAAATGCACACATTTCATGCAGGGGCATGGTGAAGAGAGAGATTTTTCAATATGGCACCCCCAAAAATGTAATTTCAGAAACTTTATGAATATGATAAACATGAGTGCTTCTTGCTACATCTCATAATAGCTCGCCAAAGGACTTTTCACTTGGCTCCTGTAAATCTTACAGTTTGCTGTGGTTCCCAATGCTGGGTTTTGTCTACTGGAGGCATACTCTAAGTGGCTCTGACTTGTGCTTGTTCCCGTTCCTCTGCCATGGTGCGTGAATGCCACATAGGGAAGTGCTGATGTTGCTACACTGCCCAGCTGAAACTTTAGAGGCTTTCTGGATGCCGCTTACTCTTTCCAATTTGATGCTGTATATATCCTTGGAGAACTGTATAATGTTACATTGCTTTTTTTATTCTCAACTTTTGCTTTTGGTCAGCTCCAGAAGTTTGGGTTTGTGCCAGGGCTAGATCTGATAATGATAAGGAGACTTTATGTTGTTCGTATAAATAATGTCTATTGTATACATAAATCGGTTGAAGAACCATCTGTAAAGTAGCTTCATTGAAATGCTATTCTCAAATGGAAGTCCTATGAAACCTGCACAGATTATGAAAAATGGCTGGGTTAATTCAGAATGTAACAGGCTGTAAAAGAATAATTAATGCATGTCTTTTTTTATGTATGGCTTTGTAATTGTAGTAAAATAAAACCTCAACTATTTTCTTTTAGATACCCAAATATATCTTGTGAGCTGCTTACTTCCGATGTTTCACAGATCAACGATAGGCTCGGTGAAGAGGAATCATTACTAATAAAATTGTACAGTTTTCTTCTAAATGAGCCACCTCTAAATCCATTATTGGCCAGTTTCTTCAGCAAGGTGCTGAGTATTCTTATTAGCAGAAAACCAGAACAGGTATTTGCTTTTTGAATCTTCATGTTTGAGAGTCTTGTCTTTCTAATACTGCGTGGAGATATATTTCTGTATTTATATGCTTGATAAAATTGTGTTGATTTAACTGAATCAATAGGAGCCTTTTTTTCAGTCTGAGGACTGTTTTGTACCTAATAGATAGAATGATCCATATATATACATATATGGATACAGAATTAATCATGAGCCTTTGCTATATTTTTCAACTTGAAAAACTTGCCCATCTCATAAGCTACTTATAGTAATGGAATATAATTTTTAAAATACTCCAAAAAATAATGCCAAGTGTCTGTAATTTAGTGCTTTATTTTAAATGTTCTCTCTGCTCAGAAAAAAACAGGAAACATGGGGACTAGAAAAAAATAAGTTTCACATTTGGGTTATGTACAAGATACCTAACAACAGTATTTAGTAAAAAAACAACAACACATCATGATATATTCAGTGTCAGGAATGAACTTGTTCAGCAAATTCAACAATGTATCAATTGATGCCAGCAATTTCTTCAGAATCTTCTTATGCTTTATTGGATTCAAAAACTTTTAGAACATTCTATTAATACTTGTTCATATTTTTCCAGATTGTGGATTTCTTAAAGAAAAAACATGATTTTGTAGATCTCATAATAAAGCACATAGGAACCTCTGCTATTATGGACTTACTACTCAGGCTACTGACATGCATAGAACCTCCACAGCCAAGGCAAGAAGTATTAAATGTAAGTAGTTTATTCTCCTATTTCAAATCCATATCTGAATAATACAATTATTAGATCATTTAAACAACAACATTTACTGTTTCAATTTCTTCAAACTCTTTATGGTTTATAGTGGCAAACAAAGCAAAAAGAAATGCAAGGAAGAGAAAAGAATCAACTGATGATGTTACATTTACTCTTTATGGCGTTTGGAATAAATTGTGCAAATTTAAAATTAGGTTGTATATGAAAATTTCAGACAATGTGTTGAAAAGATAATACCAACCTGACCACAAATCATACAGAAAATGTAAAACCAATAATATGTATTCTTATCACCTGATAAGCTTGACTTACTGAGAAAGATAGGTCTTCTGGATGTTGATTTAGTTATGCAGGCTTACATAAGTACAAAATAGTTATTTATTTCTTAAATAATTTATTATCATCTTGTTTCAAAGGTGCATAAGAATGAGCTATTTTCATGATGTCATTGTATAACAAATAAATACATAGCATGTTATACTTACTGATAGTATTTGTAATTTCCTTTCTGTAAATTTTGAATATCTTAAAATTCTGGGAATGCACTTTAGTATTAAATAACACCAGTGAGTGAATTATGTAATAATTATATTTAGTCTTAATTCTGGAAGGTGATTTTTAAATAAAACTGCTACCATATGTCTCCACAGTGGTTAAATGAAGAGAAAATTATTCAGCGGCTTGTGGAAATTGTCCATCCTTCTCAAGATGAAGATGTAAGAAATATATTTTATAATTAATATTTAGTTTTATATACTAGTTTACTTTATTCTGCTTACAGAGTTTAAATTTTCTTCATTATATACTTAATTATAACAATACATTAAAATAGTGGGTTCTGTCGTTACAGGACTGAGGAAACAACTTAATCCACTTACTTGAAGTGTAATTGTGCCTTCTAGAAAATAGTGAATCTGTGTTAAATTGTTTCTGGTATTTATTAGCAAATAAAATTGTTTAGCTTTCTTTTCCCTTTATAAATTCTCTCTTGTTCTTCAGAGACAGTCAAATGCATCCCAGTCACTTTGTGAAATTATACGCTTGAGTAGAGACCAGATGCTGCAAGTACAAAACAGTTCTGAACCAGATCCACTGCTTGCAACACTAGAAAAGTAGGTTGGTGTAAAGATACTACTTTACTTTTAAAATAAGTATGTTATCTATGGATTTTGAAAGTTTAAATGTATTCCTTCTGTTAGGAAAAGTAGTGAGATTAATAACGGAAACAGTGTCCATATAAGCTGTAGCAAGCAGTAAATAAATAAAAGCAAAATATTTAGAGCTCTAAATAGCAAATATGATATTCCTGCTCCAGAACTGCTTAGAAAAATAATTCAAAACACATGATAACATGAAGTTCATTCATTTACTTATGTAATGTCTTTGCTGCCTTAGCTCCACTACTTTCCATTATGCTTTGGGGTGCAAATCATGGCGCTAGTTATCACCTTTAAAGCCCTTATATGACACACGGCCAGATTACTTGTTGGAACCACTGTCTCCAGTTGTTTTATCTATCCCACCAGATAGAGCAAAGTGGCATACTCCCCAAGCCCACTTCCCTGTTCCTGTCAAGGAAACAGTGGCATCTTGTGGCAACCAGGAGATGTACTTTTTGCATTGGAATAACATCTCCCCATCCATGTGGTCCTGATCTCATTGCCTTCTGAAGGACTATATAAACCCACAGGTTTAGGGGCAGATTGTTAGTGAAGCCTGACATAGGTGAATTTGTCACTGAAGAATACGTATAAGGTGCCTCGTTTTTTATATTTTGTTCATTATGCTTATATTTGTATTCATGTGGTTTTTATTCTTTTTTATTGTGAGCCACTCAGTTAAGAGCCGAGGTGGCACAGTGTTTAGAGTGCAGCAATGCAGGCTACTTCAGCTGACTGCTAGCTGCAGTTCGGCAGTTCATATCTCTCCAGCTCAAGGTTGACTCAGCCTTCCATCCTTCCGAGGTGGGTAAAATGAGGACCCAGATTGTTGGGGGCAATAGGCTGACTCTGTAAACTGCTTAGAGAGAGCTGTAAAATCACTGTGAAGCAGTATATAAGTCTAAGTGCTATTGCTATTTGCATAAGATAGAAGGCCACACTAAATAAAAATAAATATAATGCCAAAACATGACTTAGTGATATATCTGACCTCAGCCTTTGTATTTATAACAATGTACTTTTTAAAACAGGTGAATCATACATTTTATGTATAATAGTAATATTTGTAATAATAGATTATAGATTAATCCACAGATTTTATTTAAAAAGTATTCAATAAGAAGGTTATCCTTTACAAGAGAGTAAGAATTTGTGATACATTTAGACATGTAGAAGAAGGATTAGGTTGCCTGGACATACTGTTAATATAGGCTTAGTTTGTCTTGTTTATATATCAACGTACAGGTAGTCCTCAACTTACAACCATTTGTTTAGTGACCATTCAAAGTGACCATGGCATTGGAAAAAGTGACTTACCGGTCTTCTCATTTACAACCATCTCAGCATTCCCATGTTCAAAATTCTGGTACTTGGCAACTGACGTGTATTTTGGATCATTGCAACACCCACTCCACTCCCAAGCTGACATGAATACCATTTGTGACTTTCCTAGCTGACTTCTCACAAGCTAGGGCAAGTCAAAGGAAGAAACTAGGTTCACTTAATGACTGTGGTTCACTTTACAACTGCACTGATTTGCTTAACAAGTGCAGCAAAAAACTCATAATATTGGATGCAACTCACTTAACAACCACCTCACTTAGCAATGGAAGTCCTGGTCCCACTTGTGGTCGTAAGTCAAGGACTATATACCACAAAAGTAAGAATCCAGTTCTACACAAGTTTTTCCTGCAACTCTAAGAATTAGATTTGAAGCTAAAATAATTGCCTAAATGTTATATAAAGAACTTTTCAAAACTGCAAAGGTTCTTTTTTAATTATCTGCATACTAAAAGGTATATTTCAAGCATTATCTTTTTATTATAGACAAGAAATTATAGAACAGCTGCTATCAAATATTTTTAATAAAGAGAAAAATGAATCTGCAATAGTCAGTGCAATTCAGATATTACTGACTTTACTGGAAACAAGACGGCCAACGTAAGTTAATTTTTTTATCTTTCTATTCTAATGATACTTTTAATTTTTTAGTAGCTATTAGGTTATCGTTATATTTGCTTATGACTCCTTCCTCAGATATAATGATATTCTCTTAAGTACACAGAAACATTCTGAATCAACATTTTTCTGATAATTCTTACCTGATCTGTTCAATTCCAGGTATCCAAAGCGAATGAACAAGTAAAATCTGAAGTTTGCATTGATAATGATAACAGATCTTCTGTTCATCCTGGTACTGAGCCAGTTATTTTGAATACAGCCAAAGATTTCTTGTTCATAATACAGTAATGCTTTATGGTAGTGAGCCTGTTATACGCGGCCATACATATTTTCAAACTAATATTTATGTGTACTTCTTCCATGACGATGTAACTAAATTAAGGGGTTAATATATTGCTGCAAATATAAATTATGTTAAGCGTTAACCTACTATTTGGAATAGCCAATAAACCCTTTATATAACACAACAAAAAGCCTTTATATAATGCAACAAAGCTTTGAGCTCATTTCATTGTCTGAAAATATTGCTTTGATATCTAGAAATGGTTGAATGGTTCTTATATTGTGGTGAGCAGTTTTCTGAAGATGAAAAGATTATTTGAATTTGTAATTGAAAAAGCTCATGCTTGATACTGCTGATGATTGCAAACATAATCTTTCAGTAGCTTTGCTTACTGTATTAATAGGCAGACATTTTTTCTTTTTATGTATGTGTTACAGATTTGAAGGTCACATAGAAATTTGCCCTCCAGGTATGAACCACTCAACATACTCAGTCAATAAAAGTGTATTAGAAGCCATAAAAGCACGACTTTCATCTTTCCACGAATTGCTCCTGGAACCACCCAAAGTAAGAAAAACACCCAACTCGATGTAAATAGATTGATTCAATTTTGTGACTTCTAGAGCAAGAATATATGTGCCATCTTGCTTAATCTGAAAGTGAATTCCCTTCTGTAGGTTGACATCTTGGCTTAGATTTCAGTAAGGCTGTATACATCAACATAATCCTGATTAGGTTACTGGTGGCATTTTAGCTTTGCTCATATAACAAAAGCTCAGGTTTCCTTGGAACTTAACCATCTGAGTATGTATTACATGGGTACCTAGTCAATGTTTGTTTTCCTTAGATTTTGTTTTAGGGCTGTGAATTTAAGTAGGCTGAGGAGGCACAGGTGAAACTACTAGCATCGGAGGGATGAAATTATTATTTTTTTGTAAAGAATCCTTTACCTTGACTCCCCTGAGAGATTCTCAAGTCCTCCAAGCATGGTAGAGAACAACTGGAAGAAACTAGTTGAGAATTGATTCCATTTGGGACCAGGTATCTGAGGGACCGTCTCTTCACCTGTATCTTTCATGTGAGGGGTGCTTAGAAACATAGAAACTGACAGAAGAAAATGACCCAGTGGTCCATTGAGTCTGCCCTTTGAGTTTGTTTGGTTTTTGTTTTCTTTCAAATTTATTTATTTATTATTTTTATTTTTAAATATTTTATATTAATTTTTAATTTTTGTCATATGATGGACATATGTTTATCCCAAGTATGTGTAAACTGACTTACTGATGATTGATCCACTACCTCCACTGGAAGTTGATTTTATATCTAGTCTGAGAGTCATTATTCTTTGATTTTTAGCGGCATTTATGTACATTAACTACCCGGGATATTACATATGCAGCCCAAGACAATTCCTCTTCAGTCATTGAGGCTCAGGCAAGCCAAAAGGTTAGACACCCATGAGTTACACAATTGTTTGAAATAGCATAGTCCAGTGATGGCGAACTTTTTTGGCACCAAGTGCATGTGCGTGCTGCACCAAGTGCCAAAAAGGGAGCACTTTATGTAGCCATGTGTGCTTGTCTGGGCCTTGTCCAGGAAGAGAAGCTGCCATAGGGACATGCACGCACTGGAAAATGCACTTCCAGTTTCTGTTGCGCACATGCGCCTCAGCCAGCAAGTCTTCCAGTTACTGCCGTGCATGCACACACACCAATCAGTTGGCCAGCGAGTATGTTCACGGCGGAAAACAGAAGACCAGCCCTTCTGGTTTCCAGCACTGCCGCACACACAAAGGTCAGATGATCGTTGTGTGCTCATGCATGCCAGAAACCTGGAAGAGGAACGGGTGCTGCCACATGTGCCACGTGATATGGCTCCACATGCTACTTTGGGCACGCATGCCATAGATTCGCCATCACGTGCATAGTCAAATGGTTTGTGGAGATATTTCTTTGCATTGCCAGATATCAGAACTCTTAAATACATAGAATTATTAGAGGAGGTTCCCTTGTTTCAGTAATGTAATTGAGGCATCCAGTACAAACGTGCTTTGATTGTCTAGGCAATTGAGAATATGGCTTCACTCTATTACATAACTCTGTCTCTACTATCTCTTTGTTTCTTGGGTTTCAGCACAACTAGCTAAACTGTTGCACCTCCTTTCCTTAATAATGGCACTTTAGAGAAAGCAAAACTTTCTACTCTCTTCCTAGTGCTTACACATGTCTAAGAAAATCAAAACAACAAATGTATTTCCTCAATTTATATTCTTCAGATACCTGGCAGAATCAAATAACTGTGAAAGGATCTTTGGGTTTGACTTAAAAAAACAAAACCCTCCCTTGCAATAAAAGTAAAACCATAAGTATTTGGAAGACAGGTTTTTGTTATTGACAGCTTATGAAAACACTACAGTCTACTTAAATATTTTCAGTATTCCAGAACATAAAACTATAGAAAATAATCCTTTGAATAAAATTATATAAGCATTATGCTTAACACAGAATTATGTTCCTGTTACTTAAATATTTCTTCTGGAGTTGGAATTCTATTTTAAATGTTGCATTCTTCTTTTTGTATAGAAAAGTGTTATGAAGACAACATGGGGTGTACTGGATCCACCAGTAGGGAATACCAGGTTAAATGTGATTAGGTTAATATCCAGCCTTCTGCAGACAAATACGAACAATGTCAACCAGGAACTTATAGAGCTGAACAGCATAGGAGTTATACTGGTAAGAAAACACATATTTTTAGATTTATTTATTTACTTACTTACTTACTTACTTACTTAAATACTTACAGGATTTGTATGACTGCCTATTGCATATAATGGTTCTAGGAGGCTTACAATAATGTATTAAAAGAAAGATAAAAACAGAAGCACTTCCAAGTGCTAGACCGCACAGCCTCTGGGTTCAACCCCCAATCTCAGCTGGATTACTGGTGGCCCTTGATTAAGGACCACTCCTTCAGTGACCATTCAAACTAGTGACAGTTCTGAATGAGAGGTAATTATGACTGGTTCTCAAGTGCTCAGTCTTTACATTGTCCCATAGTCCAAGACTACCTGTATGTAACTCATGGGGAAGACACAATAATAACCATATTATTGTATTAAACCTATTCCCTGCAGTGCAGGGGAAATTGGGATATTTTCATTTAAAACATTACCCTTGATGGGAGAATTTATTCAAACAAATTGAGAGGCTGTACATCTTATTGTTTCATATTAAATGGAATGAAAAGAATTGGCACTTAATTGACATTTAATCTGAGTGTGGGCTGTAACATGGCAGGTATTTGTCTGTTTGAAAGACCCAGTTGATTATTATTATTTTCCTCCTTTTATTCATTTTGGACAGTTTAGAGCAGTTAACAATAACTAACCCAGAGCTCATTATTCAGACACTTGGCTCAAAAATACTTCAAGTCTCCTCTTCCCTCCCTCCTCCCCCCAAAATTGATTGCTCCAGAAGCTGATATATGTAGTGGAAATTCATAATCAATTGAGTTCATACTCAATATATCAAGTTTTTTAATCAACATTGGTGGAGGGCCTAACTGAGTACATGCTTTTATGCACGCACGCGCGCGCGGGCACACACACACACACACACACACAGGCAAACACACACAATACTGAAAAGATTCCAGAATCCTTATGTTAAACAAATTCTGACAAAAAGGTGGTTAGGATTTCTGTTGCTGCTTCTGGCAAAGCGGAGTTCAGCTTCCTTCATTATTATAAAGCAGGGGTGTCAAACTCATGTCATCACTTGACGTATCGTGACTTTTCCCCTCTTTGCTAAAATAGGGGTGGGGGCTGCCAACGCATGATAAATCCGGCCCACAAGCAGTGAGTTTGACAATCCTGTTATAAAGAATATCTGAGAGGTTTTTTAAATGAGGAAGAACATTGTTAAAATCACTTTATCAGTAGAAAAAAAATATCCAAACATGTTTAGTAAGCGGTATGGATACTTCTGATTCCTGTTTTTTTTTCCCCGGCAGGACATGTTTTTTAAATACACGTGGAACAATTTTTTGCATACTCAAGTAGAAATTTGTATTGCACTGATTCTTGCAAGTCCTTTTGAAAGCACAGAAAATGGTACAGTCTCAGATCCAGATCCCACTAGAGGCAACCTTTTGCTGAAACACGTGAGATATTTTCTTGTTCTTAATCATTGCTGCACTTATGTATAGTGGTAGTAAACTCTCTAACTAAATAATAATTTCAACTATATTTGAGAACATTACAACTATAATAAGTGAGTGGCAGACTAAAGAAACACATGCTAGCATTATATTTTAATAGGATTCTAATGTATAATAACCTCTCCACTCCAGACCATGTACCTCTATTTTTTAACAGAGATTTTATAGCAAAGATGGAAGCAAAAATGCAAGAAATATCCTTGCTGATTATTTCCCGTTCATAAAAACTACATCTAGTTTGTCTTGTCAGGTTACATAGAGACGATTCCCCCCCCCCCCCCAAAAAAAAACTCTGTCTCCCTCTAAAACTGTAAACAGTTAAGCAGTTTGAGGACAGAACACATAATATAATTGCAGCATGTGGTTAATTTGAGTGTAATCTTTATTCTTTCCATTAAACATTGAAAATCAAATGGCAGGGTTGAAGAGAGAGAGTGTGTGCATGGGTGTTTGTGTGTATGTGTGTTGGAAAAATAGTGCTTTTTGCACTGTACAGTTTGGTGGCTAGCCAGTCACTGATGTGGTAAATAGTTCTTTTTATTATTTGACCAAGTTTTTTATTTCTTCTGCAAAACTAAGTAATTTTTTTTCTTTATAGCTTTTCCTTAAGTGCCATTTAATAGAACGAATACTTGAAGCATGGGATATGAATGAAAAGAAACAGTGAGTAGTCAGAAACTTTTCTAACTTTGTACCTTTAAGATGCAGTATAAGTATCACAGACATCGATTTACATCCTAGCTATAATTAGCAATTTTATAAAAACTCTTAATTTCATACACCTCTTTTTTTGTGACTCTTTGGGGTATGAGATCCCTCCATGAAAACAAATAAGCTTGTTAATTCTCCTTATTTGCACTGTTTATTATATTTGCTTTAATTAAACACTCACTTTTGTGCACTTTTTGGCTATCTTTTCTGTATATAATTATAGTCTACTTATAGAAGAAATGTATATTGAAACTAAACCAGAAGAATATGCTTTAATGCAGAATGCTGTTTAAATACTTAGATGTTTAAGAATGCACAAGATTTTTATGTGGAGGATTAAGCTGTCATATTTTATCATAATTCCATGTTTTGCACACTATATTTGAATTTCTTACTGAATTCACCCATTGCTATTCTAGACTAAATCATAAATTAAACAACATACTGCTGCAGGCTACCAAAAAAAGAAAACCCCAAATGTAAAACTAATGAACTTTGGCGTGCAGTTGCTAGTCTTTAACTGACCTATTTTTCTGTTGTATGCTGCTTGAATCAGCCTTTGTTTTTGTTCCATTTTCTACAAGTCTGTTAAAATAAAAATCCTATAATTAACTAATTGTTTTGATTGAATAACTAATTTTGTTTAACTCTTGCAGAGGTGAAGGAGGAAGACGTTATGGCTACATGGGTCACTTAACAAGAATAGCAAATTGCATTGTGCACAGTACTGATAAAGGGCCAAACTGTACACTGGTGCAACAACTTATTAAAGGTAATCCATTGTACTTTTGCTTACTGAGCCTTATGTCAGTTGAATTCACATTTTCATAGGCTCCTTTTACCATCAGTTTTTCTGTATCCGCTATCTCATCCCCACCCCACCCTGAATAGGATGTGAGGTATTCTACTTTTAAGTGTGATAACTTAGCTAATGTCAGGCTTGATCAATTTGATTTTTACTCTCAGTGGGGCCAGATGAATAATGTAAACACATGTTTAAGCTAATAGTTGCATGATGCGTTGTAACAAAGTTTAGATGAAGAGATTTAAAATTACTTCTCAGGAGTTTTTGTTTAACCCAAAAAAGGCCAAAAATAGAAGATAACTTCAATGTGTCCTCTACTTGGCTTGATTTTTGAACACTTGCAGAGGTTACATTTTATTGTGAAAGATGAATAATGAATCCAAATCATACAGGTTTTATTTATTTATTTATTTATTTTGGTGCCTTCAAGTCAGCGTTAACTCCTGGTGCCTGTCCGGACTAGTCCCTGCAGTTTTCTTGGCATTATTTTGGAAGTGTTTGTTACTGCCTGCTTCCAGGGGCTGAGAGCTGGCTCAAGGTCACTCAGCTGGCTTTGTATCTAAGGTACAAACTCAACAGTCTACCAGTTTTAAACTTGACACTTTTATCACTACACCAAACTTCCAATGTGACATACAGCTGTGAATTCTCTCCTGAAGTTATAACTTGAAATTTAAAATCTTGCATACAAATAGCAAATGCACTGTAGCAGTTTCCTAATTACCTTGGGAAATAAATGTGTATATTTTGAATAATATGTATTTATTAGTAAAATTCTAAATTACATATAAAATAATCTACGGTACCTGGAATGATATCAATCTGCATTCTTGATATTGCATTTTTCTTTCTTTTTGGACTTTCTAGAACTTCCAGATGAAGTCAGGGAACGATGGGAATCTTTCTGCACAAACCCATTAAGTGAAACCAACAAGAGAAACACAGTGGACTTAGTAGGTTTTATAAGATGGCATTTGGGAAATTTACTGTAGTTTTTGCATTACAAAATGAAAACAACACATAATAACAATAGATATCTCATTCTATTATTTTATGTCAGTTTTAAAAGATCACAGCTTCATTTTGTTGATATTAATCATTCCAAAAAACCACTGAATCCCACTTCCCTCTTTATTAGACAGAATTTAAATTTTCACTTGTGTTAATTTTTCTGCACTCTATTCATTTGGGTTTTTGTTGTTGCTGAGGCCTTCTTTCTTTGGTTCTAAGTTACTGGCCACTTCTTGTGTTTGTATTACAAAAAAATTACAGTTTCGTAACCTAACTTTTTTCCTTGGGTTCATTAACTTATTTTTTGTCTGTTTATCCAGAGTGCCAATTCTAATCCTAGTTTCTTATTTAATCTGTTTACCATTCTACTCTAGAGCTATGTGAGATACATTTCATCTGTTAATATGATTGTTTGATATTTTGTTCAATATACATTAAATAAAGCTGCCCTGCAGGTATAATGATTTTGTTGTAAAAGCAAGAGTAGTATGAATACTTTTTAAGTGCAGAATTTAACATAAGAACTGTTTTCATCCACTTAAAGATCTATGTTCTTTGTTCTTTTGTCAAATGTTAATTAGGTTGCTTGTTCCTGTGTGTTCCTCTACTAGCTTTTTGCTGGTTTTGGATCTAGAGATGACTTGAGCAAGCAGAGAAGTATCTCTGCTTGAACAGAATATTGCTGCCAACTATTTTTCTCTATAGTTGTGCACAAAGATAGGAAACTATATCAAGAAGTAACTGAAATATATTGATTAGTGCTATAAATCTACTTCCATTTGTGAATTTGAGTTTTATTTGTTAGCTTGTTCTTAATCAGTGGAACGGCTTGTTTCCAGAAGTTGTGAATGCTCCATCACTGGAGGTTTTTAAGAAGAGATTGGACAGCAATTTTTCTGAAATGATACAAGGTCTCTTGCTTGAGCATGGGGTTGGACTAGAAGACCTCCAAGATCCCTTCCAGCTCTATTATTCTATTACCTTGAATGTTATGTTATTTATGATCTGCCCAATAATTGGATTTGAATTAATTGAAAAGCAGTTAATAGTCTATTACTTAATTCTACATGCTACTTTTATCTGATATAGCAAGCAAAGAACTATCAGGATCTGTATGAATTTAAGGGAAATTTGTCTGTAATTTAAAATTTAAAATGAACTCTATTTTTGAGGAAGTATCCAAAACAAAATGCTTTTACAGCAATATAGAAAATAATTCTAAAAATTAAAAGTATCATATTTTAGCAATAATTTCATAGAAATGGTAGATTGTAACTTCCAGGGAGGTTTTTGTCAGTTGAATCCAAGTTAGATAGGATGAGGATATGTTTCAATTAATTCTTCTGCATAGTGAAATAATTGGTTTTTTTTCCCAGTTTTATTACTATGAAGGTAGTGTAATCCTCAATTTACGACCTCAATTGGGACCATAATTTCTGTTGCTAGGTGATGCAGTCATTAAGTGGTGCAGCAGTCATAACTTTGAGGACAGATCATAAGTCACATTTTAGAAGACTTGTAACTTCAAACCATCATTAAATGAATGATTGTTACGTCTAGGATAACTAGTATGGATTTTTGTAACTGATATTTATTCAGAACTTTTTTAACCTGAATTCCTTACCTTTCTACTAGGTTACTACTTGTCACATTCATTCATCCAGCGATGATGAAATTGATTTTAAAGAAACTGGTTTTTCACAAGATTCTTCACTGCAAGAAGTGAGTTAAACTCTAAGCTATACTGCTTGCATATATTATTTTGCTAAAAGTTTCTGATAAGGAATTCACTTTCAGATTTTGCAGTTGTGTAAGATATTATTGTATTTAAGAAGATAAACCAATTTCATAAAATAGAGAGTTGGAAGTGACCTTAGGCATCATTTAACCTGTTGACCTGTCCAGCCTCTGGTAACACAAGGGAAGAAAAACTGACTACATTATGTGTCAACCTCTTCCAACAACTTTTTACTACCAGGATAATCCTCCTGTTTCTTGTAGTCAAGTTAGACATTTGGGAACATGTTTTAAAAGTATAGCTTGGAGAATAGCATGCACACTACTTATATCTGTATGGTTTACCTATTGATTTCTGTCAGTTAAGATCCCTGTGGAGACCTTGATGCTCTTAGAGTTTGGTTATTGCAGACATTTCATTACTTGACTCGCTGACATTATTCATTTGGAGTAATGAAACATAAGCAAGCAAACAACTCAGGGAGCACCAAGGAACCCAGAGTTCAACTCTGAACTACATATATTTTCCTCTGATGGAATTAAGATTTCTTTTAGAGTCAATAGGATCTCAGTGCTGATTTCTAGGCTCTCTTCTATGGGATAGCAGAGTACTCACAGTCTGTCTTCTCATGGACTAGAAAGCAATATAAATATTCGCATAACCATAAAGCCCTGATCTACAAAAAATATTGATTATAGTAAATTCTCTAATAGTCCTTCAGGGCTCAGTGTCATATTAAAAACTACTCATTGTCTAGAAGAAGCTCATACATATAATCCAATCGAATAGTCAAAAACATCAAACTGCCTAGATCAGAAAATCAAAATATGCCAAAAAAAGATAGGTTTTTGTTTTATGCATGTAAATACATAGAGATGGTGTTAAATGAGTTTTAGGCAGTAATGAGTTTCATATCATTCCTGATTTCAGTGTGGTGATACAGTCACTTACCTTTGCCTGTATTCTTAATAGAAATTTGTCCACGTATTGGGAAGAAGATGCAAGAGAATCACTTTAAGTGTAATTCTAGAAAAAACTTTTTTCCCTCCACATTTCTTATATTTTACCAAATATTCTAGTAGGATTAGTTTTGTAAACTGGTTTTTTTAAAGCAATAGTGACACTCTTTGTTATCTTCCATCTAAAACAAAACAAAACATAAAGCCCCCTTATATCTATTAATGAGATTAGTGGTGGTGCCATCAGATGTAATTTTAATACTCAATTATAAAACAGTGACCCCCTAAACTCCCAAATTACATACATCTGATAATGACAAAACAGCCCTATCCATATGTAGTATATGCATGTATGTGCACGAATGCACATATGATATGTACTTGCAATTTAATGAAAGTATTAGTTCTGGAGCAAATTGGGCAAATAGTGTTTAGACTATTATTAGAATCATTATATCACTGTCGTTGGTCCTGGGATTGCCAGGCCTTTTCTGATTATCAGATGCAACAAATGACGTCCAATTTTATTGACCAGTTTGGCTTCAACGATGAGAAGTTTGCTGATCAAGATGACATCGGCAAGTAAGTACAGTCCTATTTTAAAAGTTATTTTTGTTTTCCATGTCTTGCATCACAGTGGTTATTCATTACCCCTAAAAACAATAAAATACTGTTTGTTTAGTTTTGTTCCATAGATATTTATGCTTTTTGTATACTCCAAAAGAAATCTCATTATTAATTTGTAATTAATTTAAAAAGCAAAAAAAAAAAAATTGTGACCCTAACTAAAATAAAACAAATTTTGTTCTATTTTATGAGTTCCTTTCTCTTAAGTTTCAAGATAAGTTCTAGAACTTGGAATATATCATGACCTGGTTTGAAAAATATATTTGGGATTGCATAATGGATGTATTCTATGGGACCCATATCTGTATTTGGAACCACAGACTCATTTTCATGTGGGATGAGCAATTATACACATATGATAAATAAAAACAAATTAGTGGTTGCAAGCTATAAAAATTGTTTTTCCTTAGGTGATGAATTCAGTTGGATTGAAATAAACTTTCATCTATCACCTACTATATTATACATTATGACTTTTTAAATTTTGCTATCTCTTAGCTTATTTGTTCTGAGAAAATTATTCAGGCAAGTTATCAGTTTCTTGGTATATAAAATGGGTAAATTGACTGCTAAAAGTTCCCTACAATTAAAATGTTTAAAAGCACAATTCAAACTGCATATAAGCAATTGCTCATACAAAAAGCTAACCTACAACTAACACAATGTTTATGCACATTCTGATGTTTTTTCACAAATTAAATTAAAATCAGTAAATAGCTAAATATTGATTTCCAAATGCATATAGTGGCATATGTGTGAGAAGGGCAAGAAACAACTTTATGCCTTTTTTTTAACATGCATTTGAAATTCAGTAATTTGGATTATGTAGTGTTCTGTTTTAATTTGGATTTATGAAATGCATCAATGTAACTGCACACATTCCAAGAATCTATCAAAATCTGTATACCAGATCCAGCAACATTATGAATGCAAATGTTGCATATCAACTTTGGCATATTAAAATCCTAATTTTGAAAACATTTCTGACAGTCTGAGCATAACCATTCTTGGAATGGTGGACCTAACATTGTTTTTCTGCTGACATCCAGAAGTAGTTTGGTAGCAACATAGATTATTTCATTTCCCTTCCCATAGAATTATCCAAGAGTGTCCATATTATCACATTATTGAAGGGAATACTACTGCTAGAAGTGATGCCTGTCATTGAGACAAGTGAGTTTAATCCTTGTCCTACTTGAGCTTGTTTAAAGAGCTTTTAGCTTAATATATTAGCAATCAAGCTGCCTGCTCATCTTTGAAGATGTAATGTAGAACACCTTGACATATTATAGTTACTAACAGACGCATAAGTTGAATCATTTGCAAGCTCTATTTAATTGTTAATATATGCAAATTGCGATGACTTGCGTGTTTGCAGCGAAGCATAATTTTTAAATCTGGCTACTTCATATCACCCTCAGGTAAAAATATTTTGAAGGTATGCATTCCCTTTTGAGATACCAATTTCATTGTACTTAAGTATAATGACAATAAAGATTATACTTATACTCTTCTTAATAAAGGAAGAATCAGTGTTAGGCGTGAAGTTTATCACGATCTGAAAAAAAGATTCAAGTTTCATTTTCTCAAGTAATTTATATGGGCTATTTGAAAAGGCTTAAAATTTTGTACTAGGAAAGAGTATTTCAGGTTTTTTTTAGATACGTAAAGTTATTAAATGAAGTTCTTCAGTATATCCTATAAAGTGATACTTCCTTTTTGTTTTACTGCATAAATTTGTACTTTGTTCACAGTGTTTCTTTTGATCGTGTATCAGACATCAATTTTACCCTCAATACAAATGAAAGTGTAAGTATTTTTCAATTTTACCCTCAATAGAAATGAAAATGAGTACATATCTCTGAATGAGAACTAGCCTGCTCCACAGCCTGCTGGTGTGCTTTAAAAGAGTATAATTTTAACAATAGAAACTCTACTGTTGCATTCTTTACAAAAGGAATAATTAGAAGAAACATTTTGTATAGCAATAGCGCTTAGACTTACATACCGCTTCACTGTGCTTTTACAGACATAAGTGGTTTACAGAGTCAGCCTATTGCCCCCAACAATTTGGGTCCTCATTTTACTTACCTCAGAAGGATGCAACAGAGAGCAGGAAAACCTGGAATTCTTGTGTTCTTATTTTAATATTTTTCCCTCCCTTTCTTTCTCTATTAAGTCTAATTTGAGATCAGGCAAGCAAGTGCTTGGAGGGAGGGATAATTAGAAACATTTGACATGACAACTTCATCCAACTTACATAAAATTATTTGAACCTTGTTTTTGGAGCTTAGGAGGCTTTTGCCTATATGCACACACACATATTTGGACAACAGACAGTGCATAATAAATGAGGAAGTCAGTATTTATTAATAATGCTTTTTTTTCACATGTCCAGGGCAACATTGCTTTGTTTGAAGCATGCTGCAAGGAGAGAATACAGCAATTTGATGATGGTGGCTCTGATGAAGAAGATATCTGGGAAGAGAAACATATTGCTTTTACTCCAGAATCTCAGAGAAGATCCAGGTAATTTTCAAATACTATAGCAGGAAAATTTTATTTTGTTGTTGATGATGATAGCTAGTCACAATCTCCTACTAATCTCCTCTGGCAGAAATGTAGGTGACAAAGCAAATTTTGACCTTCAGCACTGCCTACTTTTTATGTTGCCCAGTGGTTAGAGGCCTTCTGAAATACAACAGCTGAAAACAGAACCCTTCATAGCTTTTTATGGCATGGATTTACATACTTTAAATTCATTAATTTAATCTGTCAAGATATTTAGGATAGTGTCTGATCAGATTTTTGGGAGATCACTTTTAAAATTAATGCAAAGGAGGCTTCAGTCGGCCACCTACTTCCTTGAGCTTTACCATTTAACAGTTAATTAAAAAGATGTTCAGTAGAGTCAAATAAGTTATAAATTCCTTCTTATGAAAAGAAATGGCTCCTAAGGTTACATGAGCTACACTGGCTCCAGATGCAAATTCAAGGTGCTGGTTGTCACTTTAAATATCTACATGACATGGGTCAGATCAACCATGGACTACCTATCCCAATTGTTTTTGCCGCTTCCATTAGTTCTGATAGAGCGAGCATGCAGGTCCCATCAGTGAGGCAGTGTCACCTGGTAAGGTCAGAAAGCGTAACCTCTCTGTCATGACATCTGTTTTAGGAAACAGTCTGCCTCCTCCCCTCTGGGGTGGCCTCATTAGCCTTTCAGAAGGCTGTGAAGACCTGGCTCTTGGACTCTGGCATTATATGGTTTTGTTGAATAGGTTGCTAATGTAATTTTGAAGGCTCAACTCAATTTTTTAAATTAGTTTATATAGTTTAGTTATATTTTATTTACATACACTGCCCAGAAATGCCTGGCTAAAATTGTTAAATAACTGGATTTTTCATTCGAGGGTCTAGTGACTTTACAAGAGTCCATATTCCTCTGTATGATTCCTTTGGATTGATATTATCTAAGTGGCAAGCGTAACAGAATGTCTAGCTTTGCTATGTTGTTTAAATACACTGTAATTGTATTCATAGTTTTCCAGTTTGTCAGTGTGACTCTTGAAACAGTGACACCTGTAGGCTCATGATGAAGCCTGAAAAAGGTTGAGTACTTTAACGAATAGCAGAAATCTGCTCTGCTTGTTTGAGGCAAAACACAGTATAAAATATTTTCTGAAAACTCTACTATTGAATGGCATTAAAATTGGTGGATGTTCAACCATGAGTTCAGCAAAGAAGTCCTCTTTGTAGCATTATTTAATATTAATGAACAAGGGGGAGGAAATGAGTCAGACCTCTTCATCTATTCTTAAGTTTTAAAGTTTTAAAAATGGTTACGTAATAGATGGAAGGGGAGAAAATTCATATTATATATCTCTCATTAAAATAAAAAGTTCAGGCAGTACAGACAGTGAAGAGAGCACAGATTCTGAAGAAGAGGATGGAACGAAGCAAGACCTGTTTGAATCAAGCACCAATACAGAAGACAAGATGGAAGTAGATTTGAATGAAAGTAAGTAGCTTTTTTCACACAGTTTCTCATGCATTCAAATTCAGATGCAGGAATTGCACTGTGCTTACTGGATTTTTTCATTTGTTAAAAAAAAGTGGAAGCCTTTGGCCTTCTTTTTTTTCCATTATTTCTACTTCCTCACGTTAACTCCATAAAAATAAAAGTATTTTACATCACCTCTGTTATTATGGTTACTGCCTCAGTTGGACCAAGATGGACCAAACTCTCAACATTTAATATATCACAATGCAAGGACAATGTATGGATGTACAGAGGAACTTAGAAAGTTGTGCACCACCTCTTCCTCTCTTGGTATTTTTGGCTTGTAGTAGTAGGTGGCTGTGAAAGACAATCAGTAGACATTTTCCATTACAAATGAACCTGCGTAAAATATAAAGAGGTATATTCTAAAAAGACACTGAATTTTTGTAAAATTGAGTTGTTTAAATATGGTAATGGGAGAATGACTAGTTGTAAATGATTCTATTTTTTCTCAGTTTTCATAAAAGTAATAACAGTTGACAAATTTTCCCTCTGACTTTGTTTAAAACTTAAACAAGCTGCCTTGCTATAGGTTTAGTATTAGAAAATGATATAATTGTAATGTTACATTTTTTCCCAGCACCTAATTGGTCAGCTAACTTTGATGTTCCTATGGAAACCACACATGGCACTAATCTGGATTCTGTTGGATCTGATGTATGGAGCACAGAAGAACCAATGCCAGCAAAAGAAACTGGTTGGGCTTCCTTTTCAGATTTCACTGTAAGGTAGGAAAGTTTTGTATTCCTGCAAAACCTACAAATGAAATTAAAAAAACAAGAAAAAAACCATATATTTTATATTCACATATTTTATATTTGAAATGAAAGCATTAACTCATTAGTTTTCTTTGGCATCTTTTAAAAGTGCAGCTGTAGTAATAGATTGACATGTTTAGGTGAAAAATATCTATCTGTTGTGCAATTTGAGAAAAAAAATGGTTGCCATTATTTGAGGCCCAAGTCAGTTTTTTGTCACTCATTCTCAAACCACATTGCAGAAATTCATCAATAAAGTGCAGAATTGTAGTATTTTTCCCCGACGAAAAGAATTATTTTACTGAGAAAATCTCAGCCTCTAAAATTAAAACCTAACCTAATTGACCCATTAATTTTGTTGCAAATTCCATTTCTGTACAGAAAATCTTGAATAGGATAAAACAAGCAGCACTGACATTTTCTTCCCTGGCTCTTCATTTTCTCTTTATCCTCTTCTCTCAACCATTATCCTCCTTTTTTCTGCATTTCATTCTGTTGAACATTATATTTTTGTTTTCTGGATTAAAAAATAAATCTGTAGCTGAATAGCCATCTGTTTTTTTCCCCTGTCCTAATTGAAAGGATAGTTTAGTTTTCAGAATTTATATAAACTTCTATAAGGTCTCAAGTGCTCATTGATATTTAGACTGCCTTTATTTGCTATATAAGCACAAGTATACTCTAGAATCCTGTTTCAAATATTTAACATTATCATATAGAAGTGACCAACTGAATTCTATCCTGTGTACTCCTTGCAGAAAATAACTGAAAATGTGATTCATCAACTTATCTTACTTTTGTTTTTAAAGTTCAAAAGATTCTTTGAGAAGTAATTCACCTGTGGAAATGGAAACCAACACCGAAACAGTGGATCCTCTGAATGCAAATGAAGTTGCCCTTGTGACCCAGCCAGAAAGTAAGAGCTCAGGATGATTTTGATTAATAATGTGTGGCATTAGACTCAGCATATTCTACTAATGTGAGAATGCCATTTTACAGGAACTTGGAATTGATCCTTCTCTGGAGTTGTGTCTGCTATATCCCTAAGTCTGCCATCTTTTATGAAATCCTGGCTCCGTCAGTACAACTTGGGCAAAGATGGTTTTTCCCAGTTTGGTAGAAAGTGAAAAGGAAATGTTAAGAGAACTTGGCAATGATTTATCAGTGTTTGTAGGTTTCACAGTTTCATTTCTCTGACATGGGTTCTGAAGACTTTCATTATTATTTTTGTTGGATTTTTGTTGATGCTTTAAACAATTAAAAAATTTTAAAATTTTTTTTAATAAATAAATACTTATGCTGCCCATCTCCCCATTTTTACTTGCCATCCAGAGTTGCTACTATGGCAGTAAGCTCTCAATAAGAGTTTGCTACTAATAAGTTAAATATATAAAAGTTTATTCTTCTTATTGCTGACAGTTCTTTACAGCTCAGCACAGAATAGAAGAGTAATACAGATATAAAATATAAAATAAAAGAGTAACTGTCCAGTTTCATTGTTCAAATTCTTTTTTCAGATGTAGGAAGTATTGCAATGGAAGCTGGTTCTGATGGAGAAGATGATACAGAAAATGCAGATAAAGTGACTGAAACAGTAATGAATGGCAGCATGAAGGAGACTCTTAGCCTTACTGTAGACGCTAAAACTGAGACTGCGGTCTTCAAAAGGTGAGGCATTAAACTTTGCTGCCCAGTAAGTTTAAGGAATTTTCATTAACCATATTGAAAGGTGGCCTAGTGTTGCATTCTCAAACCATTTAAAACAAGCATTTGGCACAAGCTTTCTGTGAAATTGAGGTTTGAACATGATTTTTTTTTGTGAGTGCTAAAAGTTCAATCAAATGAGGTATTCCTATTTTCACTGAATATCATTGGACAGATTTTTAATTTTAAGTTGATAGTTGCTATTTTTTTCTTACATAGCCTCTGAAGTCTTTTCTGTGTTTTATGTTTGCCTCTTTTTATTTAAAAAATAATTTTCTAATCTAGTTATGAATGAATTATTGAAAATAATAGCTGCCATGGGGCTGATGCAATAGCCACACAACAAGGGCCTCCCCCCGCCCCTTAGCTTGTACTTTGAGATGGTTATATAAATTTAGCATGTTTTATGTGCTCTTCAGTCCAGCTTTTTGGTCAAAATTCTGACCTAAATATTAGCATACTGATTATTATTATTTTTTTGGCCCATGTCTTATTTACATGCCATCTAATCCCCAACTGGAATGAAAAAGACCTGAACTCACACAATACCAAGGGGGGCTCACCCACCCTTGCAGATTTCTTTCAGTACATTAAGGAAACTGTTACACCAAGGGCTGAGAAAATGTATAACTTCCAGCCACATTTATTTATTTATTTATTTATTTATTTAATATATTTTTATATTTAATTAATTTTCCACCCATCTTGTTACAAAATGATCTGGGCAGTTTACAAAAAGTTGGCCTTTACTATGCTGATAGTTATGCTTAGGCCCTAACTGATCACTATTATTGTAGTATGACAGGAATAGGGACTGTCGCAAAGTTGCTTTTTCAAGGGGCAACTGGACTTCCTGGTTTTTCTGAAGAAGCTTCTTGGACGAGAAGTGAAACATCTTCAAAGAAAAGCCAGAAAGTCCAGTTGCCTCTTGAAAAAACACCTTTGGGACAACCATGACCTGGATGACTGAGAATCTCCATAGACGAATAGGGAGTGTGTTGCAGGCAATTTTGATTTCATCCTTCAATAGGTGGTGGTGGGGAAAACGGCCCGAGGCCTCCACTCCCTGCTGTGGAGGCATAGTACATGATACAAAGATGACAATGATAGTTCTCTCGTTCTCTCTCTCTCTCCCTCCCTCTCTCCCTCCCTCTCTGTCTCCCCCCCCCCCACTTCCAAGAACCAAGAGATGGATGGGACATGGTTGAGGTCTTACTCCATCAGCTGCCTTTAGCAGTGAGTGCCTCCCTTCGGTCCCTAGGTCAATCGAAAAAATACTCTTCCAGAGGTCCAAAAGGGAAGGGGGCAGTTCTCACTTCTGGTGGTGGAATGTTCCACAGAAAAGGCTCCTCTCCTTGATCCCGCCTGTTTCATTTCCTTAGCAGATGGGATTCATAGCAGATCTCTTGCACAGGACAGACTGGGGAGGCTTGTCCCATCTGGGAGAGACCACTTCTTAGATGTCCTGGACCAGTGCAATGTAGGGCTTTAAAAGTAATGACTAGGACTGTGAATTGAATACGAAACCACACTGGCAATCAATGCAGCTAGTGCATATTTGAACTAAGGCAGCAAAAACCTAGGCACAGTATACATATAGTGTAGTATATCTAAAATGAAGAAAGAAAATATGCGGCAAGATAATCAGAACATTTACAAAGAATTAAGTTAAATTAAGTTTGATACTCAAACTTCTCATGCTCAGAATTCTTTAATTATAAGTAAATATCCCCATAAAAAGATTTGTTTTTATATTCTTGGATGAGTTTTCTTTTTTCCCCCTATAAAGTTTGTTTAAAAAACAAAATACGTCCTACAAGTGAACTTTACAGGGACATTATGTTAAAACAGAAAATAACCAGCTAATAACTAATATGTATATATTAGATATGAGAATGCCACAAAGGGTAGGATAGTACTTTTATGCTGGTTAAATATTCAAACTGAAACTGAGTCAGCTTAGATGAGATGCAGTGACTTCCACTTTGCTTGGAGGGTCGTTTTGACTGCTCCCGAGGCTTCAGGGAAGCCTCCTGAAGGTCTCCAGGGGGGCGGGGGAGGCTGTTTTCGCCCTCCCCAGGCTCCTATAAAGCCTCGAGCCTGAGGAGGGCAAAAAAAGCATGCAAAAATGGGGGGGGGGGTGTCATGCCTGTAGTGCGCACATGCGCACTGGATGTATGTGTCACACATTGCATTATGGGTGCGGCATGCCCGCACCCGACCTCCCCTTTGATCCCCCCACTTATGGCACGTGAGCCAAAAAAGGTTCGCTATCACTGCTATATAAGACTAGAAAAAAAGTCTCTTTGAAACAGTCCATCCTCCCAGAAGACTATTATACTTAATAGAGTGGTTGGGATAAGGCATTTTTCTTTGTTGTTCCTTTTCTTTTCAGTTACTGTCTATTTTATAATTTGACTCTACTAGTTTCATTACACTCCAGATCTGGATGGATGATTTTTCTTCTAAATGGAAAATAGGAAGTTTGCATTAGCTAGACAAGTGGAATAGATGCCTCTGTACTGGCTAGCTTGTGCACTATGAAACACCAGAGCTAAATCCACCATATTTTCTTTGTGTGTGTGTGTTAATTTAGGATATCCTTTTCTTTCCTCATAAAGTGATTCAAATTCTGGATGTTTTGTACACTTCTTTTGTGAATATAAACAATGAGTACTTAAGCATAGTCCTCATGTAGATTTTTCAAGCCACAGATTGCTGATTTGCTTCTTTCCTGTTTTCTGGAGTACTTTTTATTGAGTAGTACAGATGTGTGTGAATTGCACTCTTGGATACTGGAAAAGGACAAAACACATCATTAAACATCTGGTTTTCAAATATTTCGGTTTTCATTCAGGAAAACTCAAAACAGTTTATATTATCCCATGAAAATTGAGGCTGATTTCTGGTAATAGGTTGGTTGTAAACTGTTGTTGGATAATTTCAGCCTGCAGTTGGGACCTGTGATTACTGAATATTAAGCTTGTAAAATCAATCCATAGGTGTCCACAAAGAAGCTTAGTTTTAAAAATGTATCCCAACTGTTCTTAGCAGTATAAATTTCTAGTTTGTTTAAAGAATTTGGATAACAATACCACTATTTTTGTTGCATCCTAGACAGACTTGATCCGAACATTCTTCTTTTCTGGGAAAATCTTGATAGTCTTTTTTTATATTACTTTTCTGTTTTTTCCACCCTTCTCTTTCACTGTGGCTTCAGAGTGTTGAAATCCTATCGGTATGTACTGTAAAGGATCATTCATGTTTTTGTTTCGTTTTTTCATTTTGGGCATCATTTACATTCTTTATTCCTCTTTTTTTTACTACTCTCTCCTGCATATTTTTCTTGTCCAATTCCTTTTTAATAAACATAAACTGATGGGAATAATGAATGTCAACAGAAACAACAATCTTGTGCTTGTTTTCCATGTTTCAATCATATTTCTAAAATCTGTCTGCATGTGACCTCTGGATCCTTTTCCCCAAGTCTTTCATTATTGCATGGCAATACAAGCATTTAAAAGCACAAACAAAGCTGTAATTTATTTTTTTTATTAGTGAGGAAGGAAAACTGTCTACCTCGCAAGATGCTTCTTGTAAATATGTGGTGGAAGAGAATGCAGATGCTGGAGAAGAAAGTCCTGTAGCTCCGCAGCCCACTTGCAGCAGCCTGGAGCAGAGGTACCTGTTGTTGCCAAGTCATTTTGTTTTATTATGAACTGTGTATATATGAAATGCTTATAATCTGTCTTATTACCTGCTCCTAGAATGTCTTACACATGGGCTCTTACAGAGGCTGTGCTTTCACCCTTATAAACTTTTGGGAGAAAAAGTGGTGAGGAGAAAAAGAAAATATGGTACATGTAGTCATGAGGTAGACCCAGCTGTATAGATCTTCCTTTCAGGGAAAGATATTATGGAAAACCATACAGATAAATGAAAACATAAATATGTATGGCAACTTGCTCTCAATTATATTGGAGACTCCTGGAATTATGGGCTATTCTACATCCTATAGGACAGGGGTCTCCCACCCCCGCGGACTGTGAACTGGTACACCTTTGTGGCCTGTTAGGAACCGGGCCATGCAAGTGAGGTGTGAGTGAGCAAAGCTTCATTTGCACATGTGCAGGAATAAAACACACATACACATACACACGGAAGACAGTTTTTGTTACGAAACTGGTGTCTGGTGCCAGAAAAGTTTGATACTGCTGTAGGATTCTAGCACACTAAACATTGCTACATTTTACCATCTTGTTATCTATGTGCTTGTCCATATATGACAGAAAGCTGCACAGAGATTTCTGAGCATATTGGAGAGCACTGTGTCCTTATAGGAGTAGAACACTGAATTAGCCTTCATAGACTTTATGGCCAAAGTACTAACAGCTTCTTGATTCTGGGACGTAATAAAAAAAAAGGCTGCTCTGGCAGTTTTAAGTTTGCTGCTGATAAACTCGCTTTATACTTGTATTGTTTTTTTAAAAATTTTAACAGAAATGCTATTGCTACTACTACATTGCTTTTATTTATGTCTGACATTAAGTATGTATCTTGGAGATGGGAGAAAGCAGCTTAGCTAACTGGGAAGATAGGAAATGCACAGATCAAGCAAAGCTTTTTTTTCTCCGTAATAAGCTAAGAGCATAGGTTACAATGATAAGCAATGAATATGTTCACTTTGTTTATTCTAGCAATTAGAAAGGCAACATGCTTTGAATATTGGTTGTAAGAAAGATCTTTATTACAGTCAAAGACCAGCAATATACATTTGTCTTCACACTATATTAAAAATACTAACATTAAAATATAATTAAAAGTATTTACATTAAAAGTGGATAATAACATTATGGTCCAAAGATTGTTAAAGGTCTGTCCAGATAATTGGTACAAGATGGTACTATACTGTAGCCAATTTTTTTTCTTATGGACATTGCAGCAGCACAGAACTTTGCCACTGCATACGTGGTAACCGGGTTAATATCCTGGAGGAGAAAACCTAGATAAAAATTGTCTGCCCTCCCTGGCAATCTCTCTAATAAGGGGAGAATATATGCAGACCTACAAGCTCTGTATAGCTCGCATGTACATGTGAATTATCTTCCACTTCTCCTTTACCACATATACAAACGTGTTCGGCTATAGGTGTTCTCTTATAGCTGTCCTGGAGGATTGCTGAAGGAAGAATGTTAAATCTGGCTCTGAAGAAAGCTATTCTTTGTTTTGGAGAGATCAAGTCATTCAGATATCTTGCCGATTCCCACACACCCTGTTTGATTCTATCCCTACTGTGGAAAGGGAACCTATTTAATTCTTGGTTGTAAATATTGGTTGTACTTTAGTAACATATTGAAAAGTACTTGTTTACAACAGCTTTCTCATCCCCATAATTTATAATTTCTGTTTAATAAAGAATATTTATAGTGAATTTCATTGTAATATTTTTTTGTGAATTGCTAATGCTTTAGAAAAGGGCTAATTCTTCTTCAGATATATAAAGGATTGCAGAGATTGTAAATGTTAACCTTTTTTGTATTATATTAGGATTTTTTTAAATATACTACTATCTACTATACTATTATATATTTGGTGAATTTATTGTTAGAATTTGTGATCTGAATGAAAAATATCTAGGTCCCCAATGTTGTTGAGTTAGGGATATATCTGGAAAAGAAGTGCTCCATTCAAGTTGGTTGATTCCAGCAGATTAAAATTCAAACTTGTGAGTCATATTCTGACAAAACAAAACTTGAACCTAGAAAACACTCTTGATCTCATCTCATTCCAACAGGGGTGGAATTGGGGATCCAACCATCCAATTTGCAGAAATGGGCCCAAGAAGATAATTTGTAATATTTATAGACACACAATTATTGATAAATGGATGCTAATTGTTCATTATTGGCACCTGTCACTGATCAAAATTAATTTGCAATAGTTGGAGCCATATATTTATCTTTCTAATGCTAAACATCAAGTCTTTTGACTAGAAGTACATTTTCCTTGAGAAGTCCTCCTATGTGATACAGAAACTTCAAAAGAATATAAACATCTAATTAACATCTTCAGCTTAATATATCTAATTGCTCCTTATTAAAATAAAACAATATATGTAAATAAATTATTAATTTGATGCATCTCCAACAATATAAATGCAGTGAGGTCATTGCTAAAATATTGCCTATATTTATTATTGCATGAATTATACGGCTTTTAGAATTTTATGCAGCCGAAAGTTCATGTTGAAAAAAAAAATCCTAATTTGTTCTTGTTTTCCAACTTTTTATTTTTAAAGAGGATTGGCAGCAACCAATTTCTGAAATCTCAGTGCCATGGCAAAAAATCAGTAAAAATGCTGATATCCTATGGGAAAGTTAAGCTATCTATGATGCCAAATTTGAAGCCTAGGCTTCATGTAGTGATCTCCAATTTGTCCTAGGTCACTTCCTGGGAAGCCAGGGAAATTTCACAAGGCAAATCATTGTAATGCTGAATTCTTTAATTTACTTTGCAAGTATATCAGTGCCATAAGGTCTATTCCATTTTTAAAAAATCTAAGAGTAATTTGATTAACTTTGTTTTTCAGCGTTCAGAATCATTGTGTACTCTTCTAACAATTTGATGCTTCTTTGATCTCCTTAGGACTGAGCAACAAACCATTCTAGCAGAGGCATCTGTTAATGGCCCTGTATGATATGTGATATTGACTGATGATAACTGAAGAATATGAACTGATTTCAAGGATATGATTCTTGAGAATTTCATCTAGAACCTATTGGAGCCAGTCACTGCTGCATTTAATTTCACAAGTGATCAGGACCAGCAACATTTATATTCTAGATTTTGAGACATTGTACAGAAATTCATAAGTGTAAAAATTGCACATTGAAGAATACCAAGAAATTTTTGCGTATGTTTATATTGTATTGTTCTAAATGATGGGTGATTGTGAAATAAGAACTTGCCACCCAAGTAACATTAGTAATGATACTATAGTTAAAAATGGCTGTAAGAATAGTTTTATATAAAAAAGTGAATACCCAAATCTAATGTATTTGAGGCATACTATTTGACAATTAGTGACCAAAGTATGTAGCAATTTTCATAATTTTTCACCCAAAACATTTTTAAGTATCTTTCTTTCATTTTGGCAAAGAAATTGTTCAAATGCAATGCCCTTTAAATGTTTGGTTGCTTTAGATTTAAAACAATGATTTAAAAAGAATTTTGGTGTTTGACATACTACAGCAAGCTTTCAAACTGGTAATTGTTTTCTGTATTGTTTAAACCAGATCAAAATGTAAGTCTTATCGGTAGAGATTTTAAGTATTTATTACTACAGCTTAGTTGACAGATTGATGTTACTGTAAAGCCATATGTTCTGTTAAGTCTTGTTTGCTTGAAACAATACCTTACAGGTGAAACACTATAATTTTGAAGTGCACATGGCTTGTTGTGTATTTTTACAAGACTCACTTTTTTTAACCCATTCACCAAGATGTACTTTTAATTTAGAGCATTACAAAATTACACATTTTGAAACAATCTTCATATTTAAAACACTGTAATCCTTTTGACAAATCAAATATAACAAATGCCCATGCTGCTCTTGTAATTAAAGTTTGTGTTTTAAAGATATAATGTCTTTAAATATCCAAATTGGGCACTTGAGCATGTTAATTGTTATATTTTCCCTGTTTTGATCCGTGTGAAGATTTCATTTGTAAGTTTTAAACCAGTTTTTTTCATAACTGGATTGTGTATATATATATAGTGATTATGGAAACTAATTGTAATTTATAATTTTCTATGTCATAAAATTCCAGCCGCCTTGTCAAACAGAAGCAATATAATGTATATTGCCACATTCTTTGGTGGAAGGGTTAAAGGACACCTCTTGCACGTTTAGGTGCAAAATCCACTTTTCTTTCTTTCAAAAGAAGTTAGTCATGTATTTTTACATCATATGTTTTCCTGACCAGTATTTAAAAGCCAAAAGGATACTCTAAACAATGGCCAATGATTTATTTTAGAAAGTGTCCCAAGCTATGTGCCTAATATTACATTGCATACAGAAATAAAAACAAATGTATACTGGTACTTTTATTTTCTCATTACTTCTACATATGTATATGGCCATCATTTTGATGTTAGAATATGCATAATTGTGTGACCTACACAAAGAGAATAAGAAATAATAAAATAAATTAAAGGGAGGAATAAAAAAAAATCAACTAAAAGGTAATTTATATCAACAGCATTCACTGTATTTATTTTCTATCATTAAACACTCTCATTCTCACCATGACATTTATTCATACATGCTGCTTGCTCTTCAGATTTGGTAAATTTTCAGCTCAACCTAGGGGACTCTACACACCCACATGGGCTTTTTAGTATAATATGAACATGATTTAACCATATTACAAGATGCTTTTCCTGTGGTTTCGGCGAGAGGGGCTACAACAGGTTTTGTTACAGCCTGATAGGTCCAAAGACTGAGAGATTTTTCTTAAGTATCCTCCTTTCCCTCTTGGCTCCCAGTTTCCCTCAGTCTTTGGTCCAAGCACTAGCTGTGGCTCCAGTGAGGTATTATATTAACTGTGATAAAGATTAGATTATTGGAAATTCTAAATTAATTCTAAACAACTTGCCATCAGAGAGATGTTCCAGTCTCATGAGAGAGCAGGGGGCTTTGCCTACGAGCTCTGCAGCAACCTGAGCTGTAGGCTCCTGAGCGCAGCAGAGGCCATTTTTCGCTAGTTTTTTAGCGTGACAGCTCAAACATGGCCTCTAGTGGTCAACTTTAAGAAGCGCTAGCCGATTCTGTTCGGATTTTAGTGCTGCTGTGGCCTCACCGTGGCTTGAAAGACCTGCCACAGTTCGCTTCGTCATGGACAGCGCGGCCCTCAGAACAGAAAGTCTACAGATAAATTGGGCGCAGGAGTGTCTCAGATTCAGTTCATCGTGAGGCTAATCCCTCAGAACCACTTCAAAGTTCGCCCGATTCTTCATCCATGAGGTGTAGAGGCCATTTTGGTGCGACCTCGTGGGCGGCGGCTTCCTGCTGCGTTCTCCAGCAGCAGGCTGAATCGAAAGTTAATTGAAGCCCACAGGAGACGAAGCCCGCCAGGCTTCACTAAGCAACTACAGCAAGCCAGAGATCAAAGCACCCACAGCCGTCCTCAGACACATGAGTGAGGCATGGCCTCCACAGTTTCAGATCTACAGGCCCAAGGAGATCTAGCGGAGGAGGGCCAGGGGAGGCTTAGACCCAGGGCAGCGGCCTACAGCCGACCAGTGCCCTTCCAGAGTTGCTGCTAGGGATGGATCCAGAAGACCAAAAGCCCTGGAAAAACAGGTGGCTAGGGCAGAAAAACATCAAACATCTGGTTTGCCTACTAGGGGCTTCAGTCCTTCCTCCCCCTCTGTCTCTCCTGCAAGGCCCCACAGCGGGGTGGCCTCCCCTTCTCCCCCCATCTCACCTAGAGCCTATAGGGAAAGGGTGGAGGACCCGGGGGAAGGGGGATCCCGGGATTACCTACTGGCAGCAGAACTTGCCCCCTGTGGGCCCCCATCATGAGGCCCTTCTGAGGAGGATTTTGAGGATTTAGACCAGTTACCAGATAGCATCAGGAGACTCATCTCCGCAGCTATTTCTAGGGATATTTCCTCAGGCCTAGCCCAGAGGGACAGTTCTTCCCAAGGGGTGCCTATACCACCAGCGGTTTCCAGGAGATCTCCCTCTTCTTCCAGAGGGCACGGTAATCCTAGGCCTCCTTCCCCCTCAGTGGTCAGTGAGGGTGCCATCTTGGGGGAGGTCACACACCCAGACTTGGGGTTTTCAGAGGATGAGGATTCCGCCCCTCCTGAGGTCCCAGCCTTTCCGGGGCTTTTTCCTCCCCCCGCCTTCGAGCCTATGTTACACAAGGCCAAAAAGACTACTCAGGCACGGGGGCTCCACCACTCTCCCAGCACAGGGATCCCAACTTGGCCATGTTTATAAATCCCAATACGGATAAAGTGGAAGTTCCATCCCCTTCTCTTTTCCTGGCAGTGGTACAGAATCAGTGGGCGAGGCCTTCTTCCTTGCGGAACCCTGGCGGCAATGATAAGCATTATTACAAAATGGAACAGGCCTTTTCCCAGGCGCTGCAAATTCCCATGGTAGATGCCCCGGTTGCCCTTTTGGCTAACACATCCACTGTAGTCTCGGGTGACATGGCTGACAAGTTAAAGCCAGAGGAGAAGCGTGCAGAGCTTACCCTTCGTAAGAACTTCAATGCTTCTGCCTGGGCCATTAAGGCGGCCGCGGCAGCGTCCTATTTCAACCGCACAATTTTCATGTGGCTTTGACAGCTACAGGACCACATCCCGATCCAAGATGAATGTCTTCACCAAGACTTCACTAAGATCATTTCAACTACCCAGTTCTCGGCGGACGCCACCCTGGACTCCATTAAATTTGCATCCAGAGCTCTATTCACCTCTGTGACTACAAGGAGACTCCTGTGGCTCCGTAATTGGCAAATGGACACCAAGTCCAAATGGAACCTGGCGGCAGCCCCCTTCTCCAGCCCTATCCTTTTTGGAGCTTCCCTGGATCCCATCCTTGTGGAGAACAAGGGTAAAAAGAAGGTCCTACCTTCTAATGCTAAGAAGCCAGACAATCATCCGTGTTCATACCGTAGGCCTTCACCTTTCAGGCCTCCTGACCAAGACTACTGCCAGCAGCGGTACGCCCCCTACAAGTATGATAGACAGAGTCAGCAACCGTTCTACCAAGATAGGAATAGGTTCCAGGGTCAACTCAAATGGCCCTTTCGTGGAGGGGGCGGCCGTCCCTTCCGCAGGGGGAAATGACTGCAACCTGAGTCTATGCATAAGCAGCCGCCTGGCATCCTTCGTGGACCAGTGGGATCAGATAACATCAGACGCCTGGGTCAGGTCGACGGTCAGGGAGGGCCTCCGTCTGGAGTTCCTTGCCCCTCCCCCAATGCTCTTAAGGACTTTCCCCCCCTCCAGGGACCCAGAAAGGCACCGCCTAATGCTCCTGGCAATCCAGCATCTGCTGGACATTCAGGCGGTCGAGCCAGTCCCTCCGGAGGAGTGTGGGCAAGGCGTGTACTCAAACCTCTTTGTTGTCCCGAAGAGATCCAGAGGATGGAAGCGATTCTGGACTTGAAGCGTCTAAATTCATTCCTGGTCTACCGGCGCTTGAAGATGTCCTCTCTCAAATCCATATTACTGGGGATCAGACGGGGAGACTTTATGGCGTCAATAGATTTAGCAGAATCATACACATTCCGATTTGGCAACCCACCACAAATTCCTCCGTTTTTCCCATGGTGGTCATCATTATCACTACAGGGCACTTCCATTTGGCCTGGCCTCTGCTCCCCGCACATTCATGAAAGTCCTGGCAGCAATGGCGGCTCACCTGCACTCCCGGCCGGTGAGACTCCACTGTTACTTCAACGACGTGCTTGTCTAGCCCAATCCCGATTGCAGACGAATCTGGATCTGCAGATCACCATCCAGACGCTACAGTCCCTGGGGTTTTCCATGAACTTCCCAAGAGCCACCTCTCCCCATTAACAAAAATCCTACACTTAGGCACAGTGATAGACTCGAGAACAGGGCTAGTTTGTCTCTCACCAGAACGTCTGACAAGTCTGCAAAGCTTGGCATGGCACATTCGCACAAGTCGGTCAGCTTCCATCCTGACCTTGGCGCAATTACTGGGCAAGATGGTGTTATGCATAGGGATCGTCCCTTGGGCTCACCTGCACTCCAGAACACTTCAGTGGACGCTCATTCCATTCCAGCAACAGTGGATGAGAAACTCCCCGCGTTCCATTTGTCCACCACTGGACCTCCGCTGGTCCCTGAAGTGGTGGTTGTCCCCGTCATTGAACCATGGGGCCAAATTCTGGGAACTGGACTGCATCTCCATCACGATGGACGCCAGTGTCTTCGGCTGGGGAGCGATGATGGGGACCAATTTGGCGCAGGGACAATGGTCAAAGTCTGACCTGTGCCACAACATCAATTGGCTGGAGCTGAAGGCGGCCCGCCTAGCCCTTCTTCACTTTCGAGACTTGATAACCAATCAGCATGTCCTCCTTCTGATGGACAATGTAGCAGCCAAAGTTCACATAAATCGTCAAGGGGGGACCCATTCCAAATGCCTGTGGCAAGAAGCTCGATCTATCGGCAGAAAACTTCGCGTCCATTCTATCAGAATACATCCGAGGCATAGCCAATCACCAAGCTGACTAGTTGAGCCGGATGACAGTGGATCACAGCGAGTGGCAGCTGACTTCAGAGATATTTCACAGGATCTGCCTCCGCTTTGGCGATTCACTGGTGGACTTGTTCGCCAGCCCGAGCAACACTCAACTTCCCTGATTCTTTTCCCGCTTTCCTGGATGCAATGCAGAGGGCACGGACGCTCTTTAGAGCCTATGGCCCCCTGGCCTTCATTATGCCTTTCCTCCCCTTCCTCTCATCCAGGGAACCCTGAGGAAAATAGTGTTGGAGAGGGCCCATATCATCCTGGTGGCCCCGTTTCGGCTGAGGCGACCTTGGTTCGCGGACCTTGTCCAACTATCCATATCTCCACCCTGGAGGATTCCCCAGGAGGACGTTGCCCTGTGTCAGGGGGTCCTGATTGACCCAGAGCCCCAGTGGCTCCAGCTGACCACCTGGCACTTGAGTGGCGCCTTCTGGGGGATGCTAGCCTGTCTGCCAAGGTTATCTCCACTATCGAGGCAGTCAGGCGTCCTTCTACCACTCAAATTTATAATTTGACGTGGTTGGCATTTGTGTCCTGGTGTAGGAGGTTCCAAATATCCCCGGCTTCTGCCTGGGTCCCCCAGGTCCTCAAATTCCTACAACACGGTCTAGACCGCGGCTTCTCCTACAACACCTTATGGTGCCAGATGGCTGCCCTATATTCAGTCTTAGCAGGGGAGGGTCATTGGTCATTAACCCAATCACCATTAGTGAAGTGTTTCCTCAAGGGTGCGGCAAACCTGTGCCCTCCCCTGGTAAAAAGGTTCCTCACGTGGGATCTCTCCCTGGTTCTTAGAGCCCTTATAGTGCCCCCTTCGAGCCTTTGAGGACCGTACACCTTACGTTCCTGACCCTGAAGATGATTTTCCTTGTTGCCGTCATCTCGGCTAGAAGCATTTCCATGTTGGGCGCTTTGTTGCCTAAGGAGGATTTGTGCCAATTCCACCAAGACAGGGTTATCCTGAGACTAGATCCGACCTTCCTGCCAAAGGTCAACTCCCTATTTCATAGGTCGCAGGAGGTCATCCTTCCTAACTTCTGCCCCTCTCCTTTCTATGAGAGGGAGGTCTGCTGGCACCGCCTAGATGTCCGCTGCGCATTTATCTCAGGCATACATCTCCTATCAGGCGGTCAGAGGCCATGTTCCTGTCCTTCCAACCTAGGTCGCTAAGGGCTAGGGTGTCTTCCGCCACCATAGGCAGGTGGATGTGGCAGGCCATTATGGAGGCCTATCAGGCAGTTCACAGGTTCCGCCACAGGGCATCACCACCCACTCCACCAGGAGCGTGGCTGCCTGGGCTACCAGGGCTCCGCTGGAGGATATTTGTAGGGCAGCAACCTGGGCCTCTCCCTTCCCCTTTATTTGACACTATCGCCTTGATTGCTTCGCTTTGGCGGATGCGGCCTTCGGGTACTCCAGCAGGTGGTGACCCCCACTCCCCCGGAGCCAATGACCCGCACTGAAACTTAGCTTAGGTATGTCCCTGTTGTAGCCCCTCCCATCGAAACCACAGGAAAAAGAACGTTGGTCCTTATCTGAACATTTCTTTTCTGCGGTAGAAGCGGGAGGGGCTACTTTCCCACCCTTGGCTTGATCAGATGGGGTCGGGGTGGTTGGTATTGTTTTTTTCTCGATATATGTGGTGTTACTTCCTTACATAATGCTGTTAGCTTTTCCATTCGACCTCGTGAAACTGGAAGCCGAGACAGTAAGGAGGATACTTAAGAAAAATCCCTCAGTCTCTGGACCAATCAGGCTGTAACAAACCCTGTTGTAGCCCCCTCCCACCTCTACCACAGAAAAGAAACCTTCAGGTAAGGACCAATGTTCTTTTTCCAAGTTTCTCATCCATAGCCCACAAAGTCCTGATGCCTCCAGTTGCAAATAGAAATTAGATCCCATCATTAGTTGTTTGGAATCATTCAAGGTCTGATGCCTTAAATTCACATACTATATCACACATGCACAGGGTACGTATAATTTGCCTACTAAATGTAGCATACCTTTATCTTACATTTAATGTAATCCACCCAAAGAGTTGCTTTGAAGCAAGCGGTGGCAAACAAATGTAAGAACAGAATAACAGAGTTGGAAGTCCAACCCTCTGCATAAGCAGGCGATCCTATACGATTTTGGACAAATGCCTGTTCAATCTCTTCTTCAAAACCTCCAATAATGGAGCACCCACAACTTCTGAAGGCAACCCATTCCAGTGGTTAATAGTTCTCACTGTCTGGAAATTTCTCCTTAGCTCTAGGTTGATTCGCTCCATCAGTTTCCATCCATTGCTTTTGTTCTGCCTCCTGGTGTTTTGGAGAATAAGTTGATTTCCTCTTCTTTGTGGCATTTTAAATAATAAAATATATTATTAATAAATAATACCATTGCAAGTTATCAGAAATCCAGATATTAACTGAAGTTAAATAGTCTTAAAATAGATGCCCAGTATATATTTACATATTTCAGAATGCTTTGTGTATAGCATGAAATGTCTACAAATTAATTAACTTGGCTATGGTTACCAACCACTTGGATTGTTTCCAAGTGATTATTAGTGAATTTCTATACCTTTATTTCTGCAAATGATCAAAAAGTTTGGGGAATGTTTCAGAGTTAGAGTTTTGGATGACTCTTCTATCATTTCTTTGTCCCAAAGACTGCAGAAGAGTCTGAACCTATTCTCCATAAAATAGAAAAAAGGAGGGTGGAATGTAAATTCAGAGAGGGGGATATGAACATTACAGGATATTACTGGCTATCTTACCTGGCAGTCACTATGAGTGTTAAGGATAAAACCAAATAGTTGAATAAGATATTTCACCAAGATTACAGGCTTGTGGAATAAATCCTGAGCTGCGCAGTGTGCAACCCTAACTGGTTATCTTGTAAGCAAGCCCAATAGTTGTTGTTGCCCATTTTGAGAAATACTGCATAAAAACAAGATAGCCTTAAGCAGGCCCTGGTACTAAATAAATATTAGGATATTTATAGATGATAAGAAAAGGTATATGTAATTAGTCTTGAATCATAAAAATGATGTTACTAAAATGACATGCTTGGAAAACCGAAAGATGAAATGGGTCCATGTCACTTGTTTCAGTGGTATTAGGAGGAATAATGAAAATCAGCCACCCTAAAGACTAAAAAGTGCTGTCCTCTAGTTGTAAAATAACTTTCCCTCATTGAGAAAGACATTATAAAGCGTAACCATCATTTGTTAACTCTGACAAAAGGAATTGTGTTAGATATACAGGTGAAACTCAAGAAATTAGTATCATGCAAAAGTTCATTTATTTCAGTAATGCAACTTAAAAGGTGAAACTAATATATGAGATACTCATTACATGCAAAGGAAGATAGTTCAAGCTGTGATTTGTCATAATTGTGATGATTATGGCTTACAGCTCTTGAAAACCCCAAATCCACTATCTCATAAAATTAGAATATTACATGCTATCAATAAAACAAGGATTGTACATAGAACAATATCGGACCTCTGAAAAAATATAAACATGCATATGTACTCAGTACTTGGTTTGGGCCTCTTTTGCAGCAATTACTGCCTCAATGCGGCATGGCATGGAAGCTATCAGCCTGTGGCACTGCTGAGGTGTTATGGAAAACCAGGATGCTTCAATAGCGGCCTTCAGCTCTTCTGCATTGTTCAGTCTCATATCTCTCTCTTGGTAATGCCCCATAGATTCTCTATGGGGTTCAGATCAGGCGAGTTTGCTGCCAACCAAGCCCAGTAATCCCACGGTCATTGAACCAGGTTTTGGTGCTTTTGGCAGTGTGGGCAGGTGCCAAGTCCTGCTGGAAAATGAAGTCAGCATCCCCATAAAGCTCGTCTGCAGAAGGAAGCATGAAGTGCTCCAAAATCTCTTGGTAGACTGCTACGTTGACCCTGGACTTAATGAAGCACAGTGGACCAACACCAGCTCCCCTAATCAACACAGACGTTGGAAACTTCACACTGGACTTCAAGCATTTTGCAGCGTGTGCCTCTCCCATCTTCCTCCATACTCTGGGTCCTTGGTTTCCAAATGAGATGCAAAAATTGCTCTCATCAGAAAAAGGACTTTGGATCACTGAGCAACGGACCAGGTCTGTTTTTCTTTAGCCTAGGTAAGATACTTCTGACGTCGTTTGTTGTTCAGGAGCGGCTTGACAAGAGGAAAATGACATTTGAAGCCCATGTCCAGGATCTGACTGTGTGTGGTGGCTCTTGATGCACTGACTGCAGCCTCAGTCCACTCCTTGTGAAAGTCCCCAACACTTTTGAATGGCCTTTTCCTGAAAATCCTCTCCAGGCTGCAGTCATCCCTGCTGCTTGTGCACCTTTTTCTTCCACATTTTTCCCTTCCACATAACTTTCTATTAGTGTGCTTTGATACAGCACTTTGGGAACATCCAACTTCTTTTGCAATTACCTTTTGAGGCTTTCCCTCCTTCTGGAGGGTGTCAATGATGGTTTTCTGCACAACTGTCAGGTCAGCAGTCTTTCCCATGATTGTGATTCCTACTGAACCAGACTGAAAGACCATTTAAAGGCTCAGGAACCCTTTGCAGGTGTTATGGCTTAATTAGCTAATTAGAGTGGGACACTGAGCCTAGAATATTGCATTTTTTCACAATATTCTAATTTTCTGAGATTGTGGATTTGGGGTTTTCATGAGTTGTAAGCCATAATCATCACAATTAGGACAAATCACGGCTTGAACTATCTTGCTTTTCATGTAATGAGTCTATCTCATATATTTCTTCCACAGTCATTACTTATAGTTCATATTAGATTATACACTTTAAATCAAAAATCTTTGTATATCTTACTATCAATTCTCATTGACTACAATTATTTGAACATGTTTTTACCTCAAATCATTCATACTTAAAGACACAACCACATAATGGCATTCATTAGCTATTTCAAAAAATCCTCCAATAACATTACACTTTTATGACATCTTCTAAGTAAAAGTCAATTAATAGTTTCTAAACTTTCCCCCACCTTTCCCCCCCAACTCACTGTTTAGAATTTGTATCCAAGTTACTTTTGCCAATACCATAGCATGTATATATTATTAAACAATGTCCATTGATATTTCCTTGTTGTTATTATAATTGGCTAAAAATCATTTACTATTTATGTACCATCTCCTCTCGTCAGACTCCCCACCAAAAAAATCCCTTACACTTTTATGACAAGATCTAAATAAAAATTTGTTAATAAAATTTATAGGTCTTTTTCCCAGATCACAATTTGCAATTAATATCCAAATTTCTTTTACTAGTTTGCCAGTACATGTATATATATATGATTAAGCTGTATCCATTATCATTTCATTATTGTTATTATAGTTAATTATTTGTTAACAAATAAACATTTAATAACAATCTAAAACAATCTAAGACTTACTAAATTCCTACTTATTGATCACCAAAATCAACTAATTTTTTATTATCAACTTTCATTGTCAACCTATATCTTTCCAATAACAAAACAGTCTTATCTTTCTTGCCAATTGTGATGTCAGTCTTCTTTTTATGTCCTTTATAAGGTTTTTATAGACTTCTCTCCGCACTTTGTTGCTTGAAGGAACTCTCAGGTAATCTCGTTACCCTCCAGCTGTTATTAAAATTAGCTTGTCTTTGTCAATCGTGCTTCTGAAAAAACTTCTCTTAAGTCCATCATCATTACCATTTTTTTTCCTTCTGTATCTTGGAATCTGGGGTAGAGCTCCAATTCGTCGAATTCCCTTTTTCATATTCCCTTCTTTTCACTTTCTCCATTAATTTGCTCTATTAATAAATTCATCTATTGTCTTTATCTTCTATGTCTTCATTCTCCCCTTTAATTTTGGGGGCTCCGACTCCTTCATCTTTTGCTGTGAGGAAGACTAGTCTTTCCAACTTCTTCTCAATTCTCCCATATCCTTCCAATAGATTTTGAATTCCAGCCAAGATATTTTGGAATTTTAAGGTTTCCTCATCTGAATATTGATCCATGTTTCCAAAAAAGAAGGAAAGAAAGAAAAAAACTAATAGCCACTGCCACTCTAGTCTTCCAGGCCTCTTTTATTTTTTTATTTTATGCTCTTCAAAGGAGAAGGGTTCTGTTTTTTTCCCCTTTCTCTCACCTGCCAAAATAGTTCTCAAAGACATCTGTGAAAACAATTCATGTCCTTGGCTCTTTATCAGTTTCTGTAAACAAGTTGCAAACCTTCAGCTACAAAGTCAGTGAAATCAAAGAAGAAAAGAGAAGAGATACATTGTTTCAAAAACTCCAGCCTCTGACCTCTGAGTGGCAGTGTTGCTACTTTTCACTTTCGAATATTTATCTCTGGCTTATAGGAAACAAAGTTCTTTAAATTTCTTTTAGTGAAATTTAATAACAAGTAATGGAAAGAATTGTTAAAATAAAAAGGAAGGTTTTAATCCAGAAGTCAAAAAATAAAGCAACAAAAAGCAGAAGAAAAAAATCAAACCATTCACTTTAAGAGGAGAAATGAGAAACATTGTGAGCACTTCAATCCACAAAGTATAGTTACAAAGAACAAAAAGCTTTCCAAAGCAATCCAATATAAGTTAATTTTGCCACTTAATTCTTTTGCTTAAGGATCTAATTTGGCTTTAAAGAAAAATTTCTTTGGGCAGTCTTTTGCAAAATATAAAAAATACCTCACCAGATGGACTCACTTTCTCTTTTCACTTCCTTCCTTCCGGAGTCGTCCTGACTTCATCAGCCTGGGGGCTGCCTGTTTACCATCGGCTTGAAGCACTTCCCTTGGGTCAATCAGAGACTTTGCGTTATCCCTGAGACCAGTAAGTCTTCGTCTTCTGGTGCCAGCTACAAGGTATTGCCCCTTTTGCAGGCCTCCATCCCTAATGTTCTTGTTTCTTCAGTTAGGACTTGACAAGGGACTATCCCCAAACACGCTCTGGTGGCAGGTGGCGGTGTTGTCCTCAGTTTTGTCCATCGCTACATCTAAACCGCTCTCCAACCAGCCTCTTATTCACTGGTTTCTCCGGGTGCTACCAAACTCATGCCCCCTACTGTGCATAGATTTCCTTCCTGGGACATTACCAAAGTCCTGGATGTTTTAACAGGGTCCCCATTCAAGCCTCTGCACTCTCCCTCTTTGTACCATCTCACGATAAAGGTTGTTTTTCTTGTCGCAGTCACTACAGCCAGAAGGGTCTCCGAACTAGCAGCCCTGTCAATTAGACAGGATTTATGCATCTTCCATATAGACAGGGTGGTTCTCTGCATGGATCCGACCTTTATATCTAAGGTGAACTCGGTCTTTCATAGAGCGCAGGAATTGGTACTTCCTGACTTTTGTCCCAACCCGTCACATTGGCTGGAACATAAGTGGCACTATCTTGATATGCGAAGGGCTCTCCGAGTGCATATAAAATGAACTGCAGAGTTCCGTCATTCGGAAGCTCTTTTTGTCCGCTTACAACCTGGAGGTAAGAAGGGGTCCAAGGCTTCTTCCACAGACATTGGACGTTGGGTTCGTTCAGCAATTTCTAGAGCATACTTGGCTCTCTCTCTTCCTGTTCCACACCAAATCATGGCACACTCTACACACAGCGCTGCCACCTCAGCTGCTTTTGGAGCTGAGGTGGCCCAGGCCCCATTGGAAGAAATATGTAGGGCGGTCACGTGGACTACTCCTTTTCCGTTTATTCACCACTACAGGCTGGACAGATATGCTTCAGCAGATGCTGCCTTTGGACGGCAAATATTAAAGCAGGTGGTGGCCGCCCAAGAATTCTGAGTCTTCACTCTGGGCCTGCCCGTGGGACAGAATTGTCTTTGGTATGTCCCATGTCTGGATGATGTCTCCACTTACTGGGAAAATGGGTGTTGGTTACTTATCTGATATGCCCCTTCTCAGGACAGTGGAGACATCATCCAGCCCCACCCTGTGAGTTTTGGAATGTTTTGTTTGGAATGTTTATTAACATTTATAGGCCGCCCTTTTCCCTGAGGGGACTCAGGGCGGCTCACATAAAATCAGGAAGGGGAAATACAAACAATGACGTAGACACATATGAGTAAAAATAATAAGCAACATTCATTCATCATTCGGACTTTATTTATTTTTTCCATTGACAAGGAGAGATCACACATTTTATCTTGAGATTCTGACACAGCAGTCTACCATTAATCCTTCGTCTAAGCTGGGAGGAGCTAGCACAGATGGCGTGACTTATCAATTTGGTAGACCCAGTCCCATTTGGATACTGGCTGGAATAACCCATGTCTGGATGATTTCTCCAACGTCCTGAGAAGGGGCGTATCAGGTAAGTAACCAACGCCCATTCACAAAGACCACTGACTGTTCCTTTAATATCCACTATGTGTATTTGAGGTCATGAAAGCTTTACAATTGGTGATTATGGTGATGAAAGGTTCAAGCAGTTAGAGCTCTCTTTTCCAAGATAGATACCTTACTATGGATTTAAAGTATGTTTCCAATTTAACCAGATGAGTTCTTGATCACCATTTTCACCTTGTCTTTTTTCATCTTCAAAACATATATCATTCTGTCAGATAAAACGTTATGTTATATTAAATGTTAGAAGGTTATTTGCTGCAAAAATTACTATTTAAAATAGCCAGAATATATTTCAATATGCAAAAACAATATAAATGGAAATTATTTTACCAATAAATGAGAATATTTGTAGCTTGGGGTTGAAATAAGGGATCCTTGATGCTCTCTGAATTTGGCTCTTGCAGACATTTCATTTTCTTGCAGATTTTCCATTACTAGGTAACATCATCAGTGCTAGTAAAGAAATTGTTTCATATTGATAAAAATATTTCAAACATCACAGAAGCATAAAATCAGTTCAAAAATTTATTACAGAAATTATAACAACTGAAATAACATCAAATATTTCTACAGTCCTAAAACAATTTCAGTGGTCCTTTGGCATTGTTTTATTAGCTGCTTCATCTATATAACATTTTATAAAAGATTAAAATGTGGAAACTTTTCATAGAAAGCAAATAAAAAAACAATTTTACTGAGAATTTGACAGCACTCCTTAGTATTTGGTTTCTATGTAAGATCTTGCTTCTTTGCTCTGTGAGGCTGGAACATATTTGCTGTTCATTAAGCCTTTTTTAAGTTGCTGGATGGAGCAACTTAGACTGTAGAAGTGTTTTCCTGTATAAGAAAAAAAAACATCTTGACTGCATTTTTGTGTCATAAAATGTAATTCATTAAAATATAATTATATAATATTTATTTTGAAATTAACCATTTAGTAACAGCCTCAAGACTTAAATAAATCTATAAGTTGCTTTCCTAAGACGCATAAGAATAAAACAAAATATTGCATTTTGTAATATAATACTGAAAATAGTAATAATTGGACAGTGAATAAATAATAAAGAGAAATGATATATTTCTCCTTGTTCTGTGCAAGTGATGAAGACTGGCCACTACTGGAATATACAATAGTACTGAAAGCCCAGAAGCAATGTAGAGGGAAAGAGATGGGCCAAAAACAGAGAAGAAAAGCAGAATTTTACTACACTAAAATAGTTTTTTAAAAAGGTTTGGTGCCAGAAACTTTGGAAGTTTACAAATGAGAAAAATTGTCTATCAGAGACAATGGACACATCAAAAAACAGATTTGATAATGAAATTTTTAGGGTGGATTATAGGAAGATGAAGAAAGAGTAAAGAAAGAGTTCAGAGAAGATTGTGTCAAATTTAACATTGAAGGAAGCATGGAACTGAACTGACATTAAGATTATTAGAGCTGATGTGATGTGGAAAAATGTATTAGAGTTTCTAGCTTACATTATAGTAGATGAGAAAACAAATACTCTAAAACAACATTAGCAAGTCCTATTTTTTCTTCAGGGGTGTATCTAAAAGAATGTTAACAGTTATCAACGGGGTAAGTCAGCTGAGTTTAGGATGAGAGGAAATCTAGTTTATTGGAAGAATGCACAAAATGTGTGAAAATGAAAAGTATTAATCAAAGGTGGTAATTGCAGAGTACAGAGAAGGCATCCGTTAACAGGTATTACATCTGCCTTGTCTGTGGCAGCACATGCCCTTTGGAGCACCGTAGTATCCGAGATCAGTTTGGCCCTGAACATTCTGCGCTTTCAGAAAGCTCTTAAGACCTCCTATTTTCCTGGGCAAGGGAATCAGCAACCCAAGATGCGTAGGTTGATTGGCTATTGTTGGTTGCCGTTTTATGCTAATGTGTTTTTGGGGGGTTTGTTTGTTTTAGTTAATAGAATAGTTTGTAATGAAGTTTTAAATTGTATTACCACCCAGAGTCCCTCTTGAAAGATGGGTAAATAGAAACTAAATAGAAGTGAATGACTGAATGATTATGGAGAGGGAATGAAAGAGACATAGAAAATTCCACAGCAGAAAGGCCAGATAAAAACATTCTTTATAAAGAATAGATCAAACATGTCCAAGGAAGCAAGGGGAAGAATTTGTCCAGTACTGGGGGCCTCATTCTGGCTTTAAGAGCTGCACTCTTTGTCATGTGCACAGTTAACATATTTATAAAACAAGGTATTTTTGAAGTGTTTTCTGCACTGAACCAGAAACTGTATTTGAAACAGACTGAACTACAGCAAAGTGAAATAATTTGCAGCAATAAAAATTTATATAAAAAAGCTATAAAAAAAGAAGTTGCCACTTGAAATCTAGTTTTCATTTACCTTCCCTAAAGAAAGCCTAGTGACAAAGAAGTTATTTACCATGTTTGCAATTGATGTGTAATTTATTGGCTACATAGTTCTGAAGAGTTAACAACATTTAATTTTAAATCCTACCAGAATTTTCTTTAGATCACCTGAAAATATAATTATACAAAATAGTTATATATGTTTGAATTATAAGTCAAAGTTTCCAAGTACTTTTCTTCAGACAAGATAATTTAAAAAGGTGGAAGTAAGCAATGGGAGGAACGGTGATGAAATGTGAATTTTTTTAGAGGATAGATAGTCCCAGATGGTTGGATTATTTATTATTTATTTATTCATATATATATATATATATATATATATATATATATAAATAAATGCAATAAGCATACTTACTACATTGTCTATTAATGTGCCTTGGCTGCTATTATCTGAAGCAAAAATGTGTTCCAAGGTTCCTATATATTGAATGGAAGACAAAAACATTTGAAAGCCAACTTAATTTATTTTAAAACTTCCAATAAATAAGCAGATTTATAAAATATTGAAATACAAAATTTCTCAATATTTATTCTTTTTGGTTATCTCTGAACATTTCCAAAATAATTTTTAAAAACTAAACAGAGATTTATATATGCTGTCCCTTTAACTCTTACTTTTATGTTTCCTAAACTACAAAAATACATATTGTTGTACTGATCTTTGTTTTTCTTTGTTTTTTGATAGCTTAATATTGCATTAATTAAATTTGTCACAGAAAGCCAATTTTGTGTAGTGATTAAGACACCACGCTAGAAACTGAGAGTGTGAGTTCTACGCCCACTTTAGACATGAAGCTAATTGAGTGACCCTGGACCAGTCAATCTCTCTCAGCCCTAGGAAGAAGGCAAGGACAAACCACTTCCAAAAATCTTGTTCAGGAAGTTACTAGGCATCCAGATTGATTCAAAAGTGCCACCAAAAAAAGAAAAAAAGCCATGTGTTTGGAAGCCAAAATACAATTCAGATAACTATAAAATAAGCTAACTTTAAGTATAAATAGCTAGTTTTTGATATATTTGCAATTCGTTTAACAATTTCTTGAAATTGCAGGTGACATTATTTCATCTATTTAAAAAATATTTTTAAAATGATTACCATACTTCCCATCAATCGCAGCTGAAAATGTGTGCCTTAGAAATAATTAATAAAGATTTAAAACATTTTCTTTATTAAAATAATATTTTTCCTAAGAATCTTAGTTAAGGCTACAATTAAATGTACATTTGCCTGAGAATAAATTCTAATAACTACAATAACTTAAACACAGGTATTAATTCTTATAATCTAAGCATATACTACTGTATTTTTTGGCGTATCAGATGCACCAGAGTATAAGATGCACCAAAGTTTTGAAGAGGCAAATTTTAAAAAAAGGAGGTAGGTAGATAGAGGAATAGAGAGGGAGAGAAAGAAAGAGAAATACAGTAGGTAGGTAGAGAGAGTAGTTAGTTAATTAGGTAGCTATACTACCTATAAGGAGAGAGAGAAATACAGTAGGTAGGTAGGGGGAGAGAGTGTGTAGGTAGGTAGGTAGGTAGGTAGGTAGGTAGAGGGATAGAGAGATAGAAATAGAAACAGATAGAGATAGAAATACAGTAGATAGGGAGGGAGAGAGAGATTAGGTAGGTAGATAGAGGGGGAGAGAGAGAGAGAGAGAGAGAGAGAGAGAGAGAGAGAGAGAGAGAGAGAAATACAGTATACGTAGGAGAGAGAGAGAGTAGGTAGGTAGGTAGGTAGATGTTTCCATGTGTATTTATCCATGTGCTGGAAAAGGAAATTGCTGACAAACCTTAAGACTTTGTTTCTGCTGGCATAGCACTTGATCAATGTAATTCTCAGTTAAAGAGCTTTCCAAAAGGAAAAAAAAAGTTTTTGCACTCTACAAACCTCCAAAAAATGCCCTCATTTTTTTCAAAGAAAAGGCATGAATAGCCTTGGAGGGGCTTGCAGAGTGTTTCTGGTGGGATGGGGTGGGAGGCAAAAAAGAATAAAAAATGAACCATTTTTCATGAAAACGGGCCTGTTTTTTGTCAAAGGAATTGCATGCATAACCTTATTGAGACTTATAGAGTGCTGCTGGGGGCTGGGGGGGGGGCAGCCCATTTTTTACTTATTTCTGCCCTCCCCAGCCCCAAGGAGCTCTCTGAAAGCCTTCATAAGGCTATGCATGGCCATTTTGGTGAAGGGGGTGTGGGGCTTTGGGAGGCCAAAAATGCTGTATTCGATGTATAAGACACACCCAGATTTTCAGCCTCTTTTTTGAGGAAAAAAGGTGCATCTTATACTCCGAAAAATACGGTCTGTCCATAAAAGAATTTTTGCCATAATTTTGCTATGAATAAACTTATAATTTCAGTCTCAGGAGACAAATAGTGGTAAATATATCCTATTTTTCGGAGTATGACGCACCTTTTTTCCTCAAAAAAGGGCATGAAAATCTGGGTGTGTCTTATACACTGAATACAGCAATTCTTTTTCCCCGAAAACCCATCCCTTGGCAAAAAAGGCCGAGAATAGCCATTAGGAGGCTTCCAGAGTGCTCCTGTGGACTGGGGAGGGCAAAAATGAGTGAAAAACAGACTGGTATTTGCTCGTTTTGCCCCCCACCCCACCCCAGAAGCATTCTATAAGCATCCTAAAGGCTATGCATGCCCCTTTTTTGACAAAAAGTGGGCCTGTTTTTGTGAAAAACGGGCCATTTTTGGGAGGTCTACAGAGTGCAAAAACTTTTTTTTTTATTTGCCTCTTCAAAATCTTGGTGCATTTTATACTCCGAAAAATAGGGTAATACCTTGCTACATTCATTCTTTCTCAGCGGGAAATAATCCAGAACTCTGAATCACTTTTTAAATTATGTGAGATGATTAGACTTTTCAGTTCTTCAATAATGAAAGCAAATACAGAGGTTGATTTTTAATAAATCATAACAGAGATTACATCAAGCTGTACTTGAATTATAAATACATAATTGATTAATTATGTGCCATCGAGTCAGAGTCAGCTCTTAGTGACCGATTTAGGTAAGATTTTTTTCTAATCCAATGTGATCCCTTCAGGTCTTCCAGTGGTGCACCCATCACTGCAGTAATTGAGTCCATGCACTTTGCTAATAGTTGTCTTTTTTAAAATCTTTCCTCCCACAGTATGAAAGGACCCAGCTCTCCTGGGAGGTTTTTAATGCTGGGAAAGGTATAAGGTAATAGAAAAGGACTATAATTTCAATTAAATTCTCTGATATCAAGGATTTCAAGTTCCTCCTCACCAAATCTTTTTCTCGAGTGATACTGGCATATACTACTAGTTGTTCCTGTGCTCTTCCGCTGTCCTTTTTCTTCAGATCGTATAATTAATAATTTTGTTGCAGCTGAAGTACCTTGTACCTGGAAGAATATCTTAATAAGTTATTGTGGAAATCACAATTCCTACACAATCAATGCAGTGAGCTCTACTTATAATGATTGTTGGGCTGATTTGGCTCTTTGGATTTGACTGTACATTTTGAAAATAAATATTTAATCCTAACTGTCATCATATTGATAATACTGTTCTTTCAATTCACTGGCCAGGTGCTGAAATTTAAAAATGAAGACCAAATATCATAAATATTGTATTCATTCTTTAATTTTATTTTCCCTTGCTTTACAGGATATTTGCTCCCCGATTCGGCTTACTGATTGTTATAAATTACATAATTATTGGCTAATTATAAAAGTATTTCTTACCTGATGGCAGGTTTTGGGTAAAACGAATGGTGCCAAATAATGCTCCCCAGACTGACAATCCTGCACAGTTCCATGTACAAGAATTACCTCATCCATAGCTTCATCATAAATATCACATTTAGTGTGATTTGGTACATCCACGACATATGTATTAGAAAACTGCATACACATTCTGTATGACCAATCCTGTACATCAAAGACATATAAATTAGATGAACATTTATAAAAAAACTAGCTTGGCTATAATTCAAGATTTTTATGCAGGACAAAGTAGAATTTCTCTTAAATCAAGCTTAATTTTTGATAACTACATATCCATGTTCAAAATGTTTATTGTACTCAAAAGTATTTTGAAAGGTTGTGTTGCCTTGTTCTGCTCATTAGTGTATACTTTGGATGAACCATCAAAACATCAGTAAATATTGTTATATATTTAGGTATTAGATTTATAGGCTGCCTATCTCATATACATTTACTTAAATTATTTCCTAGACTTGTACCCTAAATCATACTTGACTATAAGCAGAGTTTTCTAGTTAAGACCCCTTAGATATTCTAGTACTCAAACTTTAGACATTTTAACAAAAATATCTAAGTTCTCCCCAGTTGGTGGAGACAGCAGCCAGAATGGGTTGTCTCTGTCCAGTGACCAATCGGACTGAGTCTACAGCTGTGACATCAGTGGTACCACTGGTGACTCCTCCCAGCTTTAGACTCAGTCCGATCAGGACTGGATACATACATTAGTTCTCCTCCAAATTAGTTAGCCAATTAGGTCGTTTTTTCCAAATTTAAGTCTAAAATTGCTAATTCAAGTGTTTAAAGTACTTCTACTCCTCATCCTTCATTGTGAACTGCAAACTGCCTTCCGTTCAACTCTGACTTCATCGTGGGTGCCACGAGGTAACTCAAGAGCACCCTGTGACTTCTACTCATCGGGCAAGCCTGCGGGCGGCAACCCAACAGCCTCTGCCTATTGCGAGGCTACCTCCTGCGTAAATTCGTTGCTGCAGCCCCTCAACTTCAACCACGGCTGCAGAAAAGCCTCCAGTGGCAATTTCTTCTTCTTTTGGAGCTCCAGCGGCGATTTCAGTTTGTGCCAAAGCTCTGGTGGCTATTTTGAAGCCTCGTGACCATTTATTTTGGCGCCAAAATATCAGCCTCCCACCTCTGCAGAGCACAGAGAAAGGTTCCTGTGGGGTGAGTCCCTGAACCACCAATTACCATAGTGACCAAAGCCAGGCGAGCCCAGACATCTCTTCCGATAGTCCAATGGCAGGCCCTTCTGGGGTAACATCCACTAGGAAAAGGAGCCACCAGCCCCAGAGCCTTGTACAAAGGGCAGACCTCCCAAATTTCCAAGGCTGCCCAAAAGGCAGAGGACAGTCACCAGTGCCAGCTGGACAAGAAGTTTGCAAAAGCACAGCGCTTGGCTGCCAAGCTCCAGGCTCAAATCTCTGCAGAGCTCCCTGCCAGCCCTCATCCATTTCTGCTGGGCCCATTGCCCCTGGAAAGCCCAAGGCCCACTGATCTGTCCTCAGATAGTGAGGAAGATAGTGAGGAAGAATCCACACCAGCCTATTCTGGTCCTATTGAACCATCCACTGCACCTTCGGCTCCACAGCCTTCTCCTGAGGTACAGCCTTCATTTTTATTGTCCTAGGGCCCTTTGCCATCAGTTGGGCTGGATATGGCCTCCATTATATCTGAGGCCATCAAGAAGGGGACTGTAGCTGGCCTCCAACAATAGCAATAAGCTACTGCTTCCCCGGCCCCTCTTCCTGCCCTCACCTAGACCATCTCACACCAGCAAAAGCCCTTCTACTCAATCAATCCCTTCTCATTCTGATCAGGCCTCAGAGGGTATGGAAGAGGAACAAGCAGTTAGGGATTCTGACCTGTCTGAAGATGAGGATTTAACGTCTGACCAACCTACCTTCGTACCTACGATTATTCAAACCAGCTCTCTTTAAATCCCATCTTCTTAAGGCCAAGCAAATTGCCAAGGTTGGATTAAAACCCCCTCAAGTGTCAGACTCAGGAACTGGGGAACCAGTGGATCCCCTCTTTCTGGAACACACCATGGAAAAGGTGGTCATCCCTTCTACAAAATTATTTTGGGATTTGGTCCAAAGACAATGGGGCTCCCCAGGTTCAGGTCCCCTTCCAAATTCACTGGACAAGAGGCTGTACAATGTGGGACCAGAGCTGACTAAGCTCCTGGAAACCCCATCTGTAGACCCATCTGTGGCAGTCCTGTCCTCCCCTCTCGGACTACCTCTCCCTCCACACGTGACAGCACATTCAACACACAGTGCGGCTACCTCGGCAGCGTGGTCTACCCAAGCTTCCATCAAGGAAATCTGCAAGGCGGCTACGTGGTCTTCACCATCTCTATTTGTAAACCATTATAGACTAGACAGATACGTATCAGCAGATGCCACTTTTGGCAGGAGGGTACTCTAATAAGTCAGGTCTGGACAATCAAACTCAGGCCAGTCATCTACCCACCCTTAACATTATGGACAAGCTTTGGTATGTCCCATTCTGGCTGCTGTCTCCACCAACTGGGGAGAATGGGCGTTGGTTCTTATCTCATACACCCGTTCTCCAGACAGTGGAGACAGCAGCCACCTCCATTCCTTAGCGGACTTCTTTGTGGGACTCTTTTTACTGATTTGGACTTAGAAATAACTCAGGGCTTTCTGGAGGAGAGCGTGAGTATGTTATTGATTCTTGCGATTAACACCATGCGTCAGTCTACAGATCTACTTCGTTAAAGCTGGTACCAGTGGTACCAGTGATGTACCAGTGATGTCACAGCTGTAGACTCAGTCCGATTGGTCAACCCATTATCGCTGCTGTCTCCACCATCCAGAGAATGGGCGTGTCAGGTAAGAACCAATGCCCATTTTGCACAATAATATTAATCAACAAAGGTAACACATATGTAAAGTCATATATATTTAGTATATATTAACTGTAACCACAATTTAAATGTATATCAGTTCCATTCTGTACTCAAAGACATATATTTGTTCAGTAGGATTAAGACATGAGGAGACATCCCAATATATAAATCTAAATGTTATGACTCCATTTAAATTCATACGTCATTTAAATCATGTTATTCTTTATAGTTCTTTAGTATTCTATATGTCAATTTCATAACCATATATAATTCAGACTTTTGTTTCAATCTTCCAAGTTCCTTTTCTTACATTTAGCAGTATGATTATAACAATTTGAAATTTCTCTTCCCCCTTCTCTTCTTTTCTAAAAGGAAAATCTGCTTGTATCTCACTTTTATCAATCTAGATGTATGTTTTTTCCTGCTTTCTAATCTTCCACTAGAACAAGAAAGATTGCTTGAATAGGGATTATTTATGCACCCCATAACTCAAAGTAGTGAGATATCCCTCAGCATTACTTAACAGCATTTTTTTTTCTTTGAAGGAATTACTACTGGCCAATCGCAGCATTTCTGTAATACTTAGTTTATATTAAAACAGTAGCTATCCAGATGTATTCCAGTCATTCCCAAATTGTATTTAATTCAAATTTAAATAGTTTATTGGCCTTTTTCCCCATCTTCTCAAAGCAGACAATCCATATATTAAATAGCAAAGATATAAAAATCTTTATACAATACCATCTAGGAACCAGTGAATCCAGATATTCACATGTCATTATAAATACTGAGAAGGTTTGCTAGTTACCCTTCTGAAAATTATTAAAATTTTCAGCTTCTTCACTGATAACTCTATTTCAGTTAGTGCATCAGCCAAACAACTTATACTAGAACCATAAAAACCCTGCAGACATGCTTACCATATTTGGAAGAATTTCTTTAAAGGCTTTGAGAGCAACATCAAGAGCAATTTTTAACCATATTTTATATTCCAGGGAAGGTGGGTCCAAAAATGTATCAAAAGCTTCAAACAAATCATCAATAGAAATGAAACATGTCTGAGGGAGAAAAAAAGAATAAAGTAAGGCCACAAGACCATTACAACTATCATGATACGTTGCATTTTGGCAACTGTATTGACTTCGATTTCAACTTCTTCCTCGGCTGAACCTTACAAAATCCTGCCCTGTGTGAAAAATGGAGCAAACACTGTGTGCCCTCCTGTCATGAGATTTACTACACAATACAAGCTGTACTTGTAATTGAGATAAACATGACGTTCTCCACAAATGTGCATGCATGCACACAAACACACGCAGACACCTTGAGAATAGGAAGAAATTGAAATGGCATAAGGAGCTGGCAGGGAAAGAACTATTATTAGACTAAGAGAGAAAAAAATGAGAAGATGGCTAGCAAGGAAAGTTATGTAGTTTCAGACTGCTGAACATATGCAAGTTCCTGGATAATGGAAGATAATCAGAGGACAAAAAGATCACCATGCAGGGAGAAAGGCAACATAACATTGGATGTCTACATGGCATAGATTTCAGAGGAGCCAAAAAGCAAAGTTCTGCCAGTATGAGAGTTGCTTGCTATGTTTTAATTAAATCCTGGATTAAATATCCAGAGAATTTTGTCATCACTGCTCAATTAACAAACGCTTACTTGGGATGACATTATTTTGAGATCAAAAGTTACACAGAGCAAATAACAATATAAAACAATTTGTCATATTTCACTTTATTTTGAAGTTAAAAATGGAGGAAGGGAAGTTGGAAAAGGATTTGCTTCTCACAGCTTCAGGTTGGTTAATTTCTATCTTTTTCAAAAGTTATACAAACATGTTTCTTCCCTTCCCCAAATAATCTCTCTTCTTTTGTCAGGCTTGAAGTCAAAATGGATTGACAGCCAAATGGTTTGAACTAAATAGTCCTTCCAAGTAATCAAAGATTTTAATCTCTCACTTTTGTGTCAGGAATCAAAATATATTCAGCTTCAAATTTTTCCGCCACTCTACAAGTTTAGAGAATGGTGGACAGGAGAGAAGGAGGCAAAAATGTCAGACAGAATTTAAAATGCTCATACAAACCCATCATCATCTGTTAGGGCACATATATAAATGCTTACAGATAAAGAACAAACAAAATAACGAGTGGTAAAATAGATGTAAATGTTTTAAAGAAACACAATAGAATAATGGGAAGGAATCATGGACTAAATCTATAAAATGAACACCAAGTTATAAATTTTAAAAAAGCTAGTACAAAATGTTCTACAGCTGGCACACAATTCCATTAATAATATCTAAGATAAACAAATCATACAGTAATAAATATTAGAAATGTCATAAAACATAAATAATGTTTTATCGCATGTGGTGGACATGTAAAAAAAGATTTAAGTCTTGCAGATTCACTTTGTAGAGTGATATGGGCAGCGTAGAATTTTAATTTTTTTTAAAAATGCAAAAATTTGAAACGGAACCCCAACTTTTCTAATTGTAAAATCTCACAAAAAGTTAACAAGAAGCATCATCATTTAATGGATAAATGACATAATAAGATATGAGAATAAAATTTGGCTAAAACTGAAAGACACAATTTCAACAGTATCTGTTTGGGAACTTAAATTTGCAGAATATGCAGCAATGGCAAATCTAACTATTAATAACAGATGTTTAACCAAATTTAAGCAAGAAGGCACCCCATACATAAAATACATCATGCAGTATTGCAAATATAATCACTTATGGTCTAGTTTCTAAAAGGGCCTAAGCATCTATAAATATTGTATTATTAGAAAATGTATAAAAGAGGAAATTAGAAACCCATTAGTTTGTATTCCTTTGGGAGGAATTTTAATTGTTAAGTTTGCTTTGCTTATCTAGTTTTTACTTTTATGAACATGTAAAAAAATACAGTGGAGATCTTAGACCATAATTTTATTGAACAAAAAATACTTAGATGCTTATATACTGAATATTTGCAATAATAATAATATAAAAAAATAAAACAAACCTAAACACAACTCATCATCCAACATATAAAACCAACCTGTCGCTTTCATCCTCCATACACCCCTTCTTCTCCCCCTCCAACTTTCTTTCTCCCTCCAACAATCACCCCTCCTACTTCCCTTTCCCCTCCTATCTTCCTCACCCTCCTTCCCCTCTCATCCTCCTTACATTCCCCTCTTCCTCCCTCCTTACTTCTCCCTCTTCTTTTCCTCTACTTCTCACTTTGGTGGATTTCTCTATTCATTAATCTATTCAGTTACTAAAAATTGCGCTAAAAAGAAAAGAGAAGGAAAAAAAAATAAAAAGAAAAAGAAAAAAAAGAGAAAAATAAAAAGAAAAGATAAGGAAGTGAATGTACAAAATTGAAAATGAATAAAACATTTGAAATTGAAAAAAAATACTTAGATGCAATCCAAAGAATTTTTTTTTAAACTAATGTTATTTTATTTATTTATTAAATTCATTTGCAACCCATCTTAACAGAGGCAACTATGGGCAGTTCAGAAATGTAAAATAACATTATATTCAATTCTGGATGAAAAACTGCTGGGCAGTTAGGTGGTTAGTACACTACCAGCAACTCACATCCACTCACGTCCAGGGTAGTAGTCCTTGCTACTGTATTAATTTCTCAAACTATAATGGTGCCCCTCCTCAATTTTTATGGTGTGACTGTTATAGCAGCTGAAACTAAGTTGGAATTTTCCCAAAAGGATTATATTCCTATTGCTGTCCATCCAGGTCCCAGGGATAAATGGAAGATCTGCATATCTTTTAAGAAAATATCATAAAGGGATGCAGACCTGGCTTTTAGCAACAGCAACTGGAGGTCAAGGTGATTGACAATTCAACCATAGGCTTAGGACAGGGACAAATGGCTTAGAAGAAGGGAAATGCAGCAATCTATAGGTCTCCTTTCTCCTGCACTGGACTTCTCAAACTACTCTATAAAACAAAGGAATTAATTTTCAGCTTACATTCTTTACAAGAAACAAAATATGTCTAGGGAAGGAACCACTCAATGGCAATGCCTCAATTCTAGATGGAAGAAACAATTCCCTAGAAATATTTTTTCTTCTTTGGTCATTGTAACCTAAAATGCTAATACCATTTGTGATTAGCAAAGAGAGCAATCCCCAAATAGACAATATCTGAAATAATTATACATAGAATCTATATTATATACCCTTGATCAAAAATTTATATACTACTTTTCTTTGGGATGGCTGTCGACTTCCACTGAGCAAACAACTTCGGAAGGGACAGACATGAAATGCTAAGGGACATACACCAATGTAGCCTCCCAGATCTGTCGGATCAATATCGGCAAACAACAGGGTGACAGATGTCGCAGCCAATTTGCCCTTTTATCCATAGATATGTAGGAAGCATTGAAAATGGAGAATCAGTTTCTAATCTAGTTATGACTGCCACTACAAACACCTTGGGTAATTTCCTCAGCCATAAATTCTGTGCCATTTTAGTATTTTTAAGAGCAGCTTATCTGGCAAATATTAAGTGAATTAATTTTGTGCAATGGACACAATAATTGGCTGCTTTCTATACTGTTCCACACTGATATAATTTTATCTTTTGATTTTAGAACATTGGGGAAAATAGAAATATAATACAAAGCAATTGGATAATTCAATATGCTTTGTTTAAAATTTGTTAAGATTTAAATGATTTAATGTTAAGTATTTTGAATTCAGTTTTAAAACCTAAAATATGAACTACCATTATGAAACTTTTACATATTTTATATAATTATATATAATTTCTTATTAGTCAAAAACTTTAATTCTAATACCATGTAAAATCACTTTATAAAGTAGAATTCTCCAACCTGCACAGCAGTTTCACAAACAATTCCAAATTCCATTTCTTGCTTAGTTAAGCAATTGAGCTCTCCTATTATAGCTCCAGTCACTAAGTAATCTGTGTAGTAAGAGGTAACAGGTTTACGAATTCTTTCATGCATATTTTTGTCAGCCTCTTTTTGATTATCTTTAACTTCTTTAGAAACTCCATAAGAAGGGGCTTTGCCAGAAAGCTAGGTATAAAGAAACAGTAATAATTAAATTTAGAAAGATAATGAAATAATAATTTGCATGTACTATTATAGGTTTTTACAGCTGGCATCAATGAAGTGATGAGGCTGGATATCAATGTTCCAGTTTGCTTTTATTTTGCTGTTCCACCAGCCGCTGTGACTGACATCTTCAGAAGCAGAGTGGGCTGCTTTGTGGTGTATCTCTCATCAGTAACACAAATGTTTTCATTACTCTTTTAATTTATTTTATTGATAAGGTTGCAAGATTAATCAAGTTATAAGGTACTACCACTATGTGCCAAATATTAAGAATTTTTCCCCTTGTTCTATTATGACAACAAATATACCAATTAAATCTTATATTTGAGATCATGGAATTAATTCTGATAAATGTAGATGTAGATCACTACTTTATCAAAAAATAATTTTATACATACAGTAATCAAAATGACGAAAAGGGCAAGAACGTGGTTACAATGCATGAACAAAACTCAGCTGCTTTTTTATATGCAATACATATATCATTAATTATAGCAAACAATAATAAGGAACAAAGAAGTCTAAAACTTTGACCCGTAATGAAACACAATTCTCAGGTTAGGTACAAACTCGTACCATGTTTTCCCAAAAATAAGACAGGGTCTTATTTTCTTTTGCCCCATGAAATATGGCCTTGGGCTTATTATAGGGGAGGGCTTATTATTTTCTGGGGCAGGTGAGAAGTGAGGCGCGCCTTTTACCTTTCCAGCTCCGTCACATTCCTTCCCATTTTGCTCAGGGAAGCGGTTGGTAAAAAAAAACACCTCGCGAGTTCAATCAAACTTCTTGAAATTGCGAGAAGGGTTTTTTTTTACCAGGGGTTTCCCTGAACACAATGGCGAGGAATGCGATGGAGCTAAAAAGGTAAAAGGCATGTCTTGTGGCCCAACACTGCCCACCTTGCCCCAATGGTAAAGGCAGCCTGACTGGTTCCCTTCCCCTCCGTCCCTTTAGCGAGGGGTGGCAGGTGGGGGGGGAGAAGCGAGGCAAGTTGCCTTTACCATTGGAGTGGGTGGTGTTTTTGCGCAAGAAGGAACAGGCGGGAGGGGTCATCACATTGCTGGCCTGCCGCTATATTTGCGGCGGGTTCTTTTTGTGTGGGAGGGAAGGGCGGGGGGTGGAAGCACTTTGCTTCGCCTGCCGCTGTTTTTGCGGCAAGCCCTCTTTTTGCCGCACAAGTTATACCGGTAGATGGTACAATGGTAATGGCGGGGACCGGTTGTGCATTCCCTTAAACAGTTGGGGGCGGGCTTATTTTTGGGGGAGAGCTTATTGTGGTGCATGCTCTGAAAAGCCCGATTGGGCTTATTAGCAGGGCATGTCTTATTTTCGGGGAAACATGGTAGCAATTCAGAGTTACAAATTGTATACAATATTACTAGCATTCTAAGCAATATTAATTTCCTCATTCCCATTTATATTCCTGGGTATTTATTTATACCTATATCTTACCTTAATCATCCCTGATACAATTAAATGAATTCCTTGTGGCATATCACCTTCTTCACATATGTTATCTCCATAATCATAATAAAGAATGTCTGCTTTTTTCTGAAAATAAAAATAAATAGTATTGTACAATATAGACTAAATATTTCTAAGTATACCGCCAAAGACATCCAGTAAGAAAAGTATTTTTAATGCTTGAATATTTTAAGAGAGTAGCAACTGACAAATATATACAAAAGAAGTTTAAAACTAGAAGACAAAAATCAATAATAAATAAAATTTCCATCAGTAAAATATATTAAGATATTTAAATTGTGTTGTTAGTTTAACTCAAATATGTTATATTTTTCTGAAGTGGTATTTAAGTCATTAATATGTGCGGGGTGGGGGTGGGTAGGTTGGAGGAGTATCACAAATACTTTTCCAAAATATTCATAATAATAGCATTAGCTTGAAGATAAAGGCCTGTTTTAGGATGTGAAAATCCTGCAGTCTCTATTCCTTTAGATTTAGGACTGGAGCAAATTGGAAATTCTTTCTTCCTGGAAAAAATGAGCATGAAGCTCCTGTAATAATTAGCAATTTCAAAAGCAATTTTATTCTTCATGCAGTACCTACTGTCTCTTGAGGAGGCAATTGGATAGTAACAAGTACTGTGCTGGATTGCTTTTTTTCCTAATTTGGCAAGCCTCATCCTGAAGCTGAGATAATTAGTGTTTGTATTTACATTAGTTGGAGAAGGGATTATAGATATTCCTTGTTTAATGATCACAACTGGGGCAAGTAACTTGGTCCTGGTGGCGCAGTTGTTAAATGCAATATTGCAGGCAAACATTGCCTACAGAGTTTGATCCTGATTAGGCTCAAAGTTCACTCAGCCTTCCATCCTTTCAAGGTCTGTAAAATGAAGACCTAGATTGTTGTGGGTGATTGATATGCAAATAATGCTTCGACATTATAAGCTGTCCAGAGTGTGTTGTAAAGTGTTATGGGGCAGTATATAAGCCTTAATGCTATTGGTCATTAAGCAAAGCAATCACTATGCGAACCCATGACTACGCTTGCAATCTTAATTCAGCTTTCTTTTGCTTTACAGATCTGTGAAGTTGCAAGTGGAAGGACTGGTTGCAAAGTTACTTCAAAGTTAACTGCTAACACTCACTAAACTAGATAGTCACTAAGCAAGAATCTGTTTAAGAGCAAGCAAGAGAATGCACTGGCACCATCTGCCTAGTATACTATGCAGCAAGTTGTCAGCAAAAAGGGAAAGCCAAAAAGCCTTTACTGTGAAACTGGCCAGTCTTATCAATTTCAGATTGCAGCTATACCCCAGCAGAAGATTCTAATTCACTAATTAAGATCATAGAGCTAAGCTTGTTAACTTGCAGTTAGCATTTTTCAGGGGAGTACTAGGCTGGGGAGAAAAGCAGCTCAGGAAAAGATAATTTGTGTAGACAATCTTGCCACTGTGAGAGGTGAAGAGATAAAAATAGATCAGGCACAGGACAACAGGTAACTGACTATAATGGCAAACACATGACTTGAGAGAAAGGCACTGCAAAAAATATGAATGCAGATTTTGGTTGCAAAATTATGTTTCATTATTATCATTTCTCATTATGATCATAACTTCAAATGGTCACTGTCCAAGACAGCTGCTAAATGATGGTTACCTGTCCTAGTTTGCTCGATCAGAAGTAAATCTATTTTAGTTACATGTGACTAATTCTGAGCTAGAAAGATAGCACAGTATTATTTCTCATCATTAATTTTTCTGGAACACCAATCAGAATTTTGCAATAAAATGAGCAGCTTTTTTATTGACTAAGCCTGTAAGACAATGACCAGAGTTCTGAGCTGAGTCAACTATAAGGGAAGTATCCGTTATGGTTGTTGAAATTCCTCATTATACTGCCAGAATTGATTGGGAGTGGTTTGCCATTTAAGCTACTGTTGTGGTAATGAACTCTAACAAATTTAGATGGCAGATCTACCAAGGAGGGAAAGTCAAGAGAAGCAGTATGTCTGAGATAAACAGCTGCTTAGATATTGTAGTCTGAAGTTCGAAGCATTGATTTTAGTCTAATCCAAAGGAATAGTGAAGAAGAGATGGTCATAAGTCATCCTGTCAGCCCTCAGACTTGGTTTGTGACATGGGACCCTCAGAAAAGAATTAGTTGAAACCAAAAACAAAGGCAGACAGTCTGCCGATTAATTTATAGCTCTTTCCCAGTTGTCTTCCAGTTCTGTTTCCCAAAGACTGCATCTATGACCAAGCAGCCTGTTGCCTCTTGCTGTTCCTTGAAGGATTAGAAGGATCAGCAGTTCATCAACTTTAGTTGTGTTCTTTTAAAGTATACTGTTTATCCTCAGCTTTACTCCCACAGTTGGCTTAGTCACCAATGACTCTTGCAAGTTCTGGCCCTAAAAAGATATCAAGTTCTCCTTATCCAAGGATTCATAGAGGGACACATAATATTCTTCTTATGAAAGTTCACCTGCTGTAATGAGAAACCTAAATTCAGAAGGCATGAAAACAATTTATTGATCATTTCCAGCAATATTGTTTTAGATAAATTGGTTGTCTAAAGCTCTTCTCCTAAACCTGCCATTATCAACTCATCATGAGTAAATAGATATGACCAGATCCAAAAAGCAGTGAATAGAGATCAGCCCATAACTCATTAATACCAATATATATTACAATCCTGATGATCTATTTGCATATCAAATAGAAAGCTCTTCTTATGTATTCTGGCATTACTTACCCAATGAAAAAACCATATAACAAAATTAAGGATTCATAATTGTATGATCTGCGAGTCAAAAGTCTATTTAAATAATGTCTAGAGAATGACACACATAGGAACTTCAATTGGGAAGATTCTAATTTGGGGTTTCTACGGCTTTACCTCCTGCATTTTAGCCAGCATAGCAATAGCACTTAGACTTATATACCGCTTCACAGTGCTGTACAGCCCTAAGTAGTTTACAGAGTTAGCATATTGCCCCCAACCATGTGGGTCCTCATTTTACCAACCTCAGAAGGATGGAAGGCTGAGTCAACATTAGCATAGCTAAGGTTAAGTGATGTAGGAATTGTATCTGAAGAATATCAAGTTGTCTATATGATTTATTGTATATATGTGGGGCTGTTCATTGGTTTTTAAGAATTTCTTCTTTTTTCAGACACTTGAAAGTGTGATTTCCTTTATTTCTATACCAGCTCATTCCACATCGTTATGGAAGTGCAAAAAACCCCAAAATAATTGTAACAGTAATAAAAAAGAATGATACAACTAAAACCAACAATAATTACTGTTATTAAAATTATTGTAACATTCTGATGACAGCTAAGTAAAAGCCTTTCTGAGCAGCTGAGTTTTTAAGATATTGTCAGCTCCTCTTCATTTACTAATTAGGAAAGAATGACCACGAGTCTCCATGTGTGGAAATCAAGTGTACTTTTACTAATTAAAAATGATTAAAGGCATAGCGAAACGAAATCTGAACATTTAGGCGCGAAAGCGGTTGATATATAGAATAGCCCATTCCCCACCCCTTGGCATCACAGTTAGAGGCCAATCATAATTCTCCCAAGTGTCAGGTGCGAGATAACTTCAAAAGGCATCACGAAGATGGAATGTCGACGCCATTAATCCTGGCGGGAAACTCCCACGCATGCGTAGTCCGATCAGCCAGTGAACTCCAGAACCTTCCTCCAGCACAAAGAGTAACCCCACCCAAATACCATGCCCTCCCTCCCCGTTTCATGGCAGCCGAAGCGACAGCAAAGCAGAGGCTGACATCCGGCCGTCCCCCGGAAAAAGGCGGTCAGGCCTGGAAAACGAGAAAACACAAACAAACAGACAAACAACAAAAACATAAAAGAGAGAAGAGGGGGGGGGGGAAATCAAGGCTTGTCAGGATAAGCAGAATAAAATTGTCGAAGCAGTCGGGGGGCACGAACATGGGACTTGTCAACCCATTCCGTATGAGAAGGAGGAAAATGCTTCCAAGCCACTAAGTATTGGACCCGATTACGTCGTCGTCTAGAGTCCAGTATCTCGCGAACTTCAAAATGACGTTCACCGTCAACCAAGAGGGGCGCAGGTGGAGGGTCGAGAGGTGGATGCAAAGTAGAGACGCGAACAGGCTTAATGAGGTTAATGTGGAACACGGGGTGAACACGGTTGAGATGTTTGGGCAGTTGCAAGCGAACGGAAACAGGATTGATGAGTTTGATGATGGGAAAAGGACCAACATACTTAGGCCCCAATTTCTTTGACTTTTGCGTAGTGTGAAGGAATTTCGTGGACAAATAAACAAGGTCACCTTCTCTGTACTGATAAGGCTGCGTACGTTTCTTATCAGCTTGTTTCTTATGAGCACGATGCGCAGCATCTAAAGTAGCAAGAGTCAAGGGCCAAACATGGCTCAGACGTTCGCTCCACTCAGCGACGGAGGAAACTTGCGGTTGGTCACGAGGCAGCTCAGGAATAGGAACAAAATCTTGACCAAAAACAACACGGAAAGGAGTGAAACCAGTGCTGCTATGAACAGAATTATTGTAGGCCACCTCAGCGTGCGGTAGCAAGTCCACCCAATCATCTTGTTGATAATTGATGAAACAACGTAAATATTGTTCTAAAACAGAATTAGTCCTCTCACAAGCCCCATTAGTCTGAGGATGGTGGGCGGAGCCTAGGCCCTGGGCGGAGCCAATGCGTTTAAGAAATTCCTTCCAGAAGGCCGAAGTGAACTGGACACCCATATCGGAAATAATGCGATCAGGTACTCCATGCAAACGGTAAATGTGGGAAATAAAGAGCTTAGCCAATGCCTTAGCAGAAGGAATCTTGTGGCACGGAACAAAATGAACTTGTTTTGAAAATAAATCCGTAACCACCCAGATGACGGTGTGCCCCTGGCTCTCAGGAAGTTCGACAATGAAGTCCATTGAAATTTCCTTCCAAGGGGCGACAGGGCGAGCCACAGATTGAAGCAGGCCTTGAGGCTTTCCAGGTGGCTGTTTAGCAGCTGCACAGACCGGACAACTGGCAACATAAAGTTCAATGTCCTTTTTCAAAGAGGGCCACCAAAATTGTCTCTTCACCAGGTGCAATGTCTTTACGAAACCAAAATGGCCCGCCAACTTAGAATCGTGAGCCCGTTGGAGGACGACGAGACGAAGAGAGGCTGGGACGTAAAGCTTGGCTCCGATCCACGGTAAATCGTCCCTCATCGTGCACTCATCCTGATGCTGCTGAAACCAGTCATCCTGGGGAAGGGCGCGTTTGAGGTCAGAAAGAAAATCATGAGGCACCTCCACTTTCGAGCGTGCCTGCTGGCGAGTGACCACCGGAGCCGCAAGGCTAGATGTTGGAACGACAGGCTGAACAATACTCAGTTTAGAGCAGTTGTATTGAGGGAGTCTGGACAAAGCATCAGCCATGAAATTTTTCCCTCCAGGGATATACTTGAGTGTGAAGTTGAAACGGTTGAAATGTTGGGCCCAGCGCATTTGTTTAGGTGACAGGCGGCGCGGGGTCCGCAAAGCCTCCAATTTTTTGTGGTCAGTCCACACCTCAAACGGGTGTTTAGCGCCCTCTAGAAAATGGCGCCATGTGGTCAGGGCCCACCACACTGCAAATGCTTCCTTTTCCCAAACTGCCCAACGTCTTTCAGTGTCTGTGAGCTTGCGGGAGGTGTAAGCACAAGGTTGCAAATTACCTTGGTCGTTGGTCTGAAGCAAGACGGCCCCAACAGCGATGTCACTGGCATCGGCTTGAACGATGAAAGGTTTGTCCATGTCGGGATGCTTCAGAACCGGTTCCACAGCAAAGAGGCGCTTCAGCTTTTCGAAAGCAGTTTGACACTCCATGGTCCAATCTAATGGCTTGCTAGGCTTAGGCTTAGGACCACCTTTGGACTTCAACAAATTAGTGATAGGAAGAGCAATTTTGGCAAAAGAAGGAATGAATTTACGGTAGAAATTAGCAAAACCCAAAAATTTTTGCAATTGCCTGCGTGTTTGGGGCGCCTCCCACTCAGTGACGGCCTTCACTTTCCCAGGGTCCATCTCAATACCGGCGGGGGAGATACGATACCCTAGGTAGCCAATCTTCGCCTGGTGAAATTCACATTTGGACAACTTGGCATAAAGCTCAGCGGCCCTGAGTTTTTTCAAAACAGTCCGGACCAAAGCGACATGTTCGTCATAATTTTGAGTATAGATAAGGATATCATCCAAATATACGATAACGCCCTTGTAAAGGTGGTCATGCAAGATCTCATTAATCAATTGCATGAAAACTGCAGGCGCCCCCTGCAGGCCAAAAGGCATCACCCGGAACTGGAAACAGCCGATGGGGCAGTTGAAAGCAGTCTTCCACTCATCCCCCTCTTTTATGCGGACCCTATAATACGCCTCCCTGAGGTCCAGTTTAGTGAAAATACGGCCCTTCCCCAACTGGGCAAGCATGTCCTTCATTAACGGTAATGGGTAGACGTTTTGGGCCGAGATCCCATTCAAATTTTTGAAGTTAACACATAATCTCAGGGAGCCATCTTTCTTCTCTCTGAATAACACAGGGGCAGCGACTTTCGGGCGTGCTGGCTCAATGAAACCTCGTTCCAAATTTTTATCAATGAATTTCCTCATTTCTTCCATCTCCCTAGGAGACATGGAATATATTTGGGGCTTTGGAAGCTTTACCCCGGGCAAAATGTCAATGGAGCAATCAGTAGGCCTGTGGGGCGGAAGTTTATCTGAGGATTTTTCACTAAAAACACCTCGCAGGTCCCAATACACTTTTGGAATCTTTTCCTCTCCTTCAATCCTCTCTTGCCCTCTGGCGGCCAAAACAGAACTGCAGTCAGCAGGTTCTGGGGAAACGCCCTTCCCCTCAGGAGGTGTGCTCGTACGAATACGTAACCATCCCTCCCTCCAATTTATGCGAGGGTTCCATTTTCGAAGCCAAGGCAGGCCTAAAATGAGGGGCCTGTCCATTCCAGGAGCCACAATAAAAGAGATCAATTCGGTGTGGGAGCCCATTCTCATCTCTAGAGGCTCGGTATAAAAATGTGCTGGGCCACCCCCTGCTATGGACCCATCTATCTGACAAAAGACAATAGGGGTTTTTAAAGTTTTTAACCTGAGGCCCAATTTCTCCACCATAGCAGGATTGATCATGCAGTGGGAATATCCCGAGTCAAGAAGGGCGGGAAGGTGTTCTGACACCCCATCGGGCGGAATCTTTAACTCTATTGGGATTAGCATGGGGCCTTTGTTTGAACTCACCCAGCGAGGCGAAGCGTCGTCATTGGAATCATCAGACGAGCCGGTAGAGGCGTCAGCTTCTCCCTCCACGTCCTGCATGAAACACGGGGGGGCAGCATCCGCAGCGAAAGCAGCTTCCTTCTTCTTCTTGTCTGGGGCCTTGTTTGATTTCCCTTCCCTTTTGGCAGGTGGTGGGGGGGTTGCGGGTAGCTTAGCACGGCACTCCGGCGCCCAGTGGCCTCCCCTTCCACAACGAAAACATGTGAACAGCTTAATTTTCCCCGTGGGGCCTCCTTTTCCTTCGCTTCTCACTCGGAAAGGGGACTTGTGTGTTGGGGACAGAGATCTTGCTGCTCTTTCCCTCTCTTTTTCTCTCTCCTCCTTTGCCCGTTGGAGTCTAATTAAATCAAGCTCAATATCTGCTGCATTTTCATACCAAGCAGTAACGCGCTTAGGAAGGTGGCGATTAACACATTGTTGATAAATGTCCTCATTCAAGCCCAAAGCGAACTTATCCAAAAGGGCTTCTTCACCCCATCCTCTCATATAATTACAAAGGTGTTTAAACTCTTGAATGTACTGCGTCACAGGCCTATCTCCCTGAGTGAGAGTCATAAATTTCAGTTTTCCCCGTTTCTCAGTTAGGGGATCATCAAATCGTCGCTTGAACGCAGTCATAAACGCATCAAAATTCCTCAGGAGGGGGGGAATTGCTTTGGTGCAGACCCATCATCCAGTCCGCGGCTTCCTCCTCCAAAGCCATTAACACCATACGAACTCTCATGGCATCCGATTCTAAATCGGGTCCATAAATTTCCATGAAGTTATAAACTTGCATAATGAAAAGGCCCAGCTTCTTGGGATTTCCGTCAAATCTTACAGTTAAGGGAGGGACTTTAGCCATTCTGCGCCTTCTGGGGAGGGGGAACCCCTGGTCTGGCAGCCCCCCTGGCTGGGGGGGGGGGTGAAGCTGTCTCTGGGTTAGCTTGCTCCCATTCCCCCTCGGCCTCTTCACCCTCCCCGAATCTTTGCCCAGAGTACCTTTGTTCCAAGTCCTCCGGCTGAATTCTTTCTCGGGGCCTTCGCTCAGCCCCCGCTTCAAACGGCCTCTCCTGATGTTTTCTTCTGGTAACTCCAGCATCCCAGCTGGCACCCTCTTCTTTTTGTCCCACGGACAAGGACCAACGGGGGGGGGGGATCGCAGGGCCCGCTATTTCCAGCTCAGCCATCCTGTCAGGTAATGGTAGATCAGCAGTCTCCTCTTCAATTTCTTCATTGCTTGCGTGCAAAGACATTTTCTCCCTTTCTCCTTGTAGTTTCACCCCCCACGATAGATTGGGTTCTCCTGGTGGGGTGTTAGTGACATTTTGCTTACTGTCAGCTCCTCTTCATTTACTAATTAGGAAAGAATGACCACGAGTCTCCATGTGTGGAAATCAAGTGTACTTTTACTAATTAAAAATGATTAAAGGCATAGCGAAGCGAAATCTGAACATTTAGGCGCGAAAGCGGTTGATATATAGAATAGCCCATTCCCCACCCCTTGGCATCACAGTTAGAGGCCAATCATAATTCTCCCAAGTGTCAGGTGCGAGATAACTTCAAAAGGCATCACAAAGATGGAATGTCGACACTGTTAATCCTGGCGGGAAACTCCCACACATGCGTAGTCCGATCAGCCGGTGAACTCCAGAACCTTCCTCCAGCACAAAGAGTAACCCCACCCAAATACCATGCCCTCCCTCCCCGTTTCGGTTTCACCACAAAAGCGCGGTAGACAAAAGCACGCTCGACGAACGCGCGTATGTGACGTCATCACAGCGCGACGAAAACATCGTGCTGTGATCGATAAATGTAAAAATAAAGCGAAAACCTTACCCTAACCCCCCCAACCTAACCCTAAACCTAAACCTAAACCTAACCCTTAACCTAACCCTAAATCTAACCCTAAACCTAACCCTTAACCTAACGCTAAACCTAACGCTAACCCTTAACCTAACGCTAAAGTAACCCTAACCCTTAACCTAACCCTAACCCTAACCCTTACCTTTATGTGAATCGGCTTGCTTTAATTTTATTTTTATTTCAATTTTAAATTTTTTTTGTCGCGCTGTGATGACGTCAAATGCGCACTTTCGTCGAGCGCGCTTTTGTGGACCGCGGTTTTGATGGGTCACACCCGTTTCATGGCAGCCGAAGCGACAGCAAAGCAGAGGCTGACAGATATTTTCAAAGATCAAGAACAATGCAATCATCCAAATATCTGATAGAAAGCTATTCCATAGGGTTGGTGTCAATGCTATGAATAGGATGATGCTGGTTTCCCCTAGTTCACAGGTGTCAAACTCGCATCGTCATGTTGCTGTCACATGATGTATTGACTTTTTCTCCCTTCACGGAGCTGGAGTGATTGTGCCTGCATGTGATGCATCCAGCTCGTGGGCCATCAGTTTGACACCCCTGTCCCAGATGTTACAGAGGAAACAAACCCTCAGCAAACCAAAGACATGTGTGCTGGGTAGGTAGGAGCTAATTGATATAGATGGCCCTTAAGGGTCAAGTTTCATAAGGTTTTAAAGATTAGATAGGAAGCCCAAAGCATTGAAGTTCTGTGCTCTGGAGAAAGTGGCTTTCACAAGCAGGCTGCTGGATTTTGGACTAACCACACCTTCCAAGTAGTTTTCAAAAGCAGCCTCATATAGGATGCACTGTAGTAATCTAAGCAGGAAGTAACAAACACACAAACCTCAAGTGAACAAGGGAGAATCTAACCATGCAAAGGATTAATAGTCATTTCTTCCATTTTGGCATCTTCTACTGCTTGGAGATGAAGATTAGATCTAATGTGTGACTATTGATATGCATTGGGCCAGATATTACCTATGTGAAGCATCCAAAGCATCATTACCTGAATATATTCTATCTGTTTTTTATTACCCTGAAGCCACACAATATTGCATAGAAGGTCATGTGCAGTAGGTGGGGCAATTGTAGGGGGAAGTTTTCCAATCTGTTGTTTTCTTAAAAGAATCACCTAAAAAAGAAGACTATTGTTATAATACATATTACCTATTAGTTCTTTAAATTCATATCATTAACAACCACTATGAAATGATATCTACATTCTTAGATCTAAGACATCTTGAATGATACCATTCTAATTAGATAAAAAGGCTCTAAATCACACAGTATACTCTTCTGATTAATGAAGAGACCTTTTTTACAATGTGCTAATTATATTATAATTTCAAAAAAATCTGAAGCTGTTTTTTATATAGAATATATTTTATACTACTCTCCAAGAATATTATTGAGAACTAAGGTGAGACACGTTTACCTTTAACTGTCATTATCTGAGACTATATATTTATGATGATCAAGTATATTTGTTGATTGTGAATCTTTCCAAAACTGCAAAATTTTGAATAGAAATATACCTCCACTCTTAGATAACTTTGGGTTTAGTTCCTCCTATACCCTCAATTCCAATAACTGATACAGTAAAGGATTAGAAATCCATTATGTGGAGGAAGCCATAACTGAAGCCATTTCTTTTGATTGGAAAAGGCTTATCTGCTAATTAACAGCAGAAGCAAACTGTATGTACAATCCACCCAGAAAAATTAAGCTAACTAGAAAGTGTTGCTCTAGGTCAATATAATACAAGACAGTAGGCCAAAACCCATTATGCACCAAAGACTGCCAGTCCATAGATAGCTTTAACAAAAACAGATAGATCTACAAGTAGGTTCAAGTGAGAGGTATAATGATGATATATCACCTAAAACCAATGATTTTTTTCCATCAGTTTTATGTAGATGTCAAATAGTATTTAAAGATGTGCACTACAAAGCAGACAAGGCATTCCAAATGTTTTCCATTATTATTATTTTCTTTTTTTGGCACTTTTATTCTTTCTCTTTCTCTCTTTTTTTCTGAGTTTAATTTGCATTTGTTTTTATTATGTTACTTTATATATTTAATAAAAAATAAAATGGAGAAAAAAGAAACACATAATAGAGAAAATGCCTACTAATTCACTATACTGTACCTAGAAATCTTAATGATCCCAATACAATGCTTACGATTTCTAGAGTTTATCTCACTGAAACATTTTCAGATCCATTATCTAAGCTATTTATAATCTATCATGGCTGGAACAACTGGGAGGTTTAATCCATTATATAATGTTCATTATGTGATAACAAATCTCTTGAGAGTACACAATTAAAATCTTTTATACAAATATTAAAATAGGAAGCAGAAGCAGTGGTTACAGGCTATAAATAGGCACATATTAAAGAAAGGTGGAGAAATTTTTATGTCACAAAGAAGCTCAGCACTGAGCTCAGTTTCCAGTTAGCAGTAAGAGCAAATTATATTTGCCTGCAAAATTTTGGCAGAAATCTGTGCGAAAAGTAAATATGCAACCATTTAATGTTCTCAAAATTCTTTCAATGAAAATTTATCCATATGAAGTTAATGAAAACATCTCCAACTTTCTATTTTTAACATTGAAAATCCCAATACCCAAAATTTGTAAATATAATTTGAATTTTTCTATATTAACAGAAATATCTCATGTTTTATATAATTTTGTTTGAATTACCTTATGTAATTCATTTCCTTCATTTTTATCCACAATTCCTCCTGATATCATAAATTTAAGAGTTTCAAAAGCTGTATTTAGCACCGTTTGAACTGCTTGTTTGGTTTTCACAGCAATGACAATATCTGGATAGTCACGCTGCATTAATCCTAAAGTAAACAAAAATATTTTTTCATACAAGAATACTTATGAAGTATCCAGATACTACAGCTGCCAAAAGTGGTATCCACAGATAAAAATACATCTATTTCAGGGGTGAAATTCAGCAGGTTCTGACAGGTTCTAGAGAACCGGTAGTGGAAATTTTGAGTAGTTCAGAGAACTGGCAAATACCACCTCTGGCTGGTCCCAGAGTGGGAAGGGAATGGGGATTTTACAGTATCCTTCCCCTGCCATGCCCACCAAGCCACGCTCACAGAACCAGTAGTAAAAAATTTGAATTTCACCACTGCTCTATTTTATATTGCTTTTCAAATACTGGTTTTTTTGGACTATAAGACGCACTTAGATTTACAGGAGGAAAAAAAATAGTTTTGGGCCTCTGCATATCAGGTTTCGTCCTCCCCAGCCCCTAGAAGATGTCTGTAGTGCTCCACACTGAGTTATGACCATTTACACACTTATGACCATTGCAACATCCCCATGGTCATGTGATCAAAATTCAGATGCTTGGCAGCTGGTTTGTATTTATGATGGTTGAAATGACCAGCAAAGTCAATGGAGAAGCCAGATTCACTTAACAATTATGTTACTGGTACTAACTTAACAACTGCTGTGATTCTCTTAATAACTATGGCAAGAAAAGTCATAAAGTGGAAGGAAAAAGAAAGGTTTCTGCATAGAAAAAGCAACAAAAAAAATTGCAACTAAAAACTGGTAGAAGATGAGATTAAGGCATTAATTGCCCACTCTAAACATCAGCACAATTTAGCCCCTGAGCGTTTTTAAATAAAACTTTGTATTGTTTTTTTTTTAAATGAAAAAGAAAAACCAAAACCAAAAAATGTGCATTATCAAAACAAACCACAAATGGTTGTCAAAAATAGGTGAAAAATACAAAAAATTAAAAAGACAGAAAGTGTAATGTGTCCATATTTTTTTTTTACATAAAGCTTCTTTAACTTACACTATTTCAGTATACTGTATGTTGCTTCTTATTTAGCTCCCCCCCTTTTTAATATTGCTGATGTGATTAAATAATATAGTAATTTTATTGTGGCTTTAATAGTTAAGAAGTATTTGCCATCCAAAATAGTATTTCAATTATGTAGAATGTTAAGAATTAACTGTAAATATTAATCAGGGATATTTAATTGAATGTATTTCAGGTTCTTCTACAATGTTATCAGTTGAGGGAATTATCTGTAATAGATATTTATGCATCCTGAAATAAATGGTGATTTATGCACTCATCCAGTGTGCCAATAAAAACTATGGAATTTAAGATACTGACTTTCTTTCCATTTCTTTTTTCTCTTTCATTTAGGAGGTACTAAAAATGTAAATGACAATTGCATTAATAATGGCAAACCAGGTACTCCTGCTTGCTATTTTAATTCCAAGACACAGAGGTCATTAAGCAGAAAGTACCAAGGAAAGGAATATATGGTTGTGCAGGGGTATGAGGGCGCGCCTGGTATGCTCAGAACAGGTCAGAACTGAGGAGAAATTTCCTGACAGTTAGAACAATTGCCTCCAGAAGTTGTGAATGCCCCAACACTGGAAGTCTTTAAGAAGATGTTGGATAGCCATTTGTCTGAAATAGTATAGGGTTCCCTGCCTAGGCAGGGGGTTGGACTAGAAGACCTCCAAGGTCCCCTCCAATTCTGCTATTGTATTGTAAGTTGGAAGAGGGGATGCTGTATTTATAAATTGATGACTACCTGTAGTTAATGTGCAGTTTCATATGGGGCTGAGCAGGATATAAAGTTATTGAAGCCAGAGTAAATCCACAGGAAACCATGGAGTTTACTACTGTCTTTCTGATTGTCTTTGCTTTGAGTAATTCTTTCATGTGTATAAAAAATGCTATTTCAGCTTTGTAAGAATCAACACTATGGAAATTAAAATTTCATTAATAATAATGAAAGCAATATTAAGCCATAATGATAATCTCTTAAAATTCATACCTAACTCTTTCATGGCTTCTTGTTTGTTGTTTTCCAAAATTTTGCTAATTGCCTGTTAAAAAGGAATATGTATTTTATATTAATGAAATTATAAATGACCAAGCAAGCCCATTTTCAATCATAGCACTCTTCCCAAAAGGCTACAGAGCACAATGACGTAGCTCGTTTTCCACCCCTCCTTCTGTTTTTTTACTCCCCATTATGTTTTCCATGTATGGTATCTTTTACATTGTTAGTGACTAAAATTATTTTTAAGATAAAGAATGCAATAGACCCGTGATGGCGAACCTATGGCACATGTGCAAGAGATGGCACGTAGAGCTCTCTAAGTGGGCACTAGCCCCATGCCCCAGATCAGCCAGTTGGTCATCAGGTTTCCAAGGCATGTATGCACGCCAGCCAGCTGGTCATTGGGTTTCCTGTGCTTCTCTGATGGAATAGAGAATCAGTCTGTAGAATTTATCAATAACATAAATGAAACCAAACTGCTTTTTAAAGGTTCAGCTCCATATTCTTGGTCATTTTAACTTTTGGCTTGTGTATTCATATATATATATAAATTTTTGTGAATTTATGAAGTATTTTTGTGATCTGAATATATTTTCAAAATATTCATTTATAGAATGTAAATAAAGAATATGACAAATATTTATTCTCTTTAAATATATGACTATTTTACTCACAACATAAACTTTCTCGTGACCAGCTATCTGTCCAATTAAACTTTTTACATCTTCTTCACCTTGAACATATCCTTTGGCAATATCATACCGAAAAGTAAGCTGCTTGTTTATTTGTTTATTCAACAAGAAAATCATTTTTGGTATCATTACCTGAAATAGATAACATACTTAAAATTGATATTTTTTTCTATACCCTTTTATGTATCATCCTTTCCATCAAAACTATTTCTCTGTCCACCTGCATAGCTTATCTTACGCCACCATAAAAACTACAGCATATTTCTATTAATTTTCTGTTTCACCTTCCCAACTTCCAATGTTACTTTATCTGCTTTCTTTACATTAATACTAATTTCCTCAGGTTGCTTGTTCTTTCCTAATTTCTCTATTGCTTTCTTCAGATTGCCACAATTTTTCTAACATCCCTTAGTAGTGATGCTTGTTGCACCTCTTCATTTTTTTCAAACATACATTTCTTATTTCTATTCCTTTCTACTATATTTTTCGGTTGAGGAAAAAAGAAAACATAGAATACATAAATAACATCATCAGTTAAATTTAATGAATGAGGCAAGGGAACTGCCTCTTCAGAAACACTGTTGGTATCAAATTATATTGGCCATTTTAAGTCATAATTATAACTTTGACTTATGCTTTGAATAACCACAAGTGAAGCTGATGAAATAAATGAAGCTGCATTTGGCTTGCAACCACCCAATATATATTTTAGTAAGAAATGCTGTTAACTTTCATGATCAGTTTTTGATTTTGCATTTTCTTTTAACACCTGCTTGTTTTTAGGTCTGGGAGCTGTTTTGAGAAGGCTACAGAGTGATTGTAAGGAAGGGCATTGGGGAATAAAGTTATGGAGCAAATTGGTTTGTAGAGTTCTGATGAATGACTATGAAAGAAAATATGTGTGCACTTACATGAAGATGGATAGAGCAAATAAGAAATTATTTAGACGAGAACTGAGGGTGAAATTGGGAATATTCAAAAGAGAGCCTCTGATAAATTTGCTAACTGATAAAAAAGTATAGAGTGGATTTGCCAAATATGAGCAGGTACCCCTAAAAAAATTAAATACAAAGAAATGATTTAATGTAACAGAAACCAGATACATTCTGTTGTGGATTACTCAATTTGATAAGAATCATACTATGAGAGATGTAATTCCATGAAATTCATTGTAATCTAATGTATTTAATTAAAAGAAAAGCTTATAGAAAAATCTTGTCCTTTTTTCAATTTAGAAAAAAACCCTAACCCATGATTTTTCTCTTTCTAGGCAATTCTCTTCAACTATTCTCTTTCACTATTTGGAACTAGCATTAAATACAATAAAATAAATAAATAAGTATTGGAGAGCAGACAGCTTTCTACAACAAAACAAATGCACAGAAGATATTCTAAAATAAGGATTAAACGTTTGTAAGATAGCATTCTTCAGACTGGTACTTGGGTAAAAAGTATGAAATTCACTTCTTCAGAAAATAACATGGACATTGGAAAGTTAACATTAATTAAGTCTATTCATAGCAAAAGCATACAGTGTGCTTTCTTCCACTATGGACAGATAGACAGTCAGGTAAATACTGAAAAATATAGATCAGTTTCAGATGACAAACAGACTTGAAGTGAGATAGAAAGGAAATGGTGAAAGCTCTAAAAATACTAATCTAACCAACAGGTCTTTCTATGTAGAGAAATGCAAACTAAATTTTGTAGACAAAAGGATGACAAAAATATCCAGAATCCCTGTAATTACCTCTATATTTAATGTTCTTATTAGTCAGTAAATTTATAGAAGGAGAAAAATAGTACTGGCAAAATTGAATTCTAAAATTGTATGCCGGTAAGAAGAAAAACATTCAGAATGTAAATGCAAGAGAAAGAGAAAAAAAATCCAGACATGGGAAATATTCTCTTAAGGAGATTCCTAAAGTAAAAATGTGGCTTTCAAAATATGGTTATACTTGATTCAAATCTACTTTTTTCCCTTACTAAGAGATGCAGACACATCTCATGAAATATGCATTTTTGCTTTTTTGTATTATTCATTAATAGGAAAGTATAAAGTGTCACTAACCAAAGTAGCTGGCTATCAGAAAATGAGTGATGACAATATTCTAATACTGTATAATATCCCTCTCAGAAACTAACACCCAACTGATAAACCAAAGCAGAAAACAAACGTCTTTATATTATTTCAGATTCAAACTCTCACGAATACTCAAGAGATATGAACAGATGATACTATCTTTTTATGGGGACTGTTTTCATGAAGTTTATAATAAAGCGAAAGACAGAGATAGTTGAGAAGCATATTCAGTGTCTCTTCATGTTCTGTGAATAAGATCTGGTAGTACATCGAGCCTTTCCAACTTATGGACTCCATAAGTGTTTGGTCTGCGCTCCCAAATTAGCAGAGAACACTTTAAATGAATTTAATTTAATTGAACAGTGAAACAATCCAAAGCTTACAGTCAATAAGCATAAATAAACAATGGACTAAATGGATTTAGTCTGAAACAAACAAAAACCTCAATTTTTCAACAATAACATCATTATGTTTACCTTAAAGAGACGCAGAACTCTTACAACACGAAGAAACCGTAATATTCTGATAACATAAATAATAGCATACGTTGGGCTAACTGAGTTAACGATATTGATAATTACAACATCTACACTTCCAATGATTATGATTAATACATCAAACTGGTTCCAATGATGATTGAAATAGTTCCTTCCCACTACAGATATCTGTTAAAAACAATGCAATGATACTAAATAGACAGACATTAAATGTAAATATCACAAGACTCATGTTAAATTATATATTTGTACTTGAAGTTACTGTATAATAAAAATTATCACATAGATGTTATAACAGTAGGATGCTAAATGATACAGTTTACACTTTTAAGAGTGGACTCCTGCATCACTATATAATCCACAAATTATTATTTATTGAATTTATGTGCTGCCTGACTTCCAGCACTCTAGGGAGTTTACAAATGATTTAAAGCATGAGAAACATAAAAAGAAGAAGAAAAAAGGATAGAGATGACAGAATACCAATCTGAGTGGAAACAAATGAAAGCAATCTAAGTTAAAAGGAGGCTCTACTCATCCCTATCAAAGGGCAGATCTTCAGGTCCCTTTGAAACAGGGTGGGATGATTTTGGAGAAACCTTGTGCCAGAGTGCAAGCAATGCAACACAGAAGGTGCACTTCTGGAGTCCCAACAGATTGCATTAATTAAAGGAACCTAGAATGCATCAACCCTGCCACTTTGTTTTGGTCCGGCAGATACTATGGGAGATAAGCAGTCCCTCAAACTCATCCCAGATCACACCAGATGTGCCAAGGCATCTCAGCCTAACTGCCCAGTTTAAATCGAATGCAGAGTGGATCCGAGTGGTTTGATCTTCCAAATAGCCTAAATAATCCCCACAGAGACCCAACAGATATTCTGAGGAGTTTACCTATCCAATAGGAACCAGAACACCCAAAACAGAGCTGCTGGACAGTTATCAGAAGATGCAAGAAGGGCAGATAAATATTTATGTTTTGCCATCCTTACTACCACAAGATAATCCCTAATACAGGCTTTCACCCATATTTGGTCAGACTCACAATGAGTCTTCCTCCAACGGTGCTTCAGTCATCTTTTCAAGCACTACATCTCCAGAACTGCTCAATAAATGAAAGGGCATATTGGGATTAGCACACAAGAAGAGGCCACATAGGAGCAATATAACCCAGGGTTCGACCCATCCACCCATTCCAAGCAGTGACTAGACCTCATGAGAACCCCCCACCAGATCCTCAGGTAAAACCCAAGCCTAGATCCATCAATAACCTGTGTGGACCAATCAAACAAGACCTGTATTCCTACAGGGAGGAGTGGCACCAGTGAGGCAACAGACAACCAAACACTGATCTGTCCATAGTAACAAAATAATTTTAATGTCCTCCAGATCATACTTCAGTTGCCCTGAAACAAAACCAGATCTAGTGTGTGGCCTCCAGTAAGCATCAGGCCATCAATGATTAGGGGTAGGCCCGTGGTTGCAATGAAGGCAATGAATTCTGTCCTGGACTCATGTGTAATTGGGTGGCAGATTGAAATCCCCAAGCAACTTAGAATTGGGAGTTGTATTGCCATCCTATCTATGGAATTTAGCTCAGGCAAGGACAGTGCTCAGCAGGAAGGATAGTACAGAGTGATGATTGTGGATTGACATTTCATATTGTTGTAAACACAGGATTAATGATGACATAAGCTAATATCTGATAGTTCTAAAGACAGCTTTTGTTCCAGGTAAACTTTTAACCAGAATTCTATTCCTCATTGAAAAATACCCATTTGTGCACTAAATATTTCTTTTCCAGTCACAGAATAAAATGTTGCAGGAGGAAAATCAATCAAATTAACAAAAAGAAAATATAAGGAAATAATCTGAATCTGCAAGGATGTGGTCAGGAAGGCGAAGGATTAGCATGAACAAAGTCTTGTTCTAAATGCTGAAAATAACAAAGAAGGGTTTTGGGGATTGGTCTGAAACAGGAAAAAAGTCAAGGAAACTGATGACCCATTGTTTGGAGAAGAAGTCAAAATTGCAACATTTTCATTTGTGAAAATCAGAGAGAAAGCTGAAAGCCTTAATTCCTATCTTGCATCTGTCTTTTCACAAAAGACAAAAAACAGTACAACAGTATAATTGATACTATGGGGAGAAGAGAAATGAAGATCAAAAGAGATAAGGAACTGGTGAGAAAACACTTAGTTGTTCTAAACAAATCACATTCTCTTGAATGAGATGGATTACATTTCAGGGTGTTAAAGCAACTAGTGGGAGCTATCTCAGAATCATTGACTGAAAGCTTAAATACAGAAGTGCCAGATGCTTGAAGTAGAATCAACACTCCTCTAACATTTAAAAAAGGGAAACGATAGACACAGGAAAGTACAAACTAATCAATCTGATACATAATACCTGGTAAAATCTTGGAAAAAAGGAACGTTGGTCCTACCTCAACGTTCTTCTCAGCGTGGCACAGGAGGGTCCAGAAATGGGAGTTCAATCCTTATTTGCCCAAGAGACTGAGCCACACCTCCAGTTTTCCCTGCTGACTTCCAATTCCGACAAGGCGCAGCTCCAAGTAGGGAAACACAAGAACAGGCCCTGCCCTCAGCATAAATAGCTCTGGGGACACAGACCTAACACATCAAACAAGGGGGGGGAATCTGGACTGTCCTGCGCCACGCTCAGGTAGGACCAACATTTCTTCTCCAGCTGATGGCGCAGGAGGGTCCAGAAGTGGGACATACCAAAGCGGCAGTCCCTAGGGCAGGAACTCATTGGTCCATGGTACCCGAGGGATAATAACAAAACAAACTAGGAGGTAACAAATCAGGTGCCAAACCTTCGTCATCAGAGAGTTTAGTCTCCTTTTGTTCCTCATCTTCCTGGATCGGAACCTCAAGGAGGGAGCGATATGCTGACTCTGTAAACCGCTTAGAGAGGGCTGAAACCCCTATGAAGCGGTATATAAGTCTAACTGCTATTGCTATTGCTATTCACATTTGCCTGGCCAGAGGAATGACCCTGAAGGGCATTCGCAATGCGCAATGGCTCGATGAATAAGAGATTGGATATTATCAGGTAGGTCATCAAATTCACCCACAGAATTGCTAGGCCCAGGCCTGGGCGCCAGCTTATGCTTGTGACCGATATGGGGGCAGCATCCAGGCAAGCAAATGGTTGACACTCATCATCCATGTCCTCCACCTCCGAAAGGGATAGTGAAATAGAGCTGGCCCTTGGGGACCCAGAGAGCCTTGAGGGAGGAGAGGGAGAGAGTGGGAAAGAGGGGGGATCATTCAGAAGGCAAGGGGGCCTTATCTCCACCTCCCTGCTTGGACTTCTTCCCAACCCCTTTACCTCCCTGCTTGGAGGTAGATTGCTTTGCAGGATTGGAGGATCTGATGAGGAGACCCTCCTCTTCCTGGAGCTTTTGGAAGGAGCAGCATGATCCTTTTCCTTCTGCACCACTCCAGAAGGGCATTCCCCAGGGGAATCAGCCATCGTAAATGTGGAAAAAACAAACACATTAGAACCAGGCCCTGCGACTGCTGCTCAATCTGCAATCTTCTCCACAGATACCAGCAATCGCAATGAGCCTCGTGGCTGAAAAAGGTGCACCACCCTTGTGACTCAGCAGAGGACTTCCCAAAATAGCCACCACCTCATGGCCACCAACAAAATGGCCACCACCATGTGGTTCTCCCCAAAATGGCCACCATCATGAGGTTCCCCCCCCCAAAATGGGCACCACCATGAGGTTCTATGCTCATGTGGAAAGCCATGAAACCAAGTCTGGTGTTCCCGGTGAGGAGAAAACAATCCCGAGAGCTCTGGATCGGCCATGCAGCTCCGCCACAAGATCTGCAGAAGTACCAGCGCTCTGATCGCACTCCCCCTTGCCTGTCGCATCGCTGGCAGCCTGCTATTGTCTCTGAGAGTCAGAGGAAAGTCAGAGCCTCTGAGGGAGCTCACAAATAGGTGACCACAATGGGAAAATGTAAAAGGACATCACAGTAAAGTCCCGATAGCCGGCGCAGCCAGCAGCACCTTAGTAAGAAACCTCCGGTAAAAGGCTCCAACAGGCCCCGTGTTCTAATTGTCTCAGACACAAACCAAATATGGTGAAAAAGAACTTATGAGCCAAGTCCCCCACCATCCATCAGTCAAAGCAACAGAGAAAAACGTAATTTAAAGGAAAATAACACTAAAACTAAAATACTAACTCTTGGGCAAGACTGAGTCAGAATTGGAGTGCGCATGTGCGAGAACCAAGATGGCTGCGTGGCTTTTCTCGTCGTGAGCTTCTCCGACGAAAATGCCTAAAAAAACCTCCGGCAGCAATTCTAAACTGGAGAAAGAAGGTTTGCCCGGGATGCTTAAGACTCTGGAGACCCAGGAAGACCAGCCAGAGGTAGGGGTTGCCACTCTGGGACGACCCTGGACGACGCCGGCTCCAGCGACTCTGGCGGTTTCTGTGTTTTTCCAGCTTTTCCGGCTGTTCCGGCTGTTTGACAACGAGGGAAAGAATTTCAGCCGGATAACAGCGACGGCGCTCCTCGGAGGCTTTGTCGCCTATTCCATCTCTCTGCCCTATCTACGAGTGGCGAGGACGGCAAAGACGAGGTCTTGGAGAGACCGCTCCTGTGCTGTGCAGACCGTGGCGATTCCAGTAGTTTCGGAGGCTCTGGTGATTTTGGTACTACTTTGGCCGTTTGATACCGAGGAGGCAGGCTTTATTCTGAGAACAGTAGCAGCGTTCCCTGGCCATTTTAGTGCCTGTTTCACCTTTTTGCTTTGCCTGCCTCTGACGGTGAGATTTTGGGAACTCCCTGGGGTGGTTTTACCCCCAGAAAGAAGACCCTTGGGCTGGGCTACCATTGAGACTGCGGGTGGACAGATGATGGCGGCATTGGGCATCCTCATTGAATCCCCGCAGCATCTTTTAACTTACAGTGCCCAGCTGGCTGAACTTCCGGTTTCCTCCTCAAACCGACAAACAAACCGACATTACTTTAGAGGACGTGGATTGGGGTTGGGTGCCTGTAGAGACTGCCCAATTTATGGGACTGACTGTGACTGCCATCATCACAACTCTCACAGACGCCCTCCCCTTCTCCCTGCTTTTCCCAGTGGCTTAGCCTTCGTTCTTAACATTACTATTGTCTCAGTTCTAACATCATTATTGCTGACTGTGAAGCCATCTGTGGAGAACTATTTGACCTCCCCCGGAACTCGCAATTTTAATAGAACTTTCGTGCATTTTATAACTTTTTCCTTTCTTTCTCCTTTCTTAACAAATCCCCTTCTCTTCCCTTTCCCCTCTTCCTTTCTCTACCTCTAAACCTTAATTTTTTAAATAGGTATGCTGAGTATATGGGATTGTATGTGAGTGTGTGTGTGACCCACTTTTATTGCTATTACTGTTGTATTTGTGTATTTTAATAATTATGTGGGGACTGGTTGTGTGAGTGTTTGAGTATGCTTGATTCGGAGGACCTGCTGGGGAAGGTGGGGGGTACCGGGGTGGTTGGGGGGACCATGGCCACGGGAGTGGGTTGGAGCATTGCGGTCATGACAGGGAGGGGCAGATATGGCGGGGACTTTAGGGCTAGCCATTACCGGGGAAGGAGGGTTCGCTACATTACAGAGATCCCTCCTTCCAGCCCTATGAGTCCCACTCCAAGACCAGATGGCGCGAGTAGCCAGGACCCTGGTCTCAGGCTGCTGTTGCTAAATGCCAGGTCTGTTATTCACAAGGCTCCTCTCGTCCGGGACTTAATTGTTGACGAGAGGGCAGACCTGACATGTATTACTGAAACCTGGCTGGGCACAGAAGGAGGAGTCCCCCTTGTAGAGATGTGCCCAGAGGGATTTCAGGTGCTTCATCAGCCGAGAGCCCAGGGAAGGGGTGGCGGTGTGGCTATTGTTATCCGGGAGTCTCTGTTACCTCGTAGGGTCCCTGCTCCGGAGTTTGTCGGGTGTGAGTCCCTGCTGATAAAGTTGGACCTCAAGGGTCAAGTGGGTTTGCTGCTAACGTACCTGCCTCCCAACTGCGTTGCAGCATCCCTCCCCTCGCTCCTCGAGTCAGTAGCCGAGCTGGCAGTTGAGCTCCCCAGGCTTATAGTTCTGGGGGACTTTAACTTGCCATCGCTCGGTGAACGCTCTGATGGGGCGCAGGAGTTCATGGCTTCCATGCAGCCATGGGCTTGACCCAGGTAATTCGGGGCCCAACCCATACAGCAGGTCACATGCTCGACCTCGTATTCCTCTCGGAGCAGTGGATGTGTGATCTTGGTCTGAGGGGTAATGAGACCATACCCCTGTCGTGGTCAGACCACTGCCTACTGAGGCTTGACTTCCGGAGGCCAAACCCCCACCGTAGGGAGGAGGAACCGACCAGGTGGTTCCGCCCCAGGCGACTTATGGACCCTTTGAGGTTCCAGACGGAGCTTGGGGTAATTCCTGACGCTCTCGCCCACAGTTCGGCGGAGGCTCTGGTTGCCGCCTGGCATTCGGCAGCATCGGAGTCTCTTGACCGGATTGCGCCACTACGGCCCCTCCGGGCCAGTGGATCCCGGAGACCTCCTTGGTTTACCGAGGAACTCCGGGAGAAGAAGCGCCGGAGGAGACGCCTAGAGCACCTGTGGAGGTCCGATAAGTCCGAGGCGAACCGAGCACTTCTGACCACCTGCACCAAGGATTACATCCGGGCACTAAGAGCTGCCAAAAGAACGCATATCTCCGCCTTGGTTGCGTCCGCCGAGTCACGCCCAGCCGCCCTGTTTAGGATCACCCGCTCCCTCCTTAATAAGAGGGATGTGGGAGACCCCTTGCAGGGTAGGGCTGAGGACTATGCCCAGTTCTTGGCGGACAAAGTTGCTCGGTTTCGGTCGGACTTGGACTCCACCGCAGTAGATCCAGCCGAGACACAGGGGGATTACTTGGCAAACCATCTCTGGGTTGAGTTCCAGGATGTTGCCTCCGGGGATGTGGACAAGGCCATTCGAGCTGTAAGTGCCTCCACCTGTATTCTGGACCCGTGTCCCTCCTGGCTGGTTGCCAACAGCAGGGAGGTGACACATGGCTGGATCCAGGCGGTCATGACCGCCTCCCTTCGGGAGGGGCACTTCCCCGCCGCACTTAAAACGGCGGTGGTGAGACCCCTCCTGAAGAAACCATCCTTGGATCCAGCCATTTTAAACAACTATCGTCCTGTCTCCAACCTCCCCTTTATCGGGAAGGTTGTTGAGAAGGTGGTGGCCTTCCAGCTTCAACGGGCCTTGGAGGAAGCTAGTTATCTTGACCCCTTCCAGTCCGGCTTCAGACCTGGTTACAGCACAGAAACTGCTTTGGTCGCATTGACCGATGATCTCTGGAGGGCCAGAGATGGAGGCCATGCGTCCATCCTGGTTCTCCTTGACCTCTCAGCGGCTTTCGATACCATCGACCATGGTATCCTTCTGCGACGACTGCGGGAGGTGGGGGTGGGAGGCACTGTTTTGCAGTGGTTCTCCTCTTACCTCTCGGACAGGTCGCAGTCGGTGTTGGTCGGGGGGCAGAGATCGTCCCTGAGGCCCCTAACATATGGGGTGCCGCAGGGTTCGGTCTTATCCCCCCTACTATTTAACATATACATGAAACCGCTGGGCGAGATCATTCGGAGGCACGGGATAAAATACCACCAATACGCGGACGATACACAATTGTATCTGTCCGCCCCGTGCCAACTCAATGAAGCGGTGGACGTGATGAGCCAGGGCCTTGAGGCCGTTAAGAGCTGGATGAGCGCTAACAAACTGGTACTCAACCCGGACAAGACCGAGTGGCTGTTGTGCTTCCCTCCCAATAATTTGGCCGACATTCCAACACTCAGGCTGGGGGGTCAAATTTTATACCCCTCAGACAGGGTCCGTAACTTAGGAGTCCTCCTGGATTCACAGCTGACTCTCGACCATCAGCTGTCGGCTGTGACCAGGGGGGCATTTGCCCAGGTTCGCCTGGTCCGTCAGTTACGGCCCTACCTGAACCGGGAGGCTCTCGCAACAGTCACTCGAGCCCTTGTGATCTCTAGGCTGGAATACTGCAATGGGCTCTACATGGGGTTGCCCTTGAAGAGCATCTGGCGACTGCAGTTAGTCCAGAATGCAGCTGCGCGAGTGATAGTGGGCGCACTCCGGTTCGCCCACATTACACCCATCCTCCGCGAGCTGCACTGGCTACCTGTCGGTCTCCGGGTGCGCTTCAGGGTACTGATGACCACCTTTAAAGCACTCCATGGTAGTGGATCTGGATACTTGAGAGACCGCCTTCTGCCGATTACCTCCCTCCGACCGATTAGATCGCACAGGCTGGGCCTCCTCCGGATTCCATCCGCCAGTCAATGTCGACTGGCAACTACACGGAGGAGAGCCTTTTCTGTTGCAGCTCCGACCCTGTGGAACGATCTCCCTGTTGAGATTTGTACCCTCACCACCATCCAGACCTTCCGCACAGCCCTCAAGACCTGGCTCTCCCAGCAGGCCTGGGGATAGGTTTCCAATTTACCCGCCCGAGTGTTGACTGTTGAATGCATGTTGTGGTTTACCATTTTATTTTTGGTCACTTATTGTTTGTCTCTGGTTACTGCACACCCTTCCCTTGTGATTGTAAGCCGCCCTGAGTCCCCTCAGGGAGAAGGGCGGCCTATAAGTCTTAATAAAATGTAAATGTAAAAAAGCAGGGGAAGCTCGAGGCATGGCTTCAATTCTGACTAGTCTCTTGGGCAAAAAAGGATTGAACTCCCACTTCTGGACCCCCCTGCGCCATCAGCTGGACAATAATCAAGCAGTGATTTGCAAGCACTTAGAAACAGTGTGATTTTGATTGGCGGAAGCAGCATGGATTCGTTAAAAACAAATTATGGCACAAAATCTTAGTGTTTTCTTTAACAATGTGACTAGGTCAAGAGAATATTTTGGATGTACTGAACTTTCTTCAATAAGGTATTTAATAAAGTATAACACAGTAACCTTCTTGATAAGCCATAACAATGTGGATAGATGATCTGACTTAACACATAGATTTACAATTAGCTGAGTAACCATAACCAACACATGTCCTTACTGGGTCCATATCCACAAAGAATGTGATGTTCAGTGGGATAACTCATGGTTTTGTCCAGGCACAATACTCTTCAACTTATTTATAAATCACTTGCATAAGAGAACAGAAGACACACTCATAAAATATGCAGATGATACAACTTAAAGGGGACTGTTAACACTCCAACACATGTCCTTACTGGGTCCATATCCACAAAGAATGTGATGTTCAGTGGGATAACTCATGGTTTTGTCCAGGCACAATACTCTTCAACTTATTTATAAATCACTTGCATAAGAGAACAGAAGACACACTCATAAAATATGCAGATGATACAACTTAAAGGGGACTGTTAACACTCCAGAAGACAGGCTCAAAATTCAAAAGAATCTGATATACTTGAAGATTAAACAACAAATGTCCAACAAAATGTTCAGAGGTGAAAAATGAGAGATTTTGGACTTAGATAGGAGAAAACAGACACACAGTTTACAAGATAAGCAGTAACTAGTTTAGCAGTATTACTTGTGAAACAATATGGATATCTTAGTACACCACAGATTTGAAAATGAGCCAGCAATGTGCTGCAGCTACCAAAAGAGCCAATGCATTTTTTGGCTGCATCAATAGAGCGGAGTATCAAAATCACAGAAAGTGACACTACCAGTCTATGCTGCATTGGTCAGATTACATCTGGAATACTGTGGTGAGCTCTGGACACAATTCAGAAAGGTCACTGAGGAACTGGAAAGAATACAGATAAGAGAGACAAAGATGGGAAGGGCCTTGGAGGCTAAATCCTCCGAAGAGCAATGGAAGGAAATTGGCATATTAAGTCTAAAGAAAAGGCTAAGAGGAAACTTAACAGCAGCCCTCCAATACATGAATGGATATCTCAGGGGTGAGATTGTGGATTTATACTCCACAGCACTTGAATATAATACAAGATCATTTGGGTGAAAATTTTATAGTGAAAAATCCAAATCTGAAACAAGAATGAATACCCTGTGAGAGCTATTAAGCAGTGGAACATCCTACTCCTCAGATTGTACAACCATTTCTTTTGGGTAAATGAGGTGTCCTGCACCATGCAGAGGATTGACATAAAAGAGCCCTCAAGTCCCTCTCAACCCTATGATTTTATGATTTTGTTACAGCAGAACTGATGTAAAATAGTGCTTCCAATTTCCATCTCAGACATTCAGAAGAGCATTGTGATCAGCACGTACTGAAAAATGTAAGAAAATAAAGAGTTATATTCCCCCTTTCTCTTTTGCTAAAAGTTATTCCCCAGTGAAATTTATGTCTCAAAAAAAAGGTAAAGGTTTTCCCTATTCATAGCTGACTCTAGGGGGCAATGCTTATTTCTGTTTCTTAACTGAGGGAGCTAGCATTGTCCGAAGATGTTTCTGCAGTCATGTGGCCAGCATGACATCACATCGCAGAACAGAGCTTGAGGTGAAACACAGGACACTGTTACCTTCCCACTGAAGTTGTTATTTATTTATCTACTTGCATTTGCATGCTTTAGAATTGCTAGATGGGCATGAGCTGGGACAAGGATAGTTCGAACCTAGGCTGTCAGCTTTCCAACGGACAACCTCAGCGTAACAGCTTAGCCATCATGACCCCTTATGTCTCAAAACAATGTCTAAAATTACAGTAGAATTGATTCAGAAAATAAATACCATTTACAAATTTCTGTCCCTATCAACACTGATTAGGATCAGCCTTGGAGGAAGGAAGTGAACCAGCATAAAATTATGCCACTCACCCCCCAACTCCTTAAATTGGCCCCAAAGGATACTATGGTTGAGGGTACTGAAAGCCACTAAAAGATCAAGAAGAACAAGAATGGATGCACCATCTTTATCCTCCTGTCAAAGATCATCCATAAATTGTGACCAATGCTATTTTTGTCCCATATCTAGGCCTACTGAAAAGGGCATAGATAATCCATTCCATCCAGGATCCTCTGAAATTGCAACACCACCTTCTCAACCACCTTCCCTAAAAAGGGAAAACAAGAGACGAGACAAAAATTCCCCAAACAGTGGATCTAACTATTGTTTCTTGAGGAGGGGGGATACCAGCGTCTCTTTAAAATGTGCCAAAATATCCCCATTGTAGCCAGAATATATTGTCCTTCAATCTGTATTCTTGATAGATTATCAGCAGGCTCTGAATGACAGGGTTAAAAATTGTTCTCTGTAAGTGCACCTTCTCTGACCAAAGTAAATGCTGTAAATACAGTAATCTGCCTCTTTTCTAGGAAGCTTGGCCTAGGAAGCAAAGGGAGCAGTATCCTAATGGCCTTTTCCATGTAACTCTGGTTGACAGAAACTGCACTTCTATTTTAGGAGGCTATTTTCTAAAGATAAAGATCTTTTTCTAGCTTTTCAACTTAAAAACCAAACACCCTAATTTGTGATTAGAACAAGTGATTAGAAATTAGACATGAATTGACCAATGCCCTCTTCTGTTCCCCTAATGCAGCTTTGTGCCCGCTTAGTTCTAAAGAAGATTCTGAGCCTTCCTTATGGTACTCCTGCTACCTATCTTAGAATGAAAGTAGGCCTATCCTCAATCTCTGTTAGAATTCACCTTGCACTGTTGAGGAACAAAAAATTAGGCTTCCAAAAATCTCATTAAACTGTTAATTGTATAGAAAGTCTTTGAGTTACAATTGTGGTGGAGCCTGCCCATCAGAGCCATAACTCAGGAAACTGTAAATTGAGTCACTCATATGACTGATTTTACATTTTTTTGCAGCAGTCATTAAGTGAATCACCATGTTCATTAAGCTAACACAATGGTAGTTAAGCAAACCAATGGTTCACTATGAATGAGATAGCTGTTGTAATTCCAAGATCATTGTGGGGAAAGGCAGAAATCCCAGGGAAAGTGCATGCAGATGCCATGACCTGAAGGCAGGGAAGGCCTAAGAGTTCAGGTCACATGCAGCCAAGGGAGGCTGGGGAAGAAACTGACCGGGGTTTGCCCATGCCACACTTGAGCTACAGGTGGCTAGGGAAAGTCTGGGAGGGTCAGTGACAACTGTGCATGGGGTGGAGGTGGGGGGAAGAAGAGCAACTTGCAGCCTTCCCTACTAGCTTCTTCATTGAGTTTTCTTGTGGAAAGCCAACAGAAAAGGTGACAAATGAACATCATCACATCTCAATCATGGCAATGAGGTGGACACCCTGATAGTGTTCGTGTGATCACATGGGGCCAGAATTTCACAGACCAATCATATATCCATTTTTTCAGTAATTTGAACAATTACCGGACAAATGGACATAAGCCAAGGATTCCCTTTACATCTGTTTACTTTATACCATAGCTTCCACTTATCTTTAAGGAAAGTTTTTTACATGTCCAATGGGGAGAACCTGTGCCCCTGTTATGCTGACCAAGTAGATGAGATTAATAATTATGTCCTCTACTGACCTATCTAACATAAAATCAAAAATAAAATGCTGATGACAAAAAATTTTATGGTGCAGGATACTAAACAACCAAATTACCTTCTCACAGGCACAATTCCAATTATTAACAATAAGATCAACTACCTTGGCCATGCCTTCTTTTCAATTTAGAAATGAAACTTTAAGCCCCCAATTGTAGTATTAGTTGATTCCTAATTCTTTTGTATGCTTTCTTTACTGTTGTTTACAATTTTATTGTTAACCAATTTTATTTTTCTTTTCTGATATGTCATGTTGTTATGGCCTGTGGTCAACATAATAAATTATTGAACTATGGACTAGCAACATGTGAACCTCAAGCCATAAAATAGATTATATTATTATATATCTCAATAAAAATAGTTTAGCTTTCCATTGTAGCTGATTTCCTGATCTCTCTTGGCTGGTTAATGGTTCTTTCATATTTCCAGCTTACTCTCTTTTTTTCCCTTGTTCTTGAAACATATAGAAAACATATTGTAATATATGCGTATATTATCACCTTGATAAGATCACACGATGCTTGAATTAAAGTTCAGCAAAAGGCAAAATATTAAGTTTAGAAAAGCAATTACTGCAAAACACTGAAGAAATGATAGCACTATATTTTATATTTATAAAAAACACTTAGGCTTCAATACATACTTTTGAATAACATATATTTACAACATTTCTAACCTGCTTTTCTATTGCAAATAAACCAAAAATGCATATTCTGGCTATTGAGTATATAGTAGGCATGTTTATTTACATTATTAATAAGAAATATATAATTACTTTATGTAGTTTGTACCTTCAATAAAGCTTCCAGTATGTACAAAGCCAGAAAATAATAGTTGCACATTTTTAGTTGTGGAAAAAATGGTGTATCGGTAGAAAGTATGAAGTAAAGAGCAATTGGAAAACAGTTCAAAAGGGTTACCGTGAAACATATATATTCAAATTCCTCCATTGTCACTAATTGGTAACATATTTTCATAATCCTGTTTCTGTGAAAGAAAAAAAGGTTAACATGCAATTAATAACAGTCTTTTAAGCATCCATTACTTTTCATTTCTTAATTCTATTTATGGACAGTGATCAACACTGTCCAAAAATCTTGCTCTCAAAGATTTTTCTTATTGAATAATTCAATAAGAATCCAATTCTGTGATTTTATGGACAGTTAAAGATGCTAAATAGATAAGTGAACTCAAATTACCACAATAAAAAAGAATGGAATGGAGTGCTTTGCCCACAAAAAGATACAACTTCTGTCAAAGGAATTACATCAACATGAGGTAAATTGCCCAAAATATTTTTTAAGGATGTTGAGGGATTATAAGTATACGGAGGTATAAAATTGTGATTCCAAGGAATATATGTTCTTTTCAGAAAGACACAGATCTTTCTTAGAAATAGATGTTTCTAAGTATTTCCAAGATGATTTATATGATCTGAAGAGAAATCAAATATAATATTTCTACAAAATAGTTATTATGATAACCATTTTCAGATTATAGATAGTCTTCGATTTACGATGTATTTTTGATAAAAGACTGGAAAACTTTTATGAAAACTTTTTGCTGATAATAAGAAAAAAAGTAAAAATTATGATTTCTGAATTTGATTGTTGCAAAAGCATTGAATAAGGGGTTGAAGGGATTTTTGTAATATTAAAGAGGAAGAATAATGACTTCATAACTGCTGTAAAGGTCTGCAAAAAAATTTTTTCCAAGAGCTGTTTTGGTTATTCCATGTAATCTTTATGTTTTTTGGTGTGCTGAATCCGAAAATAACCTCCATTTTGTCATAGGACATCACGTTTCCTGACAATTTAGGTAACTATGTTAAATAAGGCAATACCTCAAAATAAATGGAAATAGACTTATAAAATTAAAGTTTTATTACAATATTTTCATTAAAAAACCTTTTTTTGAACTGAAATGAGCTCACCTACACACACTAAACTCGATTCCTCTTCCTTGTGAGGCTCCTCTTGGTGCATTTACGCTTGTGAGTAGCATCTGGAATGTCTCTCTGAAGCATACAACAGTAATGCCATCATTGTAATGCTCCATTTTCCCTGGTATCTCCTTTCCATCTCTTTAATGTCTTGGTGGAATCGTTCACCTTGTTCCTCACTCACAGCTCCCAAATTTTCAGGAAAGTAATCAAAGTGCGACAGGAGGAAATGCACTTTCAAACTCATCAAGCAACCTAAAGCTTGAAATGCTTTCAGAATTCTTCCGACGACCTTTTTGTAGTGAGGATCTTTGTTATTGCCTAAAACCTTCTGTACGACTTTTTAAAATGCAATCCACCCTTCTTTTTGAGGATCCGTCATGGTATTGACAAACTCTTGATCAACTATAAGCCTTCTGTCTGGTCCGACGAACACACCTTCCTTCAATTTTGCCTCCGACAGACATGGAAACTTGGTGACCAAGTATTTGAAGCATTCTCCATCTCTTGGAAGTGATTTTATGAATTGCTTCATCAATCCCAATTTTATGTGGAGAGGTGGTAGAAGAACTTTATGGGAAGGTACCAAAGTTTCTCGGAGGACATTTTTTCACAGACTGTTAGCACCCTCGGCTGTCAACTCTTTTTGGTCCAGTGATTTTGTTGGTCTCGACTATCCCATAGACACAGAAAACAAGGGTATTTGGTATAGCCAGCTTGTTGCCTGAGCAGCATGCACAAGACCTTCAAGTCCCCACACACTTGCCAACCATGGTCTTCATATTTAAATTTACAAAGAACCAATTCCAAGCTTTCATAGGCTTCCTTCAAATGTATGGAATGACCTACAGGTATGGAAGCGTAAAAACTGTTATGGAGTAAAACTGCTTTGAGACTTCTTTTAGAAGAATCTATAAAAAGACGCCATTGCTCTGAATCATATTGGATTTTAAATTGACCCATCAGACCTTCGACATCGATGCAATAAACCAACTTGTCTTCCTGGGCGAAGTAACGAACAAACTTCTTTTCATGATGTCTGAACCATGAAGATGACACTCCTGGCAACAATAAATTCCTGCTTTTCAGCCTTGATTCAGCCTTGGTAACTCAGTGGCATCTTTGGGAAGATTCAAGTATCTTACCAAATCATTCATCTCCTCCTGAGAAAACAATTTTGGTCTTGTATCATCTTCAAAGTCAGAACTTGATTCATCATCAGGTTCAGTTATGACTTCACCTTCATCGGAGCTAGGTATCTCTTCCAAGGTAGCAAGGGGTTTGGGTACTGGTATATCTGTGCCATGGAGGATGGGATGAATTGCTGAGTGAAGATTGGGGTATGAAATGGAATGCTTCCATTTGGAATTAAACCCTTTCACATTGCATGAACAAAAGTAACAGTCATCACTATGGTTCTTTTGCTCTCGCCATACCACAGGAATCCCATAACGGAAAGGTTTTTTCTTACCCTTGAACCAGTTTTGGAGGTCCTCAACACACCCTTTGCACACTTTATGAGGCGCCCAAACTTTATCTTGATCTCCAATTTTTAGTCCAAAGTGTGCAAAATATACTTTTTTCACAAAGTCTGTAATATTCTGCTGTTGCTTCAACACTGTATATTCACCACAGATGAAACAGAAACTGTTTGGCAAATTAATACACTTTCGCGGAGCCATAACATAACGGTTGAAGAATGACGAGCTAATATGAATTGTGATGAAAAAGTGTGAACAGCCTAGAACCAAGAACCTGATGATGATTCATGCACAAATGTGGAATGCAGGAGAGAGCAGCTCTGTGTCTGTACACGAGATGTCACAGTGCGGGCCACGCCCCCTGCACTGACTGGAGATGCTGCTATCTGCCCTGTGTCTCCCTCCCACTGGATTCTTCAGGAAAGATTAACTGCTTCTACCATTAGAAGCACAGACTTAAAACTTGCTTAGCTTATGTATATATTGCTGACCATTAGATTTACAGTGCTATATTTCTTTTACATAACTCAGACAAACCCTTTAAAGGTTTTTTGGCATTTTATATCTTAAATGGCCTTATGTGAATTAATTAATAGTAATTTGGACTTTAAATTTGGTTAAAAACCCATAATATAAAAAATACCAAAAATTAAAAAAAATTGATAAATTTGAAGACAATTTTCCATGTTGTGGCAAATCATGATGTCTAGGAGTTTTTTCAATATTTTATTTGTTTTCAGCACACCAAAATACATGGAAATTAGATGAAAATAATCAAACAGCTTTTTAGTCGCAGACCTGTGTTATTTTTTTCATTAACTGTAGTTTTCTCTGCGCTTTTTCTTTCTTTCTCTTTATATATCTCTGCATTGGTCTTTATATTTTAAAAAAAGAAATTTAGCAGCCAAATTCCTTTGAAACTAAATAATCTTTTCCCCCAGTTTGCAAGTAAACTAAATGTCTCAATGGACCCATCCAAATGATAATTCATAAATAGACTTAGAACTGTCAGTTTAGAACTGTGATCATGACTGTCACAATTTTCTGAGTAACTTAACTTTAAGAATTTTCCACATTCTTCCCCATAAATTTGCCTTAGAAACTGATTACTAGTCTCTACTAGCTTTCCTGACATCAAGTTTCCAATTTGGAACATAATTTGTTACCGTTCCTTTTTTCTGCATTCAACAACATTGCTTGCTATTTCAGGACTAGATCTTGCTGAATTGGAATGAAAGCTATTTTTCAATAAATCTGGGTACTTGGGCTCAGTAATTCTTAATTACTAGTTACTCAGTATCCCAATTATTAAGGCTAGGATATAACAGTATATGCATCACCATTATATAAAATGTTAGTATTTCTCATCATACATATTTTAATATCTATTAAGTATACCAACCTTGATGGCTTAAAACTTTCCTCTTTCACACTGTGAACCCATTCAGTTAGCCAGTTTTTAATTGTGACCAATATGCCTTTGCTTTCCCAATAAGTTTTTACTTCATGAATATTCATAAACCTGGAATAATTAAAAGCATATATTTTAAAACAGAAGGTAAAAAGTGAATACAAGATAATTCTCAATACTTTTACCACAAACACAGATAATCCTGGAATTATGACCATTAGTTTAACAACCAAAGTTAACAACATTGTTGAAAAAAGTGACTTATGTGTGGTCTACACTTACGACTGTTGTAACATCCCCACAGTTACGTGATAAAAATTCAGGTATTTGGCAACCAGTATGCATTTATGATCATTGCAGGATCCCAGAGTCATGTGATTGCCATTTGTGACCTTCCCAGAAGCTTCCAAGAAAAGCCATTGGATGAATCCAGATTTACTTAACAGCTAGAGTGACTAACTTAACAATTGTGGCAAAAAAGATTATAAAATTGAATAACTGCATCACTTAGAAACAAAGTTTCTGGTTCCAATTGTGATAGTAAGCTAAGAACTACCTGCATGTTGCTTTGGATTATTTTTCTCAATAAATAAATGAACAATACAATATTTTTGACATGTATAGTTTTTTCTTAAATCTAGTTATAGGATGTGTGGAAAATAGGTCACAATTCAGGTAATTTTTATGCAAAAGTACTGAATATACAAAAGAGTTCACAAAATTTTAGCACCATTGTAAATGCACATAACAATGTAAAGGAAAAAAAGGAAAAAAGGGAAAATGAAAAAATAAGGAAAAAGGTAAAGAATAATCAGTAAAAAGACTTATTGGGAAAATCACATATCATAATTTTAAATTCCTTCCTATTTACGTGACTGATGTAACATAAATATATTGTATTTCTCAATACTGTTTCTATTATTTCCCCCTTGAAAACTATACTGCTAGGTTTGAGTTTGGCTTATTATGTGAATATGTATATCAGAAACCATTCTTACTTAAATTTAGTCAAATTTCTGTTATGAATATATACTGTTAATTTTAGTGTTGTTGCATATTCAACGAGTGGTTTCCCAGTGTGATATTGTTGGCAATGTAGATAATATATTCATGTTAGTGATCCTAATTTAATAAAATGTTTTAAATATTTTCACTGTCAAAATATTTTTTTAACTTTTCTCCATAATCTGATTTAATACTTTTGAAATTGCAAGTTGAATTAACTGCTGCCTGTCAAATAGAATCCCAAATATTTGTTGGCTAACAACCCAAATCTTTCTGGACAAAGCTTTCTTCTTCTTGAATTAAGTACTCTGTTATTTGCTTTTTGTATGTTTACCTTGAGAATTCATCCAAACCATTATTTTCATCCTTTATTGCATTTTGCAGTTGCATAATAGTTAGTACATTATCCGCATACTATTTTAAATTCTATTTCTCTCTTTGAGTCTTGATACCTGTTATCTGGTTTGTTTTGTTTTTTTGAAAACTTATTTTCTAATACTTCCAAAGCAATCAAGAATAGTAAATGAGAAACAAAGCAGATATCCTTATCTGGTATCTTTATTGATTGAAAATTTTATAGTTGTTCTATTCGCTATTATCTTTGTTATTTGCTATTGATACACACTTTTAACCAGTGGTGGTATTCAGCTAATTCACATCACTTCGGGATAACTGGTTGTTAATTTTCTGAGCAGTTTGGTGAACTGGTTGTTGGAAGAAATCATTAGGGCAGAGAACCAGTTGTTAAATTATTTGAATCCAACCACTGCTTTTAACAAACAGTTTAAGTTCTTCTCCAGGATTTTGTTTAATGTAATATTTGTAGCATTTCCTTTTGCTGATCTGTACATCTCATGTGTGTTGTATTCAAATACTCTCTAATTTTCTCCAAAGTTGGCATATATTTTCCACATGGTTGAGAATAGTATTTAATAAATTTGATTTGCCATTTCTTTTGAATTTGAAACATGCTACTTTATGCCTTAAATTAATGTCCTTTTCTCAATTGATAGGCCAATAATTTATATGAGCTGCTACCTTCCTTGAAGTTTGGCTTAGCAAAAAATCCTTTTCTTGTAAGTATCATCTCCTTCCAAAAGACTAATTACAAATCACCCTCCCATATCCAGGATTTGATCTTCTGGCTTTTGATTCTATTTATTTCAAATCTTTGAATAAAATAGCTTTTTAGTTTTGCGCAGCTTGCTTTCTATTTACTGCCAAAGAAATAAACATTATAATCCTTTCATAAATACTTTGCTGAACTCCCAAGCTGTGAATAAAAAAATATCAGGAATTGAGTTCATTTGAAAGCTCTTTACTTCATTGGTCTTTCAAGATTAAGCTTGGAAGCAGGTCTGTTTAGTATACAAATGGATTTCATCCAGGAACTCTTAGACATGTAGGACTCTGCCCATCATTGTCGTAACTAGTGACAGTTGTAACTTGCTTCATTTCACTTTTATGGTATTTTACAGCTATCTATATATTTTTTGTTACATCTAAATTGCATTTTTTTAAAATGTATATCTGCCAAGAGGATGGGGTGTCACTGTTTTTTATATTGGGTTTTTATCTTTGTAAGCAGCCTGGAGTCAATGAGTGAGTTGGGCAGCCATATAAATTTTATTAAATAAAATAAATAAACAAAATGAATTCCATTTTTGTAACATTTTATACAGGTCAATAAAACTAATTACAATAATAGCATCAACATATTATAGTATCTACTCTTCTCATTTGAAATATTTAATTACAATAGATGCATGTGCATTATTTTTATTAATTGTTAAGCACTTACTTTCCATTAATATCGACATAGCTTTCTGCTGCACCTATCAATATTTGTGCAGCATCTTGGTTCAGCATTCCACTGTTATATTGCTTCTGATAACTAGCCTATATTTTTAAAAAAAGTTTGAATAAGTAGAATTCCAGAACTGTTGAATAATTAACCCATAAATTAACCCATATATATATTGCATCTAGTCTAAGGACCGTATTAGTTTTACTAAATCTGCTTATGGACTCCACTGAGAAGCACTATCACATCCAATTTGAAAGAGCAGTTCTATGTGGTTATTAATCTCTGATGTCATATTATTTTGATAAGTGATAAGCTTAATCTTCAATTGAGATTGAACCAACCATTATTAACTGATATTTATCTTTGGACTTCAACGATTCTAATTCTGAAGGAAAAAACAGGGATTGTCATCATTCTGCTGTTTAAATGGAAGTCAACTTGAATTATCTGTAATAGCTATTGAGAATGTTTTTCCATCTTAAAACTAATTGCTTACTAGGGTCATACAACACATATAATTTCTCTTTATTATAGAAAATACCAAGTATTGGATGAAATAAAGTTGATTTCCTTTTGCTTCTCAGGTCACTGTTTTCTCAGAACATAGAAAAGCATAGTTCCTCAAAAAGAGTTATAAGACTCCAAGAGAGAGAAATAAAAGGGTGATTAAAAAGTCAATAAATGGAGGCTTCCGGGGAGGGGCTTGCCGCCGCCGGCAGCTTACTTGAGCTGCCTCCAGAGTTCTGGTTCGTTATCTATTTAATACCTTAGATATCTCTTTTTTCAGGCTAGAAAAAAGCAGAGAGCAGTCGACTCAGTCGGTGAGAATCTTCTTTGAAGTTTGCAGGGTTTTTTTGGCTGTGAACGGAGGAAGAGATTCTGCCAAGTCTGAGTCATTTAACTCCGGTCAGATCTTCTCAGCTGTTTTTTACAGTACAAGGCAAGTGACACCCCCCCCCCTCAGGACAATCTTTTGAAACTAGGCTATTGAAAATTAACACGAGCAGAGACCAAACCTGAGAACTTTTTTTTTGTTTTCTCTATCAAAAATACCAGCTTCAATGTTATAAAAAACTCTTTTGTTTAATTGTTTTCAAAATGGTGATTTTATAGCTTCCGCATTTGTTATAATGATATATATCCAACTTCCTGGCACAGAATCAAAGGAATAACACTCCCTTGAAGCTTTCAAAGACTCTTTGTTGATATAGAGACATTCCAACGGGGTTTTCCTTTGTTTTTTACTTAAAGCAAAGATATAATGGCATCAAAATCGACCTCTGCGAAATTACCTCCTAGATCCACGTCTCCCATTAAGACAGGCAGAGACCGAACTTTGTGTAATTGGTTTTAAGATGGCGATCTCGTAGCTTTGGCATTTGTATATTTTTAGCTTCCTGGCACAGCCGACAGAGAGAAAGATCAAAGGTATTGCCTGACAGCATTCTCTGACTAATTAACATTGTTTCCTTGAAGACCTGCCAAGAATTTCTTTTTCTTCTTTTTATCAATTTTTAGAAGCTGTTAAGCCTCCTTGTCAATATAGAGATATTTTAAACACAGATGAATGTGAACTGTTTCATTACAATGCTAATTTTTCGAGATGTGCTTTGTTACAACGCTCCTTTTTGAAATTTTTTGAAAAACTTCTATGAACAAATAAAGGGGGGACTCAACACTTTCTTCTCTTGCAAGTTACATAATGGGCCAGCAGAGTTCGAGTAATACGTGACTAATTGTTTGAAATAATGGCACCAAAATCAAAGTCGGGGAGACGTTCTTTTAGCAATATACCTCATGCATTTGGCATGAAGTCGCAGCCTTTACCTTCTACGTCCCCTACTGGAGATTTGCTAACGAAAGAATTTCTTTTTGAGACATTTAGAGAATTCAGAGAGGAGATAAAGCAACTTATTACAGACTTTTCTGCCAAGTTTGACACTAGGATTGCTAATACAAAGGAGGACATGATAGGATTTGTAACTGTATTGACAGAGTATGTTGCTGGAATGGAAGATAAGCTAGAGCTTCTGGAGGAAGCCAATACCAACCTGACATCCAAAATCGAAGTGACGCAACAAAAAGTTGGAAAAGTTGGAATGGAAGATAAGCTAGAGCCTCTGGAGGAAGCCAATACCAACTTGACATCCAAAATTGAAGTGATACAACAAAAAGTTGAAAAAGCTGGAATGAAAGATAAGTTAGAGCTTCTGGAGGAAGCCAATATCAACTTGACATCCAAAATTGAAGTGATGCAACAAAAAGTTGAAAAAGCTGGAATGGAAGATAAGCTAGAGCTTCTGGAGAAAGCCAATACCAACTTGACATCCAAAATTGAAATGATGCAACAAAAAGTTGAAAATACAGAAAAACAAATCATTATGATAAATTATAAAAAGATGGAGCTTGCATTAAGAATCAGGGGACTGCGTGAAAGGGAACAGGAGAACCTGAAACAGATTTTCTCAGAGGCCTTCAGTCGTCTGGTGGGAAGACCGGGAATCAACTTTGATTGGCAGATTAAAAAAAATTTACCGCCATAATTCTTGGATGGCAAAACAGAGACAGCTTCCTCGAGATGTAATCATATATTTTGCTACAAGAGAGTCTAGAAATAGGATACTACAAAAGTTGTATAATACCAAGCTACAAATTGGCGGACAGGATCTGATTGTCTTCAAAGAAATACCACCCCAAATGTTAAGAGCCAGGAGAGATTACGCTTTTCTTGTGGAAGAACTCAAAAACCGTCAGATACAGTATAGATGGGATGTGCCATTTGGTATTATAATTACACTTGGTGAGCAAAAATATCGCCTCAATTCTGTATGGGAAGCCCGAGATTTCTATCATAAGACCTTGAAGGTGGGACATTCTGAATCATCTGGATCCAGAGAAAGACAACGAGAAGGACAAGATAAACAACAAATTACACAACTACAAGATAGAAAGCATCATCCTTCCCTCCCGGTAGAGCAAGGGATTAGAGAACAAGGACCTAGTGGTACGACCACCAGATGAATGGGGAAATAAGGCAGACCGCAACAACGTTATTAGTTATTGGCCATTGATTAAAGAGTTATGTCTGAACTTTTTATAAAAGAGAAAGAAAATATCTTGCTATTTTAAACAGTCTTAATCTTGAACATGGTCAATACTTTGTGACTTCTGTCATGCAAAAGAAAAAGGACATAGTTGCATACTGAAGAAAAGATATTGACTAGAGGGATAATTATGAACTTTTATATAAATTACTGATGATTTATTTTCTGGGGTGAAGAGGACGGAGATTGTGGTGGGGTTTTTTTTGGATCATGGCCCAGTTTGGATGGAATTGGGAAGGGTAGTGCATGTAAGAAGATCTCGGAGGTCGAATGTGAGCTATTTTGATATGAAAAATATGTTAATGATTGTAAAAATTGCTATCTGAATATCATGTTCGGAATATGAATAAGGGCATATTTAGGGAATTTCTAGGAGACACAAGAAAAGCATATATGAGAGGAGTACTGATGAATATAAAAATATATATGTATATATATGTACGTATATATATACATATATAGGTGCGAGAAGGTAGGTGTGTGTGTGTGTGTGTGTGTGTGTGTGTGTGTGTGTGTGTGTATATATATATATATATATATATATATATATATATATATATATATATATATATGGATATAAATACAAGGCAAAAAAAAAAAGAGTTGGAAGTGGAAATCAAAGGAAAAACTCGAAATGTATCTAAATTGTGTTATAGAGGGAGGAGGCACAAAGGGAACAAAATTAATGGGTTTGGAAATAGACAGAACAAAGCAAACTGTTTAAATTTGTGTAATGGTGAGAAGCTGAGTTTAATGTATACGAACAATGTAAACTGCTCATTATGGGACTAAGAAACTCCAGATAGTTTATGTTTAACATTAGTAATAACTTAAACTGTTCAAAATTTGGGTAACAGTAAGAAGCTGAGCTCAATGTTGGGATATTTTAGACTGTGATTGTTAAAATGCTATACCGTGTACGGGCTCTGGGAAGTCGGGGGGAGGGAAGGGAGCGGGGGTTTGGGGGGAGGGGGGGGAGGGGGGAAATACAATATGTGTTAAATTTTAAGGTATATGATTCCACTTGTATACTGTGGCTTTTTAATGTTAGCGTTAAAATAGAACAAGCTGAATATATTGGAAGGTAATAGAAGTATACCGAAGGGAGGAGTTGAGTGAAAGAAGAAGGAGAGTGGAGAGGGTGAGAGAGAGAGGAGGAGAGAGAGAGAGGAGGAAGAGAAGGAAGGGAGGGATTGGATTAAGAGAGGGAGTGATAGAGGGGGGGGAAGTAGGTAGTAGAGGGGTATGTAAGAAGGAAGAATGAAAGTTGGAGGGGGTTGAAAGAGGGTGTATGGTGGGCCAAGGAGATATATTGGGCTTGTATTGTAGAGGGCATTTTCTATATAAGTGAGGGCTGTGTTTATTATTCAATGTTATATGCCCCGGCTATGCACAGTAAACATGTGATTGTATAGAATGGAATGGAAATAAAAAACTTAAAACATAAAAAAAGAAAAAGAAAAAAAGTCAATAAATGATGGAACTCCAAATAGGTTAAGAGATTATGGATAATGATAAAATATATTAATAATAAGAAAAATAGAAAATACAAATAGGGAAAATAGCAGCATACATATTAATAGATAATAGAATCTATTATAATTAAAAATAAACTAAGCTTAGTAAGTGGAAATTTAGGATTAGTTAATCCAATTGTATTATTAATATTAATAGTGTGTTAAAGTATATTGCAAATTTAAACATTTAAGGATTAGAAATTGTGGGAATTTTTATATATATTGCCGGGATTGATTAAATGTTGTTAATATTTGGTTTATTAGTAGTCCTAGACATTTGGGATATTGAAATTATTGTGGAATAATGAGTAATTTTCAAAATATTAAATATTAGTAACTTAGTAAGGGATAACAAATAGATGGTGTAAAGAAATGTTATTTATGTTTAAATTAATTCATGGAAAAATTGATAAAGAATTAGAAAAAGAGAATGGTACTATTGAAGTTGGAAGATCAGGATTAGGCATACTTATTCATATTATTACTGTTAGCATTGTTTAAAAAAGATTTGACCCAGTCAATATACTGTTTACAAAATATGTGTGTATTATATTATTCTCTCTCTCTCTCTCTCTCTCTCTCTCACACACACACACACACACACACACACACACACACACACACGACATGCGGTGAGGTTTATGGCTGGTGAGGCACTAATACAGTGATGGGTTTCAATTTGTTTTAGACTTGTGGACTTCAACTCCCAGAATTCTACAGCCAGGCATGCTCAGTTCCGATTTAAAGAGGCAGCATTTGTTTTTCTCCTTTGCGAAATAAATTTCCTTCTTTCTTTTTCTTTTTCTTTTCCCTTACCTTCCTTCCTCCCTCCCCCTCTCTCAAACACACACACACACACACACACAAATTGGATTGGACTATCTCTCCTACCCCCTTCCCTCTCTCACTCAAACAAACTCTCTCTCAAATAAACACACAGACACACAGACACACAAAGTTGGATTGGAGGGAGTCAGGGAGACCACAGGAGGAGGCAGGAAGCCAGTCAAAGAGCCACACACTTTCCCCCAGCCCCAGAAGGATCCAGCCCAGCTTCACTGATTACAGGTTTGAAAAGACAATGTGGCTTTGCCTGCAATCAAACTACACTTGGGGAGGGAGAGCACTTCTCTCCAGCCTTTGCCCAAAGTCCCGCACTAGGAGGATGAAGTTTGAATTACTCCCCCTCCCTCCGACCCACACGTACCTTTGCCAACTGTTTCAGAGAGGATTTCAACTCTGCTCTTGCCTGTCATCATGAAAAAAAAAACGTAAAAGGAAAAAGGCGAGAGCTGAGGTCAGGCTGAGCTAGTTGCTGCCTCACTATGAATGACTCTGCTTAACTGTTTAAAAAAGCCTCTAAAAAAGCGCCCTCTACAGGAGGAGGCAGGAGAACGACATGCCTCAACTACGTCAGAATTTTTAGGCTTTTAACCCTTGCTTAACTCTGCTCGGTGATCATAAAACGCCTAGTCAGACTAGATGAGGCACATCGTTCTTCTGCCTCCTCCTGTAGAGGGCGCTTTTTTAGAGGCTTTTTTAAACAGTTAAGCACTAAGCAGAGTCATCCAGTGACTCTGGCAGCAACTAGCTCAGCCTAACCTCAGCTCTTGCCTTTTTCCTTTTACATTTTTTTTCTTTTCATGATGACAGTGGTGAGGCTCTACCTCCCCTGACTGCACATGTATGTATGTATGTATGTATGTATGTATGTATGTATGTATGTATGTATACGTTTTTGCTGATACATAAATGAAGGGAGACTAGTATAGATGTATTTCAAGCTATTTAACTCTCATCAGCTAGCCATATCCTTGCTTGGATTCGAACTTGGGCTGTTTTTACATATTAGGCAGTTGTATTAACCTCTTAGCCACAAGTTCTCACCTGGTGTGCCCAAATATGGGAGGGAGCATATTACTTCCCTTTCACCTTTCCGCCCCACTCCAGGAGCCTTCCAACAGTCGCTTACAGGACAAGATGCTTTGACAAAAGAAAAAAAACCACTTAATTACTCCCCTAGCTCAGCTGATAAGGGAGGAGAGCTTGTGGCTTGGAGATTTTCATTAGGAAGATGTGTGGTATATGAGGGATAATAAACAGAGTATCTTACAGATCCAGAGAAGAACCTGATCATTACATAAAAATATTCTCAGGTAAGTGATGTTGTGGCCCAAACTTTGCTAACCTTAAAGCATCCAAAGTATTTTGAAACTACCACAAAATTTTATTAGACATGCAAACAATACACTGGCTCCCAACAAACCATTGGCAACTTGTTGCAGCCCTGAGCAAAAGGAAAACCAGAACTTATTTATCCTTAGGCCTACTACAATGCAACCCTACCTACTATACTGAAAAGGCAAGACAAAAGAAAAAGCAAAAACAGTATAAATTACAGGTTCTCACTGGAATGTTTTTGACAAACCTATTTGAGTGACCTTATTATTTATCTCTTCCTAGTAGATCAGAGAATATAAACAACTTGGTTTACTAGGCCACTGATCATTAACTGATTCTTCTCCTTTTCGCCACTAAAACACAATTTAGCTTCTTCCAATTATTTTTTAGAAGGGCCCTTTAAGCAGTTCACAGGTGGGGTGCGGGTAGTGACATCTCAGGTTTAGTAGTAAATGCAATTCACAAGTGTATGAGTAGGTGGTACCTTTTATTACTATATTGTGTATATTTACTTACTTCAATTTATATAGCCACCCATCTTAAATATATGACTCTGGGTGGATAAATAATTTATTTAATAGTAGTGACCAAGGAATTATTGGGGGAGTAAGAGGATTCCAAAAGCTCTTACTAGGCTTGCTAAATATTTTTGCTCTCAGATTATATACATTAAATATATTTAGAACAAAAAACATTAAGGTAAACAAAAATACTAACTATCTGTGCAGTTAAGAGACGTAACCTGGCTTCCTCGAACATTTCAGCAATTTGTTCAGGATCTCTCTCAAATGTAATATCTGCATTGCATTCTGGACATCTAAGTAATCTGACCAATTGATTAATTTCTTCTGGAGTTAACTGCAGGAGGAAGAAAAGAACAGTAGTGTAACTAGAAACAATGATAATGATCAGGGGAGGATTGTAAATATTTTTTGATTTTATATTCTATATTAATATCACTCTCTCCACCTAGTTCCTCCCTACTTGTTTCTCTCCATTTACAACTATGCCCCTGGTGGTGAACCTATGGCACACCCTGCATTGAAGCAAACCAAACAGGCGGGAGTCTCCCTCTCCACTAAGCAGCCCCGTTGAGCCTACTTGCAAACTCCATTGAGCATGGCTTCAAATGTTCGGCTCATGTGTCTCTCCCAGAGAGGGAGAGAGAAGGCATGGGTATCTCCCTGACAGGATCCAGGTTGGAGTTGCCTTATTTTGCATGGATTTCTTGGCTTTGCCTGCAGCCTCCACTCACCCAAGTGGTTGGATTCTCATGACACGTGAAGCTGGGCAGGAGAGCACAGATAGATAGATAGATATGGATGGATGGATGGATGGATGGATGGATGGATAGATAAGACAGAGAGAGACAGCGAGAGACAGAGAGAAAGGCAGAGAGAGGGGAAGGGAAAGAGAGAGGGAAAGTGTGGGGGAGGGAAAGGGGGGAGAGAGAGAGAAAAGGAAAGAGAAACAGAGAGGCAGAGAAGGTGGGAGGGAAAGAGAGAGAGAAAGAGGGGGAAGAGAGGGGGAAGAGAGAAAGACACAGAGAGAGACAGAAGGAGAGAGGCAGAGAGAAGGGAGGGAGGGAAAGAGAGAGAGGGAGGGAGGGAAAGAGGAGAAAAAGAGAAAAAAGAGGGAAGGAAGGAGAAGAGAGAGGAAAGGAAAGAGATAGGGAGAAAGAGAGGCAGAGAGGAGGAAGGGAAAAAGAAGGGGAGGGAGGGAAAGAGAGAGAAAAGGGGAAGAGAAAGAGGGAAAGAGAAAGAGGGGAGAAGAGAGAGAAAGAGAGGGTGGGAAGAAGAGAGAGAGAGAAACAGAGAGGTAGAGAGAAGGGGGAAGGAAAGAGAAAAACAGAAAAAGATAGAGAGGTGTGAAAGAGGGAGGGGGAAAGAGAAGGAGAAGGAAAGAAAAAGAAAGAAAAACAGAGATGGGGAGGGAAAGAGAGAGGGAGAGGAAGAGACAGGGGGAAGAAAGAGAGAGGGAGGGAAAGAGAGAAATTATATTAGAAATGTTTTTTCTTTTTTATTGTTGCTAAATGTAATATTTCAAAGGAGCATAAAAGTGCATTTATCACATCTTTCTTAAAACAATTAGCTGAACTCTGCCTTGTTTATAGTAGTAAAACAATATTCAGGTTAAATTGCCATTGGCAGTTTGCGATAAATAAGTGGGTTTTGGGTTGCAGTTTGGGCACTCAGTTTCTAAAAGGTTCGTCATTAGTAAACTATACTGTCCTTTCCCACTCAATTCCTTATCCTTTCTGCATATCTACCTAGATTTATTTGCAACTTCAAACCTCACTGCAAGTTGAATAATGACCAATTCAATCGCATGATAAAAGCTAATCTCTTGTATTTAGTCATGGCAAATATGTAAATACCATAATATTAATTTATGTTTTTTCTAAACTATATTTTATTTAACGTTTGTATTACTTACTCTATAAGGATAATCTATTTTGATTGCTTTTTCTGCCATTGCCCAGTTTGCATCAGCCAAAAATCGATCAAGTTTTAACATTGCAAAAGTGTTGGCCTCCATTTTTCTAATACGTTGAATAGCATTAAACATTGCCATACGCTTTGGAAGAGTAATATTACAAAGCCCTATAATAAGAGGAAAATAATTAGTTATTCTGAAATGTGTATGAAATATGTAAGCATTTATTATAGTCTATAAATTATAATCTATAAATAATCATGTGACTCCCACCACCAGGAAATTATTGAAGACCGGATTGTTCTCTTAGGTCTTAGGGACAGGATGATTGCAGAGCCAAGGTTTTGTTTTGGTTTCAATCCGTTTTGATTTATTTTTGTATTTTGCTCTTCTAGGTTAATTTAATTTTTAATCTGTTGGATTTTTTAAAATTGTAAATTGTTTGGGGGTTGATATTAATGCCATACACCATGAAAATAATGTTTTGGATTTGATAGAATATAAAAATTTAATGTGATTAAAATAGATATAATATAGATTTATAGCATACTTATGTGTGCATTCATATGTGTTTGTGTATGCAGCTCCTGTTAAATTTGATTTGAAATTCCTTGTAAATATGAAGTTAAATTCTTATCCAGATAATATTACGCCTTTAAAAACTTCATTAAAGGGTTCCATTTCAAGTAACTGGAAAGTAGATGTATTTTATATATTATTTTCTTATTTAACTAAAATTTTGCTAGATTGACAAATTAATCAAATTAAATTTTCTGCAAATTTGCATTTGATATATAATTGCCATTGTTTAATACATTAATAGCATAATCCCAGACATACTAACTAAGACATGTCCAACTGCATTCAGTAGGAAATATTTCCAGGAAAATGTACAGTCTACTTGTTAGAAACTAAATAGAAAAACAAATATTTTTAAAAATGATATGTTTAATGTGTCACCTAAGGTTATAACCAGCGTCCTCACAGTGGTTGAATTAATAATCAAGGTTAACAGTGATGCTGTTCCAGAATGCATTAATATCTGAAACACAAAAAATTGTTATAATTAGTAATCTCATAAAATGTCCATACATTTATGATACCATATTTTAAGGGAGCAGGCCAACGTAGAAAGAATAATACAGATACATATAGTACAATTTCACCTAATAAGCTGACAAAACAAAATCAAACATAACCAATTATGATAGTATAGTCCTGGATTCTGAATTTTGTTTTGTCCCCATAAAAAAGGAGCTGAAAAAGAAAAGGAGTTAATTTAGATTCTCCATCCACACCTTCACTGCCATTAATTGTTCACATCAATATTTTAACAAAAAACTTACAAAAAACACTAATTTACTGTAAAAATTGAATTTTAAGAAGTAAAAAGGAGTTGAGACTAGGATGTATTTGTCTCCAGATCTATTATTCTTGAAATTATAATGAGGGAATTAGAAAATAATTGCAATAAAAGCTGTAGGTTTAAGCACTAGGGAGCATTAAGTTTCTGGGGAGAAACACAATGACATAAAAATTAAACAAGATAATAAAGGATACATATTGATATTACAACAAAAATTGGAATAGCTAAAACAGAGCCTTTGTAGTGATAATATGTAAATGTAAAAGTTGGATACTGAAACAGAACAAAATATACCTTCAAATTATTTGTTTAGACATGGTAACCAAGAGTAGTATGAACTCCAAAACAATCAATTCATCACTTCTATAGCACAAAAGACTGATTACTATCTTGAGGCAATGTTCTTGAAGCAGAACCTCATTAGTTAAAATATTGTTTTCCCTGATCTTCTAGAATTTTATTTTATTATGTTTTGGATAAATTAGCTAGCACCTTTAAGAAAATGTTTGTTTGTCTATAATATTTCTTAACCTCACAGCTCCCTCAGAGATCATGCTTTCCCATTATTCTATCTCTATATTATAACTAAAATTGTTAGCCCTCCTTATGGATCTTGTTTCAAATTTTAACAAAAGTTTATGTATTTTAGCAATTATATGTTCATTTGAACATGTGATTCTATTTCACTTAGACTTAGTCTTACAATGTTCAAAACCATACATTTTGTTTACTTTACATTTTTCTAAAAATTGTAAATATGACAACCATTGACATATCCCTCTGCCATTCGTTCTTCTCTTGATTTTATTTTCCATTTCTCTTGACAAAATTCTAGTATATTGTGGGAAGCCCCTCCCTCCTAGATAATGAAATATTTTGGAGAATATTAAAAGAGGCAGAATATAAGGGGACTTCCGGGGCTGACGTCGCTACAACACAACATGCAATCTTGGAGCTCCAGGATTGCTGTTGAAATCCCTGTTGCTGGACGGTCCTTTTTGGACCTAAACCGTCCCATAGAGATGGTGATAGAGAAGAGTACGTCCTGCTGATCTCAGGGGCATCGCAAAGCCCCTGATCGATCCAGGAGAAGCTTTTTTTTCGGCTACAAGAGAAGCAGCTAATGAAGCTGCACAATGTTGGGACAGCCCCCTGCAATGGAAACAGTGCAGGAGAGAGAGAGAGTGTGTCAAAATTGGTGAGATAAATTTTATTATTAGAGAAGAGAACACCCAAAAAGAAGTAGAGTAAAACTAAAATTGAAGATAGGAGAGCAAGCGGCAGATTAGCTTCAATTAAAACTATTGTGTTATATCTTTTTTTCTTTAATTTCGTTTCTTTTCTATGGATGGAATTTTTACAAATACCTCTTACTTTCAATTGGACTGGTCCTTTTTCTCCTCCTTCTTCTATTTTTTTCCATTATTTGTATTTGTGGACTAAGAATCTCTTTCCTCTAAATGCTCGGCCGGATCGGAACTTTTAAACACTTTTTTTCCTATTCCTAAACTCGGAGCTTAAAGAGGGAGCTAAAAGTAGAGAAAAAAGAAGTAACACTGCCATCTAGAGGGTGGAGGCTTGGTTACATCCGTTATCTCAAGGCCATTGGCTTTGCTTATTGAAAGGGACAGAGAGAAAACACATCTTGTTTATACAGGTGTTCTTTTGGAGTAACACTGAATTTATTTGAAACCTATCAAAAGTCTTGGAGGTCCTAGTGGCAGTGTTTACAACTTGGAAAGATGGTGCAACATGAAGAAGAAAAGGAATTAACATTGCAAAGAATTATGTTAGAAATTCAAAAAATCCTAATAAGTACAGAAAGAATAGAAAAAATCTGGAGTTTATAGAACAAAGAACAGAAGGAATGGAGGGAAGAACTGAGAATATTGTTGAAACAAGTTGAAGATAGAGTTAAAAAAATGCAGAAAAACATGAACAAGGTGACGAGAAAATTGCTGATGCTGACAGTATACTGAGAGAGGAGGGAAATGATACATGTGGAACACTAAAGGGAGAGGTAGACGAACTGGAACTCTATCTCACGCTTCAAAACATAGATGAAGAAAGGGGAGAAAACTTGGCAGAAACAATGAGAGTATTTTTGGCAGAAGCAACAGTGATAACCAAAGCCCAGCTGATGAAATGAACAGATGGAGCGTTTTGAGTATTTACAAAATATGCAATGAACAACAAGTTGCCAAGAGAAGTTCACATAAGACTTATCGAGGAAATATTTAGAACACAGATTCTACAAATGGCAAGAGATATTGGACTGCACTACTACTGGAAGGATACAGGATGATGAAATGAAATGTCACAATAAAACTAAGCTAAACTTAATTAAATTTTGAATATTATGTATAAGACAAAGTAATAATAGTTATAGTTAAACAAATAATTAATAATGATAATAATGCATTTATATATACTAGATTGACAATATGGAATTTTATATAAGTTGTAAGTGAAGATCATGGAGATGATGTGGAAAAACTTTTTTCTTATAAAAGATAAACAATTCTATGTAGAATAGAGTATAAAGGTGCATTACCATTGGAGGAGTCCAGGATGATGTAATGAAATGCCATAATATAAATTTACTTTAAATTTAGTATGTAATAATAGCTATATTCGATGAATGTTTAATAATCATAATAATTGTATACATATATATTAGATTGATGATATGAGCAATGGAATGTGCTGAAATGCGTAAGCTGATATATGATATTAGAGAAAATATTATAATATAATAATAACATGTACAAATATACTTGACTGATAATATGTGACTTATATAAAATTTAAAGGATGATTATGGAAAAGATGCACAAAAACCTTGTAATCAATCGACACACTGTATGGAATGGAAGATGTTTTTATGTTATGTGTTATGTTTGTTTACATTTGTTTAAAAACTACAAAGGTGTTTTTGGGTGAAACCTGGATTTACATCAATTCAATAGTCTCAATACAGTACATCTAACATAATTTTTGAAATCCACATTAACTATTATTTTATTGTATTACAAATATCCATGCCACTTAAATGTCAGGTCATGTTCTTTTAACTTCAGAAGCTTTCTATTTCTCAGTAGCTCCAAACTTCATCCAAATGAAATAGCAAGCTGCAGAATTAAATTTCAAACTACTGCCTCCCCCCATCTTCTAGCTATTATATTATGTATTATTATATTTCTGTAGTATTTTATTTATATCGTTTATATTTTTAATATTGTAATTAACCCAGTTACCCTGTGGTAAGATGGGTGACTAATAAAATTGATAAATAAAATAAAAAATGATACTTTTTGATCATGTTTACATCCCTTTAAAACAACATAATTTATAAATAATCCTCAATTTACAGTCATTTGTTTAGTGACTGCTCAAAATTTGTTGTTAAGCACATGTGATGACACACTATTTTATTACCTCTTCGGTGTGATCATTAAGGGAATCACTACAGTTGTTAAGTGAGACTTGAGACTTCCCCTGCTCACTTCCCCATTGATTTTGCGTGTTGAAAGCTAGCTGGAAAGGTCATAAATGATATTCACATGGCCGGAGGACACTGCACATACCATAAATACATGATGGTTGCCAAGTGCCTGAATCACAATTACAACCACAGGGATGCTGCAATAATCATGTTCAAATTGTCATTAAATTAATGGTCATAAATTGAGAGCTACTTCTATATAAATATAAGTTAAATCTCACATTTTTACAAGTCGAATTGAACTATATTTTTATTACAATGTCCAATATGCTGGTATGCCTTATCTTCAGGGCTTTAAAAAGCAGATCTAGAGGACATTTTGCTAAAAAGATTTGCATAGGTTTAATTTCTAATATAAATTTATCAGAAATGTTGATTTTTCAAGATACGAAGTTATTTTTACCTGATTCTTAATGCTAGCCTCAGCTGGAGTCTCACTTTCTGTCTGGCTAATTTGAAGAGCCATGTTCAAAGTAAAAGTGCCTCTCATTCCACTCCAAACAATAATAGCTCCCCAACGCCAATTAAATCCATAGCCGAGTCGACTCAAAAAAGGACTCAATGTCAAAATAACTAAAAATCTAAGTAAATAAAAGTAAAAATTAGCAAAATTAAATTTTAAATATTAGTGAAAGTTTATATCTTAATCAAAAATTAAAATAATTTATTAAACAAATAATTAATCATTATCATCTATAAGATAAAAGACTGCATTTATCAATCAATATAAAAGTTTATTATTAAACAAAAATATATCATGTTATTGCTTCTTTCATATAAACAATTTAACCATTATGCTACACTGGATTTCCAATGTATTATTCAAATACTATATATATACTGTACCTTTTTTCCAAGCATGGGAGTATTGAGATTTTGTAATACCTGCTATGTGTTACAAAATCTTAATACTCCCATGTTGATTAAGATCACTATGATTGGTTTTAAGTTATATTATAATTTACTGAGTTCTAACACAGCTTATAATGTCCCGACGAAGGATGAATCTGACTTGCAAGGTTTTTTTTTAAAGTGTACACACACACACACACACACACACACACGGAAGTTTTGGAGTTTTTCATAAAGCCCCCCCCCCCCCCCCCATGGGCATGGTATATGCAGCACCTAAAACATTGGCATAATTCATTTCAACCATTGTGGAAGAAGAAATACTTTCTACATTCAAGAGCAAAAATTTAATGGAAAACAGTTCTTCTATTGCTTGATTACAATGCAACTCATTAGGAAATAATGAGAATAAGCTATATATATTCATGTTCACTGTCAGAGATATCACAGAGCTATTCATCCAAATCGAGCAATTTACACCAAGGGTTTCCATGCTAAAATAAATTACAATGCATGGATCAAAAAATGTTGACAGCTTATTTGTTTACCAAATTTATATACCACTCATCTCACAGTTCAAAGTGACAATAACTGTAGCACTAAGAGTTTTAATATTCTGTGTGTGTGCATGTGAGCATGTGCATTTCTGCATGCTTCAGTGTGGCTTACTTCCAACTACATGTTTAGAAGACAGCAATTTAAGAATATCACAACTGATAGGCAATGTTAGTCGATTTCCACAAAAGTAAAAAAGTATTTACCTTACAAGATTCAGTGAAAGGTAGACTGTTACAATGTAGAAAAAAGCACGAGAATTTATATTTGGAAATGTTTTTTGAGCTATCACAATTCCTATTATGAGATATATAATAATGTGAGCCAAAAAAGTCAGCATAGACCAAAACCTGTTTAAGAAAAAGCAGATTAAGGGAGACATTAAAACATGCCAATGAGAAAACAAATATTGCAATTATTTATCATTTACCAATATAACATAAGCTAAATTATATTTCTCATTATTGTACAAAAGCAAATATACCATAAACATTTCTATTTTATTTATAATAATATGCATTTTATTATATCACTGTAATGTTTAGTTAGTAATAAATGTTAGCCACATGAAATTATATTTTAGACTGGAAATATTTTTAGAAAAGGAAACCAGGCCATCAAAGAACATGGTGATTGGATGCTATCAAAGCTGACACCAGCCAAAGCATAGAAAAGCTCAAAGAAATAGGGCAAAATTGGAAGATGTGGAAAGACTTTACCATTGAATCATCAAGAGTCAAACTCAACTGAATGGATAACATCATCATTTTAAACAATAAAATTAGGTGAGCAAAATTTAACCAATTTCAATGTTTTTATCTAGAGACTACCTTTTGGCACCAAGTACTGAAACTGGAGCGTGTGCCTGTGCCTGTGCGCATGCACTCTGGAGCACTGGAACCTGAAGAACCTGGCTGTCATGTGTATGTTCTGTTGCACCCATATGCACTGGCCAGCTGGTCCAGTGTACATGCGATAGCTCACGTGCCCACAGATGGAGCTCTGTGTGCCACCTCTGGCACATGTGCCAGAGGTTCACCATCATGGATCTAGACAATCATTGACACTACCAATACAATCATTTTAATATCATTTATCGTTAGTAAATACATTCAAAACATATTTACTAATGTGTTGATAAGGGGATTATTTATTGATATAATTTTTATCACACCTTTATAATTGTTTATAAGTAGCTCAAGATGGCAAACATTGCCAATACTGTTTATTCCTCCTAATTTCCCCACAACAACAGCCATGTAAGGTGGGTTGGGCTGAGATAGAGTAAGTCACTCAAAGTCACTCAGCCAGTTTTCATACATAAGGCAGGACTAGAATTGGTTCCTGGTTCCTAGGTCAGCACCTTAACTACTAGACCAAACTTAATATAAAATATAGAGTATATTTTCCTTTCCTCTCTGAAATTAAATCAAAACACAAAATATATAATTCCATACCACTCCGATAGAGAAATGATGGCCACATAACATAATATTTGAAATATTTCCTTTTCATTTCAAACTATACATTTTATAGTATGGGGGCTTATAAAGAAACAGATTGTTTACCTGTTACTGTCCTCTCTCTGTGATTGTATTTATATATCAGTCTCTGCATCTGCACAGAACAAACTTTGAAATATTCCTTAACTGATTTTTTTGGGGGGAAGCCTCATATTTATCCTGTAATACTTGCTCTTGCTCAGTTTCATTTTCTTCATTAACACCAATGTTTGAGAATACAGTGGCTATGTACCTACATTAAGGGTTAGCAAACTACATCCTGCAGGCCAAATTGGCCCATCACCATTTGTATGGCTCATGAACTAAGAATGGACAGACTGGTTGGTGGCAGAATATCAGGTCCAAGCTTCAGGCAAGATCCCAAGGTGAGAGGTGGAGGCAAGGCCTGGATAACATGTGCAATAGGCTATCAGTGACCTCCCTGTTAGTGGATTGGCCTTTGATGTACTAGCCATGAGTGTGGAAGCAGAGGAAGGGTGGAATCTGGTCCTAACCTTCAATCCAAATAAAGTAACCAGAGTTGAGTGAATGCATAGATGATTTGTCAATAAACCAGAGTTATAAATAAACAACGTGTTCCTCACTGTGATCACTGTATGTCACAAACAGGCATGATTACTAAGTTATACTTACTGATGATATGGCAGATTCATCATAACAACAGATGGAAGCACAACACAGCTAAATGCAGTGTCTGCACAGACTCCAAAGATGTTAGGGGACTGAAGGCTAATTCCAGGGCCCAGAACATTTGTTAATGTACTATATGATTTAAAACATTTGCTCCTCTTATAAGCCAAGTCCCAGTCTTCCATATGTCAATACCGATCTGGACCACAGATACTGACTTCTGCTACCATCATTACATAACATTTGGAGCAGGATGGCTATAATGAGAAAGAACGTTGGTCTTACCTGAACGTGTCTTTTAAGGGGAAAAGAGGGAGTGGTCATGTGTGGGTATTCTCAAAGCCTGATTGGTCCAAAGACTGAGAATAAACTCTTAAATACTGGTGCCACCCAATCCTAGCCCAGTTTCCTCGAAGGCGAACGGTAGAACTGAAACATCAAAAAACAACAAAAACAACCCCCCTGGGAACCACCCGGGCCCTCCCCTTGGCCCCAAAAGAGAACACTCAGGGCGGGTCGTGACCATTCCCCCTCTTCCCCTTAAAAGACACGTTCAGGTAAGACCAACGTTCTTTTTCCAGTGGAAGAGAGGGAGTGGTCACGTGTGGGATATACCCAAGCTTCAGTCCCAGGGAGGGAGAACAACTCAACAACTAGGGCCCAAGGGGAGCTTCTACCGCCACCCTCTGCAAGACCCTTCGCCCAAAAGACGTGTCCGCCAAGGCGAAAAGATCCACCAGGGGAGTGCCGAACCTCCAACAGATTCTCCGAAACAACGACGGATGGAGCTGTCACTCGCCATTGTCCAGAGTCGCCCGACTCAGCCAATCCGCCTGGTGGTTGGAAAGCCTGGAGATGTGTTCCGACACCAAGGACAACAAGTGCCTCTCCGCCCAGGCGCCCAGCCTCAGAGCCTCCAGTCAGAGAGCTCGAGAGTGAGTCCCCCCCCGACGATTTATGTGGGCCTTGGTGGCCACATTTTCCGTCAGGAGGACCACGTGATGCCCCTCCACCGAGGTCCGAAAGTGAAGCAGAGCCAGGCGGGTCGTCTTCAGCTCCAACCAATTTATGTTGTGGCGGAAATCTGAGGCTGTCCACCTGCCCTGGGCCAACCGGGAACCCACCAGGGCCCCCCAGCCGAACAGACTCGCGTCCGTGGTGACGGTCACCCTGTTCAGCTCTCAGAAGCAGCAGCCCCGCTGAATGGCCACCACCCCAGAGGCCCAGAGCCTCGCCGGAAGGCGGAAATTACACAGGGAATTGCTCAATCGCCCCCTCTGGAACGGGATGAGTTCCCACTGGAGGGGCCGGAGGTGGAGTCTGGCCCACAGGACTATCCCTATACAAGAGACCATCTTGCCTAACAACGTGAGAACCGAAACTAACCAACTTTCACGAACGCTTTCTGCTAGCTGGCATAGACTCCTCTGACACTCCTGGGACAGACGGACTACCCCCGACACGGAGTCTATGTCCGTCCCCAGGTGAAGAATGTGCGTGGAAGGGGAGAGATGGCTCTTGGGGAAGTTTACGGAAAACCCCAGATTTTGAAGACTCCTGATGGTGAGCTGAAGGTCTGAGACGGCCCGAGGAAGAGACCCCGCCTGAACTAGGACATCGTCTAAATAACATTGGAGCCTCACCAGGATGGAGCGCAGATGAGCCGCCAGAACCGCTAGAACCTTCGTGAATGCTCGAGGGACCGAAGCCAGCCCGAAGGGAAGAGCTCTGTACTGGTAGTGGCCAGCCCCATGCAAGAACCTCAGAAACCTGCGATGACTGGGCAGAATCGGTATGTGAAGATAGGCCTCTGTGAGGTCTACCGAAGCCAAGAAATCCCCCTTTCGGATGCCCTGAAGGATAGACTTGAGGGAGGACTTCTTGAGGGAGGACCAGGAAGCGATTCAGGCACTTGAGGTCTAGAATAGCCCTCCAGCCCCCCGAGCTCTTCGGAACCACGAACAGGTTGGAGTAGTGGCCCAGGCCTTGTTCCCCCAGGGGAACTGCCTCCACCGCCTGAATGTCGAGAAGGTGAGTAATAGCCTGATCCATCAAGCGGCGGCGCTCCCAACTCTGGGACGGTGGGAACGACCTGAAGAGATTCGGAGAGGTGGAGAGAAATTCTAACCTGAGACCGTGTCGTATCATGGATCGGACCCACGGGTCCGACGTGATCTTGTCCCATTGATCCGCATAGAGGGAGAGGCAGCCGCCGATGGGGACGACTCGGGTTCAAGTCACTTCCCTCTGCGGTGGGGACGGCCGCCTCCGCCACGGAAGGGCCACCGGGAATGGTGCTGGAAACAGTTTCTGTCCTGAAAGGATGACCTGGGAAACTGCCTGTCAGAATGGAAAGAAGAAAAATGCTGGTTATGATCATAGTCAGAGGCCCTGTAGGACTGCCTACGGTAAGGGTGAGACCTAGCCTCGGGCATTAGATGGCAGAACCTTCTTTTTGTCTTTATTCTCGACCAGAATGGGATCAAGGGCCACCCCAAAAAGAGCCACCAAATTCCACTTGGCCTTGTTATCCATCTGCCAGTGGCGCAGCCATAAGAGACGGCGAGATGTGACTGAAGTGGCCAAGGCAGAGTTCTACGCAAACTTAACCGTGTCCAGGGTCGCATCAGCGGAAAACTTGGAAGCCGCCATGATCTTGATTAGATCCTGGTGGAGCCGCTCCTCCTGGATAGGAATGCGCTCCTGGAGCTGCTTAAGCCACATGACCGTGACACGGTTGAAGTAAGAAGCCGAGGCCATGGACTTGATAGCCCATGCGGTGGCGTTAAAGTTTTTCCTTAAGGTAAGCTCAGAGCGCTTATCCTCTGGCTTCAATTTATCAGCCGCATCACCCGATACCACTGGCGAGGAGGAGACCACGGCAGCCACTGGAATGTCAATGGCGGGCAACTGAATGGCCTGGGCAAAGGCCTGCTCCACATTATAGAAGCGGTAGTCATTACTCCCAGGGTTAGAGAAATTAGAGGGACGGGCCCACTGGTTAGTCAGGACCTCCATAAACAAGGGAGGAGCCGGAATCTCCTCCTTGTTCGTGGCCATGTTAGAAAACATGGCCATGTCAGGATCCCTAGGCGGGGGCACCGAAGGATCCCCAGTCCCCACCTTGGTGGTCTTCCTTGCCTTGTTCAGGAGAATCTTGAACATGACCGGGGAAAAGAGCCCTGAAGAAGAGGATTCATCTGAGGGAGCAGCATCCTCGTCGTCCGAGAAGCCCATGTCCTGGAGGTTCTCTTCCCCCATGACCGAAGCTTCGCTAACCATGGAAGGAGAGGAAGCCCTGTACTGGGCCCGGCCCAAACCCCCATGTCTGGAAGAGTGGGAGCTTCTGTCCCGTTGGGCAATGACCCGTGAGATTGCTGCAGAAATAAACCGTTTAATCCCCTCAGGGAGGTGATCCAAATCCTCCATATCGCCATAAGAAGAACTAGGCCTCTGAGGAGCCAACCTGCACGAAGAACAGGGTCCCCTGAACCTCCCCCAGGTAAAACAGGAGAGCCAGAAGGGGAGGGAGACCCCCTCTGCCTGGAATAGGAGTGAGGCCTGTCGGGGGAGGCCGAGGGCGAAGAAGGGCTAAATCCCCTAGGAGAGGAGTGGGCAGAAAGGGGCCTGAGGGGAGACCGGGATCTATCCCTGAAAGAAGGCCCAGCTGACCTAGCCTGTTTCTCCGCCCTAGCAAATGTTTTTTCAATGGCCTTGTGCCTCCTGGGGGAGGCCAAGTCGGGGGAGGCCACGCGGCGCCCAGGCACAGACCTCCCTCTCTCAGCAGTCACAATTCAATGAGGAGCACAGTGCCGCCCAAATCAAGCGGTGGCTCCGCAAGCGGCTTGTCCGCACCTTGTGGTGCTGCTGCCACTTCTCTCGGCCATTTAAAGCAATGAAGCTGCCGCTCCAGCAGCTGGAACAGGAACTGGCACCCCCACAATCCCGGGGATAGGGCTGAGCAGGGGGGAGGCCAAATGCCCCACAGGGCCCTCCCCAACCCGCCCGAGACAGAGATCAGTCCCTTAGGGCCGCAGCTGCCAATTTAGAATTTAGTGAAATTTAAAAGTTCAATTTAACCGAATGAGAAACCAGATTGTAATAATAGAAATCCTACCTAGAAATATTCTCAACAGTGCTTGGACCAAGAAGACTGAGAGGAAACTGGCCTAGGATTGGAAGGCACCAGTATTTAAGAGTTTGCTCTCAGTCTTTGGACCAATCGGGCTTTGAGAATACCCACACGTGACCATTCCCTCTCTTCCACTGGAAAATTCAATGGTCCACCCATAAACTGAATAGAGGATTTTCAAGCATTCAAAAATTAGAGGGAATAATATTATGTTTTTTGAAACTTTGTTCATCAACTATGAGCGAGTAAGCAGGATTAGAATGCAAACTGGAGAGGCAGAACTGGGTGTGGCCAATTAGATTATTGGATCTGCCACAAGAATAGTTAGGCATATCAACTCAGTAATGAGAGATTATGAAGAAGTCTGTGTAGAATTATTGCCAGATACTAAGAAAAATGATTGAAGTCTATGAATCCACTGATGTCAAATCCAATTCATCTTCATCTCTGGGTGAGGATAGATTAATCAAGTGAATTTGTATCTCAGAGAAGAAGAATGAATTTATAAACCTTTCAAAACAAGACAGACAGTTGACTAGCAACAAGGATGATGGATTCCAGGTGTAGTTTGCAAAAGGATGAGAAAGTGGTCTTGCTACCAATTGGATGGTATAGTAAACGGTATAGTGAATGACAACTGTTACTATAATGCAGGAATACCTGGAAAGGGGTTTTCTGCAAGTAGGGGTGGGAGGATATGGGGAGTAAGAAACCATTGCCTTAATAAGGCAAAGTCTGGCTAGTGCTGGCAAGTTTAATATGGTCTCCAGTGTAAAGTCCAGATTGTTACAAGTGACATAATGAGGTTAACAATGACTTGTACACAGCAGAAATAAGTGAAAGTACTGCTAAAGTGGGCTTATTAAACTATTAAAGAAAAAATTAGAACTAAAGAAATACAACTTTCTTTACAAGTGAACAAAAAATATCCAAGAAAGAATTCAGTCACCTATGCTGGCAGCAGTCCACTTCTATCATCAGGAAATTATTGCATATTTAGCAGCTTGGACAGATATATATTGGAACTATAAAACGTAGTATTAATTCATCTAAAAGAACATGAAAAATATTGTCGGCTAGAAAAATTTGAAAAATCCACAGTAGTTGAATACTTACTGCTACATAATGGGCACAAAATTCAGTTTAAAGACACATGAGCACTACCAATCATGTCAAATTATTATGCAGAGTTCCATAGAGAAACTATTGAGATTTATAAACACAATAACATTTACACAAAAAGAGAGTCTAAAGGTTAACAAAATCTGATTTCCAGCTTTACATCACACCAAAATAAAATAGCCCTTAATTAACATTTAAAATCTTCAGCAATCTTACCTGAAAAATAATAAACAACAGTGTATTTCAAAGAAAGACCAATCAAAAAATTTGCTCCTCTGGAACTTCTTAAAATTAGACCAATTATAATTTCATCCGGATGAAGAATCAGTCAGAAACTAGCTTTCCAGAATTCTAATGGCGTGGTTCAATTAAAAATTAGTTTGGTTACAAATACAAAAACTCAAATCAATTCCTGCTCAGTAATCTGTGAGCTCCCAAGATGTGTACCACAGAGCAGACCAATTTAATCTCTGAAGTTGCCAATCACAGTTGCTAGTGAAACCTCAAGATAGCAAATAATTAGAATGCAGCTTATTAGTCTGGAAATTTATCACCACTGAACTGAGATCATTCTTTATTAGAAAGCATTCTAATTACGATTGTGGCAGTATTTCAACATCCACTACTTTCAGACTATTCAGGGGAAAAGACCAGATTACAATTGATGTTGCACGGCTGATATCAGGAAAAGAGTGCACCGAGGTCGCTCCATGATTTTCGTTGGAGCATGCCAGTCAAACTGAGTAATTCAAAACAGCCTCAAGATTTATACTTTCACCATTGTGCCACTTCAATCAGCTTGGCCACAACGGTCAATGAGTAGCAGTTTAGATGGCATACAAATAATTTTCTTCTGACTCTCAAACTCAAGCTGCGCATGCGTGGAAATAGAATGGCTGCCGAATTCCACCGCTCCGAATGCTTGCGACCAAGAAGATATTAACCGTGGCGCCCAGGACCCCTAACATGGTAACGGAGGGGTTCCTTTTGGGCACCAGCCTTCAGCCTTCCCAGGGAGGTGGTCGTTTAGGGAGGGGACCGCCCTTAAGCGGCTCCAGGAACAGCTCCGGAACGACGAGATCCTCCCTGGCGTGGCTTTTTGCATCGGACTTTCTAAACAGCTGGGAAGCGGCGGCGACGGCTCTGTGCGAGAGGCGGAGGCTTTGGCCCTGCCATTTGGAGGAGTGCCGAACCCCCTCACTGACTGACCAACATCGTGGGGCTGGCTTATGCCCCGAAGAGGAGGTGGGAGGCCCAGGAGAGATGTCTCCACTGGACTGGGACTGGGACCGGGAGGCAGAGGAATTGATTTCCTGTCTCCGTTACAGCTTCGCTCCTATCCCCCCCTGCATTTTAAAAGGGCGTTTTGCCACGATTTCATCGCTGTTTCTGCAGGACCTTAAAAGGTCTGACCATCTATCGGCTTGGCTTAGGAGTAAAACTGGAAGAACTAATTTACGGATTCCCTGTGGCAGCCATTACCATCAGCTGCCACCACTACAATTATCACTGCCTCAGGAGTGCTGTGTTAGCTGGGAAACTGAACTCCCTCTAGTGGCCATCACGGGTACTAATCTGAAACCTTTACCATCATCCAGCACTATTACATCAGAGAGGCAGTGTGCCAAGAACTTAGACTCCCTCCAGTGGACATTGTTAGTATTTCTTTTTGGACATATACTTTTCTGGACCATTTACAGCGTTCTATCGGACTCCCATTAGACCTTATTAACGAGAAGGCCAATCCTAAGATCCTGCCTTCACCAATTCGCACAACCGTTTAACCGCGCAATTTTTATCTGGTATGATGAGTGCATGGGATTGTATGTGCTTGAGTGAATGATCCCACTTTTATTATTCATTATCATTGTATTTTTATGTGTTTTAACTTTCTGTGGGGACTGCTTGGGTGAATGAATGAGTATGTCTGATTCGGAGGACCTGCCGGGAGAAGCGGGGGCCATGGGGGTGGTTGAGGGAACTAGAGACACGGGAGAGGGTCGGGGTATTACGGTCGTAACAGGGAGGGGCAGATACGGCGGGGACTTGAGGGCAGGCCATTACCGGGGAAGGAGGGTTCGCTACATTACAGAGATCCCTCCTTCCGGCCCTGTGAGTCCCACTCCGAGACCAGATGGCGCAAGTAATCAGGACCCTGGACTCAGGCTGCTGTCGCTAAATGCCAGGTCTGTGGTACATAAAGCTCCTCTCGTCCGGGACTTAATTTTAGACGAGAGGGCAGACCTGGCATGTATTACTGAAACCTGGCTGGGCCCAGAGGGAGGAGTCCCCCTTGTAGAACTGTGCCCAGAAGGATTTCAGGTGCTGCACCAGCCGAGAGCCCAGGGAAGGGGTGGGGGTGTGGCCGCTGTCATCCGGGAGTCGTTAGTTCCTCGTAGGGTCCCTGCTCCGGAGCTTGTCGGGTGTGAGTCTCTGCTGATAAAGTTGGACCTCAAGGGTCAAGTGGGTTTGCTGTTAACGTACCTGCCTCCCAACAGCGTTGCAGCAGCCCTCTCCTCGCTCCTCGAGTCGGTAGCCGAGCTGGCAATTGAGTTCCCTAGGTTGATGGTCCTGGGGGACTTCAATTTGCCTTCGCTCGGTGAAAACTCTGATGGGGCGCAGGAGTTCATGGCTTCCATGACAGCCATGGGCTTGACCCAAGTAATTCGGGGCCCAACCCATTCGGCGGGTCACATGCTCGACCTCGTATTCCTCTCGGAGCAGTGGATTTGTGATCTTGGTCTGAGGGGTAACGACATCATACCCCTGTCGTGGTCAGACCATTGCCTACTGAGGCTCGACTTCCAGAGACCAAACCCCCACTGTAGGGAGGAGGAACCGACCAGGTGGTTCCGCCCCAGGCGACTCATGGAACCATTAAGGTTCCAGACGGAACTTGGGGTCATTCCTGATTCTTTCGCCCACAATCCGGTAGAGACTTTGGTTGCTGCCTGGCATTCGGCAGCATCAGAGGCCCTCGACCGGATTGCGCCACTACGGCCCCTCCGAGGCGGCGGATCCCGGAGACCCCCTTGGTTCACCGAGGAACTCCGGGAGATGAAGCGCCGGAGGAGATGCCTAGAGCACCGATGGAGGTCCAATAAGTCCGAATCGAACCGAGCAATGGTAACCACCTGCACCAAGGAATACACCAGAGCGCTTAGGGCAGCGAAAAGATCCCACATAGCCACCTTGGTTGCGTCCGCTGAGTCCCGCCCAGCTGCCCTGTTTAAGATAACCCGCTCCCTATTAAATAAAAGGGAGGCGGGGGAACCCTTGCAGGGCAGAGCTGAGGATTATGCCCAATTCTTAGCGGACAAAATTGCTCGGTTTCGGTCGGACTTGGACTCCACCCCTGCAGTTCCAGCCGAGGCACAAGAGGATCAGATGGAACATCTCTGGGTTGAGTTTCAGGATGTTACCCCCGGGGATGTGGACAAGGCCATGAGGGCTGTGAGTGCCTCCACCTGCGTACTGGACCCGTGTCCCTCATGGCTGGTTACCAGCAGCAGTGAGGTGACACGAGGCTGGATCCAGGCGGTCGTGACCGCCTCTCTTCGGGAGGGGAACTTCCCCGCCGCACTGAAAGCGGCGGTGGTGAGACCCCTCCTAAAGAAGCCATCTTTGGATCCAGCTGTCCTTAATAACTATCGTCCAGTCTCCAACCTTCCCTTCCTTGGGAAGGTTGTTGAGAAGGTGGTGGCCTTTCAGCTCCAGCGGTCCTTGGAGGAAGCAAACTATCTCGACCCCTTCCAGTCAGGCTTCAGACCCGGTTACAGCACAGAAACCGCTTTGGTCGCATTGACTGATGATCTCTGGAGAGCCAGAGATGGAGGATTTCCCTCCATCCTGGTTCTCCTTGACCTCTCAGTGGCTTTCGATACCATCGACCATGGTATCCTTCTGCGACGACTGCGAGAGGTGGGAGTGGGAGGCACCGTGCTGCGGTGGTTCTCTTCCTACCTCTCAGACAGGTCGCAGTCGGTGTTAGTGGGGGGGCAGAGATCGTCCCCTAGGCCCCTAACATATGGGGTGCCTCAGGGTTTGGTCTTATCCCCCCTACTATTCAACATCTACATGAAACCGCTGGGAGAGATCATCCGCAGGCACGGGATCAGATACCATCAATATGCGGACGATACTCAACTGTATCTGTCCGCCCCGTGCCAACTCAATGAAGCGGCAGACGTGATGAACCGGGGCCTGGAGGCGGTTATGGACTGGATGAGGGCTAACAAGCTTGTGCTCAACCCAGAAAAGACCGAGTGGCTGTTGTGTTTCCCTCCCAAGGATTCCACCAATATTCCATCTCTCAGGCTGGGGGGTCAAATTCTATACCCCTCAGAGAGGGTTCGCAACTTGGGAGTCCTCCTAGATCCACAGCTATCGTTCGACCACCATTTGACGGCTGTGGCTAGGGGGGCATTCGCCCAGGTTCGCCTGGTGCGCCAGTTGCGACCCTACCTGAATCGGGAGGCACTCACAACAGTCACTCGGGCCCTCGTGACCTCTAGGCTGGAATACTGCAATGTGCTCTACATGGGGCTGCCCTTGAAGAGCATCCGGCGTCTTCAGCTGGTACAGAACGCAGCCGCGCGAGCGATTGTGGGTGCACCGCGGTTCACCCACATTACACCTATCCTCCGCGAGCTGCGCTGGCTACCTGTCGATTTCCGGATGCGCTTCAAGGTGCTGTTAATCACCCATAAAGCCCTACATGGTAGTGGATCTGGATACTTGAGAGACCGCCTTCTGCCAATCACCTCCCTGCGACCAATAAGATCACACAGATTGGGCCTCCTCCGTATTCCATCGGCCAGCCAGTGTCGGCTGGCAACTACAAGGAGGAGGGCCTTCTCAGTAGTCGCCCCGACCCTTTGGAACGAACTCCCCGTGGAGATTCGTACCCTCACCACCGTCCAGGCCTTCCGCATAGCCTTGAAGAACTGGCTAGCCCGTCAGGCCTGGGGATGAAGATAGTTGCCCCTCCCGAATGATGAATGCATGTTGGTTACTGTTTTTATTATATGTGTCTTTGTTATTGTCTGCATTTCCCCTTCCCTGATTTTATGTGAGCCGCCCTGAGTCCCCTCAGGGAAAAGGGCGGCCTACAAATGTCAATAAAATCTCAAATCTCAAATCTCAAGCCCATTTTCATGAGATTTCTTGTGAGCAAAACGTAAATTCTATAGACCATAACTATAATAATTTGAGTTTATCAATATTCATACTTAACATTTCTTTTATAAAAACCTGGTATACAATTACAACTATAAATACAGAATTTGCAAAATGGAAATTCATTCTACAGCCATTTTAATGGCACTAATTTGTATTATATCATATATAAATGAGAGAAATTAAATATTTACTAAATGGTTAAGATAAAGAGATAAACTCTTACTTATAAAGAAAAATATCCATTCCTGGACTAAAGGATACCGAATCTAAAAGAAGGCCCAGAATAGAAAGAGCTATAACTCCAGACATGCCAAGCCATTCAGCTGAAGATAGAAAGGGAAAAAAGTCATTATTATATGAAAGTAAGGAAGTCTGCTTTAAAATTAAGCATTTGGCAAAGATTATATAGTGAACTTACCAATAAAAAAAATTATGTATGCCATGGAGAAGCTTAAAACTACTTCAATTATTCCATCATTGAAAATATGTTGCAACCAATAAAGAACTATCCTTGAACTCAAAAATCCAAATGCAGCACTTGCAAAAAATTTTAAAAACAGTTTTAAAAAAATCTCTTGAACTATAAAAGGAAAAAATAATTACAATTTGATTGTTTTCATTAAATTATTTTTAATATTGCATATCTATATCATAATTTTAACAATCCAATTTTATATCCTATACTGCCTAGATAAAAAGTTATATTCTTGCCTTAAATCAAAGTAATACTATTTAGAACAATATAGTCTTACAGCAAAACAAAATTATAGGCTTAACCCATTGATTCAAATGGAACTAAAACATGATTAACATAGGATGCAAATGTAATTGGAACCATTCTACTGGTAATGATTGTGCTCTGAGGACAATATGCATACAGTAATCTAAAATATGTGGGCACATTTTAGTAGGCAACAAAAATATAATAAATCTTTGAATAGTTTTTGGAGTGTATCATTCAATTGTGACTCCATTAAAGAAATTATAGCAACACTTATCATTCAAGACAATTATGTCTAATACCTATTTTTAAAAAATACCTAAATATATTCATTAATATTTAGAATAGATGTCATGGACATATACAGCAGTACAACTACTGAACACAAGGTCATCCAGCCATCAAATAGCTAACATGAGATTATGTGGCTCTAACTCTGGTGGCTTTCCAAAGGACCTTGGAAAGCTCTACCCCTAACCTAAAAAGTATATTCAGGCCTGATTATAGTACTAAGACAACACTGATTTTACTTGTCAATTATCTCTGGCTGGCTCAGGAGCATGGTAGTGTATTCATCATGATCTCAGCAGTTTTCGATATAGCATCAATCATTGTATCTTTCTGGGCCAACTCAGTGTGCTGGGAGTTGGGGCAGTATTTTTTGGCTCTCATCCTTTCTTCAAAGGCCAATTTTAGGTAGTAGTATTGGTAGGAAAGAAGAGTTGAATCCAATGCCCCTGCTTGGACAGGCACCTCTTTGCTGTATCCTATCCCCACTCCAATTTAACATCTGCTTAAAGCTACAAACCAAGGCTATCTGTCAGCATAAAGTGCAGTATCATCAATATGCTGATGATACCCAGTGGTACATCTTTTCCTGGGCCAACCAAGTGATTTTATGAAAGTCATTTCTTACTGACTGGAGCCTACAAGATTATGGATGGAGGAAAACAGGCTTCATCTGAATCCTGATAAGATAGACTCATTGTGAGTTTCCCCCCTTCCCCAGATTTTCCATCCTAAACTCTGCATGGAGGTGCACTTCTCCAGTTAAATTTGCTGAACAATTTGCGTATGTAGTGGACTCACTGCTCCTGTAGAAGAGCAGGTAGAAGGCATGATTAGGAGGGTTCTTCTACAGGTATGTCTTGTGCATCAAGTGTGTCCATTCCTACACTGGAAAGCTTTGCTCATGGTCACTCATTGGGATTACTGTAGCCCACTCTGCAGGGGATGCCCTTGGAGACCACCCAAAAATTACATCTGGTTCAGAATGCAGAAGCATGAGCATTTTTTGGCATATCTCACTATGTGTATGTAACATTGTTGCTCCATGAGCTGCACTGGCTCTCAGTAGGCTTCCAGATATAATTCAAGACACTGATTATTGCTTACAAAAACCTCCATAGCACATAACCAGGCCACCTGTGCAACTATCTTTCTCCTATTGTTTTTGCCTACCCCACCAGATCTGGTAGAATACATTTTGGGTTTCCTCTATTAAAGAATGTTGTGTTATGGGACCAGTCATGCTTTCTCAATAGTAGCACTTGATCTGTGGACCGGGCACCATTATTCCCAACATTGGAATGGCCCCAAACCTGTTAGTCTTTCATAAGACCTGGTTATTTGTTGATATTTTGCCAGGAGGCAGATGAGTTTTCTTTCTATAGATGGTAAGTGGGATTAACACTGTATTCCTGGGTGTCAGAGGATTATGTTTGGGGTTTGTTTTAATCTTGCAAACCACCAAGAGTCACTTGTCTAGGATTGGTGTGTGTGTGCATGTGCATATGTGCGCACACACACACACACACTAAATAAACAAATACACTGATTTATCTTCCAGGTCTTCCATTAGGTGGATGAGACCTCCTCAGTGGATGAATTTCTGTAAATGTTGTATTGAATGGTCAGATGCTGTCTTGTTATCTACATAACACTGCCTTTAGTCTGGTCTTTTTTTAGGTGCTCAGACTCATTTTGAAGTCAGGCAACATCTAAATCCATTAAAATAAAATGCCTGTTTCACAACCCATAATTTCTGAAAACTATATGTAACTGAGATTCTATAGAGCAGTGGTCTCCAACTGTTTTGGTTCTGCAGACCAGCAGTGCTGGTGGTGGCTTTGGCGATTTCAGTAGCGAGGGAATGGTTTCACACACAGAATCTAAATTCCATGAATGCTCAAATGAAGTGTTGTCCATTTATCCACTCTTTAGCAGCCCAGTTCCCAATGGGCCACAACCCAGTAGCGAGCCACAGACAAGGGGAGGATCCCTGCTATACAGCAATTATTTCTCATAGTGTACAAATAGAATGAAATAATAAAGCAATTATCAATAATCACTGTATTAGGTAGCATGATAACAATGATTAATACATACAGATACTAAATATTGTAATTCAAATAGCCTTGCAAATATCTAATTAAAAATTATTTGTTGCAAATCATGGTATTACTATATATTATTCTATGCAAAAAAGTTACATAAAAATAGACACATACCTACTTCTTGATGGCTCTGATTTATGAGGTCTTTATACAATTCAAAAATAATTACTGTAGTTGCATCATTAAACAAAGATTCACCTTTAATTAAGTTGATAACTATTTTTGAAAGGCCTAAGAAAACAATATGAAAATTAATGTAATTTATTCATTTCTTTGTTTATTTAAGAAAAAATTATATGACTGCACAACTCAGTGACTGGGCAGCTTAAAGATAAAAGCCAAATAAAAATACAATAAAAAGCCATAACACTCCTCCCGAAAAGAAACTATTTAAGTGAATAAAGATTCACTTTTAATGTTAACAAGTAAAGAAATCTAATGGGAGAGGGGCATTACTACCCTTAATTTTTTAACTAAAAAGCAATGATGAAATAACAGCATCATGATGTTCTCAATATACAGTAAATCCCATTACCAGTTTATATTATGCATGCTCATAATGTCTCAAAGGTAATTTCTGTGATTGACCAAGCTCAGAATGAGGTGAAATTGGCAAAGGATGCTAGACTTCTTCAATTATATTCAAAGTAAAACAATCACTATACAAGTACTCAAATTGAAGAGATAGGGGATGATCCGCACTGAAAGGTCATAGAGAAGATATAATATTACAGTAACTGAAATAATATTGCCCAGAATATCAATTATACAAGGAGTTAGTGGGCTTCCCTTCAGTGGATGTTCTAAGAGGATGAATATTCTTCTGTAAAAGTACTTTAATCTGTACTTCAGTAATGAACAGAAGTTTGAATTAATGATTAAATGGCCCCTTCAAGGTCTAGCACTCTATGACTTTATGAAATTGAAATCAATCCTAATGTTCTATCAAAACTATGAATCCTGTAGCCATTAATTATTTTTTCAGATGTGATTTGGGCCTATTTGTTATAGTAGCCCCACCCCAACCATACCTCATTGTGATGATAGTGGGTAAACAATATAAGGCTATTATACTGACCAACATGGCTCTGGCCTAGAGAAAGATCTGGGACCTACTCCACTGTTCCCTGCCAAAAAATGTTACGGATGAACTAAAAAATATGGAAATATGGTACCGGTGTATCCCCCGGTTGGGAGGTACCAAACTACAAGGAAAGAGCAAAGACACTATCATAATAGTAGGGGCTTCCATGATGTGGATACGCTAAATCCTAATGGCTCCTCCAGCTGTTGACACAGCTCCTAGTAAAAAAAGATATCTCCGCTGTTCAAAGACTTTCAAATTAAGAACATGTAACATCAAAAAGAAAAGCTGAATATTATTAAGAACGAAATGAATAGGCTCAACATACGAGACATCAGTGAAGTTCATTGAACTGGCTATGGCTTCTTCAACTCTTATGATCCTATCATGTACTATTCTGGCAATGATACCATCAGAAAAAAGGAGTAGGTTTCATACTGCATAAAAAAGATAACGTCTTACTCACCAAGGTTTTTTACAGAGGCCACAGAAAGGATAGGATCTGTTGTACTAAGAATTATGCCAAACAACATGCTATCATCCCAAGACCAATTATATTTATTAATTTTATAAGTTATCCATCCAAGGAAAGCACAATTCATCAAAAATCCAGGAACTGACAGAATTACCACCTGTAAAAAACAATGTATCCATACATTTTTGGAATTCAAATGGCTATAATTCATTTATATTATCTCAAAATCATTTGCTAAATACAATGCAATAAATGATAATAGAGAGGTTGTAAATATGATTTTCTCAAATTAACTAAAATGTAAATTGCATACAGGTAGTCCCTGCTTAACAACCATTCGTTCACTGATGATAGAACTGAAAAATGATAGTAGAACTGAATAAATGGTTGTCATAACCAATTCTGAAAGTTATACTGTTGCAGTGCCCCCCAGTCATGTGATCAAAGTTCAGCACTTGGCAGCCCACCTCTAATTATGACCACATAATGTTTCACCTCCCCCACCTGCCTCTCTCTCCCTTTATCCCTGCCCTTTTGACCACTTAGCCCTTTGTCCCATCTATTCCTGCAGTCCCCCACCCCATCTTCTTTCTCCCACAGCTAGCAAAGTATAACTGACCAAGGCAGCTACTGGTACTTTGCAAAGTGAAGTGCAGGCAAGCACGGCAAAATAGGAGAAGCATCTGATGACAGTATAATCCTTGCCTAACGACTGCAATGAGAAGTGCCATCACTATGTGGTGCAGTCATGTGACATTTTGCCTAACAATAATTTCATTTAGAAATGAAAATTCTGGTCCCAATTAAGGTCATTAAGTAAGGACTGCCTGTACTTACACAATGAGTGATACATTTAGAAAAGTTATAAACACAGACTATTCATATCTCACACACTTTTGTTCATATTTGATAGAAAAGACTATCAAAATGTATAAAATAGTTGTACGTATTAGGTTCATCACAGTTGCATGTATGGAATATGATCAACAGGAGGATAATATTTGGAAAAACACCAACAACAGTACTGTGAAGAATTAAGATTAACATAATACATCTAACAGAAACAGAAATAATGCCAATATTATATATGGAGAGATGGTGATGTGCACTTCAGATATAAGCATAATTATTTCTTTGTCCAATTTGCTAGAATTGGCTGAACAATCTCAAATAACAGACAATCTGTACTATTCCTTTTAGAATATATTCATGGATAATATTTTCAAGACTGATAGAAAGGAGAGAAAAAAATTAAATTGGAAATATGATACCCAGATTATTTTGACTGCAAGATCTGCTTCAGTAACAGTGGAAGGATCTTCGTCAGTCTAATTTTTTTCTTACCTGTATCCACACTGTTTGAACTATGCCACTTTGAAACCAATTTGGTAAGTTTATAGTTAACTTAAAACCAATGTTATTATTCAGCCAGTGTGTTACATACATCAGCCTTTTCTTAGCAGACTGTTATTCAAATTATGTATTGCAGAGTAATCAACATCAAGGCAGTTTTATACAGCCAAGGTATTATTCCCTTTTCTGCTATCCTGTTTGTAACTTGTTAAAGACAGTACTTACACAAAGTAAGCTAATATGCAGTGCTCATATGCAAAATTCAAGATTTTAGATAAACCAGACAGAATTGAGATCCAAAAGTAAGGTTAGTACAAAGGTTGAAATTGACAAGTCATTCAGCAGCCATCATAGGCCCAAACGTTATCAAAACACCAAACTTTCCCTAACTGTCTCCTATTAATCCATACCCCAAGCCCAGCTCTCACATTAATCTTCATTCTATCCTCTGAACTTAAGTATAACAATCCATTCTTCCTATTATTCTTTCAGTTTTTTCTCCCTAACAGCATTGTATAAACCAATGTTCAGAAAAAAACCAGCTTCCACCAATAATATCTCCCCAGACCATCCTTTTAATCAATGTCCATCCTATCAGATAACAGTTCTCATTGCATTATTACAAAATTTTCAAGTTGTAACAATATCAATGGCAAGTTATTTTGACAGATATGCACAGACCGAGCAGTTTCAAAGCTCAGACATATGAAAGAAAATTATGCAAAAATCCAACTCTACACCCAGAGCCTGAAATAGTATATTGTGGAATAATGGAGTAAAAGATCAGCTTTGGACACTCTTCTCAAGATTTCTTCCTGATTTTCATCCTCCAATACCAGCACTTATCAGCCTCTCTTGATAAGGCTCCATGTACCACAGCCTGATTCAGCTGCATTTCCTCTTATCATATGCACTCCGTGTGATTTTGTCTCAGTAACACTATCCTAATACTATGCTTCATGCTGCAACCTTATTGTGCAATCTCTACTTTTTCTGTAAGATATTTAAAAATGCCTTGCTTTTGCTCTTGCTTTCTTCTTTGCTATCTTAATAATTCCACCACTGGCCATCTCATTTCGAACAACTCTGGATGGCTTATAACATTAAAAGCAATAAAACTATAAAAGATAAATGTAAGAATTTGTTGCATAAATTCAAATCCACAAGCATACACAGATAACTGAGGCAGCAGGATTCATTAACTTCTTTATATACATAAGACTAGATGAATAAATATACAATACCAACAAGTGGTTCTTCCAAGTAAACACAAGGCAGGAGAGTTATAGGCAAACACAAGCAGTTAGTTTCATTTTATCAGACAAACCCAGACAGACTGCTAGTTTACTTCTCAGAGCAGGAGACTGCTTTCTTCTTAAGTTTCTGTTTCAATTCTTTGCAGACTCAGAACTGTTTAAGCTCCCATTGGCTGACTTAGTTGCTATGTCCATTCATTGGCTGACCTTGTTCCCATGCCTCTCCCAGTCATGAATATTTTAACAATAAATATTTCTAAAAACAATAAAAATAGAACTACAATCCAAAATAAAGATAAAGTTTATGACACTGTTGGACGTTAGCACCCATCCCTCTTAGAAAAATGAAATATCTTGGGAAATATTGAAAAGGCAGAATATTATATTTCCCTGGATAAGAAATGGGGAAACATGTTTTTAGGCAGGAAATAGACTCACTCTTAATAGCCCCCCCCCTTTGTTAATGGGTCATTTAAAAAGCCTGGGACACTATTCTACACTACAAAGATCCCCCTTCAGCTCCAGGGTAATGGGATTAAGGCATGATAGTATTAGCCCTTTACCCATCTCACCACAGGGCACTTGGGAAAAAGCAATGCTCAATCAAACGTGGACTCAAAACACAACCTAAAGAGTTGCCCCTGCATGGCCCCATGGGAGTCTGAGAATCAATCAGAATACCTTTCTTACACAGGTACAGGAAACAGGGAGGTGGGGCCGAACAGAGAGTATAAAGCCAGAACCTTTCAGCCCTTCTCCTTCTTTTCTTCTTTACCCAATATCTGGAAGCATGTGATGCCCCTTTTCTGTTCAGGACCTCAAGCCATGTGGTCGTGTTCACCATTTAACCATCTTTCCAAGCAGCCTCCAAGTTTCCAGTGTCTTTTTCAACAGACACTGGAAGCTGAACTCAGAGGGGACATTTCTTCCAACAACAAAAAGATCTGTTAACTCCCAAATCTACCAGATAATATATGAATTGTAATCCCAACTCACTTTCACATACCTTCACTTTTAATAAGTTTCACCAATTAATTCAACTACATCCACTTTATTCATATAGCTGCAGAAATTTAACAGAAAAAAGATATTCTCTGACCATGATCCTATCAATCTCAATTGGCTATCTTTTTTTTCCTATTATAACTTTTTATAAAGTTACTTTGAACTTTAATTCAAAGCAGCTTTATTTTTTGCAGGGAGATATCAGCTATCCAATTGACAAGTTGGATTCTATGTTGAGAACATCTGAGGGCTCAGCTTTTGAAACGCACAAGAAAATCTGAGAAAGCCTTACTGAAACAAGATCTGAAGAAATTACTTCCTGCTTAGTAGCTAGCTCTTCTCTGATGAATGTGATTGAAAGACTGTGTAGCAGGACTTTTCTTGTCTTATTCTATGGCTGAGTAGCTTAAGTGAATAACTTCCGCAGAAGATGAGGGTCGGAGAGAGAAATCAGATAGAAATTTTTGCTCATCTTATTTGTGAAGGTACTTTTTCAAAATAGAACCACAAGGTGGCACTAATATCACAGGGGAAAAAAGTAAATTACTTTTTTTTTAAAAATCCCAAAACGATGGGAACTAGTTTACCTTTTATCAGCAAAACCAGATCTCTGGATCTAAGCTAATAGAGGCACAGGGGCATTGAAAGAAGGAAGCCCAGCTAGGAATTCTTCCAAATCCTAATATAGAACTCTAGGTGAAATAATGTCCCAACTATCACATAAAATAGACTTAAGCAGTCTTTTAAAACTCTTCCCCCAACAAAGAAGTTTTAGGTGGAGGTAAGTATTACTGTTTAGAAGAAAAATTGAAAGATTTTACCAAAGAGAAAAAAATTGCCTTCCATTCTGACTAAAAGTGCCATCAACCTCTGTAAACTTTTAATTTTAAAATTAGGAAATAATATTAGAAAAGTACAGCATGTCAGTAATTAATGCAAATCACATAGAAATTGGCAAATATTATGCTTATAGGTTTTCTATTGGAACCTTGAGTAGAATAAGTCATTTTTGTCTAGGAGTTTAACTAGTTATCAACTGAGGCTTGGGCGGATAAAAGAGGTTGCAATAGAATGCAATGCAATGAACAAGATGAAGCCAACAAACATAACAAAAGAGGAAAACTCTGGAGTGGTGTCTTGTACTACATTTCTAACAAATCCTAAAAACTCAATAGGTCTCTCACAAAGAGGGCAGTCTCCTTTTCTTAAAGACTAGAGATAACAGTCTTCATCTTTAAACTCTAAACCCCAGAGATGGAACCTAATGTATCAAGATGTAGAAACCCAGTTAGAAAGATGGGGAAATGACAGTTGGCTTACCTGAATGGTCATTCTCTGGGCGCTGCGGGGGAGTCCAAGCATGGGTTAAATTCAGTGTATCTGCCCAAGGACTGAGTTGATTTTTTATGTTCAAATGTTTTATTTCATTTTTCATTTTCATTTCATACATTCACATATATACTGTGCATGATTGAGGCCATATAACATTGAGCAATAAACACAACCCTCCTTGTATTCCCCAAAATACAAAACCAATATAGCGCTTCAACCCTCCATACACCCTTTCTTTCTCCCCCCTCCAACTTTCCTTTCTCCCCTCCAACATTCCCCTCTCCTACTTCCCCTCCCCCTCTAACGCTCCTTTCTCCCCCTCCCTTCCATCTCACCCTCCTTCCATTCCTCTCTCGCTCCCTCTCTGCCCCTCCCTCTTCTTTCCCTCTGCTCCTCACTTCGGTGTATTTCTACTATTCATCGATATATTCAGCTTCTTATTTTATACTAAAATTTAAAAAAAGGCAACAGTATACAAGTGCATTCATGTTGTTTTAAAAACTGGCACAAACTATATTTCCCCCCTCCCCCCCTCCCCCCTATGACCCCACCTCCCTTCCCCCCTTCCGACTTCCCAGAGCCCGTACCCGGTATAGCTTTTTATCAAACACAGTCTAGAATGTATTAAAACCAAGTAAGTTAAGAAAAAAAAAAGAAAAAAAAAGTGATAAAGAAAAAACAGGGAAAAGAAAAAAGAATAAGAAAAGGTCAGTAAAATCTCTGCATTGAACTCAGCTTCTTACCGTTACACAAACTTAAGCAGTTTACATTGTTCCTAATCTTAATTAATTAATTACCTGCAGAATTTCAAAATATATTAAAACCAAATAAATTAACCAAATAGAACTCTTCTCTAGCTAGGGGCCTTATCTCTTTATCTAAATATCTATCTGTCCAAACCCTTAATTTGTCCCCTTTGTGCCTCCTTCCTCTATAACACAATTTAGATACATTTCAAATTTTTCTTTTGGCTTCCTCTTCCAACTCTTTTCGTTTTTGCCTTTGTTTGTGTCTATATATATATATATATATATATATATATATATATATATATATATATATATATATATATATATATATATATATATATACACACACACACACATATATATACACATACATACATACATACATACATACACATACATACACACACACACACATACATACATACGCACACACACACACACATATATACATATATACATATACATATACATACATACATACATACATACATACATACATATATATAATATTCATCAGTACTCCTCTCATATATGCTTTACCTAGATCTCCTACAAGTTCCCTGGATATACCTTTATTCATGTTCCAAACAGTGTATTCAGATAACAATTTTTACAATCATTAATATGCTTTCCGTATCAAAATAAGCTCCCATTCGACCTCCAAGACCTTCTTGCCTACACTACCCTTCCCAATTGCGTCCAAACTGGGTTGTGATCCAAGAGAACCCTCACCGCAATCTTTGTCTTCTTCACCCTAGAAAATAAATCATTGGTGATTTGTATAAAAATTCAAAATTGTCCATCAAGTCTTTTTAAATCCAATGCAATATATCTTCCAAAGAGATCTGCCTCAGTTCGTTCAGCCTTAATGTCTCTTCTTCAGTATACAACTATACCATTTTTCTTTTGCATAGCAAAAGTCCCAAAATATTGACCAAATTCGAAATTGAGCAAATATTTTAAATCAGTTAGTTTAATATAGTTCTCTTACAGATAAGTCATATTGTTTTGAGCTGTTTGAAATAGCAAAATATTTTCTTTCTCTTTTATAATGAATTCAGACATAACTCCTTAATCAATGGCCAATGATTATTAAGGTTGTTGCAGTCTGCCTTGTTTTCGCATTCGTCTGGTAGTCGTACGGCTAGATCCTTGTTCTCTGGTCTCCTGCCCTTCTGGAAGGGAAAAATGATGCTTTCTGTCTTGTAGTTGTGTGATTTGTTGTTTATCTTGTCCTTCTCGTTGTCTTTCTGCAGGTCCAGATGATTCAGGGTGTCCCACCTTCAGGGTCTTATGATAGAAATCTCGGGCTTCCCATACAGAGTTGAGACGATATTTTTGCTCACCAAATGTAATTATAATACCAAATGGCACATCCCATCTATACTGTATCTGACGGTTTCTGAGTTCTTTGATTAGAAAGGCATAGTCTCTCCTGGCTCTTAACATTTGGGGTGGTATTTCTTTGAAGACAATCAAGTCCTGTCCGCCAATTTGTAACTTGGTATTATAAGACTCTTGTAGTATTGCATTTCTAGACTCTCTTGTAGCAAAGTATATAATTACATCTCTGGGAAGCTGTCTCTGATTTGCCGTCCACGAGTTCTGACGATAAATTTTTTCGATCTGCCAGTCAAAGTTGCTTCCCGGTCTTCCCACCAGACGACTGAAGGCCTCTGAAAAAATCTGTTTCAAGTTCTCCTGTTCATTTTCACGCAGTCCCCTAACTCTTAATGCAAGCTCCATCTGTTTATAATTTATCATAACAATTTGTTTTTCTGCATTTTCAACTTTTTGTTGCATCACTTCAATTTTGGATGTCAGGTTGGTGTTGGCTTCCTCCAGAAGCTCTAGCTTATCTTCCATTCCAGCAACATACTCTGTCAGTACAGTTACAAGTCCTACCATATCATCCTTTGTTTTAGCAATCCTGGTATCAAGCTTGTCACATAAGTCTGTAATAAGTTGCTTCATCTCCTCTCTAAATTCTCTAAGAGTCTCAAAAAGAAATTCTTTCGTTAGCAAATCTCCAGTAGGGGGCGTAGAAGGTAAAAGCTGCGACTTTGTGCCAAATGAGGTGTATTGCTAAAAGGACGTCTCCCTGACTTTGATTTTGGTGCCATTATTTCTTTTATTCAAACAATTATTCAAGAGTTATTCAAACTCGGCTGGCCCGTTAGTTAGCTTACAAGGGAAGAAAGTATTGTGTTCCCCCTAATTTGTTCGTAGAAGTTTTTCAAAAGATGTCAGAAAAAGGCGTTATAACAAGGCAAGTTTCAAAAGATTAGCATTGTAATGAAACAGTTCGTATTCGTCTGTGTTTAGAGTGTCCCTTTATTGACAAGGAGGCTTTGGAGCTTTTAAAAATTGATAAGAGAGAAAAAGGAATTCTTGGTAGGTCTTCAAAGAAAAAAATCTAATTAGTCAGAGAATGCTATCTGGCTGTTTCTTTGATCTTTCTCTCTGTCAGTCGTGCCAGGGAATTAGAAATATACCATTATAGCAAATGCAGAAGCTACAAAATCGCCATCTTGAAAACAATTACACAAAGGAGCTTTTATAGCATTGAAGCTAGGATTTTCTCTAGAAAAAACAGATAAAGTTCTCAGGTCCGGTCTCTGCTTATATTAATTTCAGATAAAATAGTTTCAAAAATTGTCCTGGGGGGGGGGTTTCCTTGCCTTGTACTGCAAAAAAAACAGCTGAGATTTTCTGGCCGGAGGTATGACTCAGCTTTGGCCGTCTCTCCCCTTCTGTTCGCAGCAAAAAAAAACTGCAAACTTCAAAGAAAGCTCTTACCGGCTGGGTCACTCACTTATCTTCTTGCCTGAAGAAACAGATATCTACTGATGTTAAGTAGATAACGAACCAGAAATCTGGGGGCAGCTCACTTGAGCCGCCGGTGACGGCAAGGTCCCTCCCCGGAAGCCCGACTGAGTTGATTTTTGTACACATGCCCCCTGGTCCTCATTGAGATCATTTTAAAAAACAAAAGCGTGATCTGTCTAGGACATTTGTAGACATTGCATTTCCAACTGCCTGCTGGACCCTGGACTCCAGAATAATCCCTGGGTGGGGTTGGACTCTCCCCAGAGAATGACCTTTCAGGTAAGCCATCGGCCATTCTCCTGGGCGCTGCTTGGAGAATCCAAGCATGGGACATACCCAAGCTATGTTATCTCAGGGCAGGACGAAGACATGTCCAGGGATTGCGGGCAGGCAACTACCCGCTGTAAAACTCTCCTCCCGAAGGAGGCTTCAGCTGCAATGAATGTATCTATTTTATAATTCCGTATGAACGGCATCAGAGACGACCACATTGCTGCTCTACATATGTCCTCGATGGACACTTGAGTCACCCAAGCTGCTGGAGTTGCAGCACTTCTGGTAGAGTGCGCCATTATATGTGCTGGAACAGTCCTGGCACAGTGCTTGTAGGCCATCTTGATGCAAACTCGCAACCAACGCCCAATAGTGGAGGAAGATGCCTTTCTGCCCATGGATCCCGGTTGAAATGAAATGAAGAGCGATTCAGATCGTCTGAACCTCGCCGTTCTCTTGATGTATCTACAATAGTACATCAGACATCCAGAATGTGCCAAGCACACTCTCTAGAGTATTGCGGATTGGGACAAAAAATGGGGAGGATCACCTCCTGTGCCCTATGAAACAAGGAGTATTTCCACCTCTTCCATCAATATCTTCCTAATGACTTGCGGAATGAGGGGAAGAGGCGGGAAGCCGTACAACAGGCCCGGTGGCCATTTGGTTCGTAGGGCGTCGGTTCATTCTGCTTGAGGAGTGTGGTCTCACAAGTAGAACCTCAGGAGCTGGGCATTGGTCGGACTGGCAAACAGATCGAGTTGTGGCATGCCGAACCTCTGTCATCTGGTGGAACAGGTCCGGAAGCAGACACCACTCTGAATTGTCTATAGTCTGACAGCACTACCAATCCACCCTCACATGTCCACTCCCGAGATATGGTCCGCTCTGAGAGAGCGCAGATGTAACTCCACCCACCTCCCCAATGTCTCTGCCTCTACCATGAGGACTCTGGAATGCATGCCGCCCTGGTGATTTATGTGGGCCTTCATTGCTATGTTGTCTTTGAGCAACAGAGCATGTTGACCCACAATGTTCTTGCAGAAGTGTCTCAGGGAGAGTCTGGCGGCCTTTAGTTCTAGCCAGTTTATGTTGTGGGCCACTTCCTCCTATGACCACCTGCCCTGTATCACCTGAATTGAAAGTACGCCCCCCAGACGTATAGGCGCTGAACTACATTAACAAATAGTTCTGGCACAGGGACAAGGTCTTGAGCTGGTGCATTCAACAAGCCCTCCCTGGAGTCCTGGGATGTAGAGGGTGCTGGTGCTCCCTGTGGAGTGGGGCCTAACTGGGTAGAGGCTTTCATCTTGTGCAGTATGGACTTAAACAGAGAGGGCTTGAACAGCCCTGCAAAGGCGGGCTTATCAGGAGGAAGATCTTCATCTTCTGATAGGTCCATGTCCCCCATGGTTTCCTCATCCAAGGATTCCTCTGTTGCAATGGAGATGCCTGGTGAGTGAGGAGCTGGGAATTGATCCCTGCTATGATGAGCCTGCAGCGGCCTAGATCAAGATCTTTTGCCAGCCAGGGAATCCTTTTGACGGATCCCCTCAGCTATGCCCTGAGTGATTGCCTGCGGAATCACCTCTTTCATTTCAGCTGACAAGGCCGAGCCCTGTTCCTTCCTGGGCCTAGGCCTGGAGGGGCCCAGGCATCTGGAAGTTACCAATGGTCCCGGTTCCACCTCCCCACAGATGGCACAATCAAAAGGTCCCCGTTCCCCTTCAGATGACCAGGGGAACTGGGATAGCCCAGGGAGGCGTCAGGAGAAAATTCCTGTAATCCTTCCTCCATTAGAAAGGGGAGGGATCTCTCTGGGGTGATATGGGAGGGGTTTGAACCGGTTCACTGCTCATTTGGGGTTGAGACGCAGGGGATCTGGAATTCCTTTGGGCCCATTCAAAGGTTTTCTCCAAGGCCTTAAGTCTCCTAGCCTCCTCCCTGGTAGAGCTTTTGGAGACCCTTGAACCCTGTGGCTCTTGCCCCTTGGTGCCTTGCCTGCCCTGAGCCCTCCTAGGAGGGGGATCTGGCCTACTCCACTTGGAAGAGGGGCCTGCCTGCTCCTCATCCTCCCTCAAACCTCCATCCGCCATCTTCCTCTTTACTCAGCTAGCCTTGGTGAAAAACTGCTGTCTGTGAAGGCTGCTTCATCAAAGGTCTGGTCAGTGGCAGGAGGAAGACTTGCACATAGTAGCTGGAGGCACCTGCGCGAGGCCAGCCAGCTCTGCTGCACACATGGATCTTCCCCTGAGGAAGGGAGTATGGCCGCAGATGGCCAAACATTCCCTGGCCACCTTTGGGTCTTCCTGGAGGAGACAGACCTTGCCGGAGCCCCGGACAAGGTCCCACGCTCCCCGGCTGCGATCCGCTGCTTGGGATTCAAAAATGCAGCCTCTTCTTTGATCCATGGCCAAAGCTAAAGGAACTCAGTGCAGAAAAACAGCTTTCTCCTCAGCTCTCTCTGCAAAGCATCTGAAAAAACACTCTCCAAAATCGCCACCGTGCTTGATTCCATCTTCTGCTTCAGCAGCAGCACAATAGAGAGAGAGAACTGATCGGAGTGATAACTGGTTGTGCAAGTCCTTCGCGCTTCATCTGACAGGTGGGGAGAAGGAAGCCTCCTACCTCTGGTGCTCATCGCAGCCACCAGGCAAGATGTCTTACTGAAGGCTGAGGCTCAGCTGTCAGACCTCCCAAGCAAAAGTTAAAGGAACAGAATTTTTCCCTAAATACTAATCTGACTAAGTAGGAAATCTAGACAAAAATAATAAACGTAAGATAAACTGTTTGGAGAGTCTCAGTATATCTGCCAAAAAACTGAGGAGCTTCGCAAAATGTGTCCTTAAGGGCTGAGTTTTTTAAACTGACCTCAATGAGGAACAGGGGGCGTGTCTACAAAAATCAACTCACTTCTTGGGCAGATACACTGAATTTAACCCATGCTTGGACTCTCTAAGCAGCGCACAGGAGAATATTAGATTTTTCTCTCCTAAAGCACCCTTTCTACTGTATTTTTCGGAGTATAAGTTGCACCGGAGTATAAGACGCACCAAGATTTTGAAGAGGCAAATTTTTAAAAAAAGTAGGTGGGTAGATAGAGGGATAGAGAGGGAGAGAAAGAGAGAGAAATACAGTAGGTAGATAGGGAAAGAGAGTATTTAGGTAGGTAGGTAGGTAAAGGAGAGAGAAAAATAGAGAGTGAAATACAGTAGGTAGGTAGGGAGAGAGAGAGAGTAGGTAGGTAGGTAGGTAGTTAGGTAGAGGGGGAAAGAGAGTAGGTAGGTAGGTACGTACATAGGTAGATAGAGGGGGAGAGAGAGAAATACAGTAGGTAGTTAGGGAGAAAGAGAGAGTAGGTAGATGAAGGGAGGGAGGGAGGAAGAGAGAGAGAGAAATACAGTAGGTAGGTAAGGAGAGAGAGTAGGTAGGTTGGTAGATGTTTCCAGGTGTATTTATCCATGTGCTGGAGAAGGAAATTGCTGACAATCTGCAGCACCTAAGACTTTGTTTCTGCTGACACAGCATTTGATCAATGCAATTCTCATCAATCAGTTAAAGAGCTTTCCAAAAGGAAAAAAAAGTTTTTGCACTCTGCAAACCTCCCCAAAACAGCCTGTTTTTCGCAAAAACAGCCCCCCCCCTTTTTAAAAAAGGCAGGAATAGCTTGCAGAGTGCTTCTGGGGGGGGCAAAAATGAGCAAAAATAGTCTGTTTTGTTGCAAAAACGGGCCCGTTTTTTGCCAAAAAAATTGCATGCATAGCCTTATGGAGGCTTATAGAGTGCTGCTGGGAGCTGGGGGGGGGGGGGCAAAAAACGGGCCATTTTTTGCTCATTTCTGCCCTCTCCAGTCCCCAGCTTCCTGAAAGCCTCCATAAGGGTATGCACGGCCATTTTGATGAAGGGGCGGGGCTTCAGGAGGCAAAAAATGCTGTATTCAGTGTATAAGACGCACTCAGATTTTCAGCCTCTTTTTTGAGGAAAAAGGGTGTGTCTTATACTCCGAAAAATACAGTACATTTCAAAATCTGATCCATAGGGTTGAGAAAGCAGATATTTATGAGGTATGGGAGAGGGCTCCTAGTGTTTGAGCTGAATGTCATTTTTGAAATTTTGTATTTCAATCTCAATGGAATATAGTTTGCTGGAGTTGTTCATTTTTGCATCTCCAGAGATTTGGATGCCAGTATCTACATTTCCTCATTCAATGATTCTGTCAGGAGACTTTATATCTTCAGTCAATAGCTCTTGAATTCAGCTCACTCCAATATCATTTATACTGATAGAAATGAAATAAATTCAAGAAGCTAACCCAAAGGAACATACTGTACAGAGATTTCCACTCTGTGTCTGCATGTGAGTAACAGAATGATACGAAATAACTTGATTTCAGCTAGTCTAGAGAACTGATAATAAACTGAAATTTATAAAAATGATTTAAAATTTTATTAAAAATTAATTTTCCAAACTATGAATAAATAAATTAACAGAATAATACATAATAAAGTGATAATAATTATTTTAACAGTTTACAATATTCAGCCAACATTGCCTGCTCACAGAATCACAGGCCCCTTTAAAAAAAAAACTTCAGGCCTATTTATAACTTTAAACCAGCAAGTGGGTAACTAATGGTTGAGAGGTCCTTGGTGCTCTCTGAGCTTGTTTTCTTGCAGATGTTTCATTACCCTTAACTAGGAAACATCATCAATGTTTGCTGTCAGTTTATATTCTTGTGACTTGTCTGCCTGTGTGCGTGGAGATTCTTTGGTTGGGCTGTTTCCTGATGGCTCTGACAGTTTCTTGATTGGGGTATTGTTTACTTGATTGCTGGTCTGAAGTTGACCTTGGAGTTAATCTATGCTGATCTGAATGCTGATTACTGGTGGAGAGGTTTTGGACTCTTTCTCTTTTGGGCTGGTTAATTGTTTCTTTTGCATCAACTATAAATGTTGTTAATGTCTATGTGTCTATTAATGGCTGATTAGTCAAAAGTGCCCAGCTTCTAGAAATTCTCTGGACTGAGTCTGGTCCAGGATTATCACATTTCCCCAATTGAAACTATGGTTAACTATTTGTTGAGATAATAGTACCAGCACTGACAAAGTGCAAAAAAAATAAGTATTTTACAATGCTTTTGTGCACTCATACCAATACAATTGTAACTTGTTCTTAGAACTGCAATGAAAACTGCAATGAAAATTGCAAGAATGTAAGTTAAGATCTAGTGAAAAGCAAAGTTGAAACATATCAGATTTTATACTCAAAGAATTCTTATGACTAGGCAGCCACAGCACTAATCTCTTGCTGAATTCATCCTAACAAAGAGGAGTCTTACCTTACCCCTCTTTTGATGTATCTGGCTTTTCAGTCTCCACTTCAATTCTTTTTCCTCACAAATGATGAAGCACCATTGGACATCGCCCTGGACTCTTATCTAACCTCTTCTCCTCTCCATATCTTTTCCCAATTCTGGAAGGAGCCATAACTACCTTGAATTTTGCCTCTTTTTGTAATCAACAATGCTGTTTTCCTCACAAAAGCTCTGGCCTCATCTGTTACTCCTATTGAAATAAGATGTTTCCATCATCCAAATTAGAGGTGAAGAATCTGCAGCTCTTCATTAATGAACTGTCTTAATGAACTCTGACTAGAAAGAAAAGGCTCAGAACAACTAAAACCATATACATCCCAGGAAGGATTTGAGGAAATTTGAAGAAAAGAAATAGCAAATGGTTGAGTCACTGATTATCATGTTTCTAAAGAAAAAAGGTAAAAACATATTGGACTTACCTGCCAAAATGATTTTCGAAATATATATAAATCCATCTCAAATGCAGCTGTAAATATTATGATTGGTGTAAATAAATGAAGAAAAAGTATCGGATCTATATTTGCGACAGTTTTCACAAAAGGCAACTGATAATAAAAATTAGTAAAAGATATTGTAAGAATACTATATAATGTAAGATTACTTTTATATACTAGCTTCAAATATTGAATGAATGAATAATTTGCATATCAATTCATTAATAGTAACTTTATGTTATAAATATTATAACATATAACAGGATAAAGTTTGATAATGAAAAATGTGCCTTGGCTGAGTATGGAGCTTGGATCAGGAAACTACACTATTTTCAATTTTAAAAAGAAGTATTTTTTAAACCCAGTCCTAAAGCTAAATTATAGCATATTTTTAATGTCATCAACAACATGATAGGATCCTGGCACTTCCCAATAATTCTTCCTATTTGGAAACATACTTTTACTACTGTTGAGAACTCAAATTATGGTCAAAGTATTTCAGATGGTCACCTATATGCCAAGCAGACTGCAGATATTCTGAATAAAATTTCACTCTTGTTAGACATAGAATTTACATCTTCACAATAAATAATAGCATAGAAAATAGAAGATGAAATATTTATTAGAATATTTCATTAAAAAATAAAACTAAAGCCATTTAAGATGGTTTCCCTCTCCCTCCTTCAGGAGTGGGACTATGCCATTTGAATAGGTATGTTCTTTTCTCACAGAAATCGTTTTCTTGCAAACCATTCTTTTAACAGTACCTTGGACAGCATCCATTTGACTTTTGTCCATCCCAACAAGAATTTAGTATGTCTGATCACTGCTCAAATTGGCAAATTAAAAATGATATGCCCATCCTGTAATTTTTGGGCTCACAAGATCCAGAGTAGGTTTTAATTTATTCTGTGGTGATTCCTGGACATTTCTATTTAGACTGCAAAGGAGGACTGGGAGGGAGGGACCATTAGTGGAGAAGTGAAACTGTTATAAGGCTAAAGTCTGCTTGCATTGATTCCTCTAGTCTAGATGATTTAATAAACCTTGTTCCGTTTTGTTCACCATACAACAAGCCTTATGATTACTGCTAAAGCCAAAACATATACATCTTACATATAAGTAATTTCTTATTTATATTTGATTATTTTCCTGACTCATATATTTAGAAATAATACCTCACTATTATTCAACAAATCATACCACATAAGTAGCTGCATTATACATTAATTCAGAGTTGATAACTAGTACATAGGAAACTGGATAAATAGGAAGGGTTTCAACAGTACTGACCTTTAAGTTGGGGGAGATACCCTTATTTATCAGTCACTAAAGCACTTAGGCACATGACAAAAAGGTTAACCATCACTGTTCTAGAATGGATTCGCAGGAAGTTTCCAATATCTTCTGGGAGTAGGAACCCAATGGATTTGTTAGAAAAGGAGACCAAATTTCCTTTATCCTTTTGACATCCTAGCCTAATATAGATTAATCTATAATGTCTATTTATAAACTGTATTAAGATATATTCCCTGGTTCTCTATATATTATTGTTTTAATACTGTACCTCTTGTGAAAAATGGGCTAATATTCCAAGAATAAGTCCAACCAGGAATATAATTACAAGAATAGGGATTTTTGTTTCCTTCAAAATAGTTCGTAATAAAGCTGAAAGAAAACATTACCGTTAAATATACAATTTTGTGCTGAATCTTAAGGCAGTATCTATGTTTTAAATGAGAATAGCATTTTTGAATCAGCAATAATTCATATGCAACATTCAAATAAATTTTAAGCTTTCTTGACCTAATTGAAGTAATAAACATGTAATTAGTGCAGTTAAACAATATCGAAGAAGCATTAATAAAATCTAAGCTATAATGAAATAAAATAAATAAGAACAAAAGCAACAGTTTGGAAAAAAAATTGCTTTGTACCCAATGAATCAGAAAGTCTTGTAGAATAAAGATGCTATCACCAAGATAATCTCTCAGGTGTTTACCCATTTCACCTCACATGGCAATGGCAACTAATCTGATGATGATCTGAATAGCATATAAAAAATCAGTTACTTGGTTCCTGAATCAGGAAACATTTTAAATAGATCTCTGAAATAGATCCAAAAAGAAACAGGGTGTAGTACAGTTGATTACTACAAGTATAACACCACAAATGAACTTGATCTTCAGAAATATTACTACAGAATCAAAGTATAAGTTACATCTCTTATTTTTTTGTTTATAAAACCTCTATTGTTTTTTTAAAAATCTAATTAGTTTTTCTTAAAGAATCATGATGCAGGGTAGAAGATGAAGAAAAAATATTTTGCATGTTGTAAACAAATTGTATTTCTACTTAGAAAGCTAAACTACTGTTCTTATTTTATATTTGTGAATAAATAACTATATTTTATATACTAAAACATAATAACTAATAAGCCTAGAAATAAAACAATCAAGAAATCCGAAGTCTGTTCATGTCAAATAAAGAAAAAGTTTAATATGAATATATGTATTAAAATTATCAGAAGTTTCTCAATACAGCAATAGCAGACATGCAAAAATTTAAATTGACTTTTTTGAAAAATAAGTATGAAAAGAATATTTTTTTCTATTTTGCCAAATTGTTCTCTATGATCATATTATAATACATATACAAGTAGTCTTTGACTTATGACCTCAATGGAGTTTGCCCATTATAGCCGCATGTTATGACAGCCATTGTGAACCATGTCACTTAACAACCTCCCCGATCCTGCTTTCCCTAATGCAATCATTAAATGAAAGTGCAGGTCATTAATTGGAGCACAGTGTGCCTCAGGAGTGGAGGAGGTCTTTGGATGCTTAGCACAGGCCCATGCATGCCTGCCCTGGGCTTTCCAAGATTTCTCCTACCTAAGGCACCCAGTGCTTCTCTCTTTGTTCCTCAGGGTCACTCCAGGCCTCCCTGTCCCTCAGGGTCACTCCAGGTCAACCACTCAGCCATGCAAAGGAGCCTATAGCTGATCAGAATAGAATAGAATAGAATTCTTTATTGGCCAAGTGTGATTGGACACACAAGGAATTTGTCTTTGGTACATATGCTCTCAGTGTACATAAAAAGACAAGATACATTAGTAAAGAATCATAAGGTAGCGCACTTAATGACAGTCATAGGGTACAAATAATCAATCAGGAAATAATCAATATCAATCGTAAGCATACAAGCAACAAAGTTACAGTCCTGCAGTCATAAGTGGGAGGAGATGGGTGATAGGAACAATGAGAAGACAATAGTAATAGTAATGCAGCCTTAGTGAATGGTTTGACAGTGGTAAGGGAATTATTTATTTAGCAGAGTGATGGCGTTCAGGAAAAATCTGTTCTTGTGTCTAGTTGTCTTGGTGTGAAGATCCATAGCATTGTTTTGAGGGTAGGAGTTGAAACAATTTATGTCCAGGATGTGAGGAGGTCTGTAAATATTTTCATGGCCCTCTTTTTGACTCATGCAGTGTACAGGTCCTCAATGGAAGGAGATTGGCAGTAATTGTTTTTTCTGCAGTTCTGATTATCCTCTGAAATCTGGGTCTGTCTTGTTGAGTTACACAACCAAACCAGACAGTTATAGAGGTGCAGATGACAGACTCAATAATTCCTCTGTAGAACTGTATCAGCAGCTCTTTGGGCAGTTTGAGCTTCCTGAGTTGGCGCAGAAAGAACACTCTTTGTTGTGCTTTTTTGATGACATTTTTGATGTTAGGTGTCAAATTTAGGTCTTGACATATGATAGAACTTAGAAATGTGATGGTCTCTACTGTTGATACTGTGTTGTCTAGTATTGTAAGGAGTGGTAGTATGGTAGGGTTTCTCTTAAAGTCTACCACCATTTCTACGGTTTTGAGTGTGCTCAGTTCCAAATTGTTCTAGTCGCACCACGAGGCTAGTTCAACCTCCCGTCTGTATGCGGTTTCATCATTGTCTTGAATGAGACCAATCACTGTTGTATCGTCTGCAAACTTCAGTAATTTAACAGATGGATCATTTGAGATGCTGTCATTGGTGTATAGAGAGAAGTGAAAAGAGCACACAGCCCTGGGTGGCTCCTGTGCTAATTGTACAAGTATCTAATGTAATTTTTGCCTAGCTTCACCTGCTGCTTCCTGTCTGTTAGGAAGATTGTGATCCACTTACAAGTGTGTTCAGGTACCGCTAGCTGATTTAGTTTAGTTAGGAGAATGTCCGGTATGATGGTAATGAATGCTGAACTAAAGTCTACAAAGAGGACCCTTGCGTATATCTTTGGAGAATCAAGATGGTGTAGGATGTAGTGCAGAGCCATATTAACAGCATCATCAGTCAATCTATTTGCTTGGTATAAAAATTGCAGGGGGTCTAAAGGGGGATCGTGATGGTTTTCAAGTGGGACATCACTAGCCTTTCAAACGTTTTCATAACTACAGATGTTAGAGCAACTTGTCTGTAGTCATTCAGTTCCTTGATGGAGGGCTTCTTCAGCACTGGGATAATAGTGGAGCATTTGAAGCAAGAAGGAACATGGCACATCTCTAGTGATTTGTTGAAAATTCAGGTGAAGATGGGGGCCTATCTTCTCTGGGCCTGGTGCTTTTCCTGGCTTCTGTCTGTGAAATAGATCTTGCACTTCCTTTTCTGTGATCACCAGGGTTTGTGAACCCAATGGGATGGTTTTTAATAGCAGAAGTTTTAAATTTAAAACTGGGTCATACGTACATTTGGCAGCGGAGTGGTGTTCTATCATAATTTCAAATAGTCGCTAAGCAACCTATTGTAAATTGAGGACTATAGGAACCTGTTGAGTCTTTCTCTTTAAAGGAGCCATTAAAAATCCATTGCTGGCATATTTGGTGTGCCGTTTAGAACAAAGTCATGGTATAATTACTGTACATCGAACAGGCTTTCCACATTTGGAAGCACCTTGCCTATTATAAGACTGGTTCACATACTTCATTACATCATAAATTATAATTCATTCAGCATGGTAAAGATAACACAGGTCTGCGACTAAAAAGCTGTTTGATTATTTTCATCTAATTTCCATGTATTTTGGTGTGCTGAAAACAAATAAAATATTGAAAAAACTCCTAGACATCATGATTTGCCACAACATGGAAAATTGTCTTCAAATTTATCAATTTTTTAAAAAATTTTGGTATTTTTTTATATTATGGGTTTTTAACCAAATTTAAAGTTCAAATTACTATTACTTAATTCACATAAGTGCATTTAAGATATAAAATGCCAAAAAACCTTTAAAAAATGAGTTATGTTAAAAAAAATATAGCACTGTAAATCTGATGGTCAGCAATATACACATAAGCTAAGCAAGTTTTAAGTCTGTGCTTCTAATGGTAGAAGGGGTTAATCTTTCCCAAAGAATCCAGTGGGAGGGAGACACAGGGCAGATAGCAGCATCTCCGGGCAGTGCATGGGGCATGGCCAGCACTGTGAAGTCTCATGTACAGACACAGAGCTGCTCTCTCCTGCATGCCACACTTGAGCATGAATCATCATCAGGTTCTTGGTTCTAGGCTGTTCACACTTTTTCATCGCAATTCATGTTAGCTCGTCATTCTTCAACCATTATGTTATGGCTCCACGAAAGTGTATCAATTCGCCAGACAGTTTCTGTTTCATCTGTGGTGAATATACAGTGTTGAAGCAACAGCAGAATATTACAGACTTTGTGAAAAAAAGTATACTTTGCATACATTGGACTAAAAATTGGAGCTCAAGATAAAGTTTGGGTGAGGAGGAGGAGCCAACGTGGCAACGTTACATCATGCGGACTCGACAGTCCGAGTCTGCTGATGACACTTTTGTCCCTGGATGATCTGGCAGGACCTAAACCGTCCCGAAGAGACGGTGACTGGGAAGACAAGACCTTGCTGGTCTCAGGGACACCGCAAAGTCCCTGATCGACCCAAGGGAAGTGCTTCCAACCAGCGGCAAACAGGCAGCCCCCAGGCTGACATTTGGAGACAGCTCCGGAAAGAAAGAGAAGTGAAAGTGTTCCATCTGGTGAGTTTTTCTTTTTTTTTTAGAAGATTGCCCTAAGAAACTGTTTTCTTAAGCTAAATTAGTCCCTTAACTAAGAACAAAGTGGCAAATTTAATCCCTATTGGACTGCCTTAGAAAGTTTTTCGCTCTTGCCGCCCTGATGGTTGATGTGCGCCTTTGTGGCGATGTGGTCTGTTAGGATCAGCATGTCATGGCCCTCAATCTGACTGCGGAAATGGCACATGGCTAGTCTGGTGGCCCGGAGCTCCAGCCAGTTGATGTTGTGAGCAAGCTCCGTCTGTGACCACCGGCCCTGGACCACCTGAGTCTGGAGGTGAGTGCTCCAGCCGAAGAGGCTGGCATCTGTCATTATGACCAGGCGCTCCGGCTCCTTGAAGCAGCAGCCCTTCAGAAGTGTGTCCGTCTGCCACCACCTGAGGGATCGTAGGACCTTTGGAGGTAGATGCACCCTCCTCCTGGAGTTGCTGGCTTTGCGCCTCTGGAGCGGCAGCAGAAACCATTGGAGCTCTCGCGTATGCAGTCGTGCCCACGGAATCACTGAAATGCACAACACGAGTTTCCCCAACAACTGAGAGGGGGAAACTAACGGCACTGACCCCGTCGATCGGATGGACCTCACCAGGGATCTGATGCTGTCTATTCTCTCCTGCTTGAAGAAGACTTTGCAGTCCCTGGAATCGATCACCGTGCCGAGGTGTTGAATTCTACAGGTCGGGGTCAGATGGCTCTTGGCGAGGTTGACCGAGAACCGGTGTAGTTGGAGGACTCGGATGGTGGTGTCCAGGTCTCTCTGGGCCTGCCCCCTGGATGATGAGTGTTTTAGGATGTTGTCCAGGTAGCATTCCAGTCTTACCGGGATGGATCGCAGATGCGCAGCAATGGCGGCTAGCAGCTTGGTGAAGGTCCGAGGTGCCGATGAGAGCCTGAAGGGGAGGGCCCTGTACTGGAAGTGCTGGTTGGCAAACTGGAATCTCAGGAACTTGCTATGCGCTGGGTGGATTGGAACATACAGTATGCTTCCTTCAGATCTATTGAGGTCAAGAGGTCGTCCTGTCTGACGCAGCCCAGGATGGTCTGAAGGGACTGCATCTTGAAGAGTTTGTATGCCAGATGCTTGTTGAGTTTCTTGAGGTCCGGTATTGCCCTTACCCCCCCCCCCCAGAGGATTTGGGGACCAGAAACAGTATGGAGTAGAAACCCCTGCCCTCCTGGCCCTCGGGAATCTTCTCTATAGCCGTTATCTCCTTCCTCATGAGCTGGAACTTGTGGGCCGACTTGTGGGCCGACCTGGGGGTGGGGCAACGGTCAAAGGTCCTTGGAGGGAAGGAAAGGAATTCCAGGGTCAATCCGTGATGGACTGTGTTCAGAATCCAGGTGTCCATCGTGGTCCCCTCCCACTGGTTGGCGTAAAGCTGGAGACGACCGCCAATGGGAGGGTCTCGGTGACGGTCACTTTGACTTCCAGAAGTGACGTTTGGAATACCCCCCACGGAATGGTTTGCGGAAGCCCTGCTGTCTGTTCCTATCCCTGTAGGAAGATTTGTCCTGGGAATGGTCCTGGGACTGAGGGTAGGACCGATTGTTCCCCCCCCCCCCCGAGGAGGTGGAAGGCTCAGGGCTCCGAAAGGAATTACGGCAAAAGGGCTGCCCCTTACGGTCCGGCTTCTTGGTGACTAGGGGCAGAATCTTGCGCTTGTCCTTGGACTGTTAGAAAGGGATCCAAGGCCTCCCCAAACAATTTTCCCCCTTTAAATGGAGCGGAAGCTAGCTTCCACTTGGCTTTCACGTCCGCCTGCCAGTGGCGAAGCCATAGCAGGCAGCGTGAAGTTATGTTGGAAGCAAGGGCTCTAAAGGAGAGCTTGGTGACTGCAAGGGAGGTGTCAGCAGAATATTCTACGGCCGCTATTATCTTATTAACATCCTGTCTAGCCCTGGTGTCCCCCGCAGGGAGGCCGGCTAATAGCTTATGTAGCCGGAACAGGGCCGCTCTACCGAAATACGAGGAAGATGGAGAAGCCTTCATGGCCCATGCCGTGGCCTGGTGGGTCTTATGGGAGACTGACTCTGCCCTCTTGTCTTCTGCCTTTAAGCCCTCCAGTAAATCAGCTGGAAGGGCAGAATTGGACGTGAGGTCATCTACCTGGGGAAGCTTAAGCAGCTCCTCCAGAGGGCCCTCCATAGAATAGAGCTTTTTATCTGTGCCACTAGGGTTGGCTGTGGAACCCGGCTGGGTCCATTGACGTTGAATGATGTCCAGTTACACCTAAGGAGCTGGGACCAGATCCAGATGAGGGGAAGCCTCCTTAAACAATCCCACACCCGGGTCCTGGGGCCCAATGGTTTCCTTGGTACCCTGAGCTGAAGGGACTTTCTCTGCTGAGCCAGCAGACCCATCTGGGGTGCCGCCGCCCTAGCCTTGGTTAGGATAGCCTTAAACATGGAGGGGTTGAAGAGACCCGAAGAGACAGGCGCCTCGGGTGCAGAATTCTCATCCTCTGAGAAGTCCAGAGCATCTTGCTCCATCTCCTCCCCATCGGATACCTCACTGATCCCAGTAGGGGCCGGGGAAGCCTCCCTAGCTGGGGGCTCCTGAGGTAGAATGGCACGATTCTTGTTGGAACTGCCAAAAGCTATGGGAGTAGAGGCAATAGCAGTGGCAAAGGGTAATTTAGAGGCCAACTGCTGGATTCCATCTGAAATACCCTGAGAGATTGCACGTGCCACCACATCCTGCATGGATTTGGACAATTGGGATTCCTGGGCCTGAGGCAGGGCTAGCTCAGCTTCAGAAGGAGCCAAGGATTCTTCCCCAGCAAGGGAGTCACCGTCATCAAGGGAATCCTCAACCAGATAGTGGCAGGGGGACCCCATGGAGGCCCTAGAAGGATTGGGAGAAAATCCAAAATCCTCCTCAGCATGCAAAGAGGGGGAGACCTCTGGCTGGAGGGTGGGAAGGGAAAGCCCTGCCTCAACATCCCTGGGACTTGGGCCTGCCTGTTGTTGCTGCTGAGCAGCTTGGGCTTTTTGAAATTGCTTTTCAAGTGCTTTCTGGCGTCTTTCAGCAAGTTTCTCATCTGCCATAGAGACCTTGCTGACTCTGGGGCGCTTTCCCTTAGTTGGACACCCCACTCCATCACCTTTGGCAGCAGGGTTGGGCCTGCTGCATTTAGAAGTGGTGGGCCCAGCTTGTTGTTCCACCTGCTTCTCCATCTTCTGTCTGAGGAGATGAGTGATAGCTGCAGAAGTGGTCAGATGAAGCAATCTCTTGGTGAGAGGAGAGGTTGAGCCTTGCAGGAGTCAGGCCAGTGGATAATCGAGGCTTCTAGGCAGGTGGAGCTAGGACAAATGGCACTGGCTGAGGAGAGGCCAGGAGCCTGCAGATCTGCGCCATTAAGCAAGGGCGAATGGCCAGATAGTAGCCAGAAAAAACCCCTGCAGCCGCTTGGAATAATCCAGGGAAGAGGGGAGCCTGCCTAGCAATCCAAAGCTAGGCCCCTGCGTTAAGCGCTTTCCGCGGCGATCCGCTAGTGAGGACAGGCAGTGCGGCAATGGTCAGAGCCTCAAAGAAAAAGCGCACCAAAATTGAGTTCAAAATGGCGGCCGCAATGCGTGTGCGCGCCTGGAACAACACCAGCGGAAGCTGAAGAGACTAATGCTCCGCGCTGGGGACCCTACGTCTCTATCCGTCCCCTGGGCTCATTAGCAACTGCCAAAGAGCCTCCCCACGGCAACCAGGAGTCTTTACAATAGAGAAAGGCAGCTCACTCCAGGAAGCTTGCCTCGCGCCAAACAGCTGATTTTAAAGTGAACCGAAAAGCCGAACTAGAACAGAGGAGAAATTAAAGGGAAACAGAAGTCTAAACTAACTAACAATACTAAAATAAAATTCTAGGAGTTACACTACACTGACTAGGGGACCAGCTTGCTGCACAAGGACTGGATCTCCCCAAAATGCGTCCTGTAGGGCAACTGTGTTTTTTAAAACTGAGCCCCTCAGGGGAGCAAGAGGCGGAGCTACAAAAAATGTTAAACTCAGTCCTTGGGCAGCAAGCTGAAGTTAACCCGTTCTTGGACATTCCAAGCAGCGCCTAGGAGAAGTCTTAAACCCTGGAAAGGTCCTGAAAAGAGAATTGACACAACAGCTGGCGAGAGAGAAAAGTCCATTTTGCTACTGGAAAGACACTGGTTAATAATACTAGTTGATTAAAAAAAAGTTAGTTAATTATTGATGATTAATAAGTAGAGATTTTAGTACTTTATAGTCTGTTTTAGATTATTATTTGATTTGTTATTCGTTAACATATAATTTACTATGATACCAATACTGAAATGATAACCTTTAATTAGGATAAATAACCGGGCCATAAATTGTAATTTGGGATCTGGCGAAAAAATGTACAAGACTTACAAATTTCTGTTTAGATCTTGTTATGAAGATATAAATAATTTGAGTCAGAGGAGAAGAGATGTGATATAAATAAGGAAATGCTAACGCATGCTTTTGGTGATTATTAAGTAGAAATATTAATATCTCTTAGATTGTCTTAGATGATCAACATTTATTTTCTTAACACGTAATTAACTAATTTGGGACTGACGGAAAAGACTTATAAATCTTATTAATAAATCATTGTTTAAAGAAGGCTATAAAGGTATAATCTTGTGTGGGCCTGTGGAGAGGAGAGGTGAGATAAACAGTAAATAACTTTTATTCAACTACAATAATAGCAAAGAAATGTTAATGGATAATATTTAATGATACATACAGGTGTGTTATGGGGGGGAGAAATGCTTAGATATCTTACTTAACTGAATTTGTTTTAGAATATGTCATAAAGGTATAATGTTATTGGACGTTTATTGAAACTGCAAATGAATGCCAGTAGGTAGTTGTGTCTTTAAGTACAAATAATTATAGATAAAAACATGTTTAAATAATGGTAATCAAATGAGAATTGTGGTACATGGATATTAAAATACCTAATTTTTCTTTCTTGACTTAAAATGTACAACTCGATTTGAATGAAGTATATGTAAGGATGGTGGAAGAAATGCACGGAATGTACTTGTAACCAATCAATGTGCTTTCTACAAGATGTAACAAAAAATGATTCTTTTGTCTGTGTGTGTGTTTTTGTTTAATTAAAACAATAAAAAAAATCTTAAAAAGTGTGCAAAGGGTGTGTCAAGGACCTCCGAAACTGGTTCAAGGGTAAGAAAAAAAATCTTTCCATTATGGGATTCCTATGGTATGGCGAGAGCAAAAGAACCATAGTGATGACTGTTACTTTTATTCATGCAATGTAAAAGGGTTTAATTCCAAATGGAAGCATTCCATTTCATACCCCAATCTTCACTCAGCAATTCGTCCCATCCCCCATGGCACAGATATACCAGTACCCAAGCCCCCTGCTACCTTGGAAGAGATACCTAGCTCCGATGAAGGTGAAGTCATACCTGAACCAGATAACGAATCAAGTTCTGACTTTGAAGATGATACAAGGCCAAAATTGTTTTCTCAGGAGGAGATGAATTATTTGATAAGAGACTTGAATCTTCCCAAAGATGCCGTTGAGTTACTCGGATCAAGACTGAAAAGCAGGAATTTATTGTTGCCAGGAGTGTCATCTTCATGGTTCAGACATCATGAAAAGGAGTTCGTTCCTTACTTCGCCCAGGAAGACAACTTGGTTTATTGCATCAATGTCAAAGATCTGATGGGTCAATTTAAAATCCAATATGATTCAGAACAATGGTGTCTTTTTATAGATTCTTCAAAAAGAAGTCTCAAAGCAGTTTTACTCCACAACAGTTTTTACGCTTCCATACCTGTAGGTCATTCCGTACACTTGAAGGAAACCTACGAGAACTTGGAATTGGTTCTTCGTAAACTTAAATATGAAGACCATGGTTGGCAAGTGTGTGGGGACTTGAAGGTCTTGTGTATGCTGCTCGGGCAACAAGCTGGGTATACCAAATACCCTTGTTTTCTGTGTCTATGGGACAGTCGAGACCGACAAAACCATTGCACCAAGAAGAGTTGGCAGCCGAGGGTGCTAACAGTAGGTGAAAAAAATGTCCTCCAAGAAACTTTGGTACCTTCCCATAAAGTTCTTCTACCACTTCTCCACATAAAATTGGGATTGATGAAGCAATTCGTAAAATCACTTTTGAATGCTTCAAAAACTTGGTCACCAAGTTTCCATGCCTGTCAGAGGCAAAATTGAAGGAAGGTGTGTTCGTTGGATCAGACATTAGAAGGCTTATAGTTGATCAAGAGTTTGTCAATACCATGACGGATCCTCAAAAAGAAGGGTGGATTGCATTTAAAGAAGCCGTACAGAAATTTTTAGGCAATAACAAAGATCCTCACTACAAAAAGATCGTTGGAAGAATGCTGAAAGCATTTCAAGCGTTAGGTTGCCTGAAGAGTTTGAAAGTGCATTTCCTCCAGTCCCACCTTGACTACTTTTCTGAAAATTTGGGAGTTGTAAGTGAGGAACAAGGTGAACGATTCCACCAAGACATTAAAGAGAAGGAAAGAAGATACCAGGGAAAATGGAGCATTACAATGATGGCAGACTACTGTTGGATGCTTCAGAGAGACATTCCAGATGCTACTCACAAGCGTAAATGCACCAAGAGGAGCCTCACGACGAAGAAGAATTGAGTTTAGTGTGTGTAGGTGAGCTCATTTCAGTTTAAAAAAGGATTTTCATGAAAATATTGTAATAAAACTTTAATTTTATAAGTCTATTTCCATTTATTTTGAGGTATTGCCTTATTTAACATAGTTACCTAAATTGTCAGGAAACATGATTTCCTATGACAAAATGGAGGTCATTTTCAAATTCAGCGCACCAAAAAACATAAAGATTATATGGAATAACCAAAACAGCTCTCGAAAAAAATTTTTTTGCAGACCTGTGTAGTCGAAGGGGTTATTTTCACAGAATGTAATTTACTCATTACATTAAGCAATGGATTTGATGGTTTGCTGCATAAAGCACAATGGATTCACAACACACAATATTTAACATATTATTTAACAATCCATAAGGGCTGAATTTACAAATCATGAAATCCTGAAAGATCAGGTTACAGGCCGATCATCATGGAAAATAATTTATCCATCTGGTCACACAGAGTCAACATTGATCTGATGGCACATAATCACTCTATCAACAGTGCTGAAAAGGTGGTCTAGAAAATGAAGATTTTTAAAATATCATGTTTATACTCTGTTGTGCAATCATCAGTCAACTATTTTCTATATTTTTATTAATTTTGCTGAAATGTGGAAATACTCCAATTCTTCATGGAGAAAGTTGCATTTTATTTCTCTACAAATAAGGTATCTTACACTTTGCATGCTATCAAACTGAGTGATTGCAATTACACCCAGTGACTGTACTAACGCTCTACAAATATTATCCTAATTACATCTGAAGCTCCAAGCCCCAGTTTTCTTGGTATAATGTACTACAAATAGAGATTTTTGAAAAACTGACATCCGAAAGACAAGACCACTCTAATACTAAGTTTCAGTGTTCTAAGAATTGCTTTGTAAAATCATAATTTACAAAATTTTAACATCAATTTTAATAGAAAGGCAATAGAATCTGGTTGACAGTTGTGAACAGATTCATGTATCACAAAAGCAAAATGTACATTAAACTGTTCCACTAAAGCAATAAATTGCTATGTTAACCACAGCATTTATATTCCATCTTTCTTTCAAGTAATAAAAGACAGCACATATGGTTCTCCCTACCTCTCTTTAGAGGTAGTGAAGGTGGTGAAGGGAAAGAGGTGGTGAAGGGAAGCTAATGATAAAATATGCATGATGGCATTGTGCAATTACATCAGGACACAAATAAATATGGCATTATATGATTGTCACCTTGTGCAAAGTGTCATTTTATTGCAATTTTCTGCAGACTTTACTAGCCCCTGCATTTATCATAACTAATGCTAATGAATGTTAATGAATAATGACAGTGACTAATACAAGACTCTACAGAGGGCATAATAGTTTATGATGGCAAAAAAAGAACATGATACTAGCATTTACAATTAGCAAATCTTATTAAAAGACATATGACTGTTCTCACAATAGAATCCCTTACACCACTAGGCTCAAAATTTTGGGCTTGGATGACCTGGAACTACACCATCTATGATCTGACCTAAGCATAGTACACAAAATTATCTACTACAACGCCCTACCTGTCAACGACTACTTCAGCTTCAATCTCAATAATACACAGGCAAACAATAGATACAAACTCAAGATAAACAGTTCCAAACCTGATTGCAGAAAACATGAGTTCAGCAACAGAGTGGTCAAAGCCTGGAATGCTCTACCTGACTCCATTTTTGCATCCTCTAACCCCCACAGCTTCAACCTTAAATTGTTTACCGTGGACCTCACCCCATTCCTAAGAGGTCTTAGGCGCATAAGAGCACCAGCGTGCCTACCATCCCTGTCCTATTGTCCCCATTAATGTGTACTCATTTCCTTGTTCATGTCCATATTTATACTTATACCTGTTATATTATACATGTTCCACAAACTAATTAGCTAAATAAATAATAAAATAAATAAAAAAATCATTCAGCCAGAGATTGCTGAACTTACTTACATATCAAAAGTTACAGGCAATCACAAATGATCTTAATAAACACATTAGGTTTTAACACATTACAATTATTAATTCATAGATAATGTGTCTGATGTGTAACCTGCATCTCCATAACCCACCCACATTTAAATACTACATATGTTCAGGCACTCTGTACATCTAATGAAATGAGCTGCAGTCCACAAAAATGTATCCTTTTAATAAAATGTTTTAGTTGGAAAAGATGCTACAGACATCTTGTTTCAACTAATCCAAGCATTACCCAGTTTAATAGTAGTTTGAACATGGATCTCCCCCATTCCTAATACAATGTTTACCTTATTACTGACATTTAGGCAAAGAATATGAGGCAGGAGTAAAACAAAGGAGAAAAACCATTTTTCCCTTCATTTTAAATTGTTAACAATCTGTATAACACAATATGGTAGTCAATGTTTGAAAATAAGAAATGAATCCACGAGTTTATGAAGTAGATTATAAAACTGAAGAAGGCAATTCAGAATACTTAAGCAGGAATGCAAAACTAATAAGGTATATTATGCAAACCAGGAAAAATATATGCATTCAAAAACACTTCCTTCAAAGGATTTGCACAGCCTTGATTAACAGTCACTAAAGCTGCAGAGAAGCAGGAATGGGGAGAAGGCTTATTAGCCATCTTTTTCCTACAAATTATTCAGCAGGATGATTTGTCTTCATACCAAAACAAGTTCTAAATCCAGACTGAAGGGAATCAAAATAATACATTTCGTCTGAGAGGTACTGAAGTTGTAATATCAGAGAATTTGCCCACTAGTTTGACCAAACATGGAATTCTAGAGAACAAAGTACAGCCTTCTATGGAAGGGACTATGTCCTAAATGTGGTCTGAAACCAGATTTTTATGGACAGTTGCAGTATCCTGGAGTCATGTGACCACCATTTGCTACCCTCCCAGCTGGCTTCTGACAAGCAGTCATGTGGGGAGCCAGATTCACTTAACTGCAGTGATTTGCTTAACAACCATGGCAAAAAAGATTGTAAAACTGGCCGTAACTTCTTAACAACCCCCTTGCTTAGCAATCAAAATTCTAGTCTCAATTGTGTTTATAACTCAAGGACTACCTATATAGCCTATTCTAAGTGGCTGAAATTTCCACCTTCAAAAGAGAAGCATTAATATCCAGTTACTCACAAGATTATGTAAATCCATCCAATGTGCATAATTTATGCCTCTGTGTATCAAAAGAATCCAGAAAATAAGATTAAGTAAACCACATGAATATGATTTGCAAACTACATGCTCTCTCATCAGCTATTGCATTTGATTCTCTAACATTTTCCTCACAAAACTCATTTCCTGCTGAATTTGAAATTTTTGGTATCAGTTGAAAACTGTATAACTAATCCATTTAGGATATTTTAATTATTTTGTTTTCTTTGTTAATTCATTACATATATTTTTATATTTCTTATTGTAATTTGGATATAGTCATTTTATTTGTTCAATGTTTAGTAAGCTCTTCAATCACCTCAAACCACTAGATGAGCAGCCGATAAATTTGATAGTTTGCAAACTGCTCTAAGAGCTTTTTGCATTTTAGAAAAAAACACTATCTAAAATAGACACACAGCCATCAATTATGATTGTGATGTAATACTAATTTTAAACCATCTTTCTGGTTTCAGACTACATTTAGGGCATAAATATCTACATCAGAAATCTAAAATAGAACATCCATTCACTAGAAGACGGAATTGTATCCCATTAATTTGGCTCATTTGATTTTGCCTAATACTTTGTTCAATCCCTGGCTGTTGCAATTTCTAAATATCTGAAAATATTCTACGTGACTATTAATGTGTCTTACCCATTGACCATTCATTAATGTGGATTGTCCACTAACCATAAGTAACCCATACTGTAACAATGTACATCCAAGCCAAAGATTAAGTAATTGCTTTTTAGGATCCCGAGCGACCAAGGTCACGTTTAAAGGATATTTCTGGGCGCTTCGTCAAGAGCCAAGAGGAGACCTCAGACTTCCTACCTCCGAAGGCGCAGCTCAGAAACATTACCAAAAGAATTATCGGTCTGTCCTTAGGGATGATGTGATATTTGCCAAGAAACGGAATTTCCTTATCCTCCACCTCCAGCTGTTTTTCATGGCGCGAAGAAATAATGTCGGCAAAGCCGCCGTTGACAGCAAGGCTCAGGTTTAAGGAATTCATGCCACCATGTAGTGCATACACCACTTCACACCTTCAACAAAAGCGGGAGATTCATACGACGCCACAGTTTGCCTTTACCGCCAAGTAACGACTTTAGAAACCCGTAAACCTCCCATTCTCGCACATGCTACCCAATCCTCTCTCTCTCTCGCTCTCTCTCTCTCTCTTTCCCTCTTCCCCAGGTATCGCTTCTCAAGAACTTATTTCCAGCATTAGAACCGTTGGAGTGACGCGAGCGGGAGGAAGGGGGGGGGGGTTCAAAACTGCGCGCGCCACGCCACGCCAATGGGAGAGTGCGTGTTGTCCCCAGTGTTCCAAGAAGCTGGGAAGGGTCTCAGCGTCTTCGTGGAGAAAGCGCGCGACCGACCGTTGGCATTCCAATTCGTCTAGTCTGCACCAGCACGTGGTTCGTCAACCGCGAAGAGACGGAGGGCGGGAGAAATGTCTTGCTCTAACTAAGAAAGAGATTGATTTCTAAATTGCGTCCGGTTTAACAAGGCACAAAAGGCATTTTCCGAGCCGTGTATATTTACTGAAATGGGCTGTCGGCTGCCACATTGTTAGTATAATTTAGAAATACGTCTGTCAGACCCACTAATGGTACTTCGCCGCTTTATAATAAACAATGGATATCAATTAGTAATACATTGTTTAGCGAGTTTTCCAAGGAGTAGCGTTGTAACAAATAAATCTACTTAGCAAAAGATGGAAACTCTCACTTAGCTATTAAAAGTTTCAAAGTGTTGGTATTTCTATTTAGAGAAATTGTATCCTATAGAGATCCAGCCCAATGGAGTGCATAATTGTACGTGTTGAAAAAAGTTACAACTAAATAGCAATACAATTATATAAATATTTTATATTATCAACTTTGTGCCAATAAACTCTTGGTTGGCATACAAAATACCTCATATACAAAATTAAGATCTAGATTACACTGTGTGGGATGACAAACTCAACACATTATAATATTGGTCACTTTACAACTTTTTTTCCCTTAGAAGCCTGCAGTTCCAGTGGTGAATCCCTGGAGAAAAAAATTAAGAGGAGAGATTCATTTGACTAGAACTCAAAGTCCTGTTACTGTATTTAAGGGAAATCATTGAATACAATATAATACACACAAAAACACAGGGATAATCTACCAATTGTGAAGCGCAGTCTTGAAGCTTATCCATTCCTTAAGGCTTTCTAATTAATATTAACTGAATTTTGAATAGTTTCAAATTGTCTTTAGTTTTTTCAGATATATGCTGATATTTAAAATGCCAAAATCATAAACATGTCTACATGTTTACAATCAATAGTGAACAATACTGTATCTGCTCGAATTATGTCAAAGAAAGCCATATAAATTGGATTCCAGGAAACTACAATTTGTAACAAAGTTTATTGTAGACTATAAATTCTGGAAAGATAAAACTATGAACATAGGCAGTTTTGATAATACAGATCATAAATATTGGTTGATGTGTAACAAATGTGAAAATGCCTAAATGTTAGCATATGAACACATATTAACCATGTACAATATAGTAACATAATCCTTTCCAAGGACCTGGTATAAAAGCAATTTGGATAAAAAGACCTTTAGAGTTGGAGATGTTGGTATAAAGCCATGATGGCGAACCTATAGCATGCATGCCAGAGGTGGCACACATAGCTGTCTCTGTGGACACGCATGCTGTTGCCAGCTGCTCTTTGTGAGTGTCGGAGTGCCAGAAAATAGCCTGAAAAACGGCCTCTAAATGGCCCGAAAACCAGCCTGAAAATGGCCTGAAAACAGCCCAAAAATGGTCCCCAAACTGGCAAAAAAAAAGCACGCGTGCATTGGCCAGCTGGTCTTTGGGTTTCTCGTGCTCCAGTGCATGCATGTGTGTTCCGGTTTGGGCACATAGTGCCAAAAAGGTTTGCCATCACTGGTATAAAGAAACACAATATATTCAATTTATGTCATGGAATTTATTATATTGCCTTTTTATTCTGATTAAATTCTAACAAAATTGAAATTATCATAATTCTAGTCCTCTCCTTAAACCAAACAAATATATATTTGTGCAAGCTAACTAAGTCATATTTAAAAGATTAGTATCAAGATTTAACTTTATTTTCAGAGTAGAATACAATTTAAGAATGTATGATTCAGAAAGATTCAATTCAATTTAAAATTGCAGAAATAAAAAAATAGTCTGTCATATAAATGCAACGTTCTAATTCAGTAATAGGATCCTATGATAGTCTGAAGCATGAATAAAATTTAAGGGCTTTCTATGCAGCACTGGTCATTTCAATTGAGTTATGATGATGCTTTTAAACATAATATACATAATAACCCCAAAAGACAATAAACATAAAAGACCAGCTTAGATTTTAGCATTAAAATTCATAGCTGAAACTTTTAAAGCAGTTTATCTTCTGATTGTTTAACATATAAATTCATAGTGCCTCATATTAGCAAAATACTATTAGTATCATGAGAAGAAAAATAACTAAAGATGATCTGTGCATACATTTCTATACTTCTCCCAGCATTTCCTTAGTATTTCTAATAGAGTGCACTATTTATTGGATTAATATTATAGACTCCCATCTCTAAAGTACAACCTTATCTTCTAGACATAGGACTGTACTACAAGTAGTTCTTGATTTATAACCATTTGTTTAATGACTGTGAAATTACAACGGTACTGAAAAAAGTGACTTTTGACTGTTGCATTGTCACATGATTCAAATTTGGATGCTTGGCAACTGGCATGTATTTATGACAGTTGTAGTATAATCATCTTTTGCAACCTCTGACAAGCAAAGTCAATGGAAAAACCAGATTCACTTAATAACCCTGTTATTAACAACTGCAGTGGTTCACTCAACAACTATGGCAAGAAGGGTCATAAAATGGGGCAAAATTCAACAGTCTTGCTTCACAACAAAAAAAATTGGGCTCAATTGTGGTCATAGGTTGGGGACTACCTGTTTTGTTTCTCATGCTTCTTTGTCAACCAAACTGCAGCTTGTTTCTTAGAGACTAGTTTCATTCATCAGATTTTCCTAATGGTTTATGATCTAGAAAATGCATACCTAAAACCATTATAATTTAAAAACCATGGCTTATATCTTACTGCAGTGTGTCAAATCAAACTGAAAATTATTCAGTAGTTAAAGAAATATTGGCTTAGAGCAGTATTTGAACTACATCAAAGATGGGAACATTAGAATATACTGGAAAAGCAAATAATCCAAATAGCAAGTAGTCTTAAATACAGAAGCTATATCCATAGTAATTCATATTGAAATAGGTAATCATTATAATGAATTATTTTTTTAACAATATTTTCAGGCCTGCCACAAAAAAAAACATCCATAGATGAACCCAAAAACTATTTAGCTCTGCATTAGATTTCTAATATTGAATAAGGAGTTGGAATAATATGCTCTATCAGTGTGTCCATTTCTCTTTTTAGTCCATAGTTGTGGGATATAGGTTCCACCACAAATGCGCGCAAAACAAAAGCGCGGCTGACTAAACCGTGGTGTCTAAGGCGTGGTGACAAAACCGCGTGACGAATGAGCGACGAATTAGCCCTAAAGCGCGCCGACAAAAGCGCGCCGACAAAAGCGCGCTGTAACGTAACCCTAAACCTAACCCTAAACCTAACCCTAAACCTAACCCTAAACCTAACCATAAACCTAACCATAAACCTAACCATAAATCTTACCTTAAATTAAATCACGCTTCTGTCGGCGCGCTGTTGTCAGCGCGCTTTTGACATTGCGGTTTTAGCGCCGCGGTGTTGTCGGCGCGCTTATGACGTTCGCGCTTTTGTCGGGTCACAGGGATATACAGATGAATTCAGTATTGGAGGGTTCAGAATCGAGTCACTACTAAGGTATAATTTTCACAGGTGTCCATTTGAAGCACTTTACCAGTGATGAAAATGAACAGTACAACAAAAATGTAGGTGAACTCGAAAACTTAGAATATCGTGCAAAAGTTCATTTATTTCAGTAATGCAACTTAAAAGGTGAAACTAATATATGAGATAGACTCATTACATGCAAAGCAAGATAGTTCAAGCCATGATTTGTCATAATTGTGATGATTATAGTTTACAGCTCTTGAAAACCCCAAATCCACAATCTCAGAAAATTAGAATATTACATGCAATTAATAAAACAAGGATTGTATATAGAACAATATCGGACCTCTGAAAAGTATAAGCATGCATATGTATTCAGTACTTGGTTTGGGCCTCTTTTGCAGCAATGACTGCCTCAATGTGGCGTGGCATGGAAGCTATCAGCCTGTGGCACTGCTGAGGTGTTATGGAAAACCAGGATGCTTCAATAGCGGCCTTCAGCTCTTCTTCATTGTTCGGTCTCATGTCTCTCATTTTTCTCTTGGCAATGCCCCCTAGATTCTCTATGGGGTTCAGGTCAGGCGAATTTGCTGGCCAATCAAGCCCAGTAATCCCACGGTCATTGAACCAGGTTTTGGTGCTTTTGGCAGTGGGCAGGTGCCAAGTCCTGCTGGAAAATGAAGTCAGCATCCCCATAAAGCTCGTCTGCAGAAGGAAGCATGAAATGCTCCAAAATCTCCTGGTAGACGGCTACATTGATCCTGGACTTAATGAAGCACACCAACACCAGCAGATGACATGGCTCCCCAAATCAACACAGATTGGAAACTTCACACTGGACTTCAAGCATCTTGCAGTGTGTGCCTCTCCATTCTTCTTCCATACTCTGGGTCCTTGGTTTCCAAATGAGATGCAAAAGTTGCTCTCATCAGAAAAGAGGACTTTGGACCACTGAGCAACAGACCGGGTCTGTTTTTCTTAATCCCAGATAAGACGCTTCTGATGTTGTTTGTTGTTCAGGAGCAGCTTGACAAGAGGAATACGACATTTGAAGCCCATGTCCAGGATCTGTCTGTGTGTGGTGACTCTTGAATCACTGACTCCAGCCTCAGTCCACTCCTTGTGAAAGTCCCCACATTTTTGAATGGCCTTTTCCTGACAATCCTCTCCAAGCTGCGGTCATCCCTGATGCTTGTGCACCTTTTTCTTGCACACTTTTCCCTTCCACATAACTTTCTATTAATGTGCTTTGATACAGCCCTTTGGGAACATCCAACTTCTTTTGCAATTACCTTTTGAGGCTTTCCCTCCTTATGGGGGGTGTCAATGATGGTTTTCTGCACAACTGTCAGGTCAGCAGCCTAGTAACTGAAATCAGACATGAAACTAGGAAAAGAAAACAGACACTTCTTCAATAAGTATTTTAATATTTACCTCAGTTTGACTCAGTGTGAGGTAAAAAGTAAATTATTCAGATCGCAGGCTACTCATGTCCTCTTTGCACTCCATTAGACAGGATTGGGTAATGAGAAAACAATAGCAAAGGCTTTGGAAATACTAGGAAAAAATGAGAAACCATCCATTTTTATGTTTTTCCATCACCTTTTTATGTTCTTGATTAAAAAGATTTTAATTGGTCTCAAAAATGTGACAAAATGAACAAAGATAAAAGCAGACTCTGTAATTATTGAAAATACAGGTATATGAAATAAATACTATATAATAAAAAAATAAAAAAATCCAGGACATTAGAAGACTGCAGATGGCAGTGCCACAGCTTCTTAGCATCATGTCTTATCCCCAAAATACATTGACTAAAATTTCTAAATGGATACACAATGAGTTGAAATAAAAGTGCCAGGAAATCTCAGTAATATGACTGAAAGGGCTTCAAAGAGTTTCAGAGAACAACACAAATTTACAATGCCTATTACACCATTATGTTTCAGCATATAAGTACTTAAGTAATCAAGATTTTGTGACCTTTAGGACTTCCCCCAGGTTTTTGAACATTCAAACTAATGGTTCCAGAATAATTTCTTCAATTATCCTGGTATTTGCATCTAACTACATCTCTACATCCATATGGTTGTTTTTCTGAGAGTATTGCTGACTGCAGTTGTATTTTTAATAGAGAAAAATGCAACATGTCCTCTTCGCAAGCCTAGAAGGTGCAGAAAATGTCTCAGTCTAGGTCATAAAGACAAACTCCCAGTAGTAGCAAACAAAAAGTTCAAATAAGTTCCTGTAATATTATTAAACAAAAATCTAAAACTGGAGACAAAAGCAAGGAATTATTTTCTTTACAAAGCTGCATAATTGTTATTTCTTTATTGGTGATTTCAATGCAGTAATACTGGATTTGGATATAGTATTACAAACCTAGGTTCAAATCCCCAACAAAATGAAGTTCTGATCCTAATTTACAATTTAAAGTTTGAAAATGGCTTTGAACTTGGATAAAAGTGTGGTTGGATACAAAAATGTTCTGAAATATTCAAATTAAATTTTATACAATATAATTCTATTGTTTTCTGCTTTTGTTAAATAATCATTTCATTCTATATAAACTTCCTAAATTACTATAATTTTGCCCAGCTATTATAGCCCTGCGCCTACAGTAAATCATATTGGAAAGAGACTTGGAGGAGTCAAACAGGGAATTAGTCTGGAAACTCTATATAAACACAAGAAGGCAAAGTCCAGCTCCCCTTATATGCTGTTGAACCTTATCTAGTTTGGCCCAGGTACAAACTACCAGTCTAAGAATATTCATTTATTATAGGCATGAACAATAAAAGTTAATTGAACTCTTCATGCAGTATGTGCATCTGATTGTTCACATCTGACAATTCAGAAGCTTCTCTCCAGGTTTGCTATTACTTAATAGTTGTCATTGTAGTCTTGGCATTTGTGCAAGGCCAGGAAATGTACATGGCCCTAAATTTGATTTATGATCAAGGACCTAATGAGTACTTTTTAGTTTGGTTTTAATCTAGTGAGTATAATGTTTTTACTTTTTTGCTTTAAAATTACTTTGAATTTAATGTCATCCTTGTCCCGTGTTTGGTTAGCCTGGGATTTTCTGCAACTGGATAGCATTTCCATTAATATTTCAGAATTGAACATAGCTAGAGCAGAGAAAAAGCTTGACTCTTATTTACTATTTTATTAAGGAGATGGCACATAAAGTAGCCCCCATAAAACTTGCCAGTAATTGAGATGGAATCAGTTTCTTCACGTCTTTCGTATAAGAAAGCAATAAACACACAGAACAAAACAGAAATGTAGGAGGCATTTTATTATGATAAATGTTGCTGTACAAGAGCTCATTGTGAAAGTACATATCACCATTTCCCTAGGGAAGTCTTCACAGTCACACTGCTGGGGGGGGGGGGGGGGGGGCAGAAAATTATATCCTATTTTTCCATTAGAAATTAACATAAAAATTCAAAACAAATCATTTAAAAAATCTCACTGTTTTCAGGAATGATTGCGCTCTTAGATGTATATACTGGGAGTAATCTCACTGACGTATTATTTTGAAACTTGTAAAAACACTCGGAATTTTAACATAAGAATTGTAAACACTTAATAGATTATTAGAAGCACATCAAAGGAAAGAGGCAAATGTTCTCTATTTATCTTTTTTATTTTTTGACTTTATATTGCGGCCAGCAAAGTTTGGGAAAATATTAGAAAAGTTGAGATATCAATCAATTTATCAATCTATCAACTTATCAATATAGACATCTGGGCATGGGCAATGTCACTTTCTTCCAATGGAATTAGCCTGCCCATTAGATCTTTCAGGCAGAAACTATTTGTCCTTTTTGAGAGATGGGGGGGGGATTTTAACTAGAAAGCACTGCTTCTCTATAGTAGCACCAGTTTATTGGAGTTGCCTCTCAGAAATCATGCTCCTTTTTGATCTTCAGGAAAAATATTTCCTAACCACCTTCTTTCAGTAAGAAGTATCCACTTCATTCTACTTAAGTTTGAGTTTAAGACCCGGCACAGCCAGGTCTTAACGGCTTTACGAAGGCCGGGAGAGAGCTAAGGGTCCTGATCTCTACGGGTAGATTGTTCCACAGGGCCGGCACAGCAGCAGAGAAGGCCCTCCCCCGGGGGGCTGCCAGCCGGCATTGTTCGGTTGACAGCACCCGGAGGGGGGCCAACCTGTGCGATCTTGTTGGTTGTTGGGAGGTAAGTGGCAGGAGGCGGTCTCTCAGGTAGCCAGGTCCTAAACCATGTAGGGCTTTAAAAGTAACGACTAGCACCTTGAAGCGCGTCCGGAGACCAATGGGGAGCCAGTGCAGCTCGCGGAGGATAGGTGTAACATGGGTGCATCTAGATACACCCCATATCGCTCGCGCATTCTGGACCAGAATGTAGTCTTCGAACACTCTTCAGGGGCAGCCCCATGTAGAGTGTGTTACAGTAATCCAGTCTTGAGGTGACGAGGGCATGAGTGATCGTTTGAAGTGCCTCCTGGTCCAGATAGGGCCGCAACTGGTGCACCAGGGGAACCTGGGCAAAAGCCCCCCTGGTCACAGCCAACAGATGATGTTCTAACGTCAGCTGTGGGTCCAGAAGGACACCCAAATTGCGGGCCCTCTTTGAGGGGTGTATAATTTCACCCCCCAGGCTAAGAGGTGGAATATCTGGACTATTCTTGGGAGGCAACATCAATAGCCACTCGGTCTTGTCTGGATTGAGTGCAAGCTTGTTCGCTCCCATCCAGGCCATGACAGACTCCAGGCCCTGGCACATCACTTCCACTGCTTCGCTGAGTTGGCACGGGGCGGATAGATACAATTGAGTATCATCCGCATATTGATGATATTTGATCCCGTGCCGGCATATGATCTCACCCAGTGGCTTCATGTAGATGTTAAATAGGAGGGGGGACAGGACCGAACCCTGCGGCATCCCATATTTGAGGGGCTTAGGGGTCAACCTCTGTCCTCCAACTAACACTGACTGCGACCTGTCCGAGAGGTAGGAGGAGAACTACCTTAAGACGGTGCCTCCCACTCCCACCTCCCGTAACCGTCGCAGAAGGATACCATGGTCGATGGTATCGAAAGCTGCTAAGAGGTCAAGGAGCACTAGGATAGAGGAATATCCTCTATCCCTGGCCCGCCAGAGATGGAAAGAGTCCTTCATTCAGAGTCAACCTATTCTCCGCCTACTGCCAATTACCTCCACTAGACCGATACGATCGCATCGATTAGGCCTTCTCCGAATTCCATCTACTAGCCAGTGCAAACTGGCAACTACCCAGAGGAGAGCCTTCTTGGTGGCTGCTCCGACCCTCTGGAACGAACTCCCCGTGGAGATTCGGACCCTCACCACCCTTCAATCCTTCCGCGCCACTTTAAAGATCTGGCTGTCCCGGCTGGCCTGGGGTTAAGATTTCAACCCCACCCGAATTGTGTGACTGTTGTGCTCTCTTTTAATATGTTGTATTGTTTCCATATTGGAATACTGTTTGTCTTTCCCGCCCTCCCTTTTTGAATTGTGAGCCGCCCTGAGTCCCCCCAGGGAAAAGGTGGCATACAAATAAAGGAAATTCAATTAAATTCAATTCAATTCCAAACCACCTAAAGCAGTGATGGATAACCTTTTTCTCCTCACGTGCCGAAATCGTGCGCACACGCAATATTGTTTATGCATGTGTGCCCACACCCACAATGCAATGTGCCTGCCTCCCTGCACATGCGCCCGTGACACACACACACCACATGCAAGCACGAAACACCTCCCCACGCAGGCTATTCAGCCTCCTACACCACAATGAGAGGTGTTTTTGCCTTCCCCAGGCTCTGAAAGCTTTTCTCGAGCCTCCGGGAGGGCGAAGGTAACCTCCCCCGGGCTCCGAAGGCCCTCTAGAGGCCGAAAACAGGGTCATTTTCAGACTTCCTGAACTTCCGGGAGGCCCCTTTTTCATCCACCCAGGCTGTGGAGGCTTTCCCATGGAAGCACAAAAACCGCCTCCCCGCGTGCCATAGGTTTGCCATCATGGACCTAAAGGCAGGACAAGAAGCAATGGATGGAAACTAATCAAGAAGAAAAACAACCTAGAACTAAAAAAGAAATTTTCTGACAAAACAATTAATCAGTGGAACAACTTGCTTCCAGAAATTGTGGGTGCTGAAACACTGGAGATTTTTAAGAAGAGATTGGGAAACCATTTGTCTGAAATGGTACAGGGTTTCTTGCTTGAGCAGGAGGTTTGTCAGCAACCCGCAGCTCTGGAGCTGCATGTGGCTCTTTCATCCCTCTGCTGTGGCTCCCTGTCATTCAAAATATGCCTCACAACTGCCAATGTGCAACACTCGCTGGCATCCATTTTAATGAGCTTTTCAACCCGCAGTAGGCCAACCATGGATAAATCCAAGACAAGAAAAGTTTCAGAAGAAAACAGAATGTTTAATTCAACTACATATGCTAGTTTTGTAGCCGCTCAGGAAATAGTCAGGCACCATGAGGTTTTTTTTTTTTCTCTGTGGGAAATGGGTCCAAATGGCTTTTTATTTATTTATTTATTTATTAGACTTATATACCGCTTCATAGAGCTTCAGCCCTCTCTAAGCGGTTTACAATTTTTTTAGCAAATTGAGTCAGCAACTTGCCTCCACAGTCCAGGTCCTCATTTCACCCACCTCAGAAGGATAGAAGGCTGAGTCGACCTTGAGCCGGTGAGATTTGAACCGCTGAACTGCAGATCACAGTCAGCTAAAGTGGCCTGCAGTACTGCACCCTAACCACTGCGCCACCTCGGCTCTACTGAGTGTTTTTGAGTGTTTAAGGTTGTCAACCCCTGCACTAGAAGATCTCCAAGGTCTTCCAACTCTGTTATTCTGTTATTTTCTTCAGAATCAGAAAAAGTTTGGAGATGAAGGAAAGGAAACATAAATGGTTGTCCAGAACAGTCAGAAAGATTACTTTCCAAAAGGACAGAGGTCAAATTTGGGGCATTCTATCACACATTCAAGCTTTAACAGGAAGATGAATCAACTCCTGTGATGTGATTTCAGGAGAAGTTTAAAAAGCTCCTCAAGTTATTTTTCATGCTGAGGAATAGTAAGAAGTAAATATATTAGAGAGTCAACCCACAATATTAAACTGCAATTTGATTTGGACAACGGACTCATTTGAATGCTAACATAAAAGTGCAGCCATAATACTCACTGTGAATTATCCTGCCTGCGCAACTAGACATGTCAGTACTGAAAAATAAAAAAGGACTAATAATATTCTTGACAAGCAAAACTGAAAGAACAATGTGTATCTGAGTAGAGAAGAAAATGATTTAACTCTGTCCTGATAATCTAGTTGAGATAAAAGGAGAAAAGGGGAGAGTAAAAAAAAATAAGTAGAAAACTGTTGGGCTGAATCTTTAATAATGTAAAAGGCTTCACTGTCTACTCACCTGTAAAACACAGTTATTTTACCAGATTTGAGAAATGAATGCATAAATCATCCAAGTTCAAACTATTGGTTTAAAAGCACTTTACTATCTTGTAGTCAGAATAAAGAAAATTACTCCAATGAGTAATAATAACAAATATTACAATACTTTATTTGTAATGTTTTTGGCCTTTCAATGAACCTGTCCTTTTCCACTTCTTAACAAAATAGGTTTCACTAACTAACAATTACCTTAAAAATTAGTATTTAAGTTTGCAAAAATAATATATATGTACATTTAGTTTCCTAACCAGATCTATGGATTTCTTATTTCTAAATAATTGTGCCCATTGCATTTATTACAGTCTTTTTGTTATATGTTGATATAAAATTATTCTATTACATGTAGATATTAACATAAATGTCATCATCTCATTTAACCACTGAGCCAAGGTGGCGCAGTGGTTAAATGCAGCACTGCAGGCTACTGCTAGATCAGCAGGTCAGCGGTTCAAATCTCACCAGGCTCAAGGTTGACTCAGCCTTCCATCCTTCCGAGGTGGGTAAAATGAGGACCCAGATTGTTGGGGGCAATATGCTGACTCTCTGTAAACCGCTTAGAGAGGCCTGAGAGGCCTATGAAGCGGTATATAAGTCTACTGCTATATGTATTGTATTGAATGGCAACTATAGTTCTCATTTGATAATTTAAACTGAATAATTTACTGGGTATATCACTGAAAATGTTGCTGTATAAACTACTGTGAAAGTGTAATTATGTGTTGCATGTAGTGTCAATTTTACAACTTTGTCTGCAAGAAAACAAAAATAGTATCCATTTGCCAAGGAAGAAGTTACATACAATGTTTGCCTACTATAGAACAATGCCCAATAAAACAATGCAAATGGTGTTATCCCAGCAGAAAGTCATTCCAAGTTCCAATTGCATTTTCAATGCAATTTCAGCCAGGAAGGAATTCATTCCAGTGTGTTAAATGTTGTTGCTTGCGTACATATAGTCTTCAACTTAGAACAATTGAACCCAAAATTTCTGTTGCTAAGTGAGACAATTGTTAAGTGAATTTTGCTCCATTTTACAATCTTTCTTGCTACAATTAATAAATCATTACAGTTGTTAAGTTAATAACACGGTTATTACGTAAATCTGGCTTCCACATTGATTTTGCTTGTCAGGTCAGAAAAGGTAATGACATGACTCAGGAACACTGCAACCATCATAAATATGAGTCAGTTGCCAGCCATCTGAATTTCGATCACATGACCAAGGGAAAGGGGCAAAGTTGTGAGAAGGTCATAAATCACTTTTTTCAGTGCCATTGTAACTTTGCGTCCCAAAGGTTTTATTTCTTTTAAAAAACACAAATATTTCATCATTCATCAATCATTAAAACATTGAAGTACAATTTTTTTTGTATGCCCCTCCCTCCCTCCAACCCCCCTCCTCCTTCCCCCCCCCCCCGACTTCCCAGAACCCGTACACGGTATGGATTTTTAACTAACAGAGTCTAAAATCTATTGAGAAAAAAGAAATAAAGAAATTAATGACATTCTACATTGACCTTAGCTTCTTCTTGCTGAACTAACTTTAAACAATTTAAATCATTTCTGATCTTAAGCATAGGCTAACTGGAATTTCTTGGTTCCATATTTATTTTGTATATAGTCAATCCATTTTTTCCAGTCTCGTTTATATCTCTCATTTGAGTGATCTTTAAGATATGCAGATATTTTAGCCATCTCGGCTAAGTTTGTGACTTTCAATGTCCATTCTTGGATTGTAGGCAAGTCTTCCTTCTTCCAGTATTGCGCCAACAGTCTTGCTGCCGTTATTAAGTGCAGAATCAAGTTAGTCTCTACCACTGTAAAATCAGTACATATACCTAGTAAAAATAACTGAGGAGTAAACTTTATCCTTCTTTTAAAGATATTTTGCATAACCCACCATATTTTTATCCAGAATGCCTTAACCTTTTGGCAGGTCCACCATATATGATAATATGTAGCATCGAGAGAACCACACCTCCAACATTTAGGCTGTACATTCGGATACATAGAAGCCAACTTTTTAGGATCTAAATGCCATCTATAGAACATCTTGTAAAAATTTTCTCTCAGATTTTGAGCTTGTGTAAATTTCACATTTCTTACCCAGATTCTTTCCCATGTCTCCAACATTATTGGTTCTTCAATATTTTGAGCCCATCAATATTCTATCATTGGTTAAATGAGTCCAACCACTAATTACAGATAATGCCACTGCATCATAATATAGTTTTAAATTAGGTAGTTTCAATCCTCCTCTCTCACGTACATCTTGCATTATTTTCATCTTTACCCTCGGCTTCTTTCCTGCCCATACAAATTTGTTGATACCCTTCTGCCATTCTAAAAGATTCGCATCTTTTTAAAGTATAGGTAACATTTGGAAAAGAAATAAAAATTTTGGTAAAATGTTCATTTTCACTGGCGCTATCCTACCCAGCAAAGATAAGTGCAATTTCTCCCATTTTTTCATCTCCGTCTGTATACTATGCCAAAGTGGTTCATAATTATGCTTATATAATTTCCCATTTGAAGTTAAAATGTTAACTCCAAGATATTTGACTTTTTTTAACTACCTCACATCCTAGCATCACTCCTAATTCTTCCTTTTGTTTAGTATTCATATTTATAGCTAATATTTTTGTTTTTCCTAAATTTATTTTAAAGCCAGACACTTGACCATATTGATTAATCGTATTCATTAAGACCATACTGGATTCCTGCGGTTGTTCCAATATTATGACCAAATCATCCACAAAAGAGCGGACTCTATATTCTTGCTGCCTAATCTTGATCCCTTTTAAACCATCCAAGCCCCGTATTTTATTCAACAGTACTTCCAATAAACAATAATGGGGACAAAGGACAGCCCTGTCTTGTACCTTTTCCAATTTGAAAAGAGTCTGTTAAACTTCCATTGACTATGATTTGTGCTGTTTGCTGTTGGTATATTGCTTTAATTGACTGTAAAAAATTATCTCCTATCTGCATTTTTTGCAATATCTTCAGCAGAAATTGCCAGTTAACTCGATCAAAGGCCTTCTCAGCATCCAAAAATATAAACGCAGCAGGGATCTGGTTTTTCTTTCCCAAATATTCTAATGCATTAATAATTAATCTGACATTACTTTTCATCTGTCTCCCCTGTATAAAACCTGTTTGGTCCGTGTGTATCAATTGTTGAATAACCAACATTAACCTATTTGCTAATATTTTAGTAAAAATTTTATAATCTACATTCAGTAATGAAATAGGTCTATAATTTTTAGGTTGAGTAGTATCTTGATCTTCTTTGGGTATCAAAGATATAAATGCTGTCTTCCAAGATGGAGGCACTTTACCTTCTATTTGAATCATATTAAATAATTCTCTAAGAGGTTCTACCATTTCTAACTGTAAGTTTTTATAGTAAACCGCTGTCAAGCCATCTGTACCTGGTGCTTTCCCTGACTTTAATTGCTTAATTACCTGCAAGATTTCCCCCGAGGTTATTGGTTGATTCAATTTTTGCCTGTGTTCTTCTCTAACTGAAGGTATTTTCTCGTTATCTAAATATTTGTCTATATCTAAACCATTAATTTTATCCCCTTTATACAGTTCTGTAAAAAATTCCCGAAAGGCCTTTTGAATCTCTTCCTGTTGAAACACCTCCTTCCCTCTGTAAATCAGTTTAGATATATTTCGAGTTTTCCTTTTTTTCCTAATGTGATAAGCTAACCATCTGCCAGGTTTGTTTGCATTACAAAAAGTATTGTGTTTTGCATATAATAAATTAGTGGCTACCTGGTCAGAGATCAACATGTCAAATTGAGATTTTAATGTTAATAGCTTCCTTAACCTTTGTATCATCTGGGTTCATTGTTAACTCCAACTCTTTTCTCTTAATTTCCTCTTCCAGTTCTGTTCGTTTTAATCCTTGTTTATTTCTATGTGTTTTATTTATATTCATCAGCACTCCTCTCATATACGCTTTGCTTGCATCCCATACGAATTCCATAGATGTACCCTTATTCATATTCAAAACAAAATATTCAGATAGTAATTTTTTACAATCATTAATATACTTTTCATATCTAAATAAGTTTTCATTCAATCTCCAAGACCTTTTTGCCTGCACTACCCTTCCCAACTCCATCCAAACTGGGTTATGGTCCGAAAGGACCCTAGCCGCAATCTTTGTCTTCTTGACCCTAGAAAGCAAATCATTAGTGGTTAGTATAAAATCAATCCTTGAAAGGGATTGATGCCTGTCCGAGAAGAAAGTGAAGTCATATTCCTCTGCATTTCTTTCTCGCCAAATATCTCTCAATTCAAAGTCATGATGTCAAAGAAAGGTTTGGGTAACTTTGCTCGCATCTTAGTATTTAGGCAGGAAGTCTTCATATCTTAGTGTCTATCACACCATTCCAGTCACCCAATAGTATACAGGAACTATAGTCCCACTGTACTAATTTAGCATGAAGATTTCTATAGAATCTATCTTGCTGTTGATTGGGAGCATAAATTCCCAAAAGTAATGTCTTTTTCCCTTCTAGGATTAAGTCTAAAGCAATATATCTTCTGAAGGGATCTGCTTCTATTAATTCAGCTTTCATATCTTTTCTTAAGTATACAACTATACCATTCTTCTTTTCCATAGCGGAAGCTGCAAAATGTTGACCAAGTTTTGAGTTAATCAAATATTTTTGATCAGTTGACTTAATATGAGTTTCTTGCAAACAAATTACATCATTCTTAAACTGTTTAAGATAATGAAATATTTTCTTCCTCTTCTGTGGAGAATTCAGTCCGTTGACATTCCATGTTAAAATCTTAGTTGTCATCTTTGGTTGGTTGAAGCATTTTTAGAGCTTCCTGCATGGCCTGTTTAACCTTAGGTCTAGCTCCTCCCACTGCTTCCAGACTTGTTATTGTAGTTCCTTGATCGATGGCCGGTGATTGTTGAGTGCCATTGTAACTTTGAACAGTCACTAAAGGAATTGTTGAGGTCTACCTGTATTTAAAATGTCATTTGCATTTCAATCTATCTTCATTCTGAAGCTCTTGAAAATGCAGATCTCACAGTTTAACCTAGCTTTTTGATTTAAGCATTTCTTGGCTCTTCCATGCCTGCCTGATTAAAAGTCATGGTAAACTAATAAACTCTATAGACTTTGGATTTTGAAACAGGAAAAGAAGTCCTGCATTGCAGTACTATTGCTCAGGGGAAAATGATTCTAGAAGCAGGGCCTGCCCTACCATTAGGGATACGAACGATAAGCAGGACTGTTGTAGAAAGACAAGGAATCCTTCACTATTGAACACATCATTGTATTTTTACTGCTATGGATAGGAGTGCTTGAGGATTTTCTGCCTCAGAAATCAAAATAACTTGGCTAATTGTGGGAGTTTAACTCAAATGGCTGTAAAGGTGTTACATCACCTTTGCCTCAGCTTGCGGTGCACCAGTGAGCTTATGGGGGCAAAGCAAGCTTTATCTAAAGAACAGAAAACCGGTAGGCAGAAAGCCAAGAGAGGAAACTGTGTTGATTTTTTTTTTAAAAAGGAATTCCATAGGTAAAACTTGTTTCCTCCCTAGGACAGTGAGAGATGAGAAAAAGGCTGAAGCCAGGAAAGCTGTAATTGGAAGACCTGTTATTCTAGCGGTGTACAGTAATAGCCATAATGGAAATACAAAGGCCTCCTTCCCCCTCGAATTTCACTGCTGGGTGCCCAACAAAGCAGAGCTATTCCTTCCTTCAGCAACAAAGAACTTCTGAAGTTGAAGAAGAAGCATGGAGGCGCGTGTGCAGCCACGGCTTTCTCGGCGGCTCCGTCGAGGGGACCAGCCCGGGCGTAATGAAAGATAATTGGCCGAGCTGCGTGCCACCTGCAGGTTCCAAATGCCTCTAATTAAGTTGCTGTCTCTCTCTCTCTTTTTTTCCCCGCTCATCCTAATTCACTGCCTTGCTGCGGGGAAACGGCCACGGAGGGTGGGCGTCTCCTGATCTCCCCCCCCCCCCCCGAGGCGAGTGACGAGGCGCGCCAGTAATGATGTTGAACCGCAGCTCATAAATAGCCGAGGAGAAGCGGGCTTGATCTCCGCTGAGATCTCTTTGCCTGGCGCTGCCCGTGGCGTCCATCCGCAGAGCTCATCTCTGGCCTGGCACCCGAGCCATGCAGTGACTGAGGAGATCCGGTAGAAAGATCGGCCGAAGGATCCCTTCCCCTTGGCCTCCCTTCTCCCAGCTGCGACGGGGCGAGTCCAGCAGGTTGCTTCAACAGGCAAGGGCACCCTTAGCTCGAGGGCAAGGTACTTTCCTTCAAGATCCCCATCTCGTCCACCCTCCCGTTTCTTTCAATCGTGTACTCCAACTTTAGGCTAGGAGCACTCGCTAATTCTAAGATCAGGAGTTCCTTTAAAACACCCATAAAACCTCAGGATTCTGTTGGATTTCCACGAAGGGTCTTCGTCTGTCTCTGGAAAGGCAAGACCTTCTTGGGTCCCGGGTTGGGGGGCGCCAATCGGGAGCGGGCGGGAAGGAAATGATTTTGGTCTCTCTCTCTCTCTCTCTCTTTTTAGATGCAGCGGCATCCCGGGCTCTTGTTCGTCGGCTTGATCTTTTGTGCTGCTCTCTCAGAGACGTTTGGGCTGGTTTTATCCGTAAGTAACTTAAGTAAGCGACTGTAGCTCTAGGCTGCTCGCACATCTTTCAGCGGACTACAAGAGACCCGTAACACGTGCTCCGACTCGACCTCCTGTTCGCTTTACAAACCCGGGACGTCATTGCAAGCACGACTCGTGGCTTCTCTTAAAATTACGAACACGGGGATGGCTGTTTCTTAAATGTGTGTGCTAGTGTCAGGAGAAAAATCACTGACAAAGATTTGAAAGGTTTAATCGGGCAGGAACAAGCAATTTGTTAAAGAAGAGCAAAGGGACTGAAATGAAAAGAACACAGATCTTTTGGCAAAATTCAGGAGCAGACCTAAGATTAAATCCTTGCTACTGAGGTGCCTATGTAATACTTAACTCTATGCACTTTTTCTCAAGGAAAGTCATTAATTCCTTATAAAATCTGTAGAGCTTACTTCTGAGTTCTCTGAAATTCTAAATAACTTTGAAACTAATTCTTATACACAGTTGGTTTACTCTTATAATGTACAGGTTGTTTTTAAAAGTATCCTGTGTAAATTCTGGTATATTATGACTTGTGATTAATTGCATTTTTTTCAAATAAATAGATATTGTTTTAACAAAAATGACATCCATTTAAGTGGGTAATTTTATTTCCCCAGGATGGTATTTTTGTTTTAAACGAAATATTGGATCAATATATTGGAACAATATATTAATCATGAATTTTCCTTCTGTAAGGCTAAAGAGAAAAGGGGATGGACAATGAATAGTGCTGGCTATCTGCTTGGCCCACGTGAGTTAAAATATTTAATATACATTTAAAACAATGTAGAAGAATGTTAATTTCTACCGCTTTTTTGCATATGAATTGAAATGAGAACTATATGTTTTATATTAGTTTTCACTCCCTGCTCTTGATGGGAGAGAGTATGGAATTTTTCAGTTGCAGCTTTTCCTGGCTTGATTTAAACTATTTCCAACTGAGTACTTTGAAGGAACAAGTCCTCCATTACCTCACTTGAACTCTTAAGAGCAAACCAATTTGATCTGAGCTCCATTTTCACTTCCAGACCATGTCAATGCATTAATCTGATGTACCAGTGTTCCCTGGATATGCTGATCAACTTTCTGATTCCATTCCATTTCATAAATAGAAAGAATATAGTTCTTGAAAATGTTTTTCGTTATTTTCAAGCTCCTTCTTTCGATTTGCCTTTTTTTCTGCAACTGTCTAGTAAGAGTCATATATTTTAGATTGGCTGCAAATATTTGAGACATTGGTAGGGCCGTTATACCCCAAGTAGCAGAATAAGCAGTCAGGTAATACACAGGGCTGCATTACAGTTTTGAAGTAAAGCAATACATACTACTTGGTTGGACTGAGGAAAGGGGTTCAGTCAAATGATTTAAGTGACTATTATGGGCTGGCAGAAGATATTTATGTGGCTTTGCTCTTGGTTATTGCTATGTATATGACAAATACTTTGTCAGCCATGACTGTGCCAATTAACATTTTGGTACAACAGGAAGCAAAAATTATACACTTACAAAGTCTTTCTTATAGGTGTCAGCATCATATGCTTATCTATGTGTTCTTAAAAATCCAAATGACATTCTGTTATAGAAGTAAACAGCTATGTGCATAGATGAATGTTTATATCTCTGTTCCCATAAGCTTCGATCGTCAAAATTAATGGTAACCATTCAAAACCTTTGGAGGATACCATGTTGGGGCAGAGTTTAAACTTGCATTTTTTTGCAAGTTTCTTTCAACATAATTAGGTCTACATGATTTTAAGAAAAATACAATAAAAATTTTATTTATTTATTTATTTAGAAATTTTATATTGCTGCCTATTTGCGCAGTGCAACTCAAGGCGGCTTACACAAATATAAAAACAGTATATATATAAAAATAAAACTAATAGAAGAAAATAATCAAATATTAAATTAATAAAATAATATAATAGTCCTCCACCCCAACCCCTGTGACAACACACCACACAAGCCATTTAATTACCACTCCCTTCAGTTCAAACCATTTGATTGAAATTGAGAAAATTGTTTCAACTTGTCAGCCCTGTAAAAACATAGCCATAGAAAATGCTACATTTCCTCAAAAAAGATGGTGTGGAAATTCTCCCCAAAAGTTTACAGCAGTGTTGAAAAAAAGTGATTTTTCCGTTCAGTGGAGCAGCTGAGAGGGTGGCAGCTGCTGTTTGCTAGAAAAGCTCTAGAAAAGCTATGACGTTCTACATTAGCAGAAACTTGGATAAGATTTCCCTAACACACACACACACAAAATGTTTTGACAAAAATGGTACAATACATAGAGGTTACTTATCATCAATTCAGATTATGAAATCAATTTATATAACATCGGCCTGTCTACTTTCCCTCTAGTTTTGTATGATCAGGTGGAAGGATTTATTTGTTTTCCCTAAATTTCCCTAACTTCCCAATAATGAAAGATATATTTGCTTTATAAAATTAATCTGATATGTATTGAAAAATAAAGGCAAGGGGGAATATTCCCTTTAGCCCAAGAACCTGCCATTTTAATAGATGCAAAAACAAAAGAAGCCCTGTTCTTGAGAGGCAATTCCCAGTGGGGGACAGAATAATTGAACAGGACATATTAGCTATTTTGTTTTTATTATTTTTTAAAACAACCTCCATTGTTTATGATACCAGTACATAAAACAATACGTTTTTAAAACGATACTTATAGATTAGAGAAGTGGGCTGAACATTACAGTTTGAAATTAAATGAAGACAAATGTAAGGTTCTTCACTTAAGAAAAAATTAAAATTAAATCCAAAGCAAAGAATGACCAACAGACAGTATCACTTTACTTTGGTAACAATATGCATGAAAAGAAATCTTGTCACATAATTGATCATACTGAACATGAGTCAGCACTGTTCATTGTGGCTAAAAAGGCAAATGTGATTTTAGGTGACATCAACAAAAGTATAGTCTCCAAATCACAGGAACTAATGATCCTTCATTAGTTACCTTCCCAGTATAACAAATGTGTCCTGAGAAGTGCAGGAAACAACAAGGAGGAGGATTGGAGATGGAAAATAAAGTTGTATGGAAAGAGATTGAGAAAATTGGGTGTGATTATCCTTGACAAGGAATAAGGGGTAATGGCAACATGATAACACAGCATTTTTAAAGTATCTGGCAGGACATCACATAACAAATTCATTTTTTCGTTATCATTTAAATGACAGGACACATAATAACTGTGAAAGGTTTCAGGAAAGCAGATTCTGGGTGAACCCTTGTTTAACCCAGGAGTTTGACAGTAGAATCACTTCTCTGGAAATTATGAATGTCTGTCATTGAATATGTTCAAGAAGAAGCTGGATGGCCTTCTATTGGAGGCTCTTTTAGTTAATTCCTACAGTGAGTAGGGTTTGGACTTGACAGTCCAATTAGCTCTTTTGAATTCTACGATTCTGTCCCAATATGTATCCCTTTCTAATCAGCAATTAGATCAATTGAAGCTCATTTTGGCTGTTGTATACAAATATATGTAATACAATAATGTACATATACAATAATGTATATGTATACATTAATTAAAAATATTTCAGTAGAGCAAACATGTTACAAATGTCCTTTGCTACTTGATGTGTACATTAGACAAACTGAGTTTATTCAATATTTTGATTGCATTATTATGTTTGGACACTACTTTAAAACCATGTAATGGTATGTGGGTGCCAATTGCTTATGAAAAGAAAGGCAGGATTAATACATTCTCTAAGAGGACAGAACTCAAATATTTTTTCTTGGAACAATTTATTCTGTTTATGTTGGGTTCAAATGAATGGTGGCAAAATGGATGAAAAATGGCCAAACCTCCATGCCTTACAAAGGAAATCTACTTTTCAAGTTCAATTTTCTCTAAGGATAGGTAATAGCCATCATCTGTTTCAGGTCGTATTGAACAACTCCTCAAGGAAATGCCCAGTGCAAGGGGGAGAGAAGAGCCACCTGGGGAATGTAAGATGGCTTTTGGAGGTTATTTGTGTAAACTAACTGCAGTTTACTGTTAAAATAAATCTAATATGTTTCTTAAAATCAAAGGAAGCAATCACTGTGGAACATGTTGTCAAGTAAACAGATTGAACCTAAGGCAGCACATTATGTGCACCCAAATATGTCCACCTTTTTCAACCAGAGCAAACAAATGGCTATAAAGTGGCTATTATACCAGATATGCTTTTCTTTAATTTAGTGGTAATGGCTTAATCCCATATTTGGATGAATCAAAACATTTGCATTATGCCAGAGATGAGCAAGTTGTGACCTTGCAGATGCCATTGAACTTCCATTTTTAACTGCTCAAGCCAAAATGGTGAAGAATGAGAAATGTTAGCAGTGCAGTCCAACAGCACCTGGAAGGCAACTCCTTGCTTGTTTTTTCATTATACCAACAGCTGCATGGTTATCCCCAAATTGTGACGTGTTGAATTTGCTGGTGTTGTATGCCAATGTTGCAATAGGTCAGATATTTTGCTTTACAGTTAGTGAAATGTTTTTTCCCCCACTCATTCAATGTGCATCATTCCATCAAAAATATATGTTAAATTTTTGTTCAGAATCTTTTTACCTAATGGGGAGATATCTCACAATACCCTGGTGAATGTTAGAGTAATAAAACCTGATCTCACCTCTTGTTTTATTTACAGATGCAATAGACAGAATTTTTAGTGTCAAGCATGGTTTAGCTGGTAAACGTGACATAAACCTCGACGAAAATGTAAAAGCAGGTAACTTTTCTTCTTCTATTACCTTTCTGCTATGTACTTGTCAAGCATATCTTAAAAGCTGCTCCCTATTTCTTCTTTCCTAAATCGCAATACACAACTTTTCTGCTTGAGGAGCTGCCCTTTTATAAGGGTGTTATTTTAATGAAACATGATGAAGTCTATTTAAGTGGATAATTTTATTTTCCCAAGGTGATATTTCTGTTTTGAAAGAAATATTGGGTAACATATACAAAATTAATCATGCATTTTCCTTCAGAGTATAAGACGCACCGGAGTATAAGACGTATCAATTTTTTTCGGAGTATAAGACGCACCGGAGTATAAGACGTATCAATTTTTTTTTAAAAAAGTAGGTAGGTAGATAGAGGGATAGAAAGGGAGAGAGAGAAATACAGCAGGTAGGTAGGGAGAGAGAGAGGGTAGGTAGGTAGATGGAGGGATATATATATATATATATATATATATATATATATATATATATATATATATATATATATATATATATATATACACACACACACACACACACACATACATACATACATACATACATACACACATACACACATACATACATATATAGTTACAACCCCCGGTATGCCCAAATATGGGAGGAAGTTCCTACTTCCATTCTCTGTTCATCAGCTCGTCACAAGAGACCATCCAGACAGAAACCCAATATTTTTACTGTTGCCTTTTTGTTACATATGTGTTGTATTTGTGCCTTTATTTATTTATCAGCACAAATACAACATATATATATATATCACTCTAACTAAAGAGCTTTCCGAAAGGGAGGAAAAAAGTTCTTGCATTCTGCAAACCTCCCCAAAACAGACAATTTTTCACGAAAACGGGCCCATTTTTTTTTTCAAATAAAAGGCATGAATAGCTTGGCGGGGGCTTGCAGAGTGCTCCGGGGGGGGGGAGCAAAAAAACCAGCCCGGTTTTCAAAATACGGGCTGTTTTTTTGTCAACAAAATTGAATGCATAGCCTTATTGAGGTTGTCTATACCAGTGTTTCTCAACCATGTCAACTTTAAGATGTGTGAACTTCAACTCCCACATCTTAAAAGTTGCCAGGGTTGAGAAATCCTGGTCTATGCAATGCATTTTTCAGCCAACAAAAATCTGTATATACAACCAATAAAATATAGAAACATAAAATAAAAATAATTCCACCCACAGAACAATTTATATTTTTAAATAACATGTAGATAAAAGTGTTAAAGCTAACCAAAATGTTTCATTAATGATTATAAATTCCAGAGGACACTCCCCCAGTTTTTTTTATAGTTCATCTACTTTCAATTCCAAGAAGAACCACTATGTTTGCTTCAAGATTAAAACATTGTTCATAGAGTTAACCCTTAACTACCACTTTTATCTAACCTTCTCACCTTCATTCTCTCTTGTAATCAGTAATTCTTGATTTTTTTTCCCCAGATACATCCACGAGACTGCTGACGTATAACAATATTATGCGTACAATAATTGAATTCTTGGCCTATCTACATCTTAAAGGTTAGTAGTTTCTCCCATAAAAAGTGAATAGTTATGCTACTACTAGGGACATATAAAATTGCATGTACAAATTTCTGTTGCTCCGAGCTCAGGTTATCTAGTCATGAAGAAAATAACAGCTTAATATCCATATACCAACTTCCTATTCCAGATAATAGTCAGTACACTATTGTTTGAGAAGCCAATATAATGCTTCACTACTCAATAGGAAAGCCAGTCCAGGATTATAAAGATCTACAAATGAAAATGAATGAAATTATTAGCTCTTAGCTAATGTTGTATAGGGTCACATTCATTCTCAAGAATGGACTTTCCAATTTAGAAAATCTAATCTGGTGGCCCCTGGAATTTGGATTGTCTTTGCTCAGTTTAGGTTGGTGCCCCAATCCAAATGCTAAGACCAAATGTTGGTCTTCCTTAGCTGGACAACAGCTAATCTTGATCAAGATTAGCTGTTGTCTACAAAGCTCTCAATTGTTCAGAATTAGACATGGGTAAGATTAACAGGGATGTGGGATGAACGTTTTTGAATATGATTCTCTGGCCCCTGAATCTGATGCTCCCAAAAATGATGAGGTTGGCTTCCTCATTATTTCCTTTTAGCATCTAGCTAATTCTTTTTCTGAAATAATGGTCTCTCTTTTTAAATTTTGGTGTGCTGTTTTCCCTCTCCCTTATGCTCCATGTTTTGTTCTGTATTCTACTAGGTTTCAGATATGGCATGTAGGGCTTCTTTTGAGGGTCCAAATAGAAAGAATCAATCATCAAAGATCAATTGATAATTAAAATTGTCAGTATTAATATTGATAATTTACTAATAGCAATAAAGATTGATTATAAAAAGATGTTGGCAGTTCAGCTCTGACATTAGTAAGCATCTCTTCTGTTTTAATATGTTTTTGAGATATTTGGGTATAAAAATGAAGAGAGAAATGCAATATCAAATGGAGAGAAAAGTATATGGAATTACAGGTTTTCAATGATAAATGCTTCAGTGATAAATAACTTTCCAGGGGCATTATGTTGAAATGTTTTTTTTGGGGGGGGGTGTTATGAATCCCAAAGCTATTTTCATTTATTTAGGCCATGTAATCTTTTTTCCTACCTTTTTTCTAAGCTGGAAAATAACAGGAAGATGAAAGGCTAAGGCTGTAATTGCAAGTGTGATAAAAGCACTGTTATCAATGAAGCAATGATCACTGAGTCAAAGCCAGCCAATTTTGCACAAGGTATTTTCCAGTAGGGTGTCAAGGTTACTTTCGATGGATCAAAGGCTCTTTGCTGGCTTCAAGTGAATACTGGTAAAATTACAACTGAAGAAGTAAAGATGCAATATGTGCTTCCCTACTGCAGCAATCTATTTCTCAAGATCAAATTAATAGCATTAGGGATGTTTTAATTTTTCTGAGAACAAAACTCTGCAAAAGTCTTTCAACATTATTTTGTAAAAGTACAGCCACTGCTACTGAGTGCTCTTTCCCTTTCTTGTAATGCAGACATGTTTCTTACTTTGTCTTTTCTCGATGCAGAAGCCGGGGCTCTTGACAACATAGTTACAACAGTTTCTTCAGAAGAAAGAGATCAGTCCTGAAAGAGATTGCATTTATACTCTGAATTGATCTCATCTGAACCCTGAACAAAATAAGATGTTATTTATTGTTTACAATGACCTTACACTTTGGCTGATTGTCAAAGTGTTTTCTCCCCAGTGATGTTATAAGATTCGTCCTTAATAAAAACAATTGCTTTGGATAAATGACAATAAAAAAAAATAGCAGCTACTTCTTGGGCTACTTTTCCTATAAATGGGGCTTCCATTCTTCTTTTAAATCAGAGGAAGTAAAGATGATAAGAGAAATTTAATTCTACTTTAAAGCAAAAAGGCACACAATAATAAACAATTTAATTTGGTCTTTGACTGTAAATTCAGTCAAATGAACAGATATCTATTTCAAATAATAGAAATCTTCTGTGGGTCTCTTTCCAAGAATTAATAGCAACTCAACTGAAACAATATCAAATTATAAGTTGTCCTTCATAGCATAAGCTCTGTTAAATCTCTTCAAACGCAAAAACAGAAGTAGTAAAAAGGATGAAGAGCCTCTATCTCTTGTATAATATTAAATATTTGACTCTTCAAAAGACAAAAAAGCCTCCCAAACTGAAAAGGGCTACAGATAGTCCTCGAGATATGATAGGTCACTTAACAAACTTCAAAGTTTCAAGCCCAAAATTACAAATGGCCCTTTTTCAAAACTATGACAGTTGCAATGCCTCTGCAGTCATTTGCTCTTATGCCCCCTGCCTCTCTCCCTCCATCCCACCTCACCGGGACCCACAATGCTTGGACTTCCTCCATATATCCATCACCTATCACACCTTTTGAAGCTTTCCAGACCTCTTATTGGGGAATGAGGGCAGACCATGTGTCCCAGGGCTGTGCAAAGGCTTGCACAGCTGCTTGTGTGCTGAGACAAAATGGCAGCTGCCAGAAAAACTGCTTCATTTTGCTGCCTTAACAGTGCACAGTGCTGCAGAAATGTGCAGAAAAATTTAGTTAATGAAATGCATTGGATTTCTGGATGCTCCTATAGTCCCTTTAGCAAATAAGCATTTTCTTCTCATAACATTCCCAGAGGAATTAGGCTCATACAAATATGGAAATTGGAAGATTTAATTAATTTGTGTTTAAATGTTTGTTACAGCAGGATTAGGATATCTCACAACTCTGTCCTGTATTGAGATATGCAAATTAAAAAAGAAAAAGTTAATAAAGCTGAAAATGTGAAGGTGGTACTGAGATGCAGTTATAAATATTTTATTCATTTATTATATCTTACTTTTTGGTCATGGGCCTAGATGAACAGAATAAAAGATGGGTTGAACACTTCCATGAAACTCTCCACCAGCCAAACCCATTCACTATATACAACTTTAATGAACAAAGTGTCTAACAAGAGCCTCAGATGAATACTGGTGAAGTTACAACTGAAGAAGTAAAGATGGCAATTAGAAGACTTAAAAACAACAAGGCAGCTGGCTTAGATAAGATCCTAAAATATGGTGGCCAGGCTGTGGTGAAATAACTGACAACATTTTTTAATAAATGTTGGCAAAATAGTGTAGTTTCACAGGACTGGTGAAGGGTGGATATTATTAAAACCCCCTAGAAAAGTAACATTTCAGAATGCATCAACTGATCGGGCATTACCCTCCTCTCAGTGCCTGGAGAGACCTTTTGCATAATTCTCCTTAAGAGATAGGTAGGCCTGGACTTTTGACTGTAATCAAGCCTGCCCATCATAGTCGTAAAGTGAGGCACTACATGACCAGACTCATTTTTATGATCTTTTATGTGGCAGTCATTAAGCAAACCCATTATTCACTATAGTCCATTTTTGCTGAAAACGGGAAGAAAATGCTAATTTTCAGCAAAAACATAGTTAATTGCAATTATATGACCACACGATGCTGCAAATGGCTGTAAAGGCAGGCTGGCTCCTAAGCACTCAAAATGCGGTCACATGAAGAGGGGCACGAGAGAGACTTCTTAAATTCAGAACTGGATTGTAAGTACTTTTGGGTGGTCTGTCATGATTTTGATCATAAGTGACAGATCATAAGTCAAGGACTACCCGCAGTGACATGCGGTCAGGGGAGGCGGGGGAGGCATGTCCTCACCACTGTCATCATGAAAAGAAAAAAAAATGTAAAAGGAAAAAGGTTGAGGTAGTTGCTGCCAGAGTAAGGTGACCAGACATCCTGATTACGGTGGGACAGTCACGATTTATAACAACTTGTCCCATGTCCCTGGGTGTTTTAAAAACGTCCCGATTTTCTGGCTTCATGTTAAAAGCCCAGTGGATTTACTTAAGAAATCCTAACTGGGGCAAGACAAAAGACACTCTGTCTAACTAACCTCTCTCTCTGTCTCAGTACTTTCATTAAAGATATAATTAAAACATTAAAGCAAGAAAACGGACCCCCCCCAGCGCCCCTTTTACCTCATTTTATAAGAAAAAATGACCAAGTACCATAGAGCTCCAGGAAATACTTGGCTAGAGAAGCGCGAGTGTTCCTTCCTGGATTTTCCGGAGGGGAAGGGCATGGAGGTTGGAGGTCGGCTCGTGTGGGAAAAATGGTGGCAAAGTTTCTTCGAAAAATATTTCCCTGACTAATTTCACCATTTTAATTTGCTCAGTTCTTTGTATTAACATCTACATTATTCTGGATTGACTTGGAGTGCTCACTTGTGCCTGCTGGTAAGGGAGCTGGGTTTTTTTCTTTTATTTTTTTTAATGTATTTTAAAATAATATTTTATTTATTGTGCATCAGATTTTTTAAACTAGTTTTATTCTGTGTGGATTCTTTTTTTAAATTGTCTTAGACTATTTAAAAAAAGATTCTATCCAAAATACAAAATACCAGCTGCAGTTATTCACTTAAAAACTGTGGCAAGAAAGGTGGTACAATGGGCTTAGTGACCAAAGTTACAATGGCATTGAAAAAAGTGACTGATCACCATTTTTCACACTTAGCGACCATTTTCACACTTAGCGACCATTGCAGCATCCTCATGGTCACACGATCAAAATTTTGATGTTTGGCAACAGATTCGTATTTATGATGGTTTCAGTGTCCTGGGGTCATATAATCACCTTTTGACAAAGTCAAATGGGAAAACCAGATTCACCTATGTTACTAACTTATCAGCTGCAGTTATTCACTTAAGAACTGTGGCAAGAAAGGTGGTATAATGGGCTTAGTGACCAAAGTTACAATGGCATTGAAAAAAGTGACTGATGACCATTTTTCACACTTAGCGACCATTTTCACACTTAGCGACCATTGCAGCATTCTCATGGTCACACGATCAAAATTTTGATGTTTGGCAACAGATTCGTATTTATGATGGTTTCACTGTCCTGGGGTCATATAAATCACCTTTTGACAAAGTCAAATGGGGAAACCAGAGTCACTTATATTACTAACTTATCAGCTGCACTTATTCACTTAAGAACTGTGGCAAGAAAGGTGGTATAGTGACCAAAGTTACCATGGCATTGAAAAAAGTGACTGATGGAGGACTTCCTGGGGGCGTGGCCTGTTGCCGAGGAGGGCTCCACCGAGCTCCTCAGAGATCTGGTCTGTATATCTAAATAAGATCATAGATAGCACCCCTTTTTGGCAAAAAAAGGGGCAGGGAGTAGCTCTGTAGGCGAGGGTCTATTTGTAAGCCACAGCCTTTTTCCCTTTTTTGGCTGTGGACAGAGATTAGATCCAGCCGGAGCAGAGCTTTTATCTCCAGCCAGTTCTTCTCAGCTGCCTTTTTTTTTTTTGGCAGCCCCAGACAGGCTAGCCCCCCCCAGGACAAAACAAAGTTTTTTCAAGCTAGAATTGATACGGGCGGGTCCCACCCCTGTGAGATTTATGCTTTTATTACTATCTTAAATACCAGCACCACTTGTCTTAGAGACTTCTTTGTCTAAATGGATTTCAAAATGGCGATTTCTCTCCGTGGATGATTGATAGTGGATGTACTTAGCCGGCTTTACCTTCCTGCAGACCGCTCCTTAACAAAATAAATTCTTCTTCTTTGGAAATAGAGGGGAGCAAAGCACTGCTTACTTGTTTATTTATTATGGCACCCAGGTCAAAGAAGCGTCTTGCCACAAATGTGTCTAAAGAATTTAAAGAATTTTTATTGGAACCACAGCCTTTGTCTCCTATGCCCTCTACTGGAGAATTTCTAACACAGGAATATTTCTTTAAAATGTTTAATGCCTTTAAACAAGAAATTAAGGAATTTGTATTGGAACTATATGATGATTTAAAGTCTAAAGTTAATCAAATGAAGGCGAATACGTTTGCAGCCGTGTCTGCCCTGTCAGATTACTCTGCTGAAATAGAGAACAAATTGGAAAGTTTGGAGAAGGCTAATTTTAATTTGACTACCAATATTCAAATTTTACAACAAAAAATTAGAGACAATGAAGAACAGCTCATGATGATAAATTTTAATAGGAAGGCATTTGCAATAAGAGTCAGAGGATTCCGTGAAAAGGAGCAAGAGAATTTGAAACAGACCTTTGCTGAAGCCTTCAGCTATGCGGTGGGAAGCCCGGGACTTAACTTTGATTGGCAGATTCGGAAAATCTATCGCCAGAACTCATTGATAGCGGAACAGAGACAGCTCCCGAGGGACATAATTATACATTTCTCTACAAAAGAATCTAGAAATGCGATTGTGCAAAAGCTTCATAATAACAGTCTCCGAGTTGATGGCCAGGACCTGATTGTCTTCAAAGATATTCCCTTCCAGATGCTGAAAGCAAGAAGGGATTACACCTTTTTAACTAAGGAGCTTAGGAGTCAACAGATTCGATACAGATGGGAGGCCCCTGCCGGCATCACGGTTACATTTGAGAATCAAAGATTTCGTCTTAACTCTGTTTCGGAGGCTCAAGATTTCTATTGCAGGATTCTGAAGGCGGGACTTCCTGACTCGCTTGGAAGAGAGGAGAGACAAGCGGAAGGAGAAGGCAAACGGCAGGCCATGTGGTTGCAAGATGGAGGGGGTAGCCCTTCCTCCCTCGGAGAAGCAGAAAAACGGAGATCGAGAATTTAGACATTTTAAAATACTCGCCAAAGTTGAGGACTGAATGGGGGTTTGAGACCTCTCTCCGGTAGAAAAAGCGGACTAATTCTTATCAGAAGGGAAAGCTGGGTGAAACTACTTTGAACTAGATTTTAAATTAACGTTAGCATAAATTTGATAGTGGTAAACATCAGACAAGCAAGGGATGAGGGTAAAATATATGTGGAATGATTTACGTTGTTTAAGGCTTATTAGAACAGAAAGCCGGTTGGGATTATCTTAAGATAAGTGTAAAAAGAATGCGGAATGATTTATGTTGTTTAAACTTTGTTAGAAGGGACTATTTTAAAACAGAAGGTTAACTGACTCTTGCTGAAAGTATTATTTGAATATGTGGAATGATCCATGCTATTTAACTTTTATTAGAAGGGAAAGTTGGTTGAAATTGCTTTGAGTTAGATTTTAAACAAATGCTAGTATAAATTTGATAGTGGTAAATATCAGACAAGTAAGGGATGAGGGTAAAATGCATGTGGAATGAACTACGTTATTTAAATCCTATTAGAAGAGAAAGTCGGTTGGAATTATCTTAAGATAGAAATTGATTTCTGTGTAAAGTAATATTTGATCTACGCTGCTTAATTTTACTAAGAAGGGGAAGCTTGGCTAGATTATTTTGAATTACTGTTTGAAAAGGAGGTTAAGAAAGATCATTTACGCTGTTTAAATTTTACTAGAAGGGAAAGTTTGATTACTCTTCTGTAAAGTCATATTTGAATATGTGGCATGAACCACGTTGCTTAAATCTTATCGGAAGGGATCATGAGGTTTAGGAAGAGGAACGGGAGAGTCTACAGAAGGTTGGGGTAAATAGCAAAGAAGTAAGAGACGAGAATAAAATATAGATAGAATGATTTATACTATTTAAGCATAGATAAAGATGGGGGGCTGAGATCAACACAAAGAGTGGTTTCTTTTTTTTCTTCTTCTTTTTTCTTTTCTCTTTTCTTTTCTCTCTTCTTTTTTTTTCTGTTTTTCTTTCTTTTGACATATTACTTTTATTTTTTAATCCATATGTATACAAGATATTTTAGACAGAAGGTAGTGCCAGGTGTGGGCCCTGGGAAGTCGGGAGGATTGGGGATGGGGATTTGTGGGGGGGGGGGTGTTAACATAGTCTTAAAAAGAACAAGAATGTATTTATATACGGTGGTTTTTTTTTTCTTTTATTTTATTATTTTTTTTTCCCTTGGTTCATTTTACTTTTATCAGATCAAACAACACTCGAATAAAGGCATACACCAAGGAGGGAGGTAGAGGGAAAGAAGAGGGAGGAGTAAGGAAGGAGTAAGGGGAATGTAAGGAGGGTGTCTGGGGAGTAAGGGGAGAAGGAAGGTTTGAGGGGAAAGGGAAGTAGGAGGGGAGTGTTAGAGGGAGAAAGGAAAGTTGGAGGGGGTAGATGGGGTGTATGGAGGATGGAAGGGTTAGGTGGGGTTGTGAATGATGAGTTGTGTTTCCTTTTTATTTGTTCGTTTTATTCTCTTTTTCTTTTTTTCTTTTCTTATAGTAAATACCCTGTATATAAGTGATTGCAAATGGAATGTGAAAAATGAATAAAATATATTTAAAAAAAAAAAAAAGTGACTGATGACCATTTTTCACACTTAGCGACCATTTTCACACTTAGCGACCGTTGCAGCATCCTCATGGTCACGTGATCAAAATTTTGATGTGCAACAGTTACAATTTATATTTGTAAATTGTAGTTATGTTGAAATTAAAAAATATTACAATACTATTTTTGCGTTGTATGAAAATTTTTGTTGCTCCATATAAAAATTTTAATCAAGCCCCCCCACCCCCCGGGTCAAAGGTGTCCCTCTTTACCAATCTGAAAATCTGGTCACCTTATGCCAGAGTCACAGTGGATGTTATGTAAATGAGGTACTTGGTTCTCTCACCCCATCCTATAGAGGGCGTTTTTTTTAGAAGCTTTTTTAAACAGTTAACCAGAGTCATCCATTAGGGACTCTGGCAGCAGCTAACCCAGCCTGACCTCAGCAGCTCTTGCCTTTTACCTTTTACATTTTTACATTTTCATCATGGCAGACAAAAGCAGAGTTGAAATCCTCTGTGAAACAGCTGGAAAAGGTATGTGGGTCGGAGGGAGGGGGAGGAATTCAAGATTAATATAATTTGTAAGTAATTGTATTATTGAAAGTAATTTTGTTTGTGTATTTTTTACGCGCCTCTGCTGGCCCGCAGGCTGGCACTTTTTTTTATGTCGGACATAGCGGCAGGGCTTTTGGACATAGCGGCAGGGCTTTTGGACATAGCAGCAGAACCTTTTGACATAGCGGCAGGGCTTTTGGACATAGTGGAAGGGCTTTTGGACATTTCGGGATGCCTCTATGTCGGACACAGTGGCAGGGCATTTGGATGCCCCAGCGCTGTTTCTGCCATAGAGGTGGGACGACTCTATGTTGGACACAGTGGCAGGGCTTTTGAATGCCCCGGCGCTGTGTCCGCCATAGAGGTGGGACGCCTCTATGTTGGACACAGTGGCAGGGCTTTTCAACGCCCTGGCGCTGTGTCCGCCATAGAGGCGGGACGCCTTTATGTCAGACACAGTGGCAGGGCAGCTTTTGCCTCTAGCGCCGGGGCGGCAGGGCAGAAGCCGCCCCGGCCACCCCGGCGCTAAAGGCAAAAGCCGCCCTGCCGCTGTGTCCGACATAGAGGCATCCCGCCAGGGCGTCTGAAAGCCCCGCCACTGTGTCCAACATAGGGCGGCTTTTGCCTGCTTGCCTCACCAGCCATAAACCTCACCGCACGTCACTGCCAGAGATGTATCCAGCAACAGACAGATTGTTGTAGTCCAGCATCCCCAATCAATAGACCCTCTTTTAGGAATTCTGAATCTCTTTTGCCCTGATAGATTCAAGAGTTTACTTGGCCAACTATTTTGCTGAAGGCCAAAGGCTCCTCCAACTCCTTGGGATTCTCCTGGCCTTTGTCAGTATGGGGACTTTCCAGAGGGGCATAGCCTCAGGTTGAGTTTTCACATCTAGCAGAAATTTCCCATTCCTGCCTTGACACTCCTCTCCTATCTAATAGTGACACTGCTGAAATGAAGAACTTGGAGGTAGCAAGGAAGAGGTTTTTTTAATTGGGGGGTGGAGGTTGATAGAATGTAGATGGGAGTTTCCTTTGACTTCCAATGTAGCAATAGATAAAAAATAATCAATTCATAAAATGCAATATGAAACTGTAGGAAGAGGAAAAACATAAAAAGATTCAATATTAAAATTAATTAGGAATTTGATAAAAATGACTAATATGTAACCAGGTGGGGATGGAATCTTCATTTAATGAATTGAAAATGGAGCTGACTTTCAACATTATACATATGTGGATGGATGGATAGTGGTGGTGGTGGTGTTGGTGTTGGTGGTGGTGGGGTGGGTGTGTGTAGCTCATCAGAGAGAGATCCAACCCTGGAAATAAGGAAGAATTTCCTCACAGTGAGAACCATTAAGCAGTGGAACAGTTTGTTTCCAAGACTTGTTTGTGCTCCATTCTTAAAATTTTCAGGAAAAGATTGGGCAATCATTTGCCTGAGATGGTAGGAAGAGCCCTTCCTTGGGCAGGGAGTCGGACTAAAGGTCACTTCTGCCCTAGGATGCCATTCCGTCCTTGCTTTGTGCCACAATGATGGTGCTTCTCTGTTGTTCATGAACCAACAATTTCCCACATGAAACATACAGGCTAAAAGGCCACAAAGGGAATCAGCCACCGGCCACTCCTAGACCCAGGTGAGCTGCCCTCCTTGGGTGGGTATAGAATATGGCCATTGTTTACTTGGTTGCTGGGGGAACCAGATTGTCAGTTTCCCTGAAAAGCCACTAGCCACTAGCCAGTGCCCAGCTGCCCATTCTCCCTTCGTGCAGTGGACGGACGTGCAACTAGTTGGTCATGGCTCTCAGAAGGCTCTTCAGAGTAAGTGTGGCCAGCTGTCAAGAAACTGGCAACAGGGGAGAAAGTCATGCTTCTCAACTCTTCTGACTGATTCACAGCTATTTCTCTTCTCTTCACAGAACATCCGGAAAAGGTGTTCACACCTTTTCTGTTGTCTGAAGAGCAACGTTGAAGACCTTCCTGTGCCTCCTGACAGGTACCACACCCTTTTCCTTAAACCCTGGGCATGGTGGGGCACCATTGATGGACTGCAGAGTCTGTAAGAGCCTCTCCCCAAATGGCTTTCTGTCCAGAAAGGGCTTCAGGGCAAAAAGATGGGCAGGGTGACTGGTTGGGCTGAGAAAGGAGATGTTAGATGGATGTTTTTTGACGTTACCTTTTTCTTTTGGTCAGGACGGCACAGGAACTGAAAGACCAGCGGGGAGAATGGGAGACACATCATGTGTCTGATGGCAGCACATCTTCCTCTCCTGGGGTAAGGACGCTTCTGCAAGAACGCCAGTTCATGCTTCAAACCCGGGTGGGGGAAGGGAGGAATTCCCACTTGGGGGGAACCTGGCCAGCCCACATTATCAGCCACATTTCCCATGGTCTGCTGTCTCTTTGCCCTCTATAATGCAGCCCTTCTTCCCGGGGAAGATAAACATGCAGAGGACTTTTAATTTATGCCTTCAATAAACAATTGTTTCTTGCAGGTTGTGATGGGTGGTCCTACCACCACCCGGAGTCCCAGGAAGGAAGATGTCAGGCCAGTTCTCATTTCACTGAGATAAGTTCTCAGCTGAGGGATTCTGAAGCCCCCAAGAGAAGGGCTAGAAGAAAGGTTGGCAGAGGGCAGGCATCTCTACCCTCTGCCTCTACCTCTGCTAACAAAAGAATGACTTTGGTCTCTCCCCAGAAATGAGAGCTGTTTGAAGTGGACGCCGCGGCTACCTACAATTTGGGAGACCTGCACTGAGTCGGTAAGGCCAGACCAGCTCTTCCCCATGGTAGTGGCAGAAACCCTGACTCTGTGCATTGGTTAAAATGCCAAGAGACAGAATATTTGCATTCTTATTGCAGGATCCATCGGAAGATGTCCAACCGATGGGGACGGCTCGGAGCCCAAGGGATGTGCAGGAGGGAAGCGGTGACTGCCTTTCAGGGTAGGTATCACTTTGGAGGGTGAAACACTTGCAGAGGGGAGGCATCTCAGGGGAATCCCACTGGAAGGCCAAATCCTTTGGCAGGCCAGCCGGAAGGGTTCCTAGAGCTTCCACATGACCACTCTTACAAAAGGTCCTAGGGCTTCTTTTGATCTTTGGCCCTTTTGCTTTCTCCCCCCCAGAGAGGAAAGGCAGGAGCACCGCAGGCCGTGGCTGTCCACCGTTTTGGAGACCTCCACTGAGTTGGTAAGAACTGGACAATTCCTCCCCATGTAAAAAGAAGAAGCCCTGTCTCTGTGGATTTCTTAATATGCTAACAGACAAAATCTTGATATTTTGATTCCAGGAACCACAGGACCAAGCAGTGGAGGAGGAGCTCTCTCCTGGGCAGGACACCTCTTCTCCAGAGGTAAGAAAGTTTTGGCAATGGGGCCGATGGTTAGGGTTAGGGCTATGCCACGACTCCTGATGGGAGTGGGAGAAATTTCTAAGCTTAAAGCTTGCAAAGGCTCTCTTGCTGTTGGCCTCTAGGGCCTGAATGCACCCTATCTTCTAGCAATATTATTGGGATGCAGAAAGCTTAGGATTTAGCCTCCATATTGTTATTTGCAGGATTCGCTGACAGTCCTGTTGGGCTCCAGGACCAGCAGCCTCTGTGAGGTGGACTCCCTTGCTGACCTCCTGGAGGAGGAATCTGAGGATACCTGGGACCAGGATGCAGAGGCCAGGTCCTCTTCCAGTCCATGGGTAAGAAAGACAAAGTGTTTTCAGTTGGGCAGGGATAGAGTCCTCTAGTCAGTTCTCCTAACCTGAGGGAACTGTGCTGGAGCGCTCTGGGCAGTGAAGCAAGGGGACACCTGGCCCTTGGGACAAGGTACTTAGTCTAACTACAGTATATGCACCCAAGCTCTGGTATGACTGGTTCCTTTGCTGCAAAGCATCAGGGACCGGTGTTCTAAATGGGAAATGTGATCCCCATTCAATAGTCCCTTTTTTAAGGAATTCTGAGTTTCGTTTCTCTGATTGCTTAAGAGGAATCATTGTTGTTCACAGGATTCTCCAGAGGAAGATGACACTCTGGAGGATCTCAGCAGCCTGGAAGAGGACATCCTGGACTCCCTGGACCGCCTTCTTAAATAAGAAGAGGTATGAGCCCCACAAATAGGAAGGTGCCCAATACACTACCTGGGAAGAGCGGAGGGCAAGTACAAGTAGCTCTACAAAGAGCAACATGGTACTAATAATAGTCTTTGATTTCTCCCCCAGATGCTTCCTCAGATTCCCCTCCAGAGGTCAGCTTGGAGGAGGAGGAACTAGCCCCAGGCACCTCGGGAGGTGAGTTGGTCAATGGTCCCAAGCAGCCTGTCAAGAGTGATTTGGATGAAACAACAGCTGCCACATGGCAGCCCTGAGGCTTCAGGTGGGGAAAGCAGGCAGCTGCCAGCTTGCTAATGAGGAGGAGGAGGAATTGCCTCCTAGATCCCTTCTAATTCTGTTATTCTCTGCCTACAGGACGCCTTCGGTAATGGAAGTTATACAGCTGGAGGACAGAATCTCCCGACCTACAAAGCCCTGCATGGCTATTTCCCATCAAATGTTGTTGTTATTGTTGTTGTTATTGCTGTTGTTTGTTCTTAGTTTCTTCAATTTGTTATTTTATTTATATTGTTATATTGTTATTTATATTTATTTTATTTATATTGTTAAATTTTATTTATATTGTTAAAAATAAAAGCAATGGTTAAAAAAAGTTTAAAGGAGTCAAATGTCTATACACCAATGCACAGAGTATGAGGAATAAACAGGGTGAATTAGAAATTCAAGTAAATGAGGGCAGATACTATATTGTTGCCATTACAAAAACTTGGTGGGATGAAACCCACAAATGGAACATACAGCTAGAAGGATTTAAATTATTTAAAAGTAATAGACCAAATAAAAGAGGAGGTGGAGTTGCACTATATATAAGAAATAACTACATCTCTACAGAAATAGAGCACAACAATGATGAGAACTATCTTGAATGCATTTGGGTCAATATTAAAGTTTGGGGGGAAATGACATTTTCATAGGTCTATACTACAGGCCACCCAACCAAGCAGAGGAAGTAATGAACATTTTGCTTGTCTGCTAACTAAGGTATGTAGGAATCACACCACAATAGTAATGAGGGATTTTAACTACCCTGACATCAACTGGGAAACAAACTCTGCACCAAGTGGAAGATCCAACAGGTTCCTAACAAACCTAGCAGACAACTTTGTTTCCCAAAAAGTAGAGAAGGGAACAAGGGGATCAGCCATATTGGACTTAATTCTCACTAACAGAGATGAAATGATAGAAGGTGTTGAAGCCACATGAATCCTGGAGGCAAGTGACCATGCAATATTGGAATTCAACATTATGCAAACACAAGTAGTAGAACAAAAACAAACTAGAGTCTTGGACTTTAAAAGAGCTAATTTCAATAAACTTAGAGACAGCTTTGAAAGAATCCCATGGATGAGAATCCTCAAGAGAAAAACAACTCAAGAAGCTTGGGAAATTTTGAAAAATGAGATTACAAAAGCCCAATCTAGCACAATACCAATGAAGAAGAAAAATAACAGCTCCCAAAAGAAACCAGCATGGCTGCATAAAGAACTCTCTGACAAATTGAAAGACAAAAAAAGATAAGTATAAAAAGTGGAAAGATGGGACATAACTAAGGCAGAATATCAGCAAATAGCCCGAGCCTTTAAAGATGAAGTGAGGAAAGCTAAGGCTCACAATGAAGAAAGGCCACAAAAGTAAAAAAAATAACAAAAAAAAGTTTCTTCCAACATGTTAAAAACAAGAAAAAAGTTAAGGAAACAATTGGTCCATTGCTGGGAGAAAGTGGCAAGAAGGTGACAAGCAACAGGGAGAAGGCAGAACTATGCCACCTGTGGCATGTGTGCCATAGGTTCGCCATCCCGGCTCTATAGTCTTTATGTGTATGACTGCATTTCCACTCACGCTAGTAATACTATTACTAAACTTGCAGATGATACAATCGTGGTGGGACTAATCGCCGGGTGGGAACGGTTGCTTTCATGGTGTGGAGATATTAACTTGATCATTAACACCAATAAGACCAAGGACCTTATAGTGGACTATAGAAGGAATAGATCAGAAACCCAGCTCTTGCTTATCAATGGAGACTGAGTGGAGCAAGTGTCCAGTTTAAGTTTCTGGATGTTATCATAAAAGAGGACATGACAGAGGTGCTCACATTGCAGCACTGGTCAAAAGGGCCCAGCAGAGATTATACTATCTGAGACTTCTCAGGAAATAAGAACTGAATGAAAAACTGCTGTTTACCTTCTACCCCTGCAGCATAGTGAGTATTTTAACTTACTGTACCTGTGTATGGTTTACCAATTGCACAGTGGCAGATAGGACAGCCCTCCAGAGGGTCAATGCCATTGCCCAGAGGATCATTGGTTACCCTCTCCCCTCTTTGGAAGAGCTTTATAGCTCCCATTGCCTTAAGAAAGTTCAAAACATTCTTAAAGATCCATCTCATCCTGGGCACCCTTTTTTTGAACTATTACCATCTGGCACACGGTATAGGCTAATAAAAACAAGGACAAATAGGCTGGAAAATAGTTTCTATCCCAGGGCAGTAACTATATTGAATTGTACTGTATAGTGCAATATTAATGGAATATCGGGCTTTCAATTCAATTGTATAGAACAGTGATGGTTAATCTTTTACATCACCGTGTGCCGACCTGCATGATGGAAGTAGCACGCAAAACTGTTCCCGCCTGGACCGTGCGGCCTTGCCATGTGCCTTTGTGCACGTGGGAGTGCTGAAATCCAGAAGAGCAGCATTCCGGCATGCACCTGATCTTCCTGTTTCCAGTGTAGATGTAGATAAGATGTAGATAAATTTATTTATAGGCCGCCCTTTTCCCTGAGGGGACTCAGGGCGGCTTACAACGTATAGGGAAGGGAGTACACACAATAACATATAAAAACAGTACGTGATTAAAAATAGAAGCAACATTCATTCATCATTTGGGAGGGGACGGATTATAATCTTTAACCCCAGGCCTGATGGGATAGCCAGATCTTGAGGGCTGTGCGGAAGGTCTGGAGGGTGGTGAGAGTACGAATCTCCACGGGGAGATCATTCCAAAGGGTCGGAGCTACTACTGAAAAGGCTCTCCTCCGCGTAGTTGCCAGTCGACACTGACTGGCGGATGGAACTCGGAGGAGGCCTAATCTGTGTGATCTAATAGGTCGTAAGGAGGTAATTGGCAGGAGGCAGTCTCTCAAGTACTCAGATCCACTACCATGGAGGGTTTTATGGGTGGTAAGTAGCACCTTGAAGCGCACCCAGAGATCAACAGGTAGCCAGCGCAGCTCGCGGAGGATAGGTGTTATGTGGGCGAACCGAGGTGCACCCACAATCACTCGCGCGGCCGCATTCTGTACTAGCTGAAGTCACCGGATGCTCTTCAAGGGCAGCCCCATGTAGAGCACGTTGCAGTATTCCAGCCTAGAGGTCACAAGGGCACGAGTGACTGTTGTGAGAGCCTCCCGGTTCAGGTAGGGTCGCAACTGGCGCACCAGGCGAACCTGGGCAAATGCCCCCCTGGTCACAGCCGACAGATGATGATCAAAGGTCAGCTGTGGGTCCAGGAGGACTCCCAAGTTGCGAACCCTGTCTGAGGGGTATAATATTTGGCCCCCCAGCCTGAGTGATGGAACACTAGCCAAATTATTGGGAGGGAAACACAACAGCCACTCGGTCTTTTCCAGGTTGAGTACAAGCTTGTTAGCCCTCATCCAGTCCCTAACGGCTTCAAGGCCTCGGTTCATCACGTCCACCGCTTCATTGAGTTGGCACGGGGCAGACAGATACAACTGAGTATCGTCCGCGTATTGGTGGTATCTTATCCCGTGCCTCCGAATGATCTCGCCCAGCGGTTTCATGTAGATGTTAAATAGTAGGGGGGACAGGACCGACCCCTGCGGCACCCCATATGTTAGGGGCCTAGGCGTCGATCTCTGCCCCCCAATCAACACCGACTGTGACCTGTCCGAGAGGTAGGAGGAGAACCACTGCAAAACAGTGCCTCCCACCCCCACCTCCCGCAGTCGTTGCAGAAGGATACCATGGTCGATGGTATCGAAAGCCGCCGAGAGGTCAAGGAGAACCAAGATGGAGGCATGGCCTCCATCCCTGGCTCTCCAGAGATCATCGGTCAATGCGACCAAAGCGGTTTCTGTGCTGTAACCAGGCCTGAAGCCGGACTGGAATGGGTCAAGGTAACTGGCTTCCTCCAAGGACCGCTGGAGCTGGGAGGCCACCACCTTCTCAACAACCTTCCCAACAAAGGGGAGGTTGGAGACTGGACGATAATTGTTAAGAACGTCTGGATCCAAGGATGGTTTCTTCAGGAGGGGTCTCACCACCGCCGTTTTAAGTGCGGAGGGGAAGATCCCCTCCCGAAGGGAGGCGGTAATAACCGCCTGGATCCAGCCCCGTGTCACCTCTCCGCTGTTGGCAACCAGCCAGGAGGGACACGGGTCCAGTACACAGGTGGAGGCACTCACAGCTCTCATGGCCTTGTCCATGTCCCCGGGGGCAACATCCTGAAACTCAACCCAGCGATGGTCTGCCAAATTGTCCTCCTGTGCCTCGGCTGGATCTGCAAAGGTGGAGTCCAAATCCGACCGAAACCGAGCAACTTTGTCCGCTAAGAACTGGACATAGTCTTCAGCCCTACCCTGCAAGGGGTCCCCCGTATCCCTCCTATTTAGGAGGGAACGGGTTATCCTAAACAGGGCGGCTGGGCGAGACTCAGCGGACGCAACCAAGGTGGCAATATACGATCTTTTTGCTGTCCTAAGTGCCCTGATGTACTCCTTGGTGCAAGTTGTTAAGAGTGCTCGGCTCGATTCGGATTTATCGGACCTCCATAGGTGCTCTAGGCGTCTCCTCCGGCGCTTCCTCTCCCGGAGCTCCTCGGTAAACCAAGGGGGCCTCCGGGATCTGCCACCTCGGAGCGGCCGTAGTGGTGCAATCCGGTCAAGGGACTCCGATGCTGCTGAGTGCCAGGCAGCAACCAGAGTCTCCACCGGACTGTGGGCGAGAGTGTCAGGAATAACCCCAAGCTCCGTCTGGAACCTCAAGGGGTCCATAAGTCGCCTGGGGCAGAACCACCTGGTCGGTTCCTCCTCCCTACAGTGGGGGTTTGGTCTCCGGAAGTCAAGCCCTCAGTAAGCAGTGGTCTGACCACAACAGGGGTATGATCTCATTACGCCTCAGACCAAGATCACAAGTCCACTGCTCCGAGAGGAATATGAGGTCAAGCATGTGACCCGCTGAGTGGGTTGGGCCCCGAATTACCTGGGTCAAGCCCATGGCTGTCATGGAAGCCATGAACTCCTGCGCCCCGTCAGAGTGTTCACCGAGCGAAGGCAAATTGAAATCCCCCAGCACCATAAGCCTGGGGAACTCAATTGCTAGCTCGGCTACCGACTCGAGGAGCGAGGGGAGGGCTGCTGCAACGCTGTTGGGAGGCAGGTACGTTAACAGCAAACCCACTTGACCCATGAGGTCGAACTTCACCAGCAGGGACTCACACCCGACAAGCTCCGGAGCAGGGATCCTACGAGGTGCTAAAGACTCCCGGATAACAATAGCCACACCCCCACCCCTTCTCTGGGCTCTCGGCTGATGAAGCACCTGAAATCCTTCTGGGCACATCTCTACGAGGGGGACTCCTCCCTCCGGGCCCAGCCAGGTTTCAGTAATACATGCCAGGTCTGCCCTCTCGTCTAAAATTAAGTCCCGGACGAGGGGAGCCTTGTGAACTACAGACCTGGCATTTAGCGACAGCAGCCTGAGACCAGGGTCCTGATTACTCGCGCCTTCTGGCCTTGGAGTGGGACTCATAGGGCCGGAAGGAGGGATCTCTATGATGTAGTGATCCCTCCTTCCCCGGTAATGGCCAGCCCTAAAGTCCCCGCCATATCTGCCCCTCCCTGTTACGACCGTGATGCTCCAGCCCACTCCCGTGACCGTGGCTCCCTCAACCACCCCTGTGGCTCCCGCATCCCCCGACAGGCCCTCCGAATCAACCATACTCATTTATCCACTCAAGCAGGGGTGCTGGCGCGCCCCTGACAATCAGATGACTGTTGCACATGCATACGACAGAAACCTGCACGTTCAGGTGCAGGTGTGTGCATGTGCACTAGGATGCTGGTCTTCCAGATTTTGGTGCTCCCGCGTGTCAAAGGCCAACTGACCAGTATTCCCTACTTTTTAAAGTGAAAGTATTGGTTTTTCTTCTATTTCTTTTTTTACTTATGGATTAATTCTTTTTTAATTTTTATAATATTGGTTTGGAGGGGCTTTTTCTTTTGCTCCATTTAAGAATTTTGCTTCTTTTAAGCCTGGATTATAAGGAAGATATAAAAGGAATATAAAGAGGGTAGTAACATCAGAGGGAAAAGAAGTTTCACTGCCACTTGGAGGTTGGAGGCTGAGTCCTGGGAATATTGCTTTCTCTTTTTTCTGTTTGATCATTTGACTTTGCACTTCAAAGGCTTTAGCTTGTTTACAGAAGAGATAAGGAGAAGAGCATGGGCTGTTTACACAGGTGCTCTTTGGATGCTTTTTTGGCAGCTGGAGTGAAGTGAAAACAAAATCTTATTTTGAAACTAGAGTGGCAGTGTTTACTAGTTGGAAGTATGGCACAACAAAAAGAAACCATAACATTACAACAGATTATGTTTGAAATTCAAAAATTATTAGAAACAACCGAGAGAATTGAGAAGAGATTGGAAAATATAGATTGTAATGCAGTAAAATTTGATGGAAAAATTGAAGATATCCAGCAAATGGAAAAAGTGGAGGTTAGAGTCCTAAAAGCCCAACGGAAAAATGAACAAAGAGGCAAGATAATTGTGGGTACTGACAGTGAACTGAGTGGTTGGAGATGGAAAGAGTGGAACACGGAAAGGGAAGATAGATGGAAAGGAGCTCTACCCCAGATTTCAAGGTTTAGAAGAAGAAAAAAGAGAAGAATTGATGGAGAGAAACTTTGACAAAAGCACTACTGATAACCAAAGATAAGTTGATTAAAGATAATGGAGGGTCTCAAGATTTTACAAGATATGCTAAAAGCAACAAGTTGCGAAGAGAAGTCCACACAAATTTGATTCAGGAAATAACCAGAAGACTAATTCCACAAATGGCAAAAGACATAAGACTGCACTATTACTGGAAAGACACAGGTTGAGATATGAAAACTAATAACAAAATACTAGTCAAATTTAGTTAAAATTAGAGCATTATGTTAAAAATGAAGTGATAATGGATATCTAACTAACTATATTAGATAAATAATTGATAATGATAACAATGATAACAATACATACACATATGTATTGATTTGATGAGAGGAAATTTGGTATAAATGATAAATGGTGATCATGAAAGGAAGTTTAGAAACTCCGTTATGTATAAAAGCTTATAATATTAAAAAAAGAGTAAGTCAAATTGAGTTAAACTAAGACCAAAAAATAAAAAATAAAAATGAAATGATGATGGATGTTGTTAAATAAATGATTGATAATGATAATAATGTAATATTTCTATTGACATGCTAAAAGGGAAATTGGATATAAATTGTAAACAGTGATTAAGAAAGGAGGTCTAGAAACTTTGTTATTAAACATAATTGTTTTTTAATTTAGAAAGTGTCATAAAGATGTAATGTTGCTGGATGATATTGAGAATAGATAACGGAATGCCATCATGTGGTTTTGCTTTACATTTTGGAATATTTTACATAAAGGGACATAAAAACAATCATAGTCATATGAAGATTGAGGTATGATGATAGTAACGTGTGTGTGTGTGTGTGTGTGTATTTGATTTAAAACATAACGATATGAATTGTAGGTGATGACTGTGGAAGGGATGCACGAAAGCTCTTTGTAACCAATTGACACACTCTTTAGAATTTGTAATGGAAGATATTTTTGTGGTGTTTGTTGTGTTTTGTCTGTTTGTGTTTATTCAAATTTTTTTTTAAAAATATTTAAAAAAAAGATTTTTACATCTTCTTCATGGTTATTTCAAGGTGTAGAGTTTTCATAGGTTTACAACCTGTCTAGCAAAACTAAACTAAACTGGTCAATTATTTTTATAATGTTATAGCAAAGTTGGCTGGCAGAGTCAAAAATGGCACTGTGTCACTACAAGCCCAAGATTTTATATACAGGTAGTCCTCAACTTACAAGGGTTCATGTTGTGATTGTTTAAAATTACAATGGCATTGAATAAAGTGACATGATAGTTTTTCACACTTATGACCGTTGTAGCATCCCTGTGGTCACGTGATCAAAATTCAGACACTTGGTAACCAATTCATACTTATGATAGTTGCAGTGTCCCAGGGTAATGTGATCACATTTTGTGACCTTCTGACAAGCAATGTCAATGCGGAAGCCAGGTTCACTTAACAACCATGTTCCTAACTTAATAACTGCAGTGATTCACTTAATAACTGAGGCAAGAAAGGTCATAAAATGGGGCAAAATTCACTTAACAAACATCTCACTTAGCCACAGAAATTTTGGGCTGAATTGTGGTTGTAAATTAAGGATTAGCTGTAATGGATGATTGCCTGATCATTAGGAAGGAGTCTACAACTCAGAAAGGAAAGATTGAAGCTGTTCTTTCTGCACCTCTTAAAGCAGCTTTTCTGAGACCTGTCGATTTTAACTTCTGAGCAACTACTTTGTCAGCTGTGGAATTTAGAGAGCTGAAGTCTCCTTTTAGAGGGCACCCAGCTTGGCTAAGGTGATCTTAAGTCAACTGTTAAGTTCGCTAAGCGCAACTGGGATTCATGTATCCAGTTTTTTTCTTTATTTGGGCCATGTGGACAAGTTTTCTCCCATGAGGAAAGATGCTCGCTTGTTACCAGGACCAAAGTATTGCATGTTATTTGATTCAGCTGCTGGCTTTTCAGTTTTTTATTTATTTAGTGAATTACAGACCACCCATGTCATATATTTAAGGTGACCAGACATCCCGATTTTGGCGGGACAGTCATGATTTCTAACAATTTGTCCCATGTCCCGGGGCATTTTTAAAAAGTTCCGATTTTCTGGCTTCATGTTGAAAGCCCAGTGGATTTGCTTAAGAAATCCTAACCAGGGCAAGATAAAACCACTCTGTCTAAACTCTCTCTATGTCTCAGTACTTTCATTGAAGATATTAAAACATTAAAGCAAGAAAACGGAACCCCCCCCTCCCTTTTACCTCCTTTTATAAGAAAAAATGACCCAGTACCATAGAGCTCCAGGAAATACTTTGGCTAGAGAAATAGCAACTGTTCCTTCCTGGATTTCCTGGATGGGAGGGGCACAGAGGTTGGAGGTCAGCTCGTGTGGGAAAAAATGGTGACTCCTCATTTTTCTTTGAAAAATATTTCCCTGGGACTATTTCACCATTTTAATTTGCTCAGTTCTTTGTATCATTCTGGATTGACTTGGGGTGCCTGCCTGCTGGTAAGTGAGCTGGGTTTTTTTCTTTTATTTTTTAACGTATTTTAAAATAATATTTAATTTATTCTGTGTGGAATAGTTTGAAATGTTTTACTTCAATTTATTCTGTGTGGATTCCTTTTTTAAATTGTCTTGGACTATTTAAAAAAAGATTCTATCCAAAATACAAAATACCAGCTGCAGTTATTCACTTAAGAACTGTGGCAAGAAAGGTGGTATAGTGACCAAAGTTACAATGGCATTGAAAAAGTGACTGATGACCATTTTTCACACTTAGTGACCATTTTCACACTTAGCGACCATTGCAGCATCCTCATGGTCACGCAATCAAAATTTTGATGCTTGGCAACAGTTTCGTATTTATGATGGTTTCAGTGTCCTGGGGTCATGTAATTGTCTTTTGTGACCTTTTGACAAAGTCAAATGGGGAAACGAGATTCATTTATGTTATTAACTTATCAGCTGCAGTTATTCACTTAACAGTGACTGATGACCATTTTTCACACTTAGCAACCATTTTCACACTTAGCAACCATTGCAGCATCCTCATGGTCACATGATCAAAATTTTGATGTTTGGCAACAATTACAATTTATATTTGTAAATTGTAGTTATGTTGAAATAAAAAAAATATTACAATACTATTTTTGCATTGTATGAAAATTTTTGTTGCTCCATATAAAATTTTTAATCAAGCCCCCCCCCCCACCTGAATTTCACTACCAGTTCAGCCAAACTGGGCCAAACCGCCTCTGGAATGGAGATTTCTCCAACTCCAGAGATCAGTGATGTGCAGTCAGGGGAGGCAGGGGAGACAGGGCCTCACCACTGTCATAATGAAAAGAAAAAATATATAAAAGGAAAAAGGCTGAGGTAGTTGCTGCCAGAGTCACAGTGGATGTTATGTAGATGAGGCACTTGGTTCTTTCACTTCATCCTGTAGAGGGCGTTTTTTTTAGAGGTTTTTTTAAACAGTTAACCAGAGTCATCCATTGGGGACTCTGGCAGCAGCTAACCCAGCCTGACCTCAGCAGCTCTTGCCTTTTTCCTTTTACATTTTTACATTTTCATCATGGCAGACAAAAGCAGAGTTGAAATCCTCTGTGAAACAGCTGGAAAAGGTATGTGGGTCGGAGGGAGGGGGAGGAATTCAAGATTAATGTAATTTGTAAGTAATTGTATTATTGAAAGTAATTTTGTGTGTGTTTGTGTTTTACCCGCCTCTGCTGGCGCGCAGGCTGGCACTTTTTTTATATCAGACATAGCGGCAGGGCTTTTGGACATAGCGGCAGGGCTTTTGGACATAGCAGAAGGGCTTTTGGACATAGTAGAAGGGCTTTTGGACATAGCGGAAGGGCTTTTGGACATAGCGGGGTGCCTCTATGTTGGACACAGTGGCAGGGCATTTGGATGCCCCAGTGCTGTGTCCGCCATAGAGGCAGGACGCCTCTATGTTGGACACAGTGGCAGGGCTTTTGAATGCCCCAGCGCTGTGTCCGCCATAGAGGCGGGACGCCTTTATGTCGGACACAGTGGCAGGGCGGCTTTTGCCTCTAGCGCCGAAAGCCCTGCCGCTGTGTCCAACATAGAGCGGCTTTTGTCTTCTTGCCTCACCAGCCATAAACCTCATCGCACGTCTCTGACTACCCGTATTAGACATAAAAATGGGGGGATGTCAATCTCTCCAAGTTTCTATCAAAAGGCAAATTCTTAAGTTATAGTTCATGTCAGGTAGAAGCAAAAGGACACTAGCCTAAGGAGAATGTCAATATAATACATAAGAATATATCATTTCCTCTAACTACATATACAGCTGGGAATGAAAAAGAGGTAATAACAGGATAGGCCAAGAGCCACTTCATTGTGAATAATGAGTGAAATTAACTGCTACCAAAAATCCAGGTTGTTTCATCTATTGAACTCCACATTGTATAAGGTGCATATAAGGCTCACCAAGAATAAGAAAGACGATCATTTATATTGATTGCTCTCTAAGCAATGAAATAGGGAATCTTCAGAACTTACAAAAGTCTGATTGCTTAGGTTTTATCTTTAGCAATTTACTTAAAATTTCAAACCACAGTGGACACTTCAGAACCTTGGCAAAAAATCTTCTCATTTATGAAGTGCCTTTATGAATAACCACTTTAGTCTTCACACAATCATCCACCGCAATTTAACTTTGTATGACTTCTACTAAAACTCCATGTCAAGATTTAGTACCAATTTCTGTTAATATTTTTTAAAGGAAATCTGAGTTTTGTGTACAGTTAATGAAAGTGGGAACTACATTCCTTCTGCAAGCTCAGCTGCCTTTTATCTGATCACTAGATGAATACCGGTGCACTGCTATGAAACTATGTGATAGGGCTTGATAAATCGATGCTTGCAGCTTGAAAATTAATGAGTAGTTACCATTGGCCTCTCGTCTCCCCTTCTCTTCCTCAGGCTTGTTCCACAGATTCCTCCCCTGTCCTATCCTCTTCTCTCCCTCAGACTGGCCCCATTGATCCTCTCCTATCCCCTTCTCTCCCTTAGCCTTGCCCCACAGAATCCTCCCCTATCATATCCCCTTCTCTCCCTCATGTTTGCCCCACAGAGGCCCCACTTATCCTATCCCCTTTTCTCCCTCAGCCTTGCCCCACGGAAACCTCTTCTATCTTATCACCTTCGCTCTCTCAGGCTGGCCCCATTGATCCTCTCCTATCCCCTTCTCTCCCTCAGGTTTGCCGCACAGAAGCCTCTCCTCTCCTATCCCCTTCTCTCCCCCAGGTTTGCCCCACAGAGGCCCCACCTATCCTATCCTCTTCTCTCCCTCAGGCTGGCCCATTGATCCTCTCCTATCCCCTTCTCTCCCTCAGGTTTGCCCCACAGAGGCCCCACATATCCTATCCCCTTTTCTCCCTCAGCCTTGCTCCACGGAAACCTCTCCTATCTTATCACCTTCGCTCTCTCAGGCTCCTCTCCAAACTCTCAGCTAGCAGGCTGGATGAGTCATGCGCTGGCCATGCCCATGTCCAAGTTTTCAGGTTGAGAGGGGGAGTAGAACACCTAACTCCTTAGCATCAGAGCATGTTAATAATAATATGACTAATACTAATGATCTGATGGTCATTTTGAAAAATTCTTTCTAATCAATCACCTAGAAGCCAAGAGGAACATACATGCCACATTTCAATTTTGTAGGCTTTACGGTTCTGACAATTTCATGATTCGACATGAGTGGTTTTCGCTTTTATATATATAGATTATCTTGGTTGTGTCTCTTTGTCTCATTGCTCTGCATCCAAACGTCAGTCCCACATACCATTACAGAACTCATTCTGAAGACCATATACAAGGGCAGGAGGGCTTGTCATTTCCCACTTAATGTTTGTAATATCAATGTATTGTTTCTCAAATCTCTCCTTAATAGCCCTTCTCTGGAAGATGCAAATATCCTTCCATTTTCTGTTCTTTCTCAGTGTCTGATATTCATAATCCCATGCCAGCACATTTTATGTCTAATCACCTATTTAGTGCATTTTATCCTGTTTTTTAGATACACTCTCACATATGGCATTCATGATTAATTTAACAAATCTTAAGAAATGTGATATGACTAAATGTGAGCATAAAATTAAGTTTCTTCAAAGATTTATTTCATACCATTAATAAAAGAAAAGCAATAATTTAATTTCTTTTAAAAATTAATTTGAATTTGAAAGAATAGTATTCTGATGGGAATAATATTCTTTGGTTCTGGTAACAAAATAAATAAATAATTCTGATTTTATATTACACATATAAGTGGGATATATTGCCCCATATACTATTAAGCTAAAGGCAACTATGAACTGCAGAAAAATGGGGTGGAATTTGGAGTGTCTGGAAAACTTTTTCTCCCATTTTAAGAGCTATCATAATTTGGGATATGGGTAATTCAATTGTCAGATTTAATGGTGCACAAAGAGAAATCGCTTTGTTTATTCAATCAGTTACTAAGTTGACAAAGCAATTTGTCACAAGTAAGTAGTTCATATTAGAAAATGCATTGCAGGTTGCATAATCCAGCTAGGATGGATGAATATAAAACAAAAGAGAGAACATCAGTAAGGAGAATAATTCCCCTTGATCCTGTTATAATACAAAAATAAAAACAAATTAAATTAAATTAAATTAAATTGTAGCAAATATAACATAGAAGCAGGCTGATATTGAAACAAGTGAAATAGGAGGCTAGCTTTGGGCCCTGCATTTACATATGCCATGACATGTATTGAGGGGGCGACATGAAGCAGTCTTCCAATAACTAAGAGGCTGTCACAAAGAAGAGGGGGTCCACCTATTCTTCAAAGCACCTGAGAGCAAGACAAGAAATAACAGGTGGAAACAATCTAGAATTAAGGCTCGTCTTCAGAAGTTGTGAGTGCTCCAACACTGGAGGTCTTTAAGAAGCGATTAGATAGCCATTTGTCCAGAATGGTATAGGGTTTCTTGCTTAGGCAGGGGATTGGACAAAAACTCAAAGATCCCTTCCAACTCTGCCATTCTGTATTGTGATATATTTGAGTTTGAGCACAATACAGTCATACAGTATATGAAGGCACTTGCAACACAATGTACATATATAAGCATCTTGCTTGTGATGATCCAATGGTGAACCAGTCATTAAGTAGAAGTGGATATAGCTTCACATAACCAATGACTTATTTTTCTTTTGAGTCACAACCAATGACTCTTATTTTTTTTGTGCTTTTCTCTCCCATCTTTTTTCTGACATCTCAAGGCAACGTACATGAGAAACTCCCTTAATTTTTTCCCGTCCCCATTGCAACCCTCTGAGAGGGACTGAGCTGAAGGCCCTCAACAACCTCCATGGTTGAATAAGAAATAGATTCCTCCTTTCAACTTCAACACTGAGGAATCAAAACACAGGACCCAAACCAAATAATTAAGGCTCACTGCAATGTTTATTATTTTAAACAGTACATACTGGAGGTGACCCCACGAAAAGCTTGGTGAGTATCCCAGCAACAAAATATATTATTCTAGTCAGATAACCACTGATATTTATATATTAAATACATTATACATTTCAAAAAGGAGGGGAAATGATGCAGGTACGCATATTCATAAGTAATAATAATGTAGTAGATCTTACATTACTGCTTTCTACTACCTCAAAGATAATAATTGTCTTAGTGAGAAGAAATAGATCAAAAGAAGGGGATAGCTCAGGGTGCCAAGAGTTACCTTAGGGATGTTCTAATAAGATATACAACAGGCTGAAGTTCTGAGGCTATGGCACATTCCTTATTTTTCAACTTATTCATTTTATGTTTCCATTTGTCTTAAACAGTCCCATTAATTTGAAAATTCACTTTTCTTACAACATGTTAACCAACACATTATACTGAACATCAAACATAGAGAATAAAAATGGAGAAACATCATAATAAGTGGAGACTTTGTAATAACTTGGCCAAGACTGCGGAATTCAAAAACATCTTTATAGCATTGCTGACAGTTTTATTTTCCAAAAAGATGAAGAAGAGAGAAAGTGTTCAGTTTTTTAGTGCTTATACTAACCAAAAGAGAAAAGCTGGTTGAAAAGATAAATGTAGTGTGTCAAGATACTACACCCCCCCCCCCAAAATCGGAACATAGTCATACAAGCACACCAGATTTCAGGAGAGCCAGTTTCAATGAGCTTATAAAAATCCTAGTCAGAATCCCATTGATAAAAATTCCCTAAACAAAGAGACTGCAGTAGCACTGAAGCCTTCTAATCTATATATATATATAAAAGCGAAAACCACTCACACCATAATCATGAAATTTCCAGAACCATAAAGCCTACAAACTTGAAATGTGACACATATATTCCTCTTGGCTTCTAGGTGCTTGCTTAGAAAGGATTTTTCAAAACGACCACCAGATCATTAGTATTTCTTATATTATTATTATTAACACACTCTGATGCTAAGGAGTTCTACTCTCCCCTCCCCTGAAAAGATCTCTGTTCCAACTGCCATTTGGGTGTGGCCAGCATGCAGTGACGTGCGGTCAGCTTTATGGCTGGTGAGGCACTTTTTAGACTTGTGGACTTCAACTCCCAGAATTCCACAGCCAGGCATGCTCAGTTCCGATTTAAAGCAACAGCATTTTTCCCCCTTGCAAAATAAGTTTTCCCATTTTTTTCTTCTCCCTCCCCCTCCTTCCTCCTTCTCTCCCTCCCTCCCCCTTCTCTCAAAAAGACACACGCACACAGAGAAATTGGATCCCTTTCTCACTCACTCTCAAACAAACACAAACACAGAAGTTGGATTGGATATATTTTCCAAAGGCTTGAAAGCAGCTCCTCTGCCATACCCCAACTTCCCCTGCTGCCTTCCGATCAAACTTTTGAATTCTTCCCCCCTCTCCACACACGCACCTTTTCTAGCTGTTTCAGAGACGATTTCAACTCTGTCCTCATAAAAGGCCAGAACTCTGAATCAGACTGAGCTAGTTGTTCCCAGAGAACTCTAAAAAGCCTCTAAAAATGCCCTCTACAGGAGGCGAGAGAACACGTACCTCCTTTGCATACGAAATTTTTTGCTTGTTAACCCTTGCTTAACTCTTAAAAGGTGAAAAATTGCTTATGCACAGGAGGCCTATTTCTCTGGCCTCCTCCTATAGTTAACACTAAGCACTGTTCCAAGTCACTGTGAATCTGGTAGCAACTACCTTGGCTTTAATTATTTTTAAAAAATTCTTTAAAATTCTTTCCTTTTCCTCATGACTGGTGAGGCCATGCCTCCCCTGCCTCTACTGACTGCACGTCCCTGCCAGCACGTGACTCATCTGGCCTGTGGGCTGGGAGTTGGAGAGGACCAATGGGGCTACCCTGAGGGAGAAAAGGGGATAAGATAGGGGAGGATTCTGCAAGGCAAGGTTGAGGGAGAGAAGGAGATAGGATAGGAGACTTTCTGTGGGGCAAGCCTGAGGGAGAGAAGGGGATAGGATAGGGGAGGATTCTGTAGGGCAAGCCTGAGGGAGAGAAGGGGATGTGATAGGGGAGGATTCTGTGCAGCAAGCCTGAGGGAGAGAAGGGGATAGGATAGGGGAGGATTCTGTGGGGCAAGCCTGAGGGACAGAAGAGGAGAGGAGAGTCTGATTGTAACTACTCATTAATTTTCAAGCTGTAAGTGTCGATTTATCAAGCCTAATCACATAGTTTCATAGCAGAGCATGGGTACTCATCTAGTAATAAGAACATTGAAATACAATTGCATACCATTCCAAAGGGGGAAGAAGCGAGGGGAGAGAGTTTATGAACACTTTAGGGATGCACGGGGAACTTTTGACTAAGCTAAAAGGGACATGAATAGAAAATGGAAGACAAATGTGATTACAAAAGGGGAAAAGAGACCTCCTCAAACCTCTTGTCCCTTCCGAACTGATTAACTGGAACCAGAATTCAATATCTTCATTTGTCTAAGTAGATTTCTTAGCTCAGCTTGTAAATTAATTTTATTAGTTTTTAGAGGGACTTGCTGGCAGATTGTCCTGATATGCAGAACAGGACAGTCCTTCTAGCTTATCATTATTTCTCTTAAAACCGGTTGCCATACAGCACTGATGAAAGGCACTGAAGTTCAGTTCAGTTTTCTCATCTGATTTGTAGCAGCAGTCCTCAGTAATCTATGTTGAACAGATCCATTGTGTGACCAAAAATTAAATTGTCAATAACAAAAAAAAAACCCTGAAAGCAAAACAACTGAACCCAAATCTAATAGTTTATTCTTCATTTTAAAAAGCCTTGTTATTATCATCAGTGAGCTAACAAAAAAAAAAGACCATTTGTAAAATTATTTTTATCAGAAACTCATTTTTTGGAAGGAAAAAATCCTACCAATCACAAAAGCTGTACTTTGGAGAAAAGAAATCTTTTATGGCAAAAAAGTATTGATTTGTGGAAAAGGAGGGGTTGGTTAGTATATCACCTGCTTGTATTATTTGTCTTTTGTGCATAGACAAAGATTTTTTATTTAAGAATATGGGGAAAATGCTGTGCTTTCTTTTTCAAATATTATAAGACCGCATTTCTTCCTTATACCATACTTAAATAAAAGATCTTTGTCCATGGATTACAATTATTCATATTAATAATTGTTCTTCAGCTAGACTTAGAAAGTGAGCTGCTATTCAAATTCTAAAAGATCCTTTAGCACTTTCCTTGATAACTTTTTCCAACAGACTGGTGTAGCATAAATGAAGTATTTGGTACTTCATTCCATTTGGAAAAGCAGGATTTCCGGGAGAGCAGTTGAATGGCCCAATGGCCATGTTATGACATGCAAGAAGAAAGGCCAAGGGACTTCCTCAACTTGCAACCCATCTCTTACCAGGTCCCTACTCAGACCTCTTTGCTGCTCACTCCATGCTGACCTGGGCAAGTGGTGCCCTTTTTTCTCATGGGAATATATCAGTCCTTCCTCACTGAGCTTCTCACTATGGGCTTCTAAGTGCAAAGGAGTTGTTTCTGCTGTGCTACTTTCCCTTTTTGGTTTCTGAGTGCTTAAAGCAGGTTCAGCAGGACAGCAAATCTGCCCTCCTTGTTCTTGTGAAAGGAGACTGAGGTGGGAGCCTGGCAGAGAGGTGGCCATCAGACCACCACACATTACACCTGCTAGTTTTGACTTTAGTCTAGAATGACTGGGAAACAGCTTGGGCTACCAGTCCCTTCCATCCCAAATAATTCCAGCTAGGATTACTTTTCCTATGAGCTTGCCATGTGAAAATGACCTCATTTTGCCTTGGGCATTGGCTATGTTTCTTCACACCAATCATGAAGGCAACCACCTTCACATACCAAAAGTCTGACCCAAATGAGACAGTGGATATTAGGGTAAGGAGGGAATGTGTCTGTCCTCTGAATCGGGCACAATTATGGCCATTCCCAGTTGAAATGAAGACCAAACTGCAAACCTTACCCATCTCCTGCCACAAGCCGGTGCAGGGTTTGTTTGATGATCTCAGAGGAAGGAGCTTTTCTGGGCTTTATTTCACATTTTGCTCCGCAATCCAGTTTGCACAGGGAAATAGAACTAAGCTTTGATAGTGCTTCCGTTTTCTGGACATAAGCTGAAAACAACATGCAAACCTCTCAAAGGTGCTCCTGGTGGCGTCATAAACTATGTCAGAGGACCCTGACAAAAGATGCAACAGAAGCCTATTCTGAATATCAGTCCTGTGTAAAATGCCATTGTAGACATTACTGCCTCCCCTAACATCATCCAGCTTTAATGAATGGATACAGGTAGAGGGGCAAGAAGGTGATCAGTTTCAGGTAGGTGTTCATTGCCCACCGTTGTTCTAGAATGTCCCCCTGTAGTATCACTTTAGGGCACATTAAGGAGTGAAGTTGTCCTGAAAAGGAGCTCTGCTAAAAAGAAATAGCAAACAGGGAGTATAAAATTTTGAGTTTGTAATATATTACTTCCGGCCTCATGTTCTGTAGGGTTGAAAAAAATAATGAGAGAGAAAAGCAAGAGAAAATAGATTGTCTTATTGATAATAAGTCTAAATGGTCTTTCATCAAGCCAATTTACTTATAATATATGCAAGTCATTTCATAGCTGTTTCTATCTTAGCTTAATGGATATGTCAGTTTACAACCCAGAGCCATCTGCTTTATGGGGTGCTTGCATCATTTCCTCTCTTTTAATTTAATAGCTAAACATTTAAAAAAAAACATTCGCAAGTCTCCTCCATGGAGTACCAGCAAAACTAATCTGTTAAATAAGGACCGGAATTTGGTTCTGAAACATCACATTGGTTTACAACTGGTTGATTAATTTCCCCCACCACAACCCAATGCTTTGAATTTCACTGGACCACCTTCTTGCCTTCCGGCCCTTCCTTTCCCTCTGTGGCTGGCAAGGCAGGCTGTCTATGCCTCATGAAATGCCTCTGTGAACTATATGGTTCTGCTGTCCAGCCTGCTTCTCCTTGCCTGTATTGTTTTCCTAGCAATGGGTGCAAATTTTGCAGCTGGAACCTGCCAGCTTTTGAAACTGAAAACAAGCCCACCTCATGCAGGTGGTCTTTGCAACCAAATCCACAACTTTGAGGTTGAGCAGGAGCATTACTGGCACTGGTGCCCTTTCTATTGCATTCTCTGCGCTGATATAGAGGTCACTCCTTGGGATAAGTATGAGGGTGTCATCTTTGTCCTCTTTCCTCAACACCCTCTCATCAGCAATTGATCCAGTATGTAGATGACAAAGAGGTGAGGCTGATGCTTTTCCTTCGGAAACTCTGGAGCTGCTCAGCATCTCTCATTGTTTCCTGCCAGAGCAATCTCTCAAGCTGTTTTCTGACCACTCAATATATGTGTGCAAATTCTTATCTTGAAAAAAAAGGGTGAGGGCTTACAATTTTTTTTAGAAGAATGGGGAATCATTTAAAGAATTAAAGGCTATGAAAGAAACAATATGAATGTAGTAGGAACAAAGATGGTTTATAAAAAAATAGTGAGTTATGGAGAATGATTGGTATTGTATAAACTAAATTTAGCTCTATCTCCCTTACTTTTGTTTTATTTCTTTATATTTGGAGCTTGACTTAACTGTTGGCTTTCTCTGTTTTGTATAGAGTTGCTTACCCTGCAAGGGAAGAGCATGATGGGCATTTATATAGATTTATAATTTTGTTCTGCTAATGAACTAGGAAGGATATTATTAAAGGGAAACTCTTTAGAAATAGAAACTTGCTGTGCATGAGGGATGATCGGCTGCAAAATTCCACTCATTTTCCTTAAAAGGATTTGGTGTATTATTTACTGATTTGCGTACTGATTAGCCTCTTCATTACTGTGCACTGGATAATAACTCTTCCAAACTGTAATTCAGCATACAGAATAAAACCAGCTATTTGTTAAAAACAAAGGCTAAAAGCCAGGAGTAGATTTCATGTAATTGCTAAAGAAAAATGATTAGTTTAATAGCATCAACCCAAAGCTGTCATCATAATATAACATCATAATGTTGCAATGACTGGAATGGATTTCATAACTTCATGACTTGAACAGAAATTATTTTGATATGAGCTTCCTATGCAACGAGGAAATTTTACTAAATGGACAAATTGGAAAGGAGGAAGATAATAGAAATAAACTGGAATATTTTTATTATGTATTTCCAGCCTTAAGAAAGAAGTAATCACTTTATATCCATTATCACTGTGTAGATGCAGTATGAGTGTGGACAGAAGCACACATTCAGAATTATTGATCTATTGGTACACATTGACAAGAAGAAACTGATCAAAGGAGTGTAATGTCTCACATGCCATACAAGATCTTTTTAATGCATGTTCTTGACATTTTCTGGGTGTAATTCAGAGGTGGGTTCCTACCAGTTCGCACCTATTCGGTAGAACTGGTTCGTCAAATCTACCGAACCGGTTAGAAGAGGTTCCACCAGTGGAACCGGAAAGCAGGCCACACTTACAGAAGAGGTTCCAAGAATTTTTGGAACCCACCATTGCCCCCCCCACACACACACAGAGAGAGAGAGAGAGAGAGAGAGAGAGAGAGAGAGAGAGAGAGAGAGAGAGAGAGAGACTGACACACAGAGAGAGAGAAACAGAAAGAAAGGAAGAAATAAGTAAAGAAAAAAGAAAAAAGAAAGAAAAAGAGTGAGAGAGAGATGAAAGAAAAAAAGAAAAAAGGGACAGAGAAACAAAAGAAAGGAAAGAGAGAGAGAGAGAAAGAGAGAGAGAAAGAAAGAAAACACATGGCCTGCAAGCCACTCCCACCAGGTCACATGGCCGGCAAGCCACTCCCACAAAGGAGGCCACACCCACAGAGTAGGTTCCAAAAAATTTTGAAACCCACCACTGGTGTAATTTATGTACTTCATGAGCTTGGCTATAAGAAGAATATTGAGTGATAAAATTAAACTGGAGCGGACAAAAGTGGAAATGAGTGAACAAAAAGAATCTAGATAGGTTGAACAACATCTGATTAAAATTCATATTAACTACATAGATTGCAGTAAAAGACTTCGATAAACCTAACTAGTTTTTACACTAGGTCCTCATTTTATCATGAATGGATAGTATTTATTTATAATATTTATTATTTCCAGTAAATAAATAATTGTCCCCAGCCTGGTGGTCGACAAATATATTAAGCTTTAATTATGATGACCACCAGGCAGCATGTCGTCGCAAGGCTGGAGAATGAGAAAAAAAGTTACTGAATAGCTGAGGCCATACATGCATTCTTTTTCATCCACAGGAATTAGCTGCAGTTGCTGCTTCCCCCTCCCCCACTAAAAAAATGGGAACAGTTTTATAGATGGCAAAGAAAAACTTTCGAAAAGCAAAGCTAGGTGTCAAACAAGCTTCTTGAAGGACCATATTTCTTTGATGAGTCAAAACGCAATCTCCCAAAAACACCACCATAAATGGGAACAGATAAACATGCTTTCTTGAGAGTACACACAGCAAGTATACCCAGGACAAGGTTGGACTCCGGGAGTTCCTAATACTGTAATGAGACAATATATAGACTAATAGAAGTAATTGTACTTTTAATTCTTTTTTTTTTTTTTTTTTTTTTTTTACAATTTTTATTTATTTATTTTTCTTAACACATATTGTATTTCCCCCCTCCCCCTCCCCCCAAATCCCCACCTCCCTTCCCTCCCCCCGACTTCCCAAAGACCATACGTGGTATAATTTTTGAACAATCACAGTCTGAAATATCTCTACATTGAACTCAGCTTCTTACTGTTACCCAAATTTAAAACAATTTAAATTATTACTGATACTAAGCATAAGCTATCTGGAGTTTTTTAGTCCCATATTTACTTTTTATGTAATCAATCCACTTTTTCCAGTCTCTTTTGTATCTCTCGTTTGAATGTTCTTTGAGATATGCTGAGATTTTGGCCATTTCGGCTAAGTTCATAACTTTCAAAGTCCATTCTTGAATTATAGGTAAATCTTTCTTCTTCCAATACTGCGCCACCAAGAGTCTTGCTGCCGTTATTAAATACAGGATCAAATTAGTCTCTGCTACTGTAAAATCAATGCATATACCCAGTAAAAACAACTGGGGGGTAAATTTTATCCTTCTTTTGAAGATGTTTTGCAGGATCCACCATATTTTTATCCAAAATGCCTTAACATTACGACATGTCCACCATATATGAAAATATGTAGCATCACAAGAACCACATCTCCAACATTTAGGTTGAACATTTGGATACATAGAGGCAAGCTTTTTAGGATCTAGGTGCCATCTATAAAACATCTTATAAAAATTTTCTCTCAAGTTTTGTGCTTGTGTAAATTTCACATTTCTTACCCAGATTCTTTCCCATGTTTCAAGCATTATTGGTTCCTCGACATTCTGAGCCCATTTTATCATACAATCCTTAATCAGTTCTGTTTCAGAATCCATCTGTACTAATACATTATATATCCTCTTTATATGCATTGAGCTTTGATCTCTTATTTGTTTAAACAAATTATCCTCAACTTTTACAAAGCCAATTTTTTGATCTGTTTTCCACCTAGCTTGTAGTTGACCATACTGAAACCACGTTTGAACTACCTTCTCTTCTTTAAGTACCTCTAAAGATTTTAGTTCCATCACCCCTCTTTCTGAGATAAGAAGTTGTCTATAGGTGGTTCTATCGAGTTTTTGTTCTACATTCATATTTTCAATTGCATGTCTAGGAATTGCCCACATGGGCACTTTATCATTTAGTTTATGTTGATATTTTTTCCAAACCCGCAATAAAGCATTTCTTAAGATGTGATTTTTAAATTTCTTATCCGTTTTTTTGTTAAATAACAGGTAAGCATGCCAACCATATAACAAATCATATCCCTCGATATTCAAAATTCTGTCATTAGTTAGATGAATCCAATCACTAATTGCAGATAATGCCACTGCGTCATAGTATAATTTTAAGTTAGGTAATTTCAATCCTCCTCTTTCACGTGCATCTTGCATTATTTTCATCTTTACCCTCGGCTTCTTTCCTGCCCACACAAATTTGTTGATACCCTTCTGCCATTCTAGAAGATTCGCATCTCTTTTAAGTATTGGTAACATTTGAAAAAGAAATAAAAATTTTGGTAAAATGTTCATTTTTACTGCCGCTATTCTACCCAGCAAGGACAAATGCAGTTTTTCCCACCTTTTCAACTCCAACTGTGTACTATGCCAAAGTGGTTCATAATTATACTTGTATAATTTCCCATTTGAGATTAAAATATTAACTCCAAGATATTTAACTTTTTTAACTACCTCACATCTTAGCGTCGCCCCCAGTTCTTCCTTCTGTTTGATAGTCATATTTATAGCTATTATTTTGGTTTTTCCTAGATTTATTTTAAATCCCGAGACTTGACCATATTGATTGATCGTATTCAATAATACCCTACTAGTTTCCTGCGGTTGCTCCAATATTATAACCAGATCATCCGCAAATGCACGAACTCTATATTCTTGCTGTCTAATTTTGATCCCTTTTAGACCGCCCAGGCCCCGTATCTTATTCAGCAGTATTTCCAAAGTTATAATAAACAATAATGGGGACAGAGGACAGCCCTGTCTTGTACCTTTTTCAATTTGAAAGGAGTCTGTCAGACTTCCATTGACAATGATCTGGGCTGTTTGCTGCTGATATATTGCACCAATTGACCGTAAAAAGCCATCTCCTATCTGCATTTTTTGCAATGTCTTCAGCAGGAATTGCCAATTAACTCGATCAAAGGCTTTCTCCGCATCCAAAAATATGAATGCGGCCGGGATTTGATTGTTCTTTCCCAGGTATTCTAAAGCGTTGATAATTAATCTAACGTTATCCTTCATCTGTCTGCCCTGTATAAAACCAGTTTGATCGGTATGTATCAGTTGCTGAGTTACCCCCATTAGCCTATTTGCTAATATTTTAGTAAAAATTTTATAATCTACATTGAGTAATGAAATAGGTCTGTAATTTTTTGGTTGGGTAAGGTCTTGATCTTCTTTGGGTATCAACGATATGAACGCAGTCTTCCACGAGGGAGGCACTTTCCCTCCCGATTGAATTTTATTGAATAGTTCTCTGAGGGGTTCTACCATTTCTAACTGTAGATATTTATAATAAACAGCTGTTAAACCATCTGTACCTGGTGCTTTCCCTAACTTTAATTGTTTAATTGCCTGCAAAATTTCCCCAGAGGTTATAGGTTGGTTCAGCTTATGCCTATGTTCTTCTCTGACTAGGGGGATTTTCTCTTTATCTAGGTATTTGTCTATATCTCCGTCCTTAATTTTATCCCCTTTATACAACTCTGTAAAAAATTCCCGAAATACCTTTTGAATCTCTTCCTGTTGAAACACTTCCTTCCCTCTGTAACACAATTTGGATACATTTCGAGCTTTCCTTTTTTTTCTAATCTGATAAGCCAACCACCTACCGGGTTTATTTGCATTGCAGAAAGTATTATGTTTAGCATATAATAAACTAGTAGCTACCTGGTCAGAGATCAGCATATCAAACTGAGATTTTAATATAGCAATTGTTTCCCTAATCTTTGTATCTCCTGGATTCAATGTTAATTCTGACTCTTTCCCTTTAATTTCCTCTTCCAATTCTTTTCGTTTTTGCCCTTGTTTGTATCTATGTATTTTATTTATATTCATTAATACTCCTCTCATATACGCTTTGCTTGCATCCCATACATATTCCAAAGATGTACCCTTGTTCATATTGAAGACAAAATATTCTGATAGCAATTTTTTACAATCATTAACATACTTTTCATATCTAAATAAATTTTCATTCAACCTCCAGGACCTTCTTGCCTGGGCTACCCTTCCCAATTCCATCCAGACTGGATTATGGTCTGAAAGAACTCTCGCCATAATCTTTGTCTTCTTCACCCTACAAAGTAAATCATTTGTAATTAGTATAAAATCAATCCTTGAAAGAGATTGATGTCTATTGGAAAAAAAGGTAAAGTCATATTCTTCTGCATGCCTCTTGCGCCAAGCGTCTCGCAATTCAAAGTCGTCCAGCATGTCAAAAAAGGGTTTGGGTAACTTAGCTCGAAATTTGGTGTTCGGTCGAGCTGTCTTCTTATCTCTTTTGGTGTCGATCACGCCATTCCAGTCACCCATTAATATACAAGACTCAAAATCCCACTGTACTAATTTAACATGGAGGTTTCTATAAAATCCATCTTGTTGTTGATTTGGAGCATAAATTCCCAATAGTAACGTCTTTTTCCCTTCTAAGATTAAATCTAATGCAATATATCTTCCAAAGGGATCTGCTTCAATTAGCTCAGCTTTAATGTCTTTTCTTAAATATACTACTATGCCATTTTTCTTTTCCATGGCTGAGGTCGCAAAATGTTGGCCCAGTTTGGGGTTAAACAAATATTTTTGATCGGTTGATTTGATATGAGTTTCTTGCAAGCAAATTATGTCATTCTTAAACTGCTTAAGATAATGAAATATTTTCTTTCTTTTCTGTGGAGAGTTCAGTCCGTTAACATTCCATGTCAAAATCTTAGTTGTCATTTTTGGTTGCCTGAAGCTTTTTTAGAGCCTCCCGCAAGGCCTGTCTCACCTTTGGTTTGGCTCCTCCCACAGCTTCTGAGCTTGTTGCAGTAGCACCTTGGTCAGTGGCCAATGATTGTTGAGATTGTTGCATAGTAGCTTGTTTATCCATTTGTCTGGTGGTCTTACGGTTGGATCTTTTTTCCTTGACTCCTTGCCCTTCCGGAAGAGGGAGATGATACATTTTATCTAATGGTTGTGTGGTTTGCTGTTTATCTTGTTCGTCTCGTGGTTTTTCACCATATCCCGAAGGTTCAGGGTATCCCATCTTCAGAATCTTATGATAGAAATCACGAGCTTTCCATACAGAGCTGAGACGATATCTTTGTTTGTCCATTGTAACTATAATACCGAATGGGGCATCCCATCTGTACTGTATCTGACGCCTTCTGAGCTCTTCCACCAGAAAAGCATAATCTCTTCTGGCTCTTAGCATCTGAGGCGGTATTTCTTTCAAAACAATCAGGTCCTGTCCACCAATTTGAAGCTTAGTATTGTAGGACTCTTGTAGTATCATATTTCTAGATTCTCTTGTAACAAAGTATATTACCACGTCTCGGGGAAGTTGCCTTTGTTTTGCCGCCCATGAATTAACACGAAAAATCCTGTCAATCTGCCAATCAGAATTGGATCCCGGTTTTCCCACCAGACGGTCAAAAGCTTCAGAAAACATTTGCTTTAGGTTCTCCTGCTTTTCTTCACGCAGCCCCCTCACTCTTAATGCAAGCTCCATCTGCTTATACTGTATCATAATAATTTGTTTTTCAGCATTATCAATTTTTTGTTCCACCACTTCAGTTTTGGATATCAGGTTAGTTTTAGCTTCATTGAGAGTTTCTAAATTATCTTCCATTCCAGAAATATATTCTGTTATCACATTTACAATTCCCATCATATTATCATTCATTTTAGTGACCCTGGTATCGAATTTGTCATATAGAACTTCCATCTCATTCCTTATTTCATCTTTGAAATCTTTAATCATTTCTAGATTCTGTTCTCTGAATTCTTTAAACATTTCTAAGTTCTGTTCTCTGGATTTTTGGAACATTTCCAGAAAAAATTCTTTTGTTAGTACATCTCCACTAGGGGGCATAGATGGTGGGGGCTGCAACTTTGTGCCAGGTATGGGAGACGTTTTCGGAGGTAATTTAACAGAGGTTGATTTGGATGCCATTATATTTTGGTTTAATTATTTATTCTAAATTACTAATCCACTGTGCTATGTGGAGAAAAAGAAATTCCTCCCCCCCTTTTTTTCCTTCTTTTTTTCTTTTTTTACAAGGGGTTTTACGGAGGATTTCAAAAGAGAAAGTCCGTTTGGAATGTTTGGAATGTCTCTGAATCAACAAAGAGTCTTGAAAGCTTTAAGGGAGTAGCTCTAATTAAATTATAAGAGATTATTTCTTTAGTTCTGTAGCAGGAAGCCGGAGATAACAAATGCAGAAGCTGTAAACGCCATTTTGAAAACAATTAAACAAAAGAGGTTTTTATAACATTGAAGCTGGTATTTCAGATAGAGAAAGGTTTTAAAGTTCACAAGTTGGTCTTTGCTCGTATTGATTTTTAATAGTCTCTTTTCTAAAGATTGTCCTGAGGGGGAGGGGATCCTGTCTTGTGCTGTGGGTAACAGCTGCGAAGTTCAGGTCGGAGTTGAATGACTCAGCTATGGGTTGATCCTCCCCCTCCGTCCACAGCTCACAAAGAAACAAACTGTGAACTTCAAAGAAGATTCTTACCAGCTGAGATTCCTCACTGCTTTTTTCTTGTCTGAAAAAAGAGTTATCTTCTTGATATTGAGTAGATAACGGTCCTGAATTCTGGGGGCAGCTCTGTTAAGCTGCCGACCGGCGACAGGCCACTCCCCGGAAGACATCTACTTTTAATTCTTGTGGGGCTCCTAGACACAAACAAGTTCTAGCAAACAAATTCTAGATCATCTGGGCTTCTAGCAATCAAATTCCAGATCGAGAACATGACCAAAAATGATAGGTTTACGCCAGAGTATCAAGTACAGTATTCATCAGATAGATAGATAGATAGATAGATGTATGTATGTATGTATGTATGTATGTATTACCTTTTATCCAACCATTTTGTCATTGAGCATTCTGGATATCTTAGAGCTTAGAAGCTTGAAACTGAAGTTTAGGGGTGTCTTAGGTTACCTATTTTATTCATAAATAAAACTGTAATGTAGTATCTTAGAAATGTTTAAACTAAATAATTTAGGAATTAGCCCAAATTATTGAATAAACAGTCAAAATATAGTTCTACAGCTGTGATCACATATATGAGAACATAGCTGTCTGTTTTATTTATTTTTCATCAAGCATGAATTAGATAACATATATAAGTATAAACATGATTATGAATACAAGAAATGAATATGAATACAAGGAAATATTAGGACAGGGACGGTAGGCACACTGGTGTACTTATGCATGCCTGTATAGCCTTCTCCTTGAAAGTGTATTTACTACTGCAGAAAATAAGAGAGGAATACAATATGTGAGGTACCAAATATAAATGCTTGACATAGTTATATTTTCTCTCTCTATTTTATCCCATCCCATGTAGTCACAGAAGTCTCATTGTTTGTCCTTTTGTTACAGAACCCATGACACTAATTTTGAAGTGCTGATTATTGAGAAGGCTAAATTACTATCTCTCAATGCGGCTTCTCTATTTGGCATAAAGCCAAAATCTGAGACAAAGAGGAGGGAGGGAAAAGACAAAACCACAATGCACAGCGCAACTTGCATCTAGTGTCATCATCACCAGCTGAAAACTGAAAGTCCCAATTCAGATCTTGGATAATCTTTGGATAAAGCTGATAAAAACTCAACCAGGATGGTGAAGTTTTAGAATCAGGTCTGATCCAAAATATTAAATTTTCATCTGCGGAATGAAGGCAAATATATCATGTTACTCTTTTAGAAAGTTAAAATTACATTAATTTAGGCTTTGACCATCATGCTTGTCTCCTGGTAGTTAAAATATCTGACAATTCAAGGTAAAAGACAAAGAGGAAAAAATATTCTGCAACCCCTGTGCAGAATAGGTTATATTTTTCAGTGATTTACCACTACATTCTTTTTGTAGAATAAAACTTATCTAAAAGACACTTGATAAAGCCTTGAAAAAAATATGTGATGGAGAAAAGATAAATCAAATCCTATAACAATATCTGTTTACATTTAAGATGAAAACTGTTAGAATAAAAATAAGGAATATAAAGTTGATTTATTTAATTGAAGTTCAAATAAGACATTTTTGCAAGTTCTGGTGACCGTCTGTGGAGTTTTTGCTGACACCATGATAGAAAAGCTGATGTTTTATGAATTTGCTTATAGATAAGGCATGGTTATGGAATGCAGAGATATCTCTTGGTAATTTTATAGGGGGTAAAGAATTACTAAATTTGTTTATGCATGTGATAAAAGGTTGGAAGTAACTTCTTTATATATTTTCTTTCTTTTTCCTCTTTTTATTTTTTCTTTCACCTTTTATTCTTTCTATTCCTTTTCTTTATCCTATCCTATTTTTTTCCTCTAAGTTTAATTTGTATTAGTTTTTACTATTGTAAAACTTTTTTACTATTGTAATCAAAATTCATAATAAAAAGAAAAAAAACCTGACAGGATTTTCTTTTATCCAAATTTTGCAGGGAAGGTACCTCTTCAGTTTCATGTTTAAACAAAACTTTATTTTGCCCAAATATAGAATGTTGATTTTGTTTTTCTTATCTTTCTCACAAGTAGAAGAATATGGAACAAATTCCCATTATTATATATTAATAACCTTGAAAAAGTTTCTATTTCAAAAATGCAAAAATTGTCACTGAATGTACTTTTCAAGTAGCAGAACGCCTCCTGCAATCATGGGAGGTTTTTGAGCAAAAGTTGATCAGTTGTTTGTCTTGGTTGGTCTGAGGAGGTAGGACAAGACTTCCAAGGTCTCTTCTAATCCCATGATTCTATGAAAAGGTTCACACTTCTGTAAAGGCACACAAACTTTGTAACTTTTTCTCTATTTAGTGTCATTGATGAAGAAAATCTAGGTTCAGCTTTTCTTGAATTAGTTGTGGATGAGACTATACAGCTAATGATGCAAAATGCATTTTAGTTAATACTCTAGTATCCTGTAATTCATGGATCAGAAGGACATTTCACTAGAAAATGACAGTGTGATCTTCGATCCATAATAACATTATTCCATAGCAAAGGTACTTAATGATATGTTCTGTTCATCTGCATTTTCAAAAAAACCTTCTGTCCTATAATTGAAAAGTGCTTTCCTTTGGGTTGTTTTGGTTTCACCAGCAGTATGCAGAAACCTTGTTGAGCAGGATAGCTTATTGTAAAATATTAGTGGCCATTAATTTTCATTATGGTAATAGCACATAGGGTTCAAGCTACAATTCTCACAAATTGCACAAACCAACATGCATACCCACTGATTGCAACATTAGTCAAAATTCAACTCTTGACATTCATATGCAATATTTATATGACCCACATAACAGCAGTACTAAATGACCCAGAATCTTTAATACATTTTGTTTATATTTTGGGAAACATAGCATAATTTTCAGTGCATAAATGAGACAGAGAAAGTTGGGATGCTGTTAAAAGCAAAAATTACATTTGCTATGAGTCTTAGCAAAATTAACAATATTTATATTACTTTGCTTTTAAAAGTTTAGCATAAACTATTTACCATGTGATTAGGTATAAAATAGTAAAAGTTGCCTGTTTCTCTTCTAAACCCAAAAGACAGGTCACAGGAACAGCCAATGGTCATGGCCAGAATGAGGTGCTGCTGACCATAGCCCCTCATTGCCAAAACTTACATTCTTTGCAGCAGTCAAGAAGTGGACAATTGATTTCACCCAAAACTAAGATTGTCACAGAGGCTTCTTTAGACAGATTTATTGATTAGGTTACAGAAATCTCAACAATGGGATTATTTTCAAATTCAAAAGCTATTTTGTCTCCCAGCCTGCTAAAGTGGGGATTTTTTTCTGTGCTTAACCAGAATGTCTGTGTGAACTAAAGGGGCATTTTTGGCTGATAAAAGAGGAATGTATAAATGTTAAAAATAGAAATCTTTATCAAGCAATGAACCTAGTTACTTAATTATTGATTGGTCTTTTCTATTTTATCTTTCTTCAACTTCCAAACAATATATTGTGTGCAGAATAGAGAATGCAGATTGAAGTAAGAAACAACTTTCCCAATGGTCTTGATAACCTTTGTCATATTTATGGAAGAGTGCTAAGCCAATGATCAAAAACCGGGTTGTCTATGTAGGAGAGAGGTATAGGATAAAGCAGGAATAACAGATTACTAGATATGTATTTAATCAGAGTTCTCCAAACTGGTCAATACTGACCTCTAAGGGTTAATGGAAGCATTTATTATTATGGTCATGGGCTATAATTCAGATTTAGAAACTGATTCATAATATCGCTCCAACTGGACCTATGGATTGTCAGCCTCAGAATTCATCAAGCCATGATTCATCTGGGCTGGTGCTGATTAACCACAGGCATCTCCTGATCAATTGAAGGATGAGGCCTGGCTCCCAAGTCCCAGGTCTCAAAGTTTGTAGCAGTAAGCAAAGCAACGTCTATGAGGTTCATCATTAGGTAAAGTGTAATGGAATGTATCAATTATCTTGAAGAAAGGAGGAACAAGATTCTGTCTAGGAAACAATTAGACAATAGTGTAGAAAGTTAGAACCCAGCCCTCTCCTAGAAGAATGAAATATCCTAGGAAATATTAAAATGGCAGAATATTATATTTTCCTGGATATGAAAAGAGATAAACATGTTTTAAAGACAAAGTAGCTCCCTGCAGTTTCCTGCCCATCCCCCTTTGTCAATGGGCCATTAAGATTCCCAAACCAGTTTATTCTACATAATAGTTTTCGCCTTCAGCTCCAGGGTGATGGGATTAAGGCATGATAATATTAGCCCTTTACCCAACTCACTACGTGACATCTGAGAATTCAATCAAACTTGGGATTCAAAACACAGCTTAGAGAGTTGACCCTGCATGGCCCCATGGGAGTCTGACAGCCAATCAGAATACATTTATTCCACAGGAACAGGAAACAGAGGTGGGGTTGAACAGTTTATAAAAAGCCCAGTAAGCCCCTTTCTCACTCTCTCTTTGGCTCTCTTCTTCTTCACCCAACAGTGAAGCATGTGATCACCTTTTCTGTTCAGGACTCAAGCCATGTGGTCCTGTTCACCATTAAACCATCTTTCCAAGCAGCCTCCGTGTCTCCAGTGTATTTTTCCCCACTTGGAGCTGAACCCAGGGCATTTCTTTCAACAATAGGAGTAAGAGAAACTGCAGACAATCGGGGAAAGAAAGACTCACCCTAATGGATCAAAGAGTTAAAAATGGAGTCAGGAAGTTTTGTGTCTTGAGACTTGCAAGATTCTGTTAATGTATCCTTACAATAAAATAGAATTAGTTCATCTTGTCTTGTTTCCTATTTGGTTTATTTGGGAGGGCTGACACAAAGAGTGAAGCCCGAGTATTTAAGCCAGATGCCTACAGATTGATTTATGGAACCATTTTGCCTTCAGCTTTAGTTGGAGTTTGGCTATCAAGGAACCACAATTTATACTGGCAGAGTCATTTGTGGGATGGGCAGCCATAAAATAAATAATGCATAGATAATAAATATATTAAAATTATAGTATCTATATAAATATGAATGGAGCTTTGAGGAAGAGCTTTTTGCTTATAAATAAGGTCTCCAAATTTCCAACTAACATCAGATCCTACAAAATCCTGACATGAACACAAGCACTCTTCTGTACATACCAATATTTATATCTGCAAGAGCATTGCAGATAATTTTACAGTGACTCAAGTTGTATATTTGTATTAAATCCAACAAGTGTTCCTTATCATCTTCTGCTCCAGAATAGTGATTGTCAGAATGTCTTCTGTAAATAGGTCTTTACACTTGTTTTTTCCCCCCTTTGAGTCATCCGCTATGAATTATGTTATGTCTAATTAGCTTTGTTATTTGAAAGGATTTATTCCCCTTTCTTTCTTGATGTAAGATTTTCCAGACTTTACAAAACTTTTGCTTAATAATGTAATTTTACTATAATGATATATGGCTTAAAGACATTGAAAACATTGCACACCCTCGACTAGTTTTCTTATTACAGTATAATATAGATAGATGTGTTTCTAGCTGCAGTAATTACTTTAATTTCATTGAAACATAAGACTGTTGAGTAATCGGCTATTACTAATGTAATTACTCCAACAAAAACGGTTCACAAAGAGACAGTGTTAGAGTTGTTCCTACATTGTACTAATTTAATAGTGAGTCACGTTTATATATGAAGTGGATAATACAGGATAACAAAAATCCACATTATAATTAAGATGTATGAAAAGCATTTTTTTAGATGTGCTATTGAGCTTTCCAAAATAAATCTGTATCTCTCTGTCATTTTAATGTCATTATTGGTTGTATTACACTGCCTCCTGAAAATCAAGGCATATATTTGTCTTAATCGAACACTAAAGATGCATTTTTCACATTTAAGAATAATATTTAAGCAGGTAAACATCAATTTCATAAGCAGGGAATGTGCACTATACAAGATCCTCTAGATTTGATTTTCTAGTTTCATAGCTATTTTTAAAAATGTTTTTGAGTTGAATTCTCATTGATTTCAGGTATACCATTTCTTTAATGGTACCCTAGGTATTGTTTCTGCCACATCATGTTCCAGAAACCTAAAGAACCTAGGTCCTTGCTCACTGAATTGGAGTGTCTTGAATGTCATGCCTCAAGTCTTCAGTTTTATGTGGTACATATATGTTGCACAATACAAATAATCTTGTTAAGCATATTTATTAGTTGAAATGTATACCATTGTTACAAAACTAGTAAATAAAGCAAATGGAAAACAGTTCCTTTCATTCTAACAATTGAACATTAAAACAGGGACTTTGCAATTCTTCACTTTTATTTCATCTTTAGTCAGACACTGAGTACTGAACAAGGGGAGTAAAGTAAGAGTAAAGAAATTTTATATGACATATACAGACCATATTAGGAATTCATTTAAAGAATAATTTAAATATAGAATAATCCAGCTGAACTTTTTATTGCTCTGCTAATTTGGAACAAAATAATTATCAATTAGATAATATAAAAGCAGGAGAAATAGAATTAGAAAATAAACTGTGTTACTGTATATATTTTATCAAAATTAAAATAATTTCAAGCACTATTTTAGCACTGCAAGTAAAACACATTATTCTACTTTCAGTCCTTTGGATTTAAATTCAGAATGAAGAATCTGTGATAAGCATCTCCCAAATTCTTCTAGGATCATTTGTTCAGCTAAGCAAATGGAGTAATCTTGTTTTTCTGCCTCTTCAGCTTGAGCAAGAAGACAGGCACATGTTGCCTCAACCACCTCCCAAGATATACACGTACTAGATTGTCTATTACAACAAAACAATATATAATTACATTTTAAATATATAAATTGATGCAAAGAGAATTACTATACATAACCACCAAATTCTAAATTTACTCATGGCTTAACTAACTGTTCTGTGACAGATTTGTATTTCAACACTGACTGATCCCTGAATAGATGTTAAGTGACAGAAGAAATCAGTCTGAGAGACACAAACATTTTTTTTCAATTTGCAGCTTTCTTTCTGCAACCAATCTCCTTTTATACAGTTAGATGGAATCTTTCAGGAAAAAGATAGGGACATGGTTGTCTGCAGGGATGACAATAGCTGAAATATGAGCCATGTTACAATGCAATCTCTGCATACTTGCATGCAGTGTTTTGGCAGAAGACAGACAAAAACTTAATTCAATGAATGATCAGATTGGGACAGGCGTATGAAAGGGGGAATTTTGAATTATGCACATCTTGTATTTTTGGCATTTACTTGTCTACCTATGTGTATTGAATGCACAGGGAACAAATGATGAATTAAGATCCCTGCTGTTACCCATCACTTCTTGCACTTTAATGCCGTTTTTCAATATTTTAGTTCATTCTTTCAGAACTCAACTAATGCCAAATGTTAATTTCAGTCTTTAGTCAGACAATATCAATTAGTAATAAAGATACTTTTAAAAATACCAAACTAGGGCAATCTTTTTCCACAGAAATAGGTAGGTTTCATAGTTATTTCTGAAACACTTATATTCTTGAAGTAACTACAGAGAAAATAGTAAATTCTTTAAAGATTACTGAAGCTTTCCCTTATTTACTAGTCTTTGAGTGGCTTTATTCAATTTTTAAAAATCTAAATTATGGAGGTTTTCAGGATATTTCCATGTTTTTTGTTTGCATCCATATTGTAATTCAGTATAAACAGGATAATGGTAAATTCTGAAAGAGTTTTGAAATTGTAGTTGTATAATACACAAAACATATGCATTTGTACATGTGTTCGAAAGTACATCTGTAACAAATTACTGAGTCTGGTTTGGATAACTACAAATGAAAAGAACAAAGGTTGGAAGTCCAGACTCAAAGTTTCAAAGTTTAATAGCATTTGTATGCCGCCCAATCCCGTGGGACTCCGGGCGGCTAACAATACAAATAAAAAAGAATAGAAGGAAAGAAAAGATAGATTTAAAAACACACCATGCACTCCATTCCAAGTGGGGCTGGACCATATTTTGGGGTCAACAGCCCCAGGCCTGCCGGAACAGCCAGGTTTTAGTGGCCTTACGGAAGGCCAAGAGAGTGGGAAGGGTCCGGATCGCTGCAGGGAGATCATTCCACAGGGCCGGAGCAGCTACAGAGAAAGACCCCCCCCCCGAGTAGTTGCCAACCGGCATTGCCCGGTCAACGGTACCCGGAGGAGGCCCAATCTGTGTGATCTTATAGGTCGTTGGGAGGTATGTGGCAGGAGGCGGTCCCATAGGTATCCAGGTCCTAAACCATGTAAGGCTTTAAAGGTAATGACCAGCACCATTATCCAAAAATTTTCCCATAGTACAAAAGAAATGTCTTAGAAAAATATTGCATAGGTAATTAATTTCTACCTTTCTTTCTTGGTTTTTGATAATATTTCAGAGTTAGAAAAAGATTCAGAATCATTTTCTTCATTAGTTTTAAATTCCATTTGAAGTGGCATATTCATTAATGTTTTTCGATCAGGGCTTTCTTCATAATTTTTGCATCCAATACATTTGCAGATAGATGAGCACATAATTTTAGCCTACAGAAAAACAAAATATTTTAATTCTTAAAAATACATGTTATTTAATAAAGGTCCACAATAAAAAAACCCAATGAGATTGGATGTTCAACAATTCAATCATACAGCTGCTTCACTGGAAATAAATCTCCTGAGTCCAGTAATTTTTCATTGAACAAATATTGTTTTATCCAGAGAACGCTTAAATATTTTAAAATGAGAGGAATTTGCCTAATCCCAGTCCAATTTTCATTTGCCCTACTATTCTAGGAGGTTGAAAACCTCTTTAAAGTTTTTAGGGTTCAAACTGTTAGGAAGATAAGGGACATATTGAAAAGAAAAAGCTCACTTCCTGTTCTGTAAATGAAAACTTTCTGTGTCATTTAGGATCTAAAACTATATATTTATTTTAAATCTTTATTTACAGCTTTTCCAAATCGATGAAGTCATACATAGCAAACAGCACCATTGATATCTAAAAAGAAAGTATAGACCAGATTAGGTAAGTTTGACTCCTGGTAATTTCGTAGATGTATATTAGAGCTATGTAGTAGTTTGGATTTTATCTCTAAAAGTGGTTCAGAGTAGGAACATGAATGTAGCAACAGTCTGCAAAATATAAAGCAGTTCAAGCAACTTAAATTGCAGTCCTGTTAGGATGTTGTATATTGTTGCTTCATTCATACATTATTGCACTTTAAAATATTAAGAATCAAACAAGAGCATTGCACAGTCCTAATATCTGTGTTATCTTCCTGGTTACAATGTAAAAGTGATTTGCCATTATCTTTTTCTGGGAATTTTTTCAGATTTCCCCATTTTGGGATTTCTTGGTGGCCTCCTATCCACGTATTAAAAAGATCTGACCACCTCCTAGTTTTTATGGATCAAAAAAATTGGCTAGTTACTGCCATTCAGCATGCCATAGGTAGGCATTTGTCTTTGTCCTGTTGTTTTCTTATTTGTCATTCACTCGTCCCTTTTTAAAATTTAAAAACCATTTTTTTCCACAATTGCTTACTCCAGTTTCCCCTGATCACATACCCTGGAGGTTCCCCCAAATAAAGACTCTTAATGCTTCTGCTATGATAATACTTTTATAAAACTGATGAAAATATTTTCAACAAACCTCAAAGCATTCACAGTAATTTTTTAGGCACCCTGAACGCTTACAGTTACAACCTTTATTATGCCTTGGTTTAATATCGCCAAGTTTTCCTTTTCCAATCTTTGGCAGGAAAGCTTCTGGATTTCTGTCAAGACAAGCCTAAATAAAACATATTATTCATATAGAATATATCTCTCAAGCAGTTTGAAAAAAAAAGTTTACTTGCTTCCTAAAAGCAAACCTTTCCTGAAGTAGATTATGGTTCACTCTTTTCAAGAGACAGAAATTTCTAAGCATGCTAATGTTCCTATGAAATAGAATTATATAAGGCAAAGTGTATATCAGGCAGAATTTCACTGTCAAATTATCTAAAGCACTGGTGTATATTTTATTAGTACATCAAGAATCCTTGATTTGAACCATTAGTCCTAAAAGAATTTGTGCATGTTTCACATGTTCAAAGAAACCCTAACAAGAACAAAAAATCAGGAATCTGATACCATGTTTTCCTACCAGAAAAGTTGATTAAAAAACATAAGTTTTTGTGAGCTGCAGCTCACTTCATCATATCTGATGAAGTAACTTGCAGTCCTGATGTATCTAACAACAATAAGCTAACTCTTGGATGAAGACTTTTGGGAGTAGAAAATTTTTAAGATAGCTCACTTTGAATTCAGATCAGCACCAGCTGTCTGCATCTATAAATCCATTGAACACTAGGTAATAGATGAAGAGACAGTTTTAGAGTTGCTATGCACTTTTATCATCTTGTAAAAAAGACTTACTTAGAATGCTTCTATATAATATGTATCCTATTGGTTGGATTGATTTTTTTTCATCACTTCCTTCCTGCCTCAGTTCAGTTCCTTTTTTTCCTTACCAAACTGTTGTTTCTTTATAAGGGGAGAGTACTCTATCATTATAGACTATTAACATTCAATCATGTCTGATTCTAGAAACTGCTTGGACAAATCCTTGCAATTTTCTTGGTAAGGTTTTTCAGAAATGCCATTGCCTGAAGAGAAATCCAGATGCCATAGGAAAAATACATCTTGTTTAGGAATTGCAAACAATTATTTTCCTATCCCTGTATGCTCCAAAGCATGGTTCTTTTTGCCTTTGTATCCAAATTATTGCTCAAATCTGTTAATTGTAGTACCATTCCTATTATTTCCTGCATCTTCCAGTAAAGTTGAATTGAGAACCAACATGCTAATCATCTGTGGTGAGGTGAAATTGCATCAAAGTGACTGAACAGAGATATGTTTTTAACATAATTTCTCTTTCCCTAATTCAAGTGATATGTAAAAAATGAGATGGTGTTAAGATATCACTACAGGTAGTCCTCAAGTTATAAAGACGATTGAGTCCAAAATTTACATTGCTAAATGAATGGTTTTGCCTCATTTTATTATAATTCTTGCCACAGTTGCTAAGGGAATCACTGCAGTTGTTAAGTTAGCAATATAGTTGAATCTGGCTTCTCCATTGACTTTGCTTGTTAGAAGGTTGCAAAAGGGGATAACATGACCCCGGGACACTGCAACCATCATAAATATGAGTCAATTGCCAAGCATCTGAATTTTGATCATGTGACCATGGGGATGCTGTAATGGTCATAAGTGTGAAAAATTGTCATAAGTCACTTTTTAAAGTGCTATTGTAACTTTGAACAATCACTAAATGAGTTGTTGTAAGTCGAGGACTACCTGTATTTCAAAAGGCTGTTTTAATATGTTTACTCAATTTGATATCCTGAATTGTTGGAATATGTAAATGCAATTCATTCAAAAATGTTTTAAAAATAACACGTTATGAATATAAAGTAAATAATTTTCATATCAAAATAAAAAGAGAACATAGTTGAATTACCTTAATAGCCTTAAACCGTTCTATTTCATGCTCTGGATTGTTATAACAATTATTACAGTTGCAATTACTACAGAAATCACCATTGGCAAAACAATCGCAGTATCTATGTTTAACAAAATAAGTACATTAAATTGTTTGCAGTTCAACATTTTCAGATAATGCTCACTCTTATCTATTATTTTTATTTAATTTATTTATTTAAATTTCCTGTATGGCCACTTGTTTTAACATCACAACTCTGGGCAGTTCATGATCCATAGTAAAATCCATCAAACAGTAAAACTAAAATACAAAAAAGAAAAAAAAAAACTTAAGCCAACAGCCCCTAACTGATCCACAACTTCAATTACTGGGCTACAGCCTCACTTTACCCCCAATGCCTGAAGGAACAGCCAGGTTTTCAATCCCCTCTTAAAGGCTAGGAGAATGGAGGCTTGCCAGATCCCGGGGTGCTGCAGAAAAGGCTTGTTGCCTAAGCCCCACTAGGGAAAGAACTTGGACTAAATCCACTCTACTAGACTGAGAAACAAGTAAATTAAACTACCATATATGAATATCTATTAGTTTTATCCTTTATATATTTTGCCACATTTGTGGGTACTTTGAAGACTGTTAACAAATGGACTTCGAGAAAATCAGTCGTACTAAAAGGCTTTGGGATACATTCAAATATTTTATTATTATTATTTATTTTTATGTTATCTTTTGGGATTCCTTTTCATTATATGCTATTGCTTTATGTTTTGATATGCATCTAATTTAATGCAAAAGTTATTAAGCATTCTTCCTATCTTCACTATAAGCCATGTTTTACTTAAGGTTATTTAAAGAAGAAGAAATACAGAAAATAAAAGACCTAAATGAAGTTCAGATAAACATAAACTCATACCCTTGTGCGAAGCACAGTATTTAACATATAAAAGCAAAAAAAAAATTCCTTAATACTATAAAGAAAATGTATAGTAACTTAGTATAATATACATTTTGTCGAATATTGTATCTGACTTTCCTACAATAACATCTGCATGACATATTTTGAGTATATACAAAAGAAACAAATAAAACTTCTTTCTTATATAGCCAAATATCTCAGTGACATTTTGTTTACTCACAGTTTGAGGCATTGTGATTTAGTGCAGTTGCATGGCTTCTTTGATTTTGTGTCCCAGGAAGCACAAGGAAATCTAAACAAACACATGTTGCATCTAAACTATTATGAAGTATTTATGGAATAGTGCATATTAGAAAGATGACACCCACATAGTGATAAGGTAACAAGAAAAATATCATTGTTTCATTTCCGATTTTCCATTTAGTTTCTTCTTTTGGTATCCATGAATTCTATCTTTTTGGTAGAATAATTAAATTATAAGCAAAAATATTTATTATGTAATGATGTTTAAATTGTATTACTTTGCATTTTTATCTAGCAATTCCAAAACATATATTATTATATTGGGGAAAGTGCCCAAATATATTTAGTTCCAATGTATATAGTATTCTCATTGTTGATTATGTAACAGTATGATTCCTAAAATGAATTCTCCTTGCAAAATTTAATGAAGTATCTCAGAATGTAACCTTTTGTTCACTTGACTGAAATGAAATGCATACAGTATATTTCATTAGAAACTAGGTGTAGGAATCAATAAAATATATGTGCTATATAAAATGCTTTATTTAAAACAATTGTAAATAATAAGTATTTCAGTCTGCAAAGATAATTATATAAATGCCTAATTCATATAATGCCAGGGAAGTGTACATTTTTACAATTCTTACCCAACTAAAGTTAGTTTTGTTGGCTCCTGAAGAGTCAGATCTGAACTGCTTGTATGTATGGATCCATTATCAAGCTGCTCAAAATAAAATCCAAATATTCCATTTGCATTATATTAACATACATTTACACACTATATAATATTAATAACAATTAATAGTCTTAGAGAACATCATTTGAAAGAATTGATATTTTAAAACATTGCCTTCATAGCATACTGTCTTCTATTTATGTTACTACATATTGCACATTGCTGCTTAGGAGCAGCTCCAGATTGTTGAGCAGAACGCCAAAGATAAAAAAAATTATCTGCACATGCTGCTCAATAATACTACAAAATGTTGGAAATGTTTGAAAGAGTGAACAAATGAATAGGTGAAACGAAAGAAACTGTAGCAATGTAAAAAGAGTTGGAATAAAAAAAGAAGGGAAAGAAGCAAAACAGAAAAATTATTTGATACATACTGTATGTTATAATTAAAACAAATAATGAATGAGGATGAAAGGAAAGAGAGCATAAAAAAGATTAAAGCCCAAGAAATGAGAGACTAGATAATTAATAGTAACCAGGTAAAGGGTAAGGATTAGAGTTGGCTCTATATTAGGCAGTATGACATGGTTGCCATTAGCTTGGCAAAATAAAATAATAAAATAAAATATTTATTATAGTCATAGAGCACCATAAATAACTTGACAGATACTGGATGGTAAGGGGATGTCATTTTCACGTTTTGGGAGGGAAAAGTCAGGGAGAAATTAACCTGCTCCAGATAAGGTTATTGGCTGGAGATAGCCATTCATGTGACGGGAAGGATACTAGCTCTTAAACAGGGTGGATCAGAAAAATCTCCAAACATTTTGCTGCTCAAGCACAATATATTATTTTTAGTATGAGTGCTAATAGATCCTATACTTTTCTGTACTCTAGCTGTTTTCCTCCCTCTGAATTATTCTGTTCAGTTTCATGAAACATGATAGTTGCCTCAGTGTATCCTTACCCTGCAGTGGTAATCGAAGGCTCCACACAAGGGATGCCAACCATAATCTCTTAATATATGAAATTTATTTATTCATACAAATTTAGAAACTGCTGGATTCCAAACAATTCTGGGTGGCTTACAATTCTCAGCATGGAAAGAAAAACCATGCTGTTGCTGGGAAGTTAATCTTAATTGCATTATTAAGCCTTTTAAAGAGAAAGTCTACAATAAAATTACAGAAAGGTGAATCCATGCAGCTGGGCAGACAATGACGAGATAATAAAATATAGAGATATCCTTTGCACAAAAAAGGGACAACAACATATAGTATAAGATTGTAAGATTAAAAATACTTAGTTGAAGGAAAAGGAAAAAATATACTTACCTCTTGAGTACAGGTATTCAGTTTACCTGCAACTGGCAAAAACTGCCCAAGTACAGATGTTACCGAGTTGCTTGCATCTAATAAGAAAGTGCTTATTGAATGACATTTGGTGCAACAATATCTTCAGTACATAACTGGGTAACAGATCTAGGTAACTAAGAATGAAGATTTTTGTTACAAAAAATAACGATATATTTATTTCTGAAATAGAAGGATATATTTTAAAAGGATATGTATCCTACTCTGATAGGCAGAAATAGAAATGTCCTTCCTAGTGGAAGAACAATATTCTTACAAATTGAGATGTCAATACAAATAAATGTACAAATAAATGTAGATAGAAAACTGGAAAAAATTGTTCCTACCTTTGAAACAAAACTAGAGAACAGATTGAAATAAAATAGGGAAAAGGCAAACAAAATAGATGATACTACTACAAAATAGGTCAGGCTGCTAATTGGCAGCTGAAGTTTTTTAAGTGGTCGTATGTTCCCACAAATGAATTTGCATGCCTATATATTGTACCATTGACAAAGCTCCAGACACGAGGGATTATTACTGTTTTGCACAGTCAGTCAGACTGGATTTGGCATTTTTATTCTGTGTATCATGCAAATGGGAAAGTAGCAAGTTATATTTACTGGAGATGAGCCAGGCAATTGGATATTATACCAAAGAAAGCAAACCGAATAAAATAGCCAAATAAATCAATGTTAAGATAATGCAGTGAAATTTTTATTGGTTTCAAAGGTGGAGAGATCAAGGTAGAATCATGGTCTGAATAACATGAAATTTCATAAGAATGTAACATTTACATGGAGTATGAAACTTACTGTATCTATAAAAAGAGAAAAATGGGTGAAAGAATTGATCTTCACTGTTCCCAAGACAGTCACTGATGCGATAGTCCAAAGGAGTATCACCTTCAAAGACAGTAGATGAAACAGTAAAGTAATAAAAATCACTTTTGCCATCAAAGCAGAAAGTATCACAGAGACTAAGAAGGTCCAATGGATATACATGCAAAATCTTAAGAAATTTATAAAGGAATCATGTGAGATGCCATGAAAAAAATTGAAAATCTTTGCAACAGAAGGTGAGAACAAAAAGGGTGAAGAAACGGCTAATCTCGTGGCATAAAAAGAAAGCAGAATCTTGACAAACTGTAACCCAGCATTAATTATTTTTAATATTGTACAAAAGCATACTGTCTATGAGTTCATTGATATAGGGATCATTTTTTTGGTGGAAGGATTCTGTAAAGTATGTTAAGAGGAGAGAGAAATCACAGATAAATTATTTTTGTGTGACTTCAGAGATCATAGAATTTAGATATCAAGCTTGATACTGGTGAATGAGAAATATTATGCAGGAGTGGGGAACTTTTTCAGGTATTTATACAAAAAGTCATGGGTGCTCAAGGCACAAAACATATAATAAACTAGCACGATGATTTTTGAACTAGAACTACAAATAATTAGTTGCATTTATAACAGACTACAGTATCTAGTATCTTGGAGATGAGTTATTGCATGGCCAATACCATAAAAAAATCTCTTTTTACAACCCTGTAATCTCTTAAATTGGGGTAGGATGACTAGATGTAGCTGAGCGTTTACTGGCCGGATGCCCTTCCTGACACCACACGGAGTTCATAAGAGATATTTTGTATCCTGCCCTAGAAGAGAAACATCTGCCCCTACCTAGGATTGAACACTCAACCTTCCGAGTGGGAAGCAAGTGTCTTCATTGCTAGGCCACTATGCCACCTACCATATAGTCTGTAAAATCCTGGGAATGGTAAACAGAAGTACTCAAAACTGAAAATGGTGATCTCTATTTGCAAACTCCTAATATTTTTAACTGAACAAATAGTTACATGGTAGCAGTGCTGTATTGGGAGCTAGCTTTTCCCAGAGCAGGAGAGTGAAGATTCTAAATAAGCAAGTATCACTTACACCAGAGTATGGGAGTTTATAGTCACTCTGTGAAAAATGTAGAAAAAGTAAGTTTTGAATCTAAGAGAATATAAGATCATCCTAGAAGATATTAACTGCTCATAACGGATTCAGTTTTAGATTTTAATAAAAAGTCCATCTATTCTAAGCCCTGCTGTGTTGAGTTCCTGAAAAGCTTTTCCATACGTCATGCACAATTCTTTTCCCATTAGCTACTGTTGCTTTGAAATCTTACTTGCCATATTATTAAAATTCAAAAATTTAAAAATCCAAAATACATTTTTGCCTATATTCAGCTTTGGTTTCTTTCAAAATCAAGAATAAAAAAATTAACACATCATTTCAATCAGCAAATATTGCCTCTACTTCCATGTTATCTACTATCTCTATTAGTATCAAGGATAGCCATTTCTCTTCTGCATCCCCTTACCATCTCCAGGAAAAAGTTTTCAGCAATCAAATTATGAATCTCCTAAAGGATCAGACTTGGAAGTATTTGCTTTCCAATCAATGCCAGGTAATTAAAGTGACTACTTGATATATTAGGAAGCAAGAATAAATACTACTTTGACATGGGCTCTGGGTATATCTGTTATAGACCCATGATCAGCTGGCTGCATAATTAGTGCCCCAAGGCCTCTTATGCTCAGTAACATTGCCCTGGAATCTGCCAACCTGCAATCATGTTGCTTGGTGGCTGTTACTTTTGAGATGATGGCAGGCTGTTTTTTAATGGATTTTTTTTTTAAAAAAAACAAAAGATAAAAGTGAACACAAACTCATCAAAAGTAAGGAGGAAAAAAGAAATAAAAGAAAAAGCAAAAATAAAGATTAAAAATAATAAAGAAACAATAAAGAGGTGACTTCTGATATTCTTCAAGGTTATAAGTAAAATATATTTTAACCTCTCTCTGTAAATCACATCCTACTACTCTTCTTTCTCGAGCTGGTGCTGGGCTTTATAAGCAGGAATAGCAAGGAAGTTAAGGTTCAGCTACAGAAAATGAGCCAAGAGTTGGGACTACCTCTTCCATGGGGAAGATGGAGGGCAGTGATCAGAAAGACCAGATCTGATTGCTCTACTCTATAAGGATCTTTGCCAGCAGGGAATAGAAAAGACCAATTAAGCAAGATATCTTTTAAGTCAAAGGAAAGAAAGGATAATACCAGGCAAGAAGAGATAAGAAAAAGACCAAAACAAGGAAAGATCTCTAGTCATAAAAGAGAGATGAAAAAGGAAAGCAGGATAGATTTCTAAATTTAATTATCCTAGACATGCTTTAAAAAAAGTTATACATCAGCCCAATAATAAAACTAAACATTGATGTATTAGTTAATGAAAAATACTGTTACCCAAGTGGTCACGGTAAAATAACTGTTTTGTAGCTCTTTTTTGCAAGTAGCTCATAGTGTTTTTTTTTAATATAATGCATTTATGTTTCATGGCATATGCGATACTTTTCATTTTTGATTCAGTACTGTGTATTAATATATGGGAATATTTTAGTGTTATGACCCTCAGGATAATGTACTAGTACTCATGTGATGAAACTCTTTGGTTATTTCAGTCTGAGATCTTTCTAATAATGAAGGAACTGATCCAAATCCCCCTCCTTTCTTTTTTCTCCCTTCTTTTCTTTAAATGTAGGAGAACCTTTATGAGAAAGCTACATAGACATTTGAAGATTATTTCTGCACAATGTGCTTAAATTGGTGGTTGCAAGAAAAAGGCAAGGTCAAAAATATTCTGAAGAAACAACAGCAGAATGCTCTAACTGAGAGGAGCAGAAGGTATATAGATTCCCATTTTCTCAGGTAAAATTTCACATGAGGGAATTATGACTTGACAGTAACAATTTGACTATTATTTCAGTTTCATGAGGGGACAAATTTGAACTCAAATGTGAATTATAAATTGCCAAAGTGCCAAATTCAGCATAAAGAGTGTTTCCTTTTATTTATTTATTTTTTGGGGGGGGGGGCAGAGAATATATAGCCTTGCTATTGTCCACTTTCAGTACCTTCCATGTCAAATATACCTCCCTATTCTGTTGGATCTTATTAGCAAAAAGGAAATAGAAAAATAATTCTGATTCATGTAGAGAAATTGCTCCCACGTGTGAGATCTTGTATCATAATCAATAAACTGCTCCACCCCTTTTCTTTTTCAAATCAATTACAGAATTCTGATTCCTCAGAGTCAGAAGGTAACTCTAGGCTGTCCTAGCATCACACACTATGGCAATAAGATTTTAAAATAGCCCATTAATAGAAAGCTAAATGGGTCCACAGCAGAAGTGGGTTGCTCCCGGTTTTACTACCGGTTTGCTTCGCGAGTGCTTTGTTCGTGTGCGCTCCAGATGCGCATATGCACATTTCAATGTAAATTGTTCTTCAGGCATGCACAGAACAATTTACAATGAACTGCACATGCGTGCACACTACTAAACAACATGCCAGCAATGGCAGAGGCAACTGGGGAAACAGTTTGGGGGCGTGTCCAGCCTGGGCCGCTGCTAGTTCTGTGACCCAGGCCAAAATACCACTACCAGTTTGGCCAAACCAGGAGCAACCTACCTCTGGTCCACAGAACCTGGCAGTTTCCTGAAAATGAAATGACCACAGTGCTATGATTCTAGCTCCGTGCATTGTATAATGTGTATGCAACATAATGGTGCACATATACAATAGATAGACTTTTAGTCAGGACACTCATTTTGTCATGTCTCCTTGTCCCTTTATAGATATGCATGGGAAAAGACCGTAACTATTTATTTAATAAATACATGAAAAAGAGAAAATCTGCACACATATACCAGTTTCCTCTCATATAATAAGGAGAAACAAAATTGTAAATAGTTCCCCCACTGCAGGAAAAATAGGCATACTGTACAATGATAGATATTTCTTTCAATATCAATTTGAATTCATTTTTGTGTAGAAAGCATACAAACTAAAAATGCATGGTTATGTAAAAGTTGTGGAAAAAGATTTGTAAAAGAAAGGAAGTACATCTTTCTTTTTGAGACAAAAAAGGTCTCAGGGGAGAGAGCAAATTGCTCAGTAAATGGACAGCACCTGGGCTACTATTCTCTTGTCAGTTTAAGCCAGTGGTTCCCAAACTTGGCAACTTTAAGACTTGTGGACTTCAACTCCCAGAATTCTCCAGCTAGCTCTTCTGGCTGGAGAACTCTGGGAGTTAAAGTCCACAAGTCTTAAAGTTGCCAAGTTTGGGAACCACTGCTTTAAGCCCTCTCCACAGTCAACAAAGTTGACTATAAAAACTGAGCTGAGCTGTGTGTGGGAAAGAGAAGAGGGTGTCTGTTTGTAAAGCAATCAAAAAGACATAGTAGGACTCATCAGGAATAGTAGTTGCAGTAGTAGGATTAGCAAGAAGTCCTAGTTGTATCATTGGGGGGAAATGATGTAGTGGTGAGTAGTAGATAAATTGGAATGCTTGTGTATATGTTGTCTAGGGGTGTATGCTGTGTTGGTTCTTTTGTGTCGAGCCCACAGAATTGGATATAGTTAAAAGAACCTGAGATACATGTTATTGTGGGATATCCATAAACAAATGGGGTCTCAATTAAATACTTTATGAAAAAGAAACCAATATTAGCTAAAAGGGGAATTTGGCCTTGGCAGAACTCAAACTTTGCAAACAATAGCCAACATCCTACTTGCAGAAACTGCACCTCTTACCAGAACCTTTACCACATCCACAGAGACAGTGAAAAGATAGAAGGTACAGATTCTCCTTACAGACTACTACTTTGGCAGAGACAGATATCCAACCTATGCTGGGAATTAAACCAAAGAAAGTAGACCAGCCAGAAATGGGATTAGGCTCAAATACTTGGGCCAGTATCATCAGGGAAATGTTAAAGAAATAGCAACAGAAAAAGCTTTGATTAAAACAGGAGAACTGCTTTGCAGGGAGACAGAAAGGAAAAGTAGGCTACAATGGGAAAAGAATGAAAGAAACAAGAAGAGAAGAATTTAGGGGCTCATAGATTTATTTAAAGGGGACCAGTCCAGTCACCAGAAAGGGCACAAATACCTCTTAAGTTTTTCAGAATGCATAGAGAGATGATCTCAAAGACATAAAAATCCCTAAAATGTCAGAAGTTCTAACAATAGCATATTTACCATGTTTGAAAGAATTGCTACCTCTTGTGAATGGGTCTCAATAGCCCCATGTTTAAGAGGAAAGGTTTTGAGAGTTTGTAATAGTCTTGCAGCAAGAGAAGTAATGGATTATTCCCATGTTCAAGAGATAATCCTATTCAGTCATGATGTAACTCCCACAGGTTTAGACCTACATATGACAAATATGAAGAGATTCATGAATTGTGCACAATATTAAAGACTTAGATAGGAAATGGTTGAGGCCAGATAAAAGAAGCAAAGAAAAAGTGACAGAAGAAGTAATTTTAGAACAGTTTCTACAGGTACTCTCTACCAAAGTGAGGTTTTGGGTACAAAACACAACCCCAAGAAAAGGGCAGTATAATTGGATGAGGACTACATGGCAACAAAATGGTCAGAGGATGTTAGAAAAATAAAGGGGAAACAATAGGAAAGCCTGTTCCCGAAAGAAGCTGAAAGGGATAAAGGTAAAAGCCTTTAGCTTCTGCTCAAACAAAAAGGGAGCATTGGGAAGTCAGAGCCCTGTGGTTGTTACAATGGTGGGACTTTTATCAAAACTAAAAGCCAGAGGAAAAAGGGAATCTCTGCAGTATGCAAGCAACTCTGTGGAGAAAAATTATAATCCCAGCAAGTTAATGCGGTCACTGTTACAGGATTAGTAGGTCCTGGGAGTAGATGAATGTTGGTACATTCTCATTTCATAAAAAGGCAGCATCGGGGAAAAGAGCCCCTTACAAGTATGTTTGGGCAGATTGAGAAGGTTCCATTGTTAAAGCCAGAGTGCCGATACAGGAAAGCAACAGGTAATAGTGGTAGGAGTAAGCCTAATTTACCATGTAACCTAATGATTGGAACAGATTTTTCATTTATAGAGAGACTCAGAAAGAAGGATTCAAGAAGGAGGCTAAGAAAGAGGGTATAACTACAAGAGCTCAGTCTAAGACAAAGACAAGGATGGAACAGAAACAGGAAGTGAAGGAACCTGGGATTTGTCCTAATCATCCTGGTTTTATAGGAGAAATGAGATGTCCCAGAAAGGAAAAAGCTTTATGAAAGGTCAACAAAACTAGGGGTGAAGTCATAGGGACAGACATTCCTAATGGAAAATTCACCTGGGACACTTACAAAATAAACCAATATTGTTGGCTAGCAGAAAAGGAGAGAAATGGGGAAACAACACCCAGATTCTAAGAAAAAGCAAGGTTGCTGTACTGAATAAGGGATTCATCCCTATATGAAGGAACAAATTGGACAGATAACAGTTTGCCAAGGAATATACTGCAGGGCAATATTGGAAGTAGCCCCTGAAATTCCATGGTCTGGACTTATGTGTAGGAATAGGATCACATACAGAATTTTAGATTTTAGATTAGGACAGGGATCTGTAAAGAAGTGGCCCAGTAATGTAGATCCTGCTTTATGTTTCAATTTGTAAAACCAAAAGGGGAATATGATAAAGTTCCTATGGAGAGATTGCCTTTAATCTCTACTTTTCTAAAATAGCTATGAACACTGTAGGACTTTTGCCACAATGTAGTAAATGATTATATTCTAGTTATCTATGATTATGCAATTCAATATCCTGAAGGAATGTGATTACCAAAAGAATAGTAAAGTAGCTGGTCAAAATCTTTAAGACATGTAGGCATACCAAATGAGATCCTTGCAGATCAAGGATCCAATTTCTAATCAGCGCTGCTGTATATGTGGGCCTGGGAATAAAAGGGATGCATACAAGTCCTTATCCATAGCCAATTATTCTTATGGAAAGGGCGAACCAGAAATATTAAGAAATATGCAGGCCAAGACTCAAAACACTGGGATATGTGGTTGCCTTTTCTATTGTTTCCCTACAGGATAATTCCCAAGACATTAACAAAATCTTTTGAGTTACTTCATAGCAGACAATGTTCAAGAGTTTTAGACATTATTAAGGAAACGTATAGTGTGAAAACTTAGAAGGCCCGAAGAACTTAATCAAATATATATTAATGCAGAGGAACAAGTTAAAAGTCCTAGGACACATTGCCCAGGAATATTTAGAGATAGTCACGGAAGGCCGGAAAGACACTATGATAAAAAATTAAAGGCAAAGCAATTTAGTATAGGAGATCAAGTGCTGTTGTTATTACATGCTAAAAAAAGCAAACAGCACTTGATCTCCTATATTAAATTGCCAGGTAAGGTTCCCACATAGTAAAGAAAAGAACTGGGCCAGTAAATTATGAACTTGAATTGGAAGGGAGGAAAAAGAATCCACCATGCCATCCTCCTGAGGAAATGGCGCAATAAAGCTGAACCTAGAATGGTTTTGTTTGTTCTAAAAGAAAGGCATCCAGAATTGTTGAATTAAGCTTGGGAGACAATACTGTAACTATCCCATGGAAAAATACATATTAATTTAGACCTAGGAGACCATCAAAAGAAAGAGATAGAAAAAATGTTGGGAGTGTAAACATATGTTTACCATATAATCAATGTAACTACTCCTAGTAGAGCATATAATAGAAATGGGGAAACCAGACTGATTAGACAATGTCCATATAGGATTCCTGAGCAGTTGAAAGCTGTGTTACAAAATAAAGTAGAAAAGATGCTCCAGATGGACATTATAGAACCATCTCAAAGTGACTGTCCAATTTTATTGGTCCCAAAACCAAATGGAGACATATGATTATGTGTAGATTTCAGACAAATAACACTCAGACTTTCCCCAAGTTTTATGAGTTAGTTGCAAAATGTCATAGCTTCAATAGTCTATGTTACATGCTTGGGAAGTACTCTAGGAAAATCTGAATTGAAAAGCTAGAGTATCATTGCTACTGTACTTAGCAACATAGATATTTAGCTTTATGAATCAGTAATGTAACACGTGTGCACAAACACATTTCCTGACATATACATATTTGTAATAAATTGCATGAAAAATGCCCTGGCTTATAGAATGTTTTGCTACTATTTCTTTTTATTGTGCTCCTTAAGGTCCATTACTTGGATTCATCTCACCATTATTTTACATAACTGCTGTAGCAAGCCATCACATTTAGAAAAGCTAATTTATTTAAAGTTGTTAAGGATGTTTTCTTATTTGTTTGTCTATTATTTAATTTATATGCTGCCCATTTCATAGCAACTCTATGCAGCTCACTATAGAAAAAAAGGTAAACAAAATATAAGATGATTAAAATTAAAAGGATTGAATAGGAAACTAAAAACCAAGAAGTTCGGTGACATGGGGGTGGATATCATCTCTGTCAACCCCAATAGGCACTCCCATTATAGCAAGCCAATATCAGGGTCCCATAGCAGCTAGCAGAGCCAGGTTTTGAGATCTAATAAATTAATACTCATTTACTGAAAGAGTTATTGACATATATTATATAAAAATAACGCCATAAAATTAAGCAACAATATATACTTTCAGGTAGTTTTATGGTGGTGGTGAGTTAGGAAAAACTTTCAATGTGTATATTCAATAGGTTCTTACTAGTTAGCTTAACAATGTTTTCTGAAAAATCCTGAAATGCTTTATTCTTGTTTACCTTTGTACTGTTCAAACAGAATGATTGCTATGTACAAGATACAGGTTATTAATACATAAGATATTTTTCATTGTTAATAAAAGAGTGACATCAGGTGGATAGTTTGTGCATAAATACAGTTAGGTTTTTAGTTTCATCAGGGCCTTTCCCCTTTCATAATATATGAATGCATATTTGTATTAACTCAGTTGAGAAACTTTCTCTTCTCCTACATTGTCACTTCTATTATGGTAACACTGCATTTTCTTGAAATTGAAATCATTATAATTTGGAAAATGTAATGGTTTTCTGTGTTTTGTTTTCCTATAAAAATTGCTGTAAATATACAGGCAGGACCAGTGTACAATGATACAATGTATATATCAAAATGTAATAGAATAAATCTAAATAGAAGCAGAGACTAATGAGGGATGATGGAATTTTTTGGTGAAAAATACCACAGATTCTTAATCATTGATAAGCGAAGAAAGAATAAAGTTTTTAAAGCAGGCCAATGCACTTTAATTTTTTTGGAAGGAATAGATCTTCAGTGGGTAGGTAGGTAGGTAAATTATATGAAGTGGATATGATCACATCATGCACAGGGATGGATTTCTGTCCCTCCATATTATTACAGCTTGAAGAGATTGTACCATAATGTTCAACTTATAAATGTATTATTAGAGCTCCACATCAACACTTAAGAAGTACCAACATAGTTAATAATTTGAATATCAGAAACAGTATATCTATTATAGATACTTACGCTGTTCTTGATACTGGGGAACCAAATGAATAGCTTTCAATTCTCTTGTCTCAGTATTGTTTACACAAAGTATATGAGTGCCATTTTTCAACTGACATATTATCTAAAATAAATAACCAATTATTAGTTTGCTACAATTTTCATTCTATGTGTAGCAGAAGTACTGTATTTATGTAAAAGGGACTCATTAAAATCTTTACTTAAAACCAGTGCATTAATTTCTGGTATTAACACTGAATATTTGTGTAGTTTTGGAGGAATATACAAAGATGTCCATACTCGCACTTAAACAATGCTCAATACTTTACATTTCTGTTTATTGCATAATACTGCAATCATATTGTACATTTATCAGGGAATAGGTCTTATTAAACTGAAAGGTATTATTACTTCTAAATTGTAGATTTTAAGACTGAGCTCTAATCTTTTGCATTAAATAATGAAAAACAAGTCTGAGTGCTTGCATGCACGTGAGAAGGAAAACCACATCCTCTCCATACCTGCTAGCGGCTTGTACCTCTAATCTACTTTGTTCTACCACTTGTGACTTTCACATGAATAAGGAGTACACAGTACACAGAATAAGGAGTATACCGTTTCACAGTGCTTTACAGCCCTCTCTAAGTGGTTTATAGAGTCAGCATTCTGCCCCCAACAAGTGGGCCCTCATTTTACTGACCTCGGAAGGATAGAAGGATTATAAAAGCAGTTATCAAGCTTTTTAAAATATTACTGTGCCATTTGTATAGCTATGTTAGCCATAAAAAATTTAACAAATATAAAAATGACTCAAGAAATTTTTAATAAAACATGCAAAATTCTCTAATGGAGATATATATTGTTATTATGACGAGGTTATATTTACCACTTGAGGAGTGGAGTAATTTCTCTGCGAATAGGAGGGTTCCTCCACGGCATTTTGTTCAGCTGCCAGATTGTGGTCTGCCTCAGCACCATTTGAACTGTGAAAAACACCTTCTTCAGTATTATTTACTACAAGGCTTACAGCTGTCTCTTTGATCTCATTCTGAAATACAAGAATTTCATATTTGAAATGGGATACATTATATTAGAATATTAAGAATAAAATCTAATAATTTAAACAGAATATGCTGACATTGATATGTAAATAAGAATTTCAAATTACCACTATTCTTAATTGTCATTAAAATATTTTTTAAAGGAACATTTTTATTTTCTTTTAACAAGTGGCTAAAGAGTATCAAAGAAAATACGGCAGAATTTTTTCCCCAACTTCTCCAGGGAAATGCCTGCTTCATGAGCTGTGGCCATTTGGTTTTTAAGGGTTTCATCAAAGACTCCTACATAGTTAGCATTTGTAGACAGGGCATGTTTATGTTATTTATTTTTTATTAAATCTATATTCTGAATGTTTGTTTTTAATAATCCTAAAGCAGATTCTGTTAGGATATCAGACTTTGTCTCTTTGTTTAAAATATTTGTATTCTTTTTCATTACCAATCCTTCCCCTTGGAATAAAAATGATATAATAAAAAGGATGAGCAATACAGTAACACATAAATGACTAATATATATAATAAATAATCTGAAAACATAATTCAGGGCATATATAGATATGGTACATAGAAACAAAGTTCAGCTTCAGAAGGCCTTCAAATGGTGATTCTGCTTGCATGATAATTCATAAAGTTCTATTAGATGTTGCAAGAAATGTCAAATTAATACTTACAAATGTATCATAAACAGGATCTGCATCTTGAGGTGAAATACATATACCATTGCAAGATTCTATTGCACAAAACAAATGTGAAAAATTATAAGGACAAATTATACCATACATAAACCATTGAACTCAAAAAGCAAAATAACTTTGAAAGTATCTAAGATTAATTCACCCAAATACCTCTAATGTGAAAGATGGCATAGACAACTCTATTAAACATCTTCTTAACCTTTCTTCCTATGGGAGGTTCACCTGAATCTTACTCCCATTTTAAATAGATTTTTTCTATTTGCAGGAGGAATATCCTGGTTGCAATATAATTTATTCAGATACTGATATTATAAAATCACTTACCATTAGAGCAGCCTGATACGGTTTGTGACACTGTAGAATTATTAATAATCCCTTTGATTTGGTCACAAGAAATAATGCTATTTGCATTTGAAGGAGTTAATAAAGGTCTCAGTACCTAGGAAACAAAGTAGGCATACTACTGAAGCTTAAAACTATTATTTACATTGTAAAATTAAGCCTTTATGATTATCTAATATTGAGCTTTCTTTAGCAGAAAATATTTTCCCACCTAGGTTGTAGAATCTCATATTTTCTGTTCCACTACCTTTTGCAGTTATATTGTATAACTTTTATCTATTATCATAATCCATTGCTATAGAGACTATCCCAGATCCTCCAGAATAGATTTCTGAAGGGAGTGAGAAGTTTAAGATTGTTGACTATATTAGCAATAATCTGAGGTCCTGATATACTTTCATTAACATACTCTCTTTTGAAACATGAAAACAGGAAAGTGGAGGGATTCTATAGAATACTTAAACTTTCATAAGGCTTTGCACAAATCTCAATACTTCCTGAACTAATTTAGGCTAGAAGACAGCTCTTTTTATGGATTACGTCAGGGGTAGTTAACCTTTTTTACCTACCGCCCACTTTTGTATCTCTGTTAGCAGTAAAATTTTCTAACCGCCCACCGGTTCCACAATAATGGTGATCTATAAAGTAGGGAAGTAACTTTACCTTATAAAATTTATAAAGCAGAGTTACAGCAAACCCATACCCCCCACCATGAAAGCTGGAACACCCACTAGTGGGCGGTAGGGACCAGGTTGACTACCACTGGATTAGGTAAAAAAAAAATTACAGAACAGGAAGCAGTGGGAAAAATACTTTTTCTTCAGTGAAACAAACTATATATATTTGCATATATGCATAAACAGAAGAAAACAGCTTCCAGATCAGTTTCAGAAGCTTCGAAAAAGATGCCCTTGATCAAAATAGTTTTTTAAAAGTGCTTTGTTTCCATGTGTTCTGAATAGCCTGTTTCAGTCAATTTGGACAGCCAGTCCTATAAATTATCAGTTCTTGCAATGGAAATGTTGCACAAGAGTGGAGATTGGAATGCTATAAATAGTTATGGATGCACCAAAGCTTTTGTAACTTTAGATATCTGGATTTGAATAATTGAATAATCCAGATTCAAAGGCAACATACTACCAATACCATTCAATACAGAACAAAACAATAGAGAACAAATATGTCACCTTGCTCATCTTGGTTATGATATTCAACATATATTTTGTTGATCATTATATGATGCTGAATATATTTTTATAAAATTAACATGTTTTCTCCCTCAAATTATCAGGATTTAAATGATAAAATATTATTTTAGGGCTAAAATATGTAATTTTATATTTAAAAAGGAGTTGTTCCTTTTGGTAACCTAATAGCTTTTAGTTATATAAAATATTTAAAATTTAAAACATTTTGAAGTACTCCAATTTGAATTCAATGCACTCAAAATGCTCAACTCATAAAACTTCAAAATAGTTGTTCTGAATTTGAGATAGAACACTGAGTCCAAATCATTTTGAATTTAAAATGTTTTATGTACCTCCAACAGATTCTTATCCCATTTTCAGCTTTTATCTCCAAATCTATTCTAATGAAACATCCTCTGAGACAAAGAGAAACTTGTGTTGCATAGCTGCATAATATGATAATCTAACTCAGCAGTCTTAAAATTGTTTCAGATTTAACCAGCAGTATTCAATAATGTAATTAATTAGTTACAGTTTAATATAATTTGAATATAATAAAGTATGATAAATATAATAGCTATAGTTTTTCTAAATGGTAAATAGAAGCACAATCTTACTGGTGTAATTTCTGTATTTGTACTGATCGTTCCATCAGGAGTGTTGGTGCCAAGAGATAGTACAGCATTTCTATCTTGTGTCATTAATGAAGAAAATTGAACACTGTATGAATGTAGTTGCAGTTCTGGTAAATATGCACGTCTTGCTGCTTCTGAAGGAGCCTCTTCAGATACTTTTTCATATTTTCCAAGGTCTTCATCACAATAATCTTGTGTAGACGGCTGCATTTTTACTTCTAGCACTGCTTTTTCATTTTCCCTGTTAAGTGTATGTTTCAAATGATCAACTGCAGTTTCACCTGTGCAGTTTAAACAAGCATCTTGACTACAAAGGGCTCTCTTTTCAACTGGTTTATTTAGTAAATCAATTTTAAGATTATGGTTTTCAGAGCTAAACGCAAGTCCTTTATCTGTCCTGGAAATTCCAGCAAGAATTAGATGATTTTCTGCAGGTACAGTTAAACTTTCAGATTGGCTATGTTTCATCTCAATGGAAACACGTCCTATAGCAGTTTTCATCTTGGTAAATGTATCAGCTTCAAAATAAGCAAAAAAAGTAATATAAAGCTCTCATCACAAATTTAAATACTCTTCTCCATATATAGTCAGACAGTATATTAAATATTAAGTTATACTCTATACATTAAGTACATTCATTATACTACATATTTAGGCACCAAATTAGAAAACAGAAAACTAGTTCTAGTTGTGTTTTAGCCATGAAAGCCAGCTGGGTGACTTTGGGCCAGTCACTCTCAGTCCAACTCACCTTAGGGTAGTTGCTGTGGAGACAATTGGAGGAGGAAAATGTGTTGGACATATTCACTGCCTTGAGTTATTTGTAAAAATAATAGAGGTGGGATACACATACATATGGAAAAAATATTCTAAGTAGATGGCAATACTTATTTTGAAATTGATTATATATGAACTTCTATGCTTATTTAAATAGTGTTACATATTTGCATTTTAAATGCATTAATATGAGAAACCTCAATCACATTGCAATTTTTTCTATACATCTGAAATACTAAAATGCTTTTGTTACAAAAGAAGAGTAATCTGTATTAGACATAGGTGAAGGTTTTATTTTATCATAACTGATACCTCTGTTTCTATGAAAATATACACCTATGGCAATATAAATATAATCCTATACTTTGGAAATGTTAGTATGTTGCTTATCTATAAACTATTAGAACTCTCATTGTCATGACTTTTAACTGGGTGAAATGGTGCGTAATAGGGCAACATTTTTTGAACCAAGGTACATCAAATGGATTAACTTACAGAATGTGCCCAAATCCAAGATTCCAGATTCCTAAAGTAATGAAAGATGGAAACATTGTGTGGTCATGTGATCTTCATTTTCAATGTTTTGTGACAGCTACCAAGCCAGTCTCACAATCCCTTGCTCCCCTCTCTGCACAACAACAGCCATTTATCTGCCTGCTGGGAAGGGAAGGTCCTACTGCTTTTTTGCACAGCCTTGGTCATTCTGTTTCTCTATGTAGGTAAGAAAATATCTCTGAAACAATGGCTGAATTTGGCATTGGTCTTCTTGTTACATTTATAAAATGAGCATATTTATTTTTGTATTCTGGTCATAGTCAGTTTAGAATTAAAGTACAAACAATCATGGTTTCATATCAGAATGAAACAATGTAAAAGATGAATTCCCATTTCAATTTGTGATTTTTTAAATTACAATTTACTAATTTATATTCCTCAAGGTATACTGAATTATCTTTCTACATACTAACTGCTTCAAGGATATTATAGACTTTATACTGCAAAAGTCATATGATTCTCTCACTGAAAGAATAGCTGAAGAACTTGTTAGGAGTATGCTTTAATATTCTAGAATAACTTTATATCTTAAAAGAAAATCTAACACAGAAATTTAATTCAAATTGGATAGCATTCAAAATTTCAATTTAATACATGGATTGGGTGTACATTCAAAGATTATATTCCTCTTTGCTTAGAGTCTATCTGTTTTTATAGAACTTCCCAATAAGAACAGATTTTGGCAATTGGGATAATATTTATTATAGTTTATAATCTCACTTGGTGAATTATAGTGTTCTGACTATGATTACTGTTATTCCCAATTTTCTAAGTAAATACAACTTATATTATGAAGAACAATTTCAAAGCAAACCAGACTGTAATGTATATCAGTAGATTCATTTAGTAAATTAATTAAATTAATATTAGATATGAAAATCAGCAAGAAGCTAATATAAACCAAAATTACATTTTCAAAGCTATATCCTCAGCTTTACAACCCTATTTTATCTGGGTACCGTATTTTTTGGAGTATAAGACGCACCTTTCCCCTTCCTAAAAGAGGGTGAAAATTTTGGTGCGTCTTATATACTGAATGTAGCCCCACCCACCCATTGGCCCCCACCCTTTGGCCTCTGCCTCCCAGCAATTTACCTCCTTGCAGCAAACGGGAAAAATGGGATTGAGGCTGCAATTGGCTATGGCAATCCCTGCAGCCTGAAACAGCTGATGATCAGGAGGCTCAAGCTAAAATTGAAAGTGAAACTTGCTGTTTGCTGCACTAGGCAAATTGCTGGGAGGCAGAGACAAGTTTTTTTTCTTGTGCTAAACAGCTGTTTGCTGCAAGGAGGTAGGTTAATAACTATAAATGCCTATAGAATGTTCAAATTATTAGACTTATTTTTTAAAGGCTGTTTTATTATTGTTCTAGACAACTTAACAAAATGAAGAAGCTTTTTAAAATAAATGCTTATCCAAAAGAGGCCCAGTGCTTCTTTTAAATAGCAGAGAATAACTATACTTCCAGAAAGCCACATCAATTTTAACAGCATTGGTACAAGTAACCAATTTCATTGTATTTAAGTACAATGACAATAAAGATTATACTTATAAAAGTATAGTCTGAAATGTAACACCATAAACAGTGTATATGTTTGTAATTTTTTGCTTTATGATTCCCCTACAGTATTCTGCATGAACAGAAACCGTACATCAATTGGGGGGGGGGGGAATTATTTTGTATATTAACTTCATTTATTGTAATTATTTAATACAGGTAGTCCTCAACTTACCTCCAACACTTCATTTAGTGATCATTCAAAGTTACAACATCACTGAAAAAAGTAAGCTAAGACCATTTTTCACACTTAGAATCATTGGAGCATCTCATAGTCACATGATCAAAATTCAGATGTTTGGCTACTGACTCATTTATGGCTACTACAATGCCCAGGGGTCATGTGATCACATTTTGCGACCTTCTGACAAGCAAAGTCAATGGAGAAACCAGTTTCATATAACAACCATGTTACTAATTTACCAACTGTTGTGATTCACTTAACAACTGTGGCAAGAAAAGTCATAAAATGGGTCAAAAGTCATTTAACAAATGTTTCACTTAGCAACAGAAATTTTGGATTCAATTGTGGTCGTAAGCTGAGGACTACCTGTACATAATACCATCAAATTCCACAGGAACTCATGGTAGTGCACATTACAAACTAAAATAATTGTAAAATACAATAATATAAACTGCAATGTTTCTTTAAAATGTTAATTTAACAGTTATAAGAGATGTACCAATGAAGATATTAAATATTCTTTGAACAGTTCAGATTTTAATTAAGTTTTTTTCTAAGGTGTGGAGTGATGGATATGAATTTTTGGTGGAAGACTCTTCTTTAGGGTAGGTTCCAATGCTGATAAACCAATGATATGAGGATGGTGAATTGTAGATACAATATATTAATGGTATGAAATGATTATACACACCTACAGAATTTCATCATCTGTACCAAGTAAATTGAATAGGAATTTAGGTCTATATATACAGCTCTTCAGGAATGCTTTTTTTTTGCACTGTGCATGATGGAAATAATTTATACATACAGTTGTTGGCTCTTTTTTTTTTCATACATATACACTCTTCTGAAAATAATGAATAGTGACTTTTTCATGGGTGATCGAAGATGGGCTGCCTCAGAGTTTACAATGCCGCCTGTACTGAAAGGACTTGCGGTTACGTCAGGGTTTAATAAGCGTGCATTATCTTTATCCACCTATACCAGTTCCAGTTCCAGCTGCTGGGTAGACTAATACGCGTTACCTCAGAGAAAAGGGCCACAGATCTGATCACATTACCCCCCCCCCAAATATTTATCGATTCTGTCGGGGGGGGGGGAGGTTCGTGCGTGCGCAAGTCATATGAGGAGAACAAGTCATTCGTACATATAGTACAGTAACTTCTACGTTTCTCTCCGTCTCTCCCGCTCACCTTCCTCCTCGGCAGATTCCCGCCTTTTCCCTTCCATCACGCTGACGAGCGCCTGCTCTAATTTGCGGAGGAAGAGCCGTTGGGCGGGGAGCGGGGGGGAGCCGCGGGTGCCTCGAGCTGAGACGGAGCTTGGAGAGCACGCGCTGGTTCCTGGTCAGATGACCTGATCTCCGAGAGTACAAACACCACCCATCCACACCGAGCGCTTCGCCGGTGGCTGGGCGCGCTTGGTTTGCAGGGCAGCGGTGGGTTTTGGAAATGCACGGTCTTATTCTACACGGTCCAGTTTCAGATTCGTGCTCATCCTCTCAGGAGATGAGAGGACTTAAATAATGGGCAAGGTTGTTGCGACCTTTTCACTTTGCGAAGAAAAAATGGAGGGGAAGACGAAGTGCTGCATTTCTGAGCAAAAGACAAAACATTCTCTCCAACGGGGATAATAGGTAAAAAGGGCTGCTATGCACATGAGACCGTACACCCAAATTCATATCAACTATAAATCAAACTAGGAGATCCTGCGAACACCCGGAGATTGACAGTCATTAACCACCGGCAGGCAAGCGCATTGTCCTTGATAGCTTACTTACTGGTCTTTACTGTACTTAAAAACCTGTAGGTTGGTGGGTTTCTTATTCTTCAGTCAGACCACTCTAACATATACCTTGCTTTTTAATTATTCTGCACAATAATAAATACAGCCTTCTACACTTAGGAAGTTAAATCCTCAAGAAAGAAAGTTATGCAACTTGCACTTAATATTCTACAAAAGGAAATATAAATACTGTACGGTTGTGGTATTTGTCTTTTTTCCCTTTTAAGGGAATGAATACCTTTGTTATACATACTAACATTGCAGACACCGTGTAACCTCTTTTCCCCCAGTGAAATGTCTAAGACAGGTGAGAAGAATGGGACCACTGGAACCAGTGGTGGGTTTCAAATTTTTTTAGAACCTCTTCTGTGGGTGTGGCCTGCTTTGTGGTAGTAGCTTGCCAGCCATGTGACTGGGTGGGAGTGGCTTGCCAGCCATGTGACTGGGTGGGAGTGGCCAACTTGTAAATGTGGTGAAACTCACTTAACAACGCTCTTGCTTAGCAACCAAACTGTTGGCTCAGAAACTCTGGCATTTGAAGCATACAAGTCTTAAAGCTGTCAAGTTACAAGACCCTTGCACCCACCCTTTAGGAAAAAAAACCAGGGGTGTTCAAACTTGATAGCTTTAAGACTTGTGGACTTCAACTCCCAGAATCCCTCCCACAGTCATGTTGGCTCAGGAACTCTGGCATTGAAGTGTGCAAGTCTTAAAGCTGTCAAGTTACAAGACCCTTGCACCCCTAACTTTAGAAAAAAAAACCCAGGGCTTTTCAAACTTGACAGCTTTAAGACTTGTGGACTTCAATGTCCAGAATTCCTCCTCTCACTCTTCATCTTGATGATGTGCGGACGGGCGGGGGGAGGGGGCTAGAACCGGTTCTAAACGGCATGGTAGATTTGTGGAACCTCTTCTACAGAAGAGGTTAGAACTGGCAGGAACCCACCCTTGACTGGAACACATTGCTTATTGCATGTGATGTTTTGGGGTGGAGTGGAGCTTGTGCTTATATTCATGCATGTATGTTCCTTATTGTGTTGCAGAAAATAACAGGGCTTAGACGTCTCAGGATCAAGGAGAAGTTTATTTGGCAGCCAGGTTCAGAAAAGCTAGTCAAAGGCTAGCATGTAACTTCTGAACAAGTCTTCTAATGGAAGCATACATTCTTATACATTGTCAAAAGCAGCATAACACGGAACTACTTAACCCATTTCTGATTGGTTATCTTGAGGAAAGACACCTTATAAGCAGATACTGTCTTACTTCCCCTTTTGTCTGGGCTGCAGGTATGGAGCTCTAGTCTCATAATGGCTACGTGGCTTTGTAAGAACTTTAGCTGAACTCTGTGGTTTTGTGAGAACTTTAACTGAACTCTGCGGCTTCATATATTCTTTTGCAAGCTTCAAACTCGTCTTTTACTTTATAATAACAAGATGAAAGGGGCCCCAAGAGGCTATCCAGCCTGACCCCATATGTTCACTCTTAATGTCCAAATCTTACTTTATGTCCTATTTTAATTGGATAAGATAATGAACCACATGTATTTATACATGGCAAACTAACAATTTCTTAAATTCTACCATTTATATTCAATTGCTGTAAAGTTAAAGACAAGCAGGCAAATCACAAGAAAGTGAAAAATTTGAATAGGAAACACTTCGCAGTAGAGACAAAGGCCCGTTTCCTTCATTTTTGGTGCTAGTGTTGCTTCTAAAAAACAGGGTGATTATCTTACCACCCTACCTCCACCTTCAAGTCCCAGATTTTAGGTGATCTACAAAATAACCATGGCACATGGTGGCTAAGACGCTGAGCTTGTCGATCAGAAAGGTCGATAGTTCGGCGGTTCGAATCCCTAGTGCTGCGTAACGGAGTGAGCTCCATTTAATTGTCCCAGCTTCTGCCAACCTAGCAGTTCAAAAGCATGTAAAAATGCAAGTAGAAAAATAGGAACCACCTTTGGTGGGAAGATAATAGCACTCTGTGTCCCTTTGGCGTTTAGTCATGCCGGCCATATAACTACGGAGACGCCTTTGGACAGTGCTGGCTCTTTGGCTTTGAAACGGAGATGAGCACCGCCCCCTAGAGTCGGGAGTGACTAGCACATATGTGCGAGAAATTCAGAAAATAACCTTTTCTGCTCAAGATGCCAAGGAAGCTATTGTGTCTACCAGGTTAAGTCTTGTTTATTGATAGATATGCAGAGACAAGTGAGAGAAGGCAACACATGCCACTGTCTTTAATTTATTTTAAAAAGTTGTATTGCCACCTATTTGCATATGGCGACTCAAGGTGGCTTACAGGAATATTAAAACATATATAATAGCAATAGCAGTAGACTTATATACCGCTTCATAGGGCTTTCAGCCCTCTCTAAGCGGTTTACAGAGAGTCAGCATATTGCCCCCAACAATCTGGGTCCTCATTTTACCCACCTCGGAAGGATGGAAGGCTGAGTCAACCCTGAGCCGGTGAGATTTGAACCGCTGAACTGATCTAGCAGTAGTCTGCAGTGCTGCATTTAACCACTGCACCACCTTTTCTATAAAAAAGAAAACAATCAAATAACAAATTAATAAAATAATATAATAGCATCCCATCCTCACCACAGTAACAATACATCACACAAGCCATTTAATGGACTCTGTCCCACTCTGGGTTCCCCAGGCCTGCTGGCAGAACCAGGTCTTCAGTGGCTTCTGGAAGATTGTTGGAGTGGGGAACATTCTAATATCTGGGGAAATGGATGTTCATTAGCCTATCATGGTTTTCAAAGTATTTTCCCTTCTATCAAGGAAAATATGCTTTACTAACCAGCAACTGAATGAGCATAGGTCACATCACTGCATGCTATTACATTGTAGCAGCATTAGATAGGTTAAGTGAATAAATAACTGTACCTAAGTAGGGTATAGGCTTCATTGTGCCTTCAGCATCAGGAAGTGAAAATTTTTAATCTTGCCCTTTGAGCTGTTGAACTTCAAGAGCCGAGGTGGCGCAGTGGTTAAATGCAGCACTGCAGGCTACTTCAGCTAACTGAAGTTCTGCAGTTCGGCTGTTCAAATCTCACCGGCTCAGGGTTGACTCAGCCTTCCATCCTTCCGAGGTGGGTAAAATGAGGACCCGGTTTGTTGGGGGCAATATGCTGACTCATTGAAAAATCTCAAATTATAGTGAGATGGGCAGCATATAAATTTATAAATAAAAGAAAGCTCCTTGACTGATTTGGGACTACTAGCTCTTAAAACTAATAATTTTAAATAGCTGATACAACAGCAAAATCTCCTGCTCCCCTGTGAATATATGATGCTGTTATATGACCACAGCAGGATTTGGGTTCATTTCTCCCAAGTATGTTTTTAAAAGTCTTCTATCCTTTAAGAGAATATGGGAATTCACTTCAGCAGGAGATGCTGTTTCATCAATGGCCAAGCATTATTAGATTCATCTCAGGAAAAAAAAAGATTTAAGATTCCAGGAATCTCAGTTTTTATGATTAAGTGATACACACCAAAATACAGACATTTACAAAATAAATTGGACTTAGAATATTATGCTAAGAACTTAAGCAAAACATGTAAACTTCAGGATTTTTTAAAATTCTAACTATTACTTCCAAATGCAGCTAATATGATACAGAAAATATAATGGGGTAAACTTTAAATACTAGTAGACAGTATTAGTTTTACTCTATGTTTAAGTGAAGAATATGGGAAAACATAGTTTAAACATTTCTTAGGAAACCTTTGGGCTCTTATGTTTTTTGTATTTGTACATATGTGGACAAGCAAATACTCATTTACAGGTAGCCCTCGACTTACAACCAACAATTCACCCAAAACTTCTGTTGCTAAGTGAAATAGTTAAGTGAATTTTGCCCCATGTTATGACTTTTCTTGCCACAGCTGTTAAGTAAATCACTGTAATTGTGAAGTTAGTAATAGATTGTTAAATGAATCTGGCTTCCTCATTGCTTGTCAGGTCACCAAGGTGACCCTGGCACATGACTCTGGGACACTGAAATCAAAATAAATGAGTCAGTTGTCAAGCATCTAAATTTTGATCATGTGACCAAGGGGATGCTGCAATGGTTCTAAGTGTGAAAAATGGTCATAAGTGACTTTTTTAGTGCTGCTGTAACTTTGAATAGTCATACACATACATATACATACATATACATATTTAAAGTCTAAATATTGTCAAACCAATTATTTCAAAATAAATTTCAATAGAAATTTCTATGAAAGTTATAAATAATGAGAACAGTCCATATATCTAATATAAAATTCACACCTTTAAATAATATTTTTATTAAGAATAAGCTGTTTACTATGTGTTTAAAGATTTACAACCAAAAGCAGTATTATATACAGGCAGTTGACATTCTTAAGAGGACCAAGGTCAGAAACTGTTTTTGTGTCAATTTTTTTAAAAAAAAGACATTTAACCTTTCAATCACTTACAGTAAAATTCATGTTAACTTCAGCCAATTACACATTTACATTTCCTTAAAATATGAAACATTGCATTGATAATGCACTAATTAAGCATGTTTACAATTCTAATATCTAAAACCTGAGTCAAACCTAATAATGCTCTTGATGATAAAAAAATTCTTAGAATATAGAGACTGGTCAGTTGTTAAAATAAAGCATATACTTAACAGAACACTGACTTAAGAATGCAGCATGACATCCATTGCTCCCCCCCTCCCACCCCATAATTTTGTGTTTACCATTCTTGATCATATGAAACATGACCCTTCTATTCTTTTGCAGATTTATATATCAATATTTATTTAGGGAATAATATAACTGAGTTGCATTAATTGAAGTCAAAAAATCTAATAGCAAATTCTCAGGACAGCAACTTCAATCCCATATCTTCTATTGGTATTAAAAGCTCAGTGTTTTATTAGATTAACTTCCATATTTGTTACTTGATGTGTCTTAAAGCCATTAAATTAAAAACCAGATAATTGGTGGATAAGGCCTTTTAGCGCTTTATGTAAAGACTTATGAGAGACTCATAAGAATTGTGTCTTATGTAAAGACTGTTGAGATTTCATTTTTTGATTTTTGTAATATTTGCATTTCTGATTCTGGTCTGAATAAAGTTCCTGCCAGCCATAAGACCAACTATATTTTTTCTTTGTAATTTCTAATGCAGATTTTTTAGTAATACTATTCATGATTTGTCACATTCTCTACATTTAAAAAAACTGAGATAACTCTAATCTATGACATTTAAGTGTTAGGTGTTTATATTAATGACTATTGGAATTGGAATACACTCATATGATAATTTCTTAAGGCAGAAGGTGGTCAAACTACTTTGACTGATCTTTATACTGAAGATTGTCTCAACAGATTTTAAACCAGCTGATTAATTGTAATGCACAAAGAGTGATGGGATGAAACAAACTCTTGAAGCAACATAACTTCACTTTTTTGTATCTGTGTAAAATTAGTCTCATAAGAAATAGATTTTATTGTATAATACAAATAAAAACTATTTATGAGATTTTCCATGAAAACATATTCATTTTTATCTGCAGATATTATACTCAACATTACTGCAAATTCAGCATTCTTATTTTTCAAATTCAGCCATTCCACTTTTGAAATTCAGCAAATACAGGCTTTAAAATTGTATACAGAAAAAACCTCATCTGACATTTCAAGTAGCAAGACAGGCTTAATTCCAAATAGCAAAATATTTCCCCTCACCAAGTACAATTCACTAATTTGCCTTTAGATGTTTCTAAATGTTCAATGAAATGCCTTTATTATGTATGTCCTAAACGATAACTTTCTGAAAAAACTCTCACCAACAATTAAATCAATTATGCCTTTTGCTATTATATTTCAAGTCATATTTTTTCTATTAGCATGAGCTTGGAATACACATACATATTCTCTTAATTTACAGAACACAAATAAAAAATTGTTAAATTAAGACAAACCAGGAATAAATTTCATGTTGCTATTTCTCAGCAAATACAAAAATCTCAACAGTCATTTCTCATGAAAAAGAAAATTCTTCTGAAGAATCAAAGGGTTGGCCGTTGAAGCCACACAAGAATAGTTTATATACTTGGGAATGGAATGCTGCTCAGCATAGCTTATTTTCAGTCACTGTACAGAAGAGTTCTCATCTCCAACATTGACCAACTAGTTGTTCTACTGTTAGAAAAATCATTTAGTAGAGTTTTTGCCGAAGTGAAACAAGTCACGAATGTCACACAACGCTTGTTTGAGGTTTTTCCCAAAACGATGAGAATTCTAAAAAAAAAAAAAAAGTTAAAATTCAAATTCACAATCACAAAGCAATCTTATAGTGCACATAATGCACGCATATACATAATTCTACTTTTTAAATATGTGATGCTATATACTTTTGTTTATTCAGTGATGTGATTTTTATAGGTTCTTTTTATAAAACCTTTAATAGGATTAATGTTTGGAAAATAATTCGGACTTGATTTTATTTATTTACTGTAAACATTTATGATACCGATATCTACTAAATTAGATATATGATATTAGTAGATAAGTATATGATGAAAGTGGAAAAAGGTAGGTTCCAATGCCATTTTGATGTGACTCAGAAAGTCATTTCTGAGGCTTGGATGAATATGTATCAACAGCAGCATCACTATATTAGTTATGTAAGATAAAGCCAGTTTTAGGCTGTTGGTTATGGTGTATCTTACATTAGCCACTTTATCTCAGAAAACTGCTTAATATAGAGTGACAGTATCTATCTGATTGGATCCAGGCCTAGAAGCAAAGCAAAGCTGGGCCTGGTTAGTACTTGACTGAGAACAATTTTACAAAAGGCAATGGCAAGATACTTTCATTATGTTGGTAAGAAAGTTGCATAAATGGATGTGTCCACTGCTTTAGAAGTCGAAGATTTTACTTAAACTTTGGTCCCCGAGAATTTCATGAGATGTTGAAGTGTTTAACGGTATGCCTGTCTACATATAAATATCCATACCTCCAAATTCACCTAATCCACTGTCTCCTTGCTCTCTCTCTTACACACAGTTCAGCTCTCTTCTCAGGGAGAACACTGCAACCTTCTGCCCCTTTCACTGGGTATATGAGAGTTAAAGGTAGTTCTCCCAAACCCCAGTGATCAGTGGCTTATAAGTACCAGGGATCTGTTGCAATCCTGGTGCCTTAAGGCTGTTGGGATCTGCATGGAGAGGAATCATCTCTGACCTGATCTTACCCCGACTAAGGGGTTGTGAGTGTTTGAGCTGCCAAAGTCTGGGGATACTCCATCTTTGATCCTGGATGTATCTTTCTGGACAATTTAATCTACCAGGGTTGGCACAGTCCAGGTTCTTTTGATGATTAAAGCCATCTATTGGGATCCCAGAAATGAGCCTACTCCGCAGCAACATCTGCCCTTTGGAAGGAGGCTCCCTGCAAGAACCAGATGGTTCCCTCTTGGCTGTTGATGGGCCTTGAATACAAGGCATTTTGCCCAGGTCTTAGGCAAGAGAAAGTAAAATCCGTTTCCTTTCTTCCTGCTCAATTTTTATTTTTTATTAACTGTGCTCTTGTTTTACTTGTTCTGAGCTGCTCAGAGTTGTTGGGAGTCGGGTGCCATAAAAATGTGCTAAATAAATAGATAAATAAAAAAGCCAGAAACAAAACCTATAGAAGATTGCAGCTGACATCTATATTTTCCAACCTTTGTTTAGTGTAACGAGATTTTATACATGCTTATTTGGAATACTGAAGTACATTATCTAAAAATATTGGGCAATATTTTAAAACTAATTATGTATGTTTTACAGTTTCTTATAGATCCAATTTTCTTTTGAGATAAGCAGTGCAAAAAAATATACCTGATACAAAAATGGGGCTATTAGTGAATCATACAGGATGAGAGTAATAGACCATAAAATTAATAAAATACTTACTGTTTCAGTACAGGAAAATTTACTGGATATGTGGAAGTTGATGAGATCCTCACCCACAATAATGTACGATACACCATATCCATCATCAGCAACCTGTAGAAAATATATGTAGAATACCTCAGTTCTCTACATGTCCATAACAAACCAGCTCAAGACTATTTTGTTTTTAAAGTCCAGTATAAGATATTCAATAATAGGACATATTTTTATGTTTCAATAAAGACAGGAATCATTTGAAAACAGTTTATCATTCTGGGAAGAATTGAAAGGAATGTCAGGCTAATATACTGTGCATTCTCAAGATGATAGGAACCATTTGCTTTTAAAAAAACTGATATAACCTCAATAATTAAATCACGCACTGTGATTAATCACAATTATTAGTCAAATGTATTTAAGGCAAATGGAACATCAGCCATATTGAATTATAAAGAATTCAAATAATCTAATGAATTTGTTTAGGAAATTATGTAGGAAATGTATATGAGGGAATATAATTTCTTGGGGAAAAGGCAGAAAATTTGGCAAAAATCTATAAATGTTATAGTGATCAGAGAAACTTTTCTGAAAGTTATTTATGGATGGTCCTATTGAGAACTAAAAAAAATCATATAATAAAATTTAATCATCTCCCTATTAATTTTTTTTAACTGTTTAGGTTTAGGTTTATAGGTTTATTGACATTTTTATGCTGCCCACTCCCTAGGGACTCTGGGCGGCTTACAGACAAGACAAAGGGACATATATAAAAATTAAAATAAGAATACAATTATTAAAATTACACATCATGCATACTGCTTAGAGTGGGGCTGAATACTAATCAACAGCCCCAGGCCTGCCGGAACAGCCAGGTCTTAGTAGCTTTACGGAAGGCCGGAAGAGTAGTAAGTGTCCAGATCTCTACGGGGAGATCGTTCCATAGGGCCGGAGCAGGTACAGAGAAGGCCCTCCCCCGGGGAGCCGCCAACCGACATTGACTGGCCGATGGCACCCGGAGGAGGCCCAATCTGTGTGACCTTATTGGTCTTTGGGAGGTAAATGGCAGGAGGCGGTCTCTCAGGTAGCCAGGTCCTAAACCATGTAGGGCTTTAAAAGTAACGACTAGCACCTTGAAGCGTGTCCGGAGACCAATGGGGAGCCAGTGCAGCTCGCGGAGGATAGGTGTAACGTGGGTGTATCTAGGTTCACCCACTATTGCTCGCGCGGCTGCATTCTGGACCAATTGCAGTCTTCGAACACTCTTCAGGGGCAGCCCCATGTAGAGCGCGTTACAGTAATCCAGTCTTGAGGTGACGAGGGCATGAGTGACCATCCGAAGGGCCTCCCGGTCCAGATAGGGTCGCAACTGGTGCACCAGGCGAACCTGGGCAAAGGCCCCCCTGGTCACAGTTCACAGATGATGTTCTAACGTCAGCTGCGGATCCAGGAGGACACCCAAATTGCAGACCCTCTCTGAGGGGTGTATAATTTCACCCCACAGGCTAAGAGATGGAATGTCTGGACCATCCTTGGGAGGGAGCATCAATAGCCACTCAGTCTTGTCGGGATTGAGTGCAAGCTTGTTTGCTCCCATCCAGACCCTGACAGCCTCCAGGCACTGGCACATCACTTCTACTGCTTTGCTGAGTTGGCACGGGGCGGACAGATACAGTTGAGTATTGTCCACGTATTGGTGATATTTGATCCCGTGCCATAACTGATTTTCTCCACACGTGAAGGTATCATATTCGTGATATAACATCAATTTATATCAATTTCTGACATTGTTCTAAAATAAGGAACAGATTTATTTTGTTACTTCTGTCTTTCGTGTGACAAGTGGTCTTAAGTTGACATTATACAATAGAAGAGGAATAAGCTATCAAAGCAGCATTTATTTGTTAAAATATGGAGCAGTCACATTTACTACAATGAATCTTAATTTGATTTTTGGTTCTCTGCTACTTTTATTATTATATGGTTAATTTCATAAAATATATAAAAACATTTGAGTAAGATATTCAGTTTGCAGAATCTCTTAGTTGGGGTTTCTTAAATTATACAGTGCATTATTTAAATTTATTTTCATGGATTTTTAATATATTATTGGTTGGGCGGTTAATACATTCATAAAAAAAAGAAACATAACTTTTTCCTTCACTGATCTGTTTCAATTTATAAACAATATTCACTTCTCAGCCTTTCGTTAAACTATACATTGACTGATAGAATTAATAGATTCTGCCCATCTCAAAAATTATAATATGAAAACTAGGGTAATTGCTTAGGTTATAAGAACAACAATTCATCTAATGTTGTTCAATCAGTTTTTTTTTAAATATAACATTTCTGATTAACAACTCATTTAATTGCATTTTTGCTCTTTTCCTTAGATATAAAAGCTTAAGATTCATAAAGTTCATGTTTCCATTGATAAATATTTGAGCATATGTCTGCAGCATTGTATGATTAAAAAATGTGGTTGGGCATGAGGTGATCTGTAATACTAGATGTTTACAATAACATATATGCAGACATACAGGTCCAAAGCCTCCACCACTGGACTCCATTCCAGGATTCTTATCCAGATCAATATGTTGTTGAGGTGTTTGACTTGTTGAAAGTCTCCAGGGTTCTGCCAAAACCTGAGAAAGACGATAGAAGATATTACTCTTTTCAGCTGCTTACAGGAACAAAAACTACTATTTTGAAATCAAAGGACACGTGCAGCTTGAGTAAGCAAACCATCTGCACTTTTGCCAAAACCTCTCTTATAACCACAATTTCCCCAAAAGGGATGGAATGTCACTACTGGAAATTTCCCCAGAGCATTAATTGGAATGAATAGTGGAGTTTTCCCATGAATTGTGAATGGAAGATATGTCAATTATGCAATGCATGTTGCTTTCAATTCTCAAAGGCCTGATCAGAGAATATTCTATTTATTATAGCTGGTTTCTCGTGAAATTAGATCATATATTCCAAATTATTTTGGTGATAGTGATGAGAAATTGTTATTAAGAATGGCATAGAGGTGTAAATAAAGCCTGCAAAATGTGATACAAAACATCTTTTTCTGATTTTATTGCATTTTACATACAATTTAGTCTGCTTTCTATTAAAAATAATCCCTGAAATACTTCTGTGGCACAAAAGTTAAAGAAAGCACAACAGTTCAAGGATGGATCATATGTGCAGTATACCACAGAAAAGGTATTAAACCCTGAACCCACCCACCCCCCAATCGAAACACCTAATAGTAACTGTATCTTCTCTGGCATATATGAAAATTGTAGAGGATAGCTGCACAACTTTAGGAAAAGCTGCAGTTTCCTCAACTACATATATGTATCATTCAAACTTCAAGGGTTGTAGGCTAGACTAGGTGGTCAAAAACAATCCCAGAAGACCATGGCAAACTAAATGTTACCAAAATTATAGGAAAGTGACCATATACGCACCAGCTCACTTCCTTTTATTACTTTTCTCTTGCAGTTATCCTTATTCAGGATAAATGTGTAAATTTCGGCAGACTCCTTGGCCTGCTTCTTAGAAAAACCATTTTGTTTCATATAGCCCCCCAGGTCTTTCCAAACCATCCCAGTTTGATTCTTAATTTGATTGAATACAATGCATACCTTCCACTTTTGTATTCAACACTTCTATTTCTATGACTCCAGGCATAAAAAAGCTAAGACCAAATATGGCATAGCACTTGCAAATGATTGTAATTCTTGTTTCAATAAATTAAGTGTTCATAATGCTGAATGTACACATTTAAAATTTGCAAACACACACACACACACACACAAACACACACACCTTCTTTAATATACTAAATTCTTAAAATACACTTATTTTCAGTTTTGCAAAGATTTTAAGCCTCGGAAAGTTTTCTCAAAATGTTTCAAAGTTTCTAGCTTAAAAGGTTTTCAACTGTTTGAACAACAGATCATTAAAGATACCAACAAAAATTTTAGGAAGAGAAAAAACCCAAATTATTTACACGTATTATATGGCTACTTACTTCTTTCAGAAAAGGTGATTCAACAGCAAGGTACTTGGAGACCACATAAAGACAGAAAAGGTGACGATCAATGCCAGCACCAGTCATGGCCAGACGATATAAGCACTGATGAGTAGCAGCAGCAGCCTTGAATAGATTACGCTTCTTTTCAGGCTGTAAATTAAAAGGGGGAAACAACTCTCTATTTCTGTTTAAATGCTATTAAAATGAAACATCAAATTCTAGAAAAAAGACAAGAGCAGATTCAACTACTAAAGTCCCTTTAGGAACAAACACCTGGAATGTAGTATCCCACCCACTGGACTTTCCTCATCTGTACAATTTCCCACTGCACTTGTACTACTTCTAAAAATGATTTTATTTAACGTGGAAATTTATTAAGAAACAAATGGATGGAGAGTAGAAAAGGGAGTTGTTTTATGTGTGTCTGTATGTTTGTGTGTGTGTCAAAAGAGGCAGATGTGTGTATCACATTGTTGCATCTGATAGATAATGGGAAGGGAAAGGCAGTTCTAAGTTTTCTGTGTTTGTTTTATTGGCATCCCATCTATTTATATGCAGTGCAAAAAGATGGACTAGAAGACAGATACTGGAATTAAAATTACTGAAACACCAACAATTTCAAATATGCTGATTGAATTACTTTAAAGGCTGAACATGAAGAAACCTTAAATAATATTTTGCTCAAGATGAAAGAAGGCAAGATAAATGCTGATCTGCTGCTCACTATTTTAAAAAGATGTGTAATGCCAATCCAATGCAAATAAAAGGAGAAAAAAATAACACGTTTTATCTTCTGAGAAGCAAAAATGTACAGAAATGCTACATGGAATTAGGTAATAAATCTAAACAAAATGTTGAAGTGCAGAGATCTGCTGATAACAAAAGTACGTTTTGTCCAAAGTATGATTTCCCCAAGTACAAGCTGTTTACTTATTAGATTTTATCCTGACTTTATTACTTTTTATATTGCTGTGAAATTCAGATCATCAGAAAGCCTAAACAAAACAAAGACAGCTCTAACTGTGATGTTGGAGAAAAAGTTTGACAATACATAGAACTGTCAAAAGAACAAATCATCCAATACTAAAGGAAGCGAAACCAGACTGCTTGTGGGAAACTCTTAACACTGTACTGAAATTATTCATATCATATGTTGGACATATGATAGGAAAAAAGTGTAAAATAATTGAAAAAAAGGCCAACAAAAGTCAAGGTAGATAAGTATTATGATTGATGATATAAACGTACAAGGACTCAGAGTTAACAAACAATGCTGCAAAATGATATCTTTCTCACAAAGAGGCAAAAGTGATTGAACAAATGAACAAATCAACTTTTATATTATTATAAAACTAGCACTCAAACTATGGACACTTCCATATGAAGTTTCTATGATGGTTTGATTATAGCACTAAAACTCTTAATGATATAAATTTATATTTTTTACTACCTAGATCTATTGCAGTGTTGGCAAACCTTTTTGACACCGAGTGCCAAAACAGGAGCGTGCACACATGCGCGGGGTAGCACCAGAAACTGGAAGAAAAGCTTCCAGTTTCCACATGTACGGCGGTCACCTGGTCTTCTGGTTTCTGGCATGCATGTATGCATGAAGACTAGCTGGCCAGCGCGCACGTGCCCACTGGAAACCAGAAGCGTGCCAGAGAGCTGCTCTTCTGGTTTTCGGCGCTCCTGCATGCGCGAAGACCAGCCGAACCTGGAAGAGCAATGGGCGACAGCTGGCGTGCCTGGGGAGATGGCTCTGTGTATCACTTCCAGCACGGGTACCATAGGTTTACCATCACGGATCTATTGTGTCCTACGTTTTCTCTGTACTCATTTGAAATCACACATTAATCACAGGAAAATTGTGATTTTATGTCCCTATCATCAATGATTCATAACGGTGAAGATTTAATGGCTTTTACATATTGCTCTGGAAATCTAAACACGTGGTTTAAGTAATATGAAAGATAAAAAGAGTACTTCTACACAGAAAACTTTTTAATAACATGTTCAATAATTGAAAATGAACAGTCGACACTTTGAACTATTAAACTTAATATACCAAACATAAATAGTACTCTTTATGACCACCAGATGGCTTCACCTTTTCCCAGCTACTTAGTTTCAGGAAGTTCTGTATATGTACTCACAAATTTAGTGTGCTCTGTTTGGAAAAAACTAACAATGTTTACATAAAATTAAAAGCAGAAATTGCATGGAAAAAAATGTTTTCACGCTAAAGTTTTCCTGACCTCAATCAACTATTTCTCTAAGGGAAAAAACGTGAAATATTTCCAACTTTATTTTAATATTGTATTGTACAATACAAATGTATTGTATTGTAATGTATAACCCAGGAAAGCAAATCAAACTACCTGTTTGTCTTTGAAATTGTGGGCTTAAATAAAAGTAAACTTAGGTAAAAGCGAAGGTAATATTTAGACTTGATTAGTACATTCAACTTACAATTTCATTTGGGTCTTCCATAGCTTGCACAAAATTGCAGGACTGGACAGTACATGAACGGACGGTTTCTGTTCTGCCTTCTCTAAATAGGCGGGTCATAGATGCTTCGTATGTTAAGCAAAATTTTCCCATGTCCTAAGAAAAATACAAAGTTATTTATATGCAACAGTAAAAACAAGTCACATATATTATTTATTTAGTGTAAAGTGTTGGTACATGAAAGCCAGGAGTCTACTATGTTAGTACAGAGTAGAAGTTTGGCTGTTTAAGATTGCAAGCTTGTTCAATTCACAGTCGCGTGCCATGTACTACAGGGGGTGAACTAGCTCTACACACAGAGCAGTTAATGGCATTCTGCTGGAGCGTCAACATCATCCGGGGCTTTTTCTCTGGTGTTCACCTTGCATTCGGGCTGGTCTGGCGCTGGTTGGTTTCTTGCTTCTGCCGTTAGTCCCACTGAAGTATTACCTATCGATCTACTTGCATTTGCATGCTTTCGAACTGCTAGGTTGGCAGAAGCTGAATCAAGTGAGGGGAGCTCATACCGTCATGCGGTGCTAAGTCTTGAACTGCTGAAATGCAGACAGCCAACCTTCTCTGGTCAACAAATCCAGTGTCTTTAAGTTGCTAAACTACCACGTCTCTTTGACATATGAATATATATCATATTGTCAGTCACATAAATATGAACATTAACTCTTACTTTCAATACAAACACACACCTTTATTCCCATCTCAATTTTCCGAAAGAAATAAAAAAAGAAAGACAGACAGATAGAAAAATAAAGAAAGAAGCTAAGGAGTATATGAGAATAAACTAAGATGTACACTACCTATATAGAGGAGGCAGAAAGGCAACAGAGAGCAAGGCGATAGTACTAGCCTTTGTTCCTGGGTGAGCAACAGTATCTAGGTGCATATGGAGATAAAACCTAATTTCCTCATGGCAGAATCCTATTCAACAATTCTTTTTCTGACTTCAACAGAATTTAATCCCAAATACATTCTAGAATATTTTTCATTTAATTACTTAAATTTCATTTCTGGGTGATTGAAAAAAAAATACTACCGTATTAAGGGCTTCAGCATGGAAGCTTTAGAAAAGATTGTCAGCTCTCATTAGCTACACTGGAACGTTCATTTTTTTAATCTGGGGAAACTTTTTCTTTTTAAGCAGGAAGTTCAAAAATTCTATCAGGTACTTTATGTTTGCTTGTTTTTTTTTAAAAAAAAAAGATGTCTAAATTAGACTACCTAATACCTAGTAACTAAGATACTTACCCGATAATGAGCCAGTTGCAAAGCAAGTTGCACAAATGCATCTGGACTAGTTTTGGTTTTCTTCATTAATCCTTTCCCAAATATATCAAAAGGAAAAGAATGAAAATCCACATCATCTGCTAATGGCCTTGCAATGTCGAGAGACTTCTCAATCACTTCTTGGCACTAAATAATAGCAACAAGCATATTATTATTCAGGAAATATTCAGAGATCATATTTTTTAAACCATTTAATCCTAAATTTATCAGCTTATCCTAAACAAAATCAGCAGAGATCACATTGATCTATTTTAAAAACAAATATAACATTTTCATTGAAAAATGGATAGGTGTCTACTTCAGTCAGTTAAGAAACGCTATAGGGTAGCATCCTGAAGTATACCTGATAACACGGATCTAGAATTGGATATGCACCCACCTCTTCAGAGATTTCCCACTGTAGCTTGGTAGGCATAGGAATGCCTAGAGTAGCCTCCCCTTTGCAGTGTCCATCTTCTGTGTATCCCAATTCAAGACAGTCCGAAAACATGACATTCTGGAGGTGGATAGTATAGATGGTTGGGGGAATGAGAGAAATACTTACAAGCATGTTAAACATACTGCTGAAGACCATACAAAGAAAATAAATCAAAGTTTCTGATTAAATCTTGCATTTTGATTTAAAACTTCAAATTATCAATGGTAAGGCAAGATGTTATGCAAGTCAAAAATCTTCTCTCAATGTGCTATGATCCCATATCACACAATAAACTTCCATATTGAGAGAGAGAGACAGAGAGTGATAGAGACATAAACTATTTGGCAGATTCATGGGATCACATGCAATATTATCAATGAACTTCAATTACTCTGTTTCTGGCATAGATTTATTATGTGAGGAACATAATATCAATATCTATTTTTATCTATTTTCCTGGCCCTCTTCACTTCCTAGTGTGCAGTCTTCAATACTAATCAGAGGCCAAGAATTGCCCTCCTCCTCAGGAAGAAAGCATGCACCCCTGCTGTAATCCATTTGATTTATGATAGGAAACAGCAGTAGAATTTAGGTCATAGTCCTAATGATTGCATGGTCCATTGCATAGTTCCAACAGGGATCTGAACTTTCTGCAAAGGAAGAATCACATTTGACCCTTGAATGACGGACACTCCAAAAATAGTTCAAGATTTCAAGATTCAAGATTTAATGAATTTGTATGCCGCCTAATCCCGAAGGACTCCGGGCAGCTTACATAAAAACAATTTTAAAAATACTAAAAGAATTTAAAATACAAAGACAGAACAAGTTAAAAGGACACAACATGCACTCAACCTTAGTGGGACTGGAACTCAATCAGGGTTAACACGACCAAGGCAAAAGCTAAATTTGATTTCATTTTATTTAAATTATTAAATTTAATTAATATGAACAATTTCATGGTAATAGAAATGCTCACCTCCCAAAGATGTCCGACAATTGGGGCATCTGCCCAAGAGTGTTCAGTATTCAGGCCTATTTTGCCATTTCTGAACACTATGAGATTAAACGACTTGTCAAACCACCTATGAAAAACAATAATGTCCATATGTTTTATCACCATACTTATCAACTGCAAGAGGATGTATCTATAGACTTGACAAAAAGATTTTAGGTAAAAATACCCGCAGGGAGATGCTATGCCTCATTCTCCACAAACATAGACTAATAAACATTCAGCAAAGAATCGTGCATTATAGGAATGCTGAAGAAAACTAAGGAAAGGACAGAGAAGGGAGCAAAACACCGAAAGAACAGTTTCAAATTGAAACTCTTATTTCAATTACTAAAAACAATTTTATAAATCAATGGTTCTTTCACCCAAAACATTTTAAAAAAATAAATAAACAAGATCGATGTCTTTGTCAAAACAATGCTCCAAATTTGGAAGAATAACTATGTAGCCTTGATATAGGATACTTCTCCTCAACCCTTTAATAACATATATAGAGAACAGGACAATTACTATAATTTGACTTAAAGAAGACTTTGCTGAAGATATAACATTTAGAATAAAAAAATCCTACAAGGAACTCTCGATAAAGGACAATGTAAAAAAATGAGTAAGTGATCATGTATTTTTCTGAAACCAACTTTATTAGTAATAAAGATATTAGAGCTTCAGCAATTTGTTCTTATACCAGTTTGGAGAAGGATAAATATTTAACCATAAATATTTAACCATCTCGAACAACCACAAGAAACTATTTCAAAAATTTAGCTATTACTATTGCAAAATAGGAGATCCATCTCTTGATTCAACCTTCAGTAGAAGATTGCATAGGACTCATACTTGATTCCAGTCAAATTGGCACATACTCTGTCAATCTTAATTGTTCTTATAAAAGTTAGAGAGGTTGTTACAAAAAAGGGACTTTCTTTTGTGATGGCCATGTGACCACTCTTTTGGCATAAATCTCTTAAAGCTGATAATGCTGATGAGATTAGCATTATTATCGAAAAAAGAAATCAAAACTACCCAGAGATAGCGTTACTCCACTTATTCACTGGACTAGCTGGATACCCATGCTTCGGTATGAAACGTGATAAGGCTGGCCGGATGAGTCACGCATTGGCCACACCCATATAAGGCAACTGGCAGTTGGAACAGAATTCCTTTCAGGTTGGGAGGGGGAGTAGAACATCTAACTCCTTAGCATCAACGCGTGTTAATATAGTACTGTATAGGAAATACTGATGATCTGATGGTCATTTTGAAAAATCCTTTCTAATGAGTACCTAGAAGCCAAGAGGAACATACGTGCTGAATTTCAAGTTTGTAGGCTTTACAGTTCTGGAGATTTTGTGATGAATGAGTGGTATTTGGCTTTTATATATACAGATTGGATATCAACCTTAAAACAAATGAATTTATCTTTTACTTAACCTTAGCAGCTAAAAAAAGTAATTGCCCAATGGTGGAAAACTATAGATAATGGAACAATTGAGAGATAAATTAACAAGCCCGCTTCAAATATGTTAGAAAATCTCACAGATAACACTTAAGATAAGGAAATACCAGATGTAGGAATCACAACTTTATCCAATTTGGATGGATTTTATATGTTAAATTGAAAGAGACATATTTTTGGCTGCACTTTAGATATGCAGCAGACCCAAAGCTTAGTGATGCATTTGGTATTGAGCAGGGAATGAAAGAAGCATGTGCCATCTACTTTTATTTAACATATTTACTATAAACATAAAGGAATGCTTGTGCTGAAGTTAGAGATATGTTTGTTGGGAATGTGGATACTGTACATGTTTACTTTTATAGGCTGGAAGCAGCAGAATCTGCCACATTGGGACATCACTAGTAGCTAAGGAGAGGAATGGAAGACTTTGCTAAATCTAGGGATTAGGAGATGAGGACTAGAGAGAGATGCTGTGCTGGGAGAAGAAATGGACAACATGTACCAGCCTTGCTTCATTTGTCCTACTGAATTCTGTTTTGCCCAAAAACTGGAATCCCCAAAACATTCAGTCATGGTGGCACAGTGGTTACAATGAAGTATTTCAGGCTAACTCTGCTGACTGCCAGCAGTTTGATACTGACTGGCTCAAGGTCGACTCAGCCTTCCATCCTTCTGAGGTCAGTAAAATGAGGAGCCAGATTATTGGAGGTAATATGCTGACTCTAAACTGCTTAGAGAGGGGTGTGAAGCACTAGGGGTGGTATACAAGTCTAAGAGCTATTGCTATTCTAATTTGCATTTCTACCAAACCACGGCTCACCCAAAATGATGTGGAAAAAAATCTTCAGAATACAATGGGTTGTTGCAGTTTCAAAACTATTTTTTCATGTCTCTAGTGATCAGGTTTAGAGAAATACAGTGAATGGTGTTGATGTACACAAAGTTTAATGGAGCTAATTTCCTTTTTCTTTTATCTCTCCTCTCCTGTTATATTTCTTTTGCTTACCATTTCTTAATTCTTTTCTGTGCATTGCATAAAGAGGTTATTGCGATAGGTATTTATGTACCGTATTATCGTCTATAACTATACTTTTTGTGGACAAAGCCAACTCTTTAATTAAAGATACAAATATAATATTTCTTTAAATGAGGAAACAGAATCCTGAGCTAATCTTGACTTCTAAAAGGGGCCATTGTTTAATTATTCAGAAAAACACTACAACCAAAAGATATTGAAGCAGTAAGCATTTAACCGAACAGTGTACCATTTGTTCTTTGATTTTCAATGATAGTCAAACCCATGCCTTCAGACAGAATATTTCTTTTCACCTACTAAAAATGGAATATTTATATATACATGAAAAAGATGGAAGAATGCCTCTTTCTCAAGCATAATATACCTGTCATAGCATTTGCCATGTAGAAGTGCCTTTGCATATGCATCCATTGATTTAACTGGATCCTCTTCTCTGTAACCTTGAACAGTATCATCCAAAGTAACAAAGAAAGCAGCCTTTTCAATTGCATCCAATGACTGCTTGTTCTTTCCTTTTGCAAAATACGTTTGGCGAGCTTTAGCCCAAGGAATTCTGTCAGACAAATATAAAAACATTGTGTCAAATCACTTGAAGAATCATCCTTATAAAAAGGGTGTAATTTTATACTCAGATTTAAAGTAATGTCTAATGAACTCTGTATGCATTCATGTGTCTGTGTGTGGGTAGACATCTTCAGGTTAGTATCAATTCCTGGACTGCAGTTTTATTGGCAATGTTTTTTGGAGAAGGGGTTTACCATTGCATTTTCCCCAGGGCTGAGAGACAGTGACTTGCCTAAGGCAGGACTAGAATTCACGGTCTCCTGATTTCTAGTCTGGTGCCTTAACCACTCCCTCAAGCTGGCTCTCTCTAATAAAGAAACAACAAAAATTTCTGCAAATTTCACCAATGCTATGTATGAGAAGAAGAAAAAAACAAGTTGCAGAGCAATGGCATTCTCAAACAAAACATTTATATAAAGCTTCAAATTTTAACCATGCATTTCACCATAATGTTTAAATGCATCTGTGCAAATTAAGAGCTTGCTACATATAATCCTCTGGCTTTCCTTATCTTGTCTCCACAATCCCCTATTTATTTATTTAATGTAACAGCACATCATTAACATTTCACCCAGACTAGTAAAACACAATAAAATATACTGTTAAAAAGATCTATGTTCAAATACTAATGTCTAGGCCATCTAACCATTAACACACAGCATTGCTTATATTTAAAAAAAATCAGATACTGGACCACTGGACCCGAATATGCCCTCAGCTTTTACCCCATCATGATGTGATCTATAGTTTGATGTAGGATCCCGCAGTCATTTATACAGAAAATCTCAGGAAAGACACCATGTGAGATGTGAATCCTATTCAGGATTGTCCACCCTGGATAACATGACAGAGTGAACTAAACGACCGTTGACTTACCTGAACAGTCCTTCTATGTGCACTGCGAGGGGAATCCAAGCATGGGTTAACTTTGTCCATTAGCCTTGAGACTGAGTTATGCAAATTGCTGGTCACGCCTCCTGTGACTGGACTGGTTCAGTTTTGCATGAAGGATCAGCTGACTTGAGAGAAGCAAAATAAGTCTAGAAGTCAAGGTAAGTCAGAATGTCATAGGAAAAAAAGGAAGTCCAGGCCCAGAACAGCCGAAGCCGAGGGGTTTGGATTCCCCTCGCAGCGCACATAGAAGGACCTTTCAGGTAAGTCAATGGTCGTTCTCCTGTGCGCTGCTTGGGGAATCCAAGCATGGGACATGCCAAAGCAATAGACTTCAGGGGAGGGAGCAAGGCTGGTCTGGTGCTGTAGCCGAAGAAGCTACCCTTTGCAGCATGCGCCGTCCAATGGATGCCTCAGCTGAGGCATAAACATCCACCTTGTAGTGACGGATAAAGGGTGACGGCGATGACCAGGTTGCTGCCCTGCAATGTCCTCCAGCGAGGCTTGCGTTGCCCAGGCCACCGTCGTGGCCACACTCCTGGTAGAATGGGGAGTAATGCAACTGGGAACCGGTCGGGACTGACAGTCATAGGCTAGGGCAATACACGCCTTCAACCAGCGGCCGATGGTATGCAATGATGCCTTTTGGCCCATGGTGGCAGGTTGGAAAGACACAAACAGGGCCTCCGTCCTTCTGAACGACGCTATGCATTGCACATAGCGGCGAAGTGAACGACGAATGTCGACATGATGCCAATGCCGTTCTCGGGGATGAGATGGCCATGGACAGCAATCCGGGAGAGTGATCTCTTGTGACCTGTGGAACCACAAGTTGACTTTTGGAAGAAAGGTTGAATCCAAACGTACTACGACCCTGCTCGGATGGAAAATACAGAGGTCATCCTGGACGGAGAGCACTGCCAACTCGGACACACGCCTGGCCGATGTGATAGCTACTAAAAAGATAGTCTTAAGGGTCAGTAACCTGAGGGAGATGGTCTGAATAAGCTCGAATGGAGCCGCCGTAAGGGCATTGAGTACTAGGGAGAGGTCCCAGGTCGGGTAGCGATGAACCATAGGCGGACTAAGGTTCGCCGCTCCCTTCATGAAGGCCCACACCCCTGGGTGTCGAGATAGGGGTGGCCCCGCCCACCGCCAATCACTGTAGACAGAGCCGCAATTTGACGGCGGGGGGTGTTAGGTGTTAGCCCTTTGTCCATGCCCATCTGTAGGAAGTCCAATACCTGTGGTATGGTTGCCCCGGTTGGGTCTGCACCTGTTGCTCAACACCATCTGCAGAAGGCATGCCAGGTAGCCTCATAGATGTGGGTTGTTGACGAGCGGCGAGCGGCCTGGATCATGGAGATGACCTTATCAGAGAAATGCTGATTCAGGATCGCCCGCTCACGTGCCACATGGCTAACTATAACAGCTGTGGATTCGGGTGGACAAGGGCTCCTTGCAAGAGGGATATCCGGCTGTCCGGAATTCTCCATGGACGTGAGATGGACAGATGGACGAGGTCTGCATACCGGGGTGCCATGGCCGCATCGGTGCGACCAGCAGCACCTCAGCCTGTTCTGCCAGAATATTCTGGATGACCAGCGGTACAATTGGCAGCGGCAGAAAGGCATAAAGGAGGCCCTCCGGCCAAGGGCTGCGGAGGGTGTCGATGCCTTCCGCCCCTGGTACCTGGTGTAAAATCGCAGCAGGTGTCGGGTTGAGCGAACAGGTCCACCTGGGGGTTAACCTAAGTGGCGGGACAGTTCTCGGAACAGAGCTGGGTGCAAGCGCCACTCTGCCTGATCCACCGTGGCTCTGCTCAACCAGTCTGCTTGGACGTTCGCAGTGCCCGAATGTGTTCTGCTTGGACTGACAATAGATAGTTTTCCGCCCAGTGGTGCAGACGTTCTGCTTCCATCATCAGGGATTTGGACCTCGTGCTCCCTTGGCGGTTGATATGCGCCTTGGAGACCACGTTGTCACTGAGTATTAACACATGGTTGGATCAGAGGGCTAGGCGGAGAGCCCGTAGCTTCAGCCAATTGACCCTGCGCCACTGGGTCCAGGGCATGGGCCCCCCACCCGAATTGGCTCACATCCGTTGTAACTACAATCCACTTCGGTTCCTTGAAGAGGGATCCCTTGAGGATGCGGGACGACATCCACCAATGGAGCGACAGGGACACCTTGGTCGGTAAGCGAACCCTGGCCTGAGAGTGACTGGTGTGAGCCCTTTGGAATGGGAAGAGATACCACTGCAGTGGTTGTGCGTGGAACCTTGCCCAAGGAACAACATCTATGCAAGAAATAATCTTCCCTAGAAGTTGGGACAATACTGCAAGGGAAGGTGACCTCTGCTTGAGCACTTGACTCACCAGAGATTGCAGGCTCTGCTGTCTCTCCCTCAAGAGAGAGAGACCACATAAGTCTCCAAGTTGATAATTGTCCCGAGATGTAGCAGGGACCTGGTCGAGTGCAGGTGGCTCTTTGGAAAGTTCAGCACAAATCCGTGATCCTGTAGGGCGTCGATCATCAGCTATAAGTCGCAATAAGCCTGATTCCACAACGACGATAAGATTAAGATGTCGTCGAGATAACAATTGGCTCTTATGGGAACCGACCTCAGCGAGGCTGCGACCACCGCTAGCAGTTTGGTGAAGGTCCACGGGGCTGATGATGGGCCGAATGGTAAGGCGCGGTACTGGAAATGATGCCCCGTGAAGTGGAAGCACAGAAACCTTCGATGGGCCGGATGTATTGGAACGTGCAAGTAGGCCTCCTTGATGTCGATGGAGGTCAGGAGATCGCCTTGGTGAATGCTCACCAGAATACTATTGAGTGATTGCATTTTGAATTTTTGGTACTTTATGTAGAAATTGAGCCGTTTCAAGTCTAGGATGGCCCGCCATCATCCTGAGGTCTTGGGAATAGAATGGAAAAGAAACCTAGACCCTCCTGCCCCCTTGGAACCTGTTCAATTGCTCTGATGGAAATGAGATGCTGGATTTCCGTGTCCATCAGGCGCCGCTTTACCTGGCACCTGGGCACCGGGCATTTGATGAAACGTCTTGGGGGAATGGCCAGGAACTCCAGAGTGACGCCCAGCCTCACGGTCTGAAGAGCCCAGGCATCTGAGGTTGTGGTTTCCCATTGGTGGACAAAGGTGGTTAAGTGTCCGCCAATAGGGCCACCCTCTAGCAAGTCACCGGTACTTACGAAAAGATCGGTTGTTGGCGCCACGAAAGGGCCGCCGGGCCTAGGCTTGCTGTTGGTGATGGTTTCTACCTCTGTCCCTAGTATTGGCTCTGTCCTGAAACCTGTCCTGGGACTGAGAAAAGGATCTATTAGATAGAGGGGTGTAGGGGAGGGAGGAGTACCCTGTCTCCCCAATACGAAAGGGCTGCCTTTGAGGATACGGTTGTTGCCTCGATCCGTGCGCTTAGCAGTCGAAGGAAGTACCTTTCGCTTGTCCCTCGTTTCAATCAGTATAGGATCCAGTGCTGCTCCGAATAGGGAACCGCCCTTGAAGGGGGTGGAGGCAAAGCGCCATTTGGATTGTACGTCTCCCTGCCAATGGCGTAGCCATAACAGGCGACGAGACACTATGTTGGAAGCCACAGCTCAGGAAGTGAACTTGGCCGCATTGAGCATGGCATCCGAAGAGAATTCTAAGGCCACCACTAGTTTGACTACATCCTTATGAAGGCACAAGTCCTCTGGACCTAACCTCTCCTGTAGTTGTCTTAACCAAACTAAAGAAGTTCTATTGAAGAACGAGGCCACCTGGTGCATTTTGCGAATAACGAGCTCTGCCTTGCGGTCCTCAGCCTTCAATCCCTCCGAAATCTCAAATGGAATGAGGGCCAGGGAAGCCAAGGACGCTATCGGCGGGTCAACAGTGGGAAACTGCAAAATGGTGTCCAATTCCGGAGTGGAAGCATAAAGTTTTCTATCACCATTACTAGGGGGCAAGACTGCGGTGGGCTGGAACCATTCTTTTTGGATTACCTCCAGAAACAATTTGGGTGATGGAATAGCCTCTTGTTCTTGTACTTATTCAGCGAACAAGTGCTCCGTGGGATCAAGGCCCATGTCGGTATTGGCCTGGGTGATTGCTCCCCCCAAATTGGAGGTGGCCTTGGCTTTATAAAGTAGAGATTTAAATAGGGCTGGTCTGAAGAGGCCCGAAAAAGGAACTTTATACTGAATCAGATCATCATCTGATAACTCTAAATCCAAAATCTCACCTTCCTCCCCTAAAATAGACCCCTCACTGTAGATGGAAGGCAAGGGAGGAGGAGGATCAGCCTGCGAGGTGGGTAACTCTCTGGCAGAAATCAAATTCCTAGAGCGTTGACTCCTATGCTGCAATTCTGCATCAACTACCCTAGATATGGCAGTGGCAATCATGTCCCTGAGCCCAGGGGAGAAGTCAAATTCTGAAGTATCCTCCGGTCTGCTGCCAGCAGCCGTGGGAGTAAAGGTGGCTGAGGCCCCTGAACGGGAGAGGGGTGGGCCTGGGCTGGGCTCAGAAGGATCAGATGAGCCCTGAAGGCCTGAGTCAGGTCCTGCAGTTGTGAGATCCTGAGGGCGAGGGGGTCTGGGGACCAACCTTGAATTCCAGTTAGGCTGGAGGTAGAAGGCCCTTCAGGCAGCAGGATGGGAGGTGGCCTGGGGGCTAAGGGATCCCTAGACCCGTTCTTGGTCTTACTGGTGCGCTTAGCGACGCTGGCAGGAGCCGCTGAGGTGGCAAGGGATCTGTGGCTGGTGGCCCTGGTGGTGGTCCAACCCTCTCTAGATGAGGCCCCAGTGGCATCCGAGGACAACTGAGGAGAGGTGGAAGCCCCAGCGCTGCCCGGTAATAAAACGATCTGCCATGTAAGCTAGGTTGAAAGGGCTCAAGTTCACGTTCACTGAAAATACCAAATGCCGATTGCAATCGAAGCAGGAGGCCATGAGAGATCAAACTCATGCTCCAGTAGAATGGTGGTGAACCGACCTCCGTGGATCAATGAATCTGGTGATTTTCCATCACTGCGGGTGGGAAAATGAAGCCATGTCCAGCTAGACTGTTTGTCGGCGCAAAAAGGGCTCCAAAATGGCCCCTGCAACCAACAGCGGGGGCGGGAGATTCAAACCGGCAAGGTACAAAGGCTGCTGCCAGAATGGAGAAAACCTGCCTTGTATCTTGCCAGCGACCGCAGCCGCAGCTTCCAGAGGCTCTCTAGGTCGAGGTAATACAGGGAGCCCAGCCATATGGCTTCACCAGGCAACCTCAAGGGGAAGGAGGAGGTGACGGACAGCGGCTAGAGCGGGTGGTGCGGTGCACCAATCTCTAGCCTCCCTCGGCAAGACAAAACGAAGGCGGCGAACCGACCTTGCCACAATGAACAACGGCACGCCCTCGCCTCCAATAAAGAGGTTCCCTGGCCCTGAAGGCTCCGGGAACGCTAAAATCCATCACTTCAAATGAAGAGAAAACGAACCTATTTGTAGAGATACTTACCGCTCCGCGAAAGGAGCTCAAGCTGGTGAAGGGAATCCAAGCTGAATAATAATAATGATGAATTTGTCTAGTAACCCAGAGAGAATAATTTGCATCTCTTTAGGCTGGACTGAGTTAAAAAAACCTGAACCAGTCCAGTCAGAGGAGGCTTGACCAGCAATTTGCATAACTCAGTCTCAAGGCTAATGGACAAAGTTAACCCATGCTTGGATTCCCCAAGCAGCGCACAGGAGAATGAACTAGCAACTGCTGCAGACAGACTACTATGTAGACTTTCCTGACTCTCAAAATACATGGCAATGAAAAAAATGGACTTTTTCAGGCTCAAATGACAAGAGATCAGTAATATTATTTGAATGCCAAATCAACGTTGAAGCATTTAGTAGATCCAAGAGCCACATGTTTCCTAATTTGTATTGGACGGTAACATAGACATGACCATCCTCCAAGAAATGCATCCCCCTTCTCTTGGTTTCAAACCCATTTATCATAGTCTTTCATTCTCAAATACTGCTAACATTCAATAGTGTGTTATGTACATGTTAACTTTGTGTGTAGTGTGTTCAGTATGTCTGGATCCAATCCACTGTGTATACAGTATGTTGTATCCCTATCCTCCTCACCAAATAATTGAAATAAATAATTAAACCTACCAAAGCCTACACTCAGCCATTTCTTAGCTTTACAAGTAAGAGATACAGTCAAACTTTCAGTTTAAAAAAAGCAATACTGTGCATTGCTAAGAAGGGTCTAAATCCCACAATTAATCCAATTTACAATAAGCGTATCAATCAAGGAAGAATAAAGAAGAGATCAGGTAAATTTAAAAAAAAACATTTTAAAAAAATTAAGAAACCCACAATTACCAAGTTTCATACCTGTCTCCAGCAGTAAGAGCTGCTAACTTCTCTTCACCTGGCTGAGGCTCAGATTTGTCATTTAAGATCCACTGCACCTGCTGCTCAATCTCCCTGGGTTTCAGGAGTCTACCATCATAGTACAACCATACTTTGTAGTAGCGTCCCTTATGATATACAGCAATATGTTTGCTGTCCTTCAAATGTTGGATGGTGTCTAGAATTGAAAATCAAAATTTGAAATAACTGTAGGGTTTAATAATAAAAGAATTTACATATTGCAGTCCTCAGCTACCAAGTACAGCTATTTTTTTAATTTATTTTATTTTTTCATTAAATTCATATGCTGCCCATCTCATTGATAAGGTGACCTTGGTCTCTCAACTACCGGTATTAATGAAACTCTTCCATTCAATTGCATAAGAATTGTTTACTTTTTGCTATAATTTTCATTAAAAAGCAGCTTAGTTTTTATTTTTTTTAAAAAATTTAGTAGACAAAAATCAGTTTCTTTTTAAATAGAGTCAAGATTATCTTCTATGCACTCAATTATGTAATTTAATGGCTTTTGTATGTGCTACTTTTCCTAAAGGTGGGTCATGGGAAAGTGCTGGGACTAAATTTCCAGCCTGCAACATGTTACTGAAAGATATCTTGTCATAACTAGTGATGCAATTTTTATATTTAGGTTGAGTTGCTTAGTTGAACCACTGAAATTGTCACATGTACAAGCAATTTAAATATACATACATATGCATGTAGTCCTGAAGTGTCTAAAGTGGTGTAGGGTTTCCTGCCTAAGCAGGGGGTTGGATTAGAAGACCTCCAAGGTCCCTTTCAACTCTGTTATTCTGTTTTTCCTCAGCTTACGACCAATTGCTTAGTGATTGTTTGATGTTACAATGGACTGCAAAATGGGACTTATGACCTTAATTTCTAATCTGTCCTCCCCACCTCTTTTTGGGCACTTGCCAACTGCCCTGCATTATGGCATTGCCCTGCAGTTATATGATGGTGATTTATGACATATTTTTTTCAGAAATGGGTGTTAAAATGCCAGTTTCCAGCAAAAAATGCCCCAAACCAAACAATGAGTTTGGTTAACAGCAGCAAATACCCTTAATGACTGCTGCAAAATAGATTGTAAAATTGGATCTGGTCATATGGTGTGATGCTCTCATAACATATGACCGTAATTGTAGCCTCAATTATGGTTGAAACTCAAGGACTATCTTTAAACCCTGCAAAATAAGTCTTGATGTTTCTTTCTAAATCTCGTGGAAAATATTCAAACATTCATTCTTCTAGATCATTTCAAACTAAAAGCTAGTTTTAATCTTCTTCTAAGATTTAAATATGCTCAATATCACAAAAAATAAAAATGTCTGCATCTTACCAAACTGATATTTTATAAACAAGAAACATAAATGCCATAAATTAACTTTTATATAATTTCCATACAAATATTGCAGATAACATTTTCAAAATAAATGCATTAAAACAATTAGCAATTTAATTATCACATACGTAAAAGCAATGCCCTTACATATTTTTCTAAAATAAAGCCACAATAATCTGTAATTCAGGGTCAGCACTTGATTATTCTTTTTCATTATCAAGAATTACATGCCAATAAAAACTTAGAAAAAATAAGCTTTGAAGAAAAAAGGTTAGTGAAGACATTAGTAGTGATTGAGAGAATATTAAAAAAGTGATTTTAAGATTAGGAAAAATGGGCACAATTATGAAGTGTTATATGGGATTTTTACAAGACAGTTCAAATAACATGAACCATTTGAACTGTTACCATGCATGCCTCTACTTGTATCTTTTGTGGAAGATAATTTAAAAAAAATATATTTTTGTTAAATCAGGGAAGTGCAGAAAAATAGATTTTTTACTTATTCCAGTTGTTTAAATATGGTTTCATATGTTTATTTAAGCCCAGTGTGAGATGATGTGTATTAAAAAGATTCTACATAACCTCTACAGGAATTTTATTCTCTTTTGGTTATAATATATAAGGCAAAACGGCGGATCAAGCATCAGAGGATTCTAAAAACTTTGCCATTTGTGAGAAAACTCTACTACCGTTGTTTTTTCCCAGTAAAGGTAAAGGTTCCCCTTGCACATATGTGTTAGTCATTCCCGACTTTAGGGGGCAGTGCTCATCTCCATTTCAAAGCCGAAGAGCCCCACTGTCTGAAGACATCTCTGTGGTCATGTAGCCAACAAGACTAAACGCCAAAGGCACACAGAACACTGTTACCTTCCCACCAAAGGTGGTTCTTTTTTTCTACTTGCATTTTTAAATACTTTCAAACTGTTAGGTTGGCAGAAGCTGTGACAAGTACAGGGAGCTCACTCCATTATGCGATGCTAGGGATTCGAACTGCCGACCTTTCTGATCCACAAGCTCAGCGTCTTAACCACTGAACCAATCTGTCCCTTGTTTTTCCAGTAGTGGCTGTCAATGGTAAATGCACAATATTGGGAATCAAAACCAACTCCTCTCCATTAAATAGTACTTTCAAATTATTAATGTAATACAATTGAAATACATTTAATTACAGAAATATGTTGAATTTACTTAATTGTTGTCATATATTTTCATCATTTTAAAATATTTTGGACAATGTCTCTTCATTCCTAAATATTTTTTGTGGAATCCTTGGTGCTTAAAGGGCTTGCAGATGTTTCATTACGCAACTAGGTAATATCAGTATTAGCAATTGTCGGGTTTGCTCCCTATTTACACATAGCAACTTGCCCTACCAATTTTGTTGCGTGTGTGGTTTTCTCCTTGGTAGTTTCTTAATGTATTGTTTTCTGATTGTTTGCCTGATGTTAATCCTTGATTAGCTTGGTGTTGGTGTCTGAGAGGTTGTGTTCTGTTGTTTTTTTTTTTGTTTCTTTTTTACCGTATTTTTCAGAGTATAAGACGCACCGGAGTGTAAGACGCACCAAGGTTTTACAGAGGCAAATTTTTTTAAAAAGTAGGTAGGTAGGTAGATAGAGGGATAAAGAGAAATACAGTAGGCAGGTAGGGAGGGAGAGAGAGAGCAGTTAGGTAGATAAAGGGATAGAGAGGGAGAAATACAGTATGTAGGTAGGGAGAAAGTGTAGTTAGGTAGGTAAATAAAGGAATATAGAGAGAGAAATAGAGAGAGAGAAATACTTGGTAGGTAGGTAGGGATAGAGAATAGGTAGATGTTTCCAGGTGTATTTATCCATGTGCTGGAGAAGGAAATTGCTGACAATTTGCAGCACCTAAGACTTTGTTTCTGCTGGCATAGCAATTGATCAATGTAATTCCCATCAATCACTTGAAGAGCTTTCCAAAAGATGGGGGGAAAAGTTTTTGCACTCTGCAAACCTCCCCAAAATGGCCTGTTTTTTGCGAAAACAGGCTCATTTTTTCCCAAAAAAAGGCATGAATAGCCTGGGGAGGGGGGGCTTGCAGAGTGCTGGGGGGGGCAAAATGAGCAAAAAACCTAGCCCATTTTTTGTCAAAAAAATTGCACGCATAGCCTTATGGAGACTTATAGAATGGTGCTGGGGGGGGGGGGGGACAAAACACAGTCTGTTTTTTGCTCATTTCTGCCCTCCCCAGACCCCAGGAGCTCTCTGAAAGCCTCCGTAAGGGTATGCATGGCCATTTTGTTGAAGGGGCGGGGCTTCGGGAGGAAAAAAATTCTGTATTCAATGTATAAGACACACCCAGATTTTCAGCCCTTTTTGAGAAAAAAAGGTGTGCCATACTCTGAAAAATAACAGTAGTTTTTTATTGTCTCTTTTGAATGGTGTATAAATATGGGTTTTTTATGTACTATTGATGGGTGATTTGTGAGTGCGCAAAGCTTCCAGGAATTTCCTAGCATTTTTAAATTTAGTTTGTTCTAGGGTGCCCAATTAAAACTATAATTAAATCTGTTCCTATGTTGTGAGATCAAAGAGTTTCCATTGTGTTTTCTGATTTTACTTGGTGTTCATGGATGGGTTGTGCTCTTCCAGTCCTTAAAACTGCATTTGAAGATGACTCCTGTGGATTTTTATTGGGCTTCTGGGTCTTTTGGTTTACTAAGTTGGTTTGGATAGTTAGTTTGTATAGCCAAAGGATTCCACAATTCAATCCTGAGCTACATATTTTCTCTTCTATTGCTTATTTTATTTCTTCCCACAGAAGGAAGTGCTGGACCATATACCAGCTTGCACAAAGTACAGCATAAATTACAATGTGTTCTTAATGAAATAAATGTTCCCTTCAAGAACACTTCCTTTTTTCAAGGGCAGGATCAAAGTTCATTGGAACCCTTTCACTCAATGCTTAAAGTTTTTTCAAAATTTTTATAGTTCTTTGTTAGTTTTACTTTTTTAAAGGTTCTTGCTGTACTCAATTTTATTATATAGTTATACCACTTTGAATGAAGTTATAGTGGCATAAAAGTGGCAAAAGTGGTTAGAATGCAGTACTGCAGCCTACTTCTGCTGACTCCTGGCTACCTGCAATTTGAAAGACCAGATCTCACCAGGCTCAAGTTTGACTCAGCCTTCCATTCTTCCGAGGGCCGAGGGTAAAATGAGAGCCCAGATTGTTGGGGGCAATATGCTGACTCTGTAAGTCTAAGTGCTACTGCTATTTTTAAAAAATGATTCAGTAGCTGTATAAGGAATGCACATTGGAATTTCTAAGACATCTCATCCTAATTCATTCTTTAATTATCCACTTTTTACTGAGATGTCCCAAACTGAAATGGCCCATACAGTTTTAAGAACTGGATCTCTTATCGCACTATATTAAAAGCATAGTAACTTCTGCAAGAAAAAAGCGCACAGCTTTAGCAAATGTGGCAATTATACGTTGCAGTAATTTTCTATATACAGAATGTAAAAGAGGGGCCAAATATATTGACAGGACTAACACTGTACCTGTCTCTATGCCTGGTATACGGCTAGTGTTGAACAAACGTTCATACTGAGAGGAGCACAATGGGACGGTATTGTAAATCATAAGCTGAAAGGAAAAAAGGAAAATGAAAATATCCCCCAAACAAAGGTTTCAAATTAAGGAGAAAGTGTAGCTGTCACGAAGATTAAAGAAGTGGTGGAAAATTAGAAGACCTAAAGAAATGGAAACAAAAGTATTAATAATCATACAAAATGAAATCTCCATAGTAGTTAGCAAGCCATTTCCCAATAGCAATTCTTTCTACAAGCAAAACTTGTAGAAATGCAAGCTAAAATCTTTTTCTTTAGGCAGTGAATTATTTTAATTTGGCTGCAGATTTACTCACCAGCTACCACATTGTTTGAAGTGTGCAGTTCACTCCATTTCCTTAGGTTAGGGATGTAACATCAGAATATAAAACAGGCAAGGGAGCTTTATACCTAGCACTGGACTCTTTACAGTATTTGTTGACTGCTGGTTAACAAAATGACACTTTTTCCAGGCTAATGCTGAAGCCACATGGGCTCAGGAAAACCACTATTTGAGTGGAAAAGATGTTAAGATGTAACTACATGTTACCATCCTGCTGCCAAAAAATCCTGAGGCACATGGCTGTTCTGTAAGCTGTGGAAAAGGCACAACTTGTTCAAGAAGCAGAAGGCAGATATAGTTAAGGTGACCATGCTAGACCCAAAGGTCTCTTGCCCTCTTTGAATCAGAATAATGCAAATGTGCAGGCTCTGCATGGTGTTAATATAAAGATTTGTAATCAGCAGAATAGAGTTAAGAGGGAATTCTGGCATTGTTTTATACATTGAATTCTCTGGTGCTCCATGTTGTCATCTGGTTCTTCTTACCTGTTTCATTTCCTGGAATACGGGAGGTGTTAAACATCCTCTCCCATTGAGCTGAGCAGAGTGGAACAGTGGATCCCATCAGAAGAATCTATGCAGCAAATGAGCATTACAATTGTGTTTTACAGAAATAATTAGGTTGTGAAGAAAAAAAAAATCATGTGTGAAGGTTAGAGAGATTACCAGAAGATCTGAGGATCCCCAGAGCTCTTCAGGCCTGGAGTAATTACCCAAAAAAGGTCATTCCTATTTGAAAAAACAAGTTTTATGTGGTTTATAACTTGACAATAATAACCGAGGGGTTTTGCCAGGTGATTTTTCCACTGGAAATGCCTTCTGTTGATGAAGTATCTTTCAAAAGTATAGTTTTCAAAATGTATCTTTTCTTCCGATAGTTTTTAGGTTGTATTGAAGTATTTTCTTTCAGGTATTATGTAATTATGCAAAATTTGAGAGCTCCAGCAACAGTGCTAGAAAAGATCACTGAAGGGCCTCATACAAATGTAACTTATTTTATGTGTGTATGTGTGCATACAAACCTTCTTTCATTTTTACTTTCTCTGCATATTCTATCCTACGCATTGAATATTTGAGGTCTTCCTTCTCAGCATTTTTATTTATCAAATTTCCATTTTAAAAATAGAAAAAACACCCATATTTTTTGGGGGGGGGGAATCCTTCACAGAACACAGCATAGTGTGTATCATTGCCCTCATCTATGTCTTCTTTCTGCCAACATGATTGCTGCAAGTTCCCAAATATTTCAGAGCCTTGGCCACAAAATATAACCTATACTTGCAGCATTAGCACAATTACAGCCTTATAACCAAAAGAACTTGAGTTCTTTTTCCTATGGTAACAAAGATACCTTGTATTTAGAGGAAGTTGTTACATTATATATAAGAAAATAGCCTGGATTTAAAAATACTTCATAATGATTATTACACTTAGGAATAGCTAAAATGGAAGTTGAATTGTACACTTATTTCTATATAGCACTCCATGTTAATATATGTGTGTTGTATTTATTCAATACCTATAAATATATTGATCAACCAAAGTTTCTACCTACCCCACAGTTGAGAAGCCTGAAAAACCTGCTCATGACAACAAACAGTGAAATACACTTGAAACAGTCACATTGTGACTTTAGAAATAAACACCTAAATTTCAGGCATGAAAACAATAGTAAAATAGGAAAGTTCAATAGAAGAGTCATGTCTCTATAGCAATACTCAATTCTTCATCAGTAAAAAACGGCAGGAAGCTATCTTTTATAGAAAAGATAAAGGCCAGCATGCTACTTTATTTGGTATTTCCTATGCATACCTCTGGATTTTTAGTATTGTAGAATCATTTTATTTAGGAACTTAGCATTATAGTGTGTGTGTATAACACTGAAAGCCTTCAAATGTATTTTTTAAAATAATACAATTTTAATTTCAAAGAAAGTTAAAAATATTAAATGGCTTAATTCTTCCAAAGCCTTCTGAGAACACATGGCCTGGCACTATTTTGGTGTCTGTGCGCCATGGAGGTATAAATAAATAAAATGGAATCAATGGGTATCAAGATGCCTGTAAGCATCAAGTTGCTGATCTTGAAGTAGATGACTATTCAATACAGGTACACAAAGATGCTAGTCTTTTTTGCGGGATACACAAAAGTCTCTCCAAAATTCTTTATCCTAAATTCTAAGATTGGAACTTTACTGCTATTATGTGAATAGGATTAAATACCCACTGAATCGGAAGTCAAGAAAAAATAGCCTTGTTACATGAGCCTGGAAAAAAAACACCCTTCCTGGCTTGCTCATATACTTAATTTTAATTTGGTCCCTAATTCTGTTACTCAACCATCCTGCTTTTTTTCATTTATCTTATCAGGTCGTGTACACATTATATTTACATTTGACAGTCAGATGTCTTATTTTTCTCTCGCAATCTATCAATAGAAATAATACTTCTTATCTATGGGATTCGAAAAAATTGGAAAATTTACATACTGGCTGGATTTGTTGTCTATCCAGTTTTCTTCTGTACAGCAAGATAGCATGGATGGCGTTGCCAGCTCTAGCTGCCTGCACAGTAGTTGGAGTAAAATACAGAAAATCCTGAAAGATGACAAAAAGAGGTAAGAACAGATGTTAAAGTATTATGTTCGTGAGGACTTTTTAGATACCCACAAGCAATAATATTGTTGCAGTAATAAAGAAACAAAAGTACACAGAAAATACAGGAAGTTTTTTTTCCCTTATAGTTCCCTGTAATAGCATACTTGAATAATGATCTAAATGTCATATCTCTAATATACCAAACATGGGAAGGAAAGAGAGAATAAACTATTTGGAACTTTTCTTATCATCATAATCTAAAAAGTAGAGAATATACTTCTAAGGCTAAGATAATTCTGAAAGCCGTTTGAAGCAAAAGCATACTGTGAAATCTATATACTATTAAAACTTGTTGTCATGCCCTTTAATTGGGTGAAATGGTACATCACAGAGTAACAATTTTTGAACCAAGATACTCAAATAGGGTAACTTATAGAATGTGTTCAAAATCCAGGCCACATGACTCTTGGAAGTTGTGACTGCTTCAGTACTACTGGCTGCTGGGATGCTACCCATCACACAATCTTCATTTTCAATTTTCCATGATAATTTCCCAGCCACAATCCCCCCCTCTCCTCCCCCACCCTGCAGCAGCCATTTACTTGCCTGCTGGGAAAGGAATGGAAATTAATGGGGAAATTGTTCCTGCTCCAACTGCTTTTTTGCCAACTCTTGCTCATTCTATTTCTCTGTTTAGGTAAGGAAATACCTCTGAAATGATGACCCAATGGAGCACCTGTTGTCTAATTCACACCAAAATCAAAAACGTTATGATGGCCGTAACATATAAGCTGCCATGAATGAATGAAAAGCACCTGCATCCTTGACATACCATTATTTTTATACCTCCATCTAGATCCAGATTTTGATGTTATAGGACAACAATATTAGCACCTACACCTAGTGAAATTAAGCCTAAAGTATATACCTTTACTAGGACTGACCAAGATGATTAAAAAAGGATTTTCAGTAAGATGTTATCATTGATTTGCGTTGGGATACATTGAAATAATGACATCTGTTGTTACTATATAGACACAAATTGTTATCCAGGCAAGTACATGTCAGTTGGGGGACTAGTTATGACCTTATTCCACCTGAATAGCCAATTTGAATAGTTCACTCACCATCGCAAAGTAATTACTGTTTACCATGATAGGCCCACGTCCTCTGAGATAAATGTATTCTTCCCACCAATCACTAACCTACAACAAAGAAATGATCTGGTTCATTGATCTATGAAACTCAAAGAGAATATCAAAAGGCATTCAGATACAATTAGTTCAAACAAGCCACAAATTATGATATCTTGATTGCTCTGGGAGCCTGTATTGGTTTACATAAGCAACAATATCCACCCAACAGTTCTTAAATAAAGCTCATCCAACCTTACTTCTTCTTCCTGTGGGGAAAAACACCGTCGTGGTTAATGTTTGGCAAGAGTTGTTAGAAAAAGCTCCTGTCAGAAGAGAGCTGATGTTGCGACGGCACGACATGCAATCTTGGTGGTCCGAGAACGCAGTCGAATTCCTGCCGCTGGACGGTCCATTTGGACCTAAACCATCCCGCAGAGATGGTGATTGAGAAGGGCACCTCCTGCTGATCTCAGGGACACCGCAAAGTCCCTGAAAGATCCAGGAATAGCCTTTTTTTCCGGCGACAGAAACGCAGCTAATGAAGCTGCTGAAGTTGGGACAGCTCCAAAACGGGAAGAAAGCGGAGAGAGAAAGTGTCGAATTGGTGAGGAAATTTTATTATTAGAGGAAGAGACTACCCAAGAAAAAAATTTAAGTTAAGATCAAAGACAAAAGACTGTAGGCGGCAAGATTGATCTGCATTGAACTTAGTGTGTTATCCAGTTTCTAATTTCTTTTTTTTTCACGGATGAAACTTTTGCAGGGGCTACCTATTTTTTTAAACTGAATGGATTAATTCTTTCTTCTTATTTTTTCACTTTTGCTTATACCTATGGATTAAAATTCGCCTTTTTTAAATAATGCTTGATTTGATTGATTGGATTGTTTTTGATCTCCATTTAAGTTTTTTTTTCTTTCTTAAGCTTGGAATATAAAGAAGAAAATAAAAATGACTATAAAGAGGGTTGTAACAACAGGAGGAAAAGCAGTTACACTGCCACTTAGAGGCTGGATACATGTTTTTTCTTCTTTCTCTTTGATCACTTGAGATTCAAGGTTCTTTCAGCTTGTTTACTGACAGTGATAGTAGGAAGTGCACAAGTTGTTTATACAGGTCCCTTTTTGAAGTTCTATCACTAGCTATTGGAGAGAAGACAATATCTTGACTTGAAAGATAATAAATGAACCTGTTTGAAGTTTATTAAAATAGCCTTGAACCCCATAGTGGCAGTATCTGCAAAATTGAAAGAATGGCCCAGCAGGAAAAAGAAACTGTAACATTGCAAATGATTATGTTTGAAATTCAAAATATATTAGTTGTGACAGAGAGAATTGAAAGAGATTGGAGAATATGGAATACAAAACAGAAAAATCTGATGGAGAAACTGAGGATGTTTACCAAATGAAGAAAGTGGAGGACAGAGTTGAAAAGATGGAAGAAAAAAATAAGCAAAAAGATAAGAAAACTGTGGATTCTGACAACAAAGTGAGCATGGTTGGCAATGGCAAGAGCGGAATATGGAAAGGGGAGATGGATGGATTGGAACTCTATCCCAGACTTCAAAGCACAGAAGAAAAGAGAGAAAAATTGACGGAGATAAGGAGAGAAATATTTATAGAAGCACTAGTGATAACCAAAGATAAACTGATGGAAAGAGCAGATGTTGGGTTTCAAGCTTTTGTGAGATACGAAAGGAACAGCATGTTGCCAAGGGAGGTTTATACAAGATTTATTAAGAAAGTAACTAGAACATTAATGCTACAAATGGCAAGAGATATAAGACAGTACTATTGCTGGAAGGATACAGGTTGATGCAATGAAAATGTATAATAAAAATTAAGCTAAATTTAGTTTATTAGTAGTATGTATAAAATGTAGTGACAATAGCTATAGTTAAATAATGATTAATGATAACAATACATATAGATATATTAGTTTGATAATATGAAATTTTATATAAACAATATATGGAGATTATGAGAGGAGGTTTAAAAGCTTTATTTAGAATATGTTATAAAGATGTATTGCGATTGGATGATTTTAGGATGATTTAATGGAATGTTATTATATAATTCTATTCTAGATTTTGAATATTATATATAAAATAACATAAAAACAATTAGAGTCAAATTAAGGTTGAGATATAATAATTGTGATATACATGAATATAGGTGAATTTAAAATATGCAATTTGATATGAAAAGCAGGTGGAGACTATGGAAGAGATGCATGGAAATACTGTAATCAACTGATACACTTTCTAAAATTTGTAAGGAAGATGGTTTTTTTATTTTTATGTTTGTTTGTTTAAAAAACAAATAAAAATTGTTTAAATAAAAAAGAAAAAGCTCCTGTCATGGGTTGTTGGAGGGTTGGGTATTTTTTTTTGGGGGGGGGGGCTTACTGCAGAATAATATGAAACTGGTGCTTATTTATTTTTGCAAGGCTTCCAAGTAATATTGCAGCCAAAGAGAGAATATAGGGAATGAACATGTAGAAGATGAGCTTCATCAAAAGTTGTTATACTTGCTAAAGAAAATAACACAAAGGACTGAAAGATTAGACTGACTCTCAATTACATATTGTATGAGGGGTAATCAGTCTTTTCTACTATGATTAATGATTTGGGGAGGGGGGGTTCCCCCACAGTGCAATTGTTTAGAACAAAAATATGTAGAAATCAAGTTGTTTCAGGAAATCATATAAAAACTGCACCTTTCAAGCCAGGAAACCAAGTCAGAGATGGATTAAAGTAAATGTTGCAAATTTGTTTCAAAGTTTTGTGATTAAGGGTTCCATGCTCAGAGTTTAAGTTAACAAAAGCGATTAGGCTAACATTGATCATCTAAATAATTGACTTCACTAACATGAAGTGCTAAAGGTCTCCTATCAGGATATATAACAGGAGGAAGAGAGGCAGGTTTCCTTGGTTGATGCTTCCCTATCAAGCTTATCTATCAAGGCATTAATGACTTCCATTTTTATGGCCTTCTAGAGCAGTGGTCCCCAACCCCCGGTCCGCGGACCGGTGCCGGGCCGTGGAGTACCTGGCACCGGGCTGCGCAGCGGCCGGGGGCCATGATCGCTGCAGCGGCCGGGGGACATGATCGCTGCAGCGCAAAGGCTCCTGGGCCGTGCGCAAAGGCTCCAGGGAAGAGAGCCCCGCGCTGGTACGCACATGATATATAAACAATCAATGTGTCGTCGCGAACAACGCCCCCCCACCCCTGCGCGCGCTCAGCAGGCCATGGTAAAATTATCAAAGGCTGACTGGTCCGCGGCGATAAAAAGGTTGGGGACCACTGTTCTAGAGAATAGCACCTGATTAAGAATAGCACCTTATTTCTCTAGAAAACATTGAGTGATTTCTTATTGTTGTGTTCCTTGTGCTATGTTTTGATTTTATATACTGCCTAAACCCATAGGTGGCACATGGAGTCATATTTGCTGGCATGGCATCCCTCAGCTCACCTGATTTTCAGCCTTCCGGAGGGCTGGGGGAGGCCGTTTTTCATCCTCTCCAGGCTTCAGAAAAGCCTCCGGAGCCTGAGGAGGGTGAAAAACAGGCCCAACAGGTCAACCGGAAGTTTGGAAATGACCGTTGTCTTACCTGAACGGTCCTTCTATGGGTGCTGCGAAGGGAATCCAATCATGGGTTAACTTAGCCCTCTAGCCTTGAGACTGAGTATGCAAATTTCAAAGTCACGCCTCCTCTGACTGGACTTCCGTTTCCATTCAGTTCTCGTACGAAGTCCACCGAAGGAACAATATGTCAATTGTCAATCAAGCCGCAGGCCATCTGGCACTACCTAGTCGAGTCCAGTCAGAATAAGAAAGTCACAGAGTCGCGATCAAAATGGAGCCCTGACCAGCCGAAACTGCAGGCGGGTTTGGATTCCCTTCGCAGCACCCATAGAAGGACCATTCAGGTAAGACAACGGTCATTCTCCTGTGTGCTGCTCCGGGAATCCAATCATGGGATATGCCAAAGCAATTAAGTCCCAGGGCGGGAGCTAGGCTGGTCAGGCTCCTCCGCAGACGGAAGGACCCTTTGCAACACTCTCCGCCCAAAGGACGCCTCAGCCGAGGCAAAGACATCAATCTTGTAGTGGCGAATAAAAGGTGAGGGCGACGCCCAGGTGGCCGCCCTGCAAATCTCTTCTACGGACGCTTGCGTCGCCCAGGCCGCTGTGGTGGCCGCACTCCTGGTGGAATGAGGAGTGATCCGCCTTGGAACCGGTCTGGAGTGGGTGTCATACGCCAACGCAATGCAAGCTTTCAACCATCGGCCGATGGTGTGGGAGGACACCTTCTGTCCCATTGAAGACGGCTGGAAGGAGACGAACAGAGCCTCTGATCGTCGGAACGACGCAGTACGTTTCACATAGCGACGAAGAGCCCTGCGAACATCCAGATGGTGCCACTGGCGTTCCTGCGGATGAGACGGGTGAGGACAAAAGTCCGGCAGGACAAGTTCCTGAGTTCTGTGAAACAACGAGTTTATCTTTGGAAGAAAGGTCGGATCCAAACGAAGCACCACCTTGTTCGGGTGGAAGATGCAAAGATCCGCACGAACAGAAAGGGCTGCTAGCTCTGACACCCTCCTGGCCGATGTTATGGCCACCAGAAAAGCCGTCTTGAGCGTCAATAATCGGAGGCTGATGGAATGGAGAGGTTCAAAGGGGGCAGCTGTTAGGGCCCTGAGAACCAAGGCCAAATCCCACGTGGGATAACGGTGTACCGTCGGCGGTCGTAAGTTGGAAGCACCCTTAAGGAAGGTCCGAACCTGCGAGTGCTGAGATAAGGAGCGGCCTTGGCCACCCCCGACCACCGTCGACAAGGCTGTGACCTGACGGCGAAGCGTGTTTGGCGCCAACCCTTTGTTGAGGCCGGACTGCAAGAAATCCAGAACTTGGGGCACCGAGGCCCTGATGGGATTGACCCCGGTGCGCCGGCACCACCGACAGAAGGCCTGCCAGGTAGCCTCGTAAATACGGGTAGTTGACGGGCGACGGGCCGCTTGAATGGTAGAAATTACTTCATCCGAATAGTGAAGGGCCGCTAGCATCGCCCGCTCACGTGCCACACGGCTAACTGCAACAGCTGAGGGCTCGGGTGCAGGAGAGCCCCTTGGTTGAGCTGAATCCGGTCGTCCGGAATCCTCCAAGGACGCGAAACGGACAGATGGACAAGGTCTGCGTACCAGGGACATCTGGGCCACATCGGAGCGACCAGCAGTACTTCCGCCTGTTCCGTCAAGATCTTCTGAATGACCGACGGAAGGATCGGGAGAGGAGGAAAGGCATAAAGAAGGCCGGCCGGCCACCGACTGCGTAGAGCGTCTACTCCCTCCGCCCCCGGAGTCTGGTATCGGGAGTAAAACCGGTGAAGCTGCGCATTGTGCGGGTGAGCAAACAGATCCACCTCGGGTAGGCCGAAGCGGCGAGAGAGTTCCTGGAAGAGAATGGGGTGGAGCTGCCACTCCCCCTGATCCACAGTCGCTCTGCTCAGCCAGTCCGCCTGAGTGTTGGCTTCGCCCGAGATGTGCTCCGCCCGAATCGATGAGAGTCTGGGCTCAGCCCAATGGAACAACCTTTCCGCTTCCAGCATCAGAGCTCTGGACTGTGTTCCCCCTTGGCGGTTGATGTGGGCCTTGGAAGCCACATTGTCGGTCAAAATTAACACATGGCAATGAGATACAATGTCCCGAAACTCCAGGAGAGCTAGACGGATGGCCCGCAACTCCAGCCAGTTTATGCTGTTCGTCAGCTCCTGATCTGACCAGCGACCTTGGGCCACTCTGTCCAGGGCATGGGCCCCCCATCCAAATAAACTGGCGTCCGTTGTAACTTGAACGCGGTCCGGCTCCTTGAATGGACATCCCCGGAGGAGCATGGACGACATCCACCAATGCAGGGACCACCTGGCCTTGCCCGGAAGCTGCACCTTGATGTGGGAATGACTGGTATGCGCTCTCTGGAAGGGCAGCAGAAACCACTGGAGAGGGCGCGCATGGAACCTGGCCCAGGGCACCACGCCGATGCAGGAGATCATCTTTCCTAGCAGTTTGGACAGCGACAGCAGTGGTACTCGCCGTTGAGATAGCACATGATGCGCCAGATGGTATATGCTCTGCCTCCTTTCCGGGGACAGGAAAACCTCGCACGACATCGAGTTGATGGTGGTTCCCAGATGAAGGAGGGACGTGGTTGGACGCAGATGGCTCTTGGGCAGGTTGAGGACAAACCCATGGTTTCGCAATGAGTCCATCGTGACCTGTAGGTCTCGGAGAGCCTGATCTCGAGAAGGCGACAACACCAACACGTCGTCTAAATAACAATTGATGCGTATTGGAATTGAGCGAAGGGAAGCTGCCAACACTGCCAGAAGTTTGGTGAACGTGCGCGGGGCCGAGGAGAGGCCGAATGGCAAGGCCCGGTATTGATAATGGCGGCCGTTGAAGTGAAACCGCAGGAACTTCCGATGTGCCGGATGAATGGGCACATGGAGGTACGCTTCTTTGATGTCTATGGAAGTCATCATGTCGCCTTGGCGGATGGAAGCCAATATGCTCTTTAGAGACTGCATTTTGAATTTTTGGTATTTGATATGCTGATTGAGCTGTTTCAAATCTAGGATTGCCCTCCATCCCCCGGAGTTCTTTGGTACCAGGAACAAGATGGAATAAAACCCTAGGCCTTCCTGCCCCTTGGGTACCTGTTCTATGGCCCTGATGGTGAGAAGATGGAATATCTCGGCGTACATAAGGCGCCGTTTCGACGGGCACCTGGGCACAGGGCACCTGATGAACCTCCTCGGGGGGATGGATAGAAATTCTAGAGTGAGACCCAAGCTCACCACTTGAAGGGCCCAGGCGTCTGATGTGAGCTCCGCCCATTGGTGGGCGAAGGCCAAGAGACGTCCTCCTATGGCCCCTACCTCCTGCGAGTCAGCGGTATCTACGAAAGGAACGGTTGCCCACTCCTCGGGAGGACCGTCTACTCTGCGTCTGACCCTGCTGGCGCCCCCTGTCTCTGGCCCCAGCTCGGTCCTGGCCACGGTCCTGTGCCTGGGAGAACCCCCTGGTGTAGTTGGGGACATAGGGGGCGGAAGTAAACCCCGAGTCCCCAGACCGAAAGGGCTGCCGCCTACTATAAGGCTGTGGCCTCCTAAGTACACGGGCGCTGGTGGAGGGAAGCACCTTGCGTTTGTCCCGAGTCTCAATGAGAATGGGATCCAGCACTGCACCAAACAAGGCCCCGCCCTTGAAGGGCGTGGATGCTAGGCGCCACTTAGATTTGACATCAGCTTGCCAGTGGCGGAGCCAGAGCAAGTGGCGAGAGGCCACATTGGAAACCACGGCTCGGGATGCAAATTTTGCCGCGCTAAGGGTGGCATCTGCAGAATACTCTAAGGCCGCTATCAGCTTGGTGACATCCTGATGGAGGCGCAGTTCCTCCGGGTCCAGCCTTTCCTGTAGTTGTCTCAGCCAAACTAAGGAAGTCCTATTAAAGAAGGAAGCTGCAGTAGCGGAACGTAAGGCCCACGCCGCTGCCTGATGAGTTTTACGAATGACCGATTCGGCCTTGCGGTCCTCGGCCTTCAAACCTTCTGAAATTTCAGAAGGAATTAATGCCGGTGAGGCAAGAGCAGCAATGGGAGCATCCACCGTGGGAAACTGGAGGAGTGCCTCCAACTCTGGGGAAGATGTGTAAAGTTTCCTATCTCCGGACCCTGGAGGCTTAACTGCGGTCGGCTCATCCCACTGCTTCTGGATTAAATCAAGAAAAAGCTTGGGAGATGGGATAAAATCCTGTAAGGCCACCTGCTCAGCAAAGAGCCGCTCGGTGGCATCCAGGCCCACAGCAGCACTTTCTCCAGAAACCGCCTCCCCCATGTGGGCGGTAGTCTTGGCCTTATACAGCAGAGACTTGAAAAGAGTGTGCCTGAAGAGCCCAGGGGCAGTAGGCTGATCCATAGGTAGGCCCTCATCACCAGAAAAATCCCTATCCGGGATTTCACCTTCCTCCACTAAAGGAGATTGTGCACTAAACACAGAGGGGAAAGGGGAAGGAGGATCCGTTTGCAGGATGGAAGAATCCCCTTGCAGTGCCTGAGGAGCTAGGCCCGAGTAGGCCATAGTAGGCCTGGAGGCCTGGGATCTACGCATTAATTCCGCATCCACCCCTCTGGAAATAGCCTCTGAGATCATGCTGTAAAAATCAGCAGGAAGGCCCAAATCCTGGCCCTCCAGAGGCCTGAGGCCTGCAGCTGTGGGGGTGAATGTGGCAGAAGGCCCAGCGCGTGGAGGCGAACGAAGAGAAGCCCCACTAGCCTCAGAAATAATTGGGGGAGATTGAGGCCCGAAAACCCCTACCTCAGGAAGAGGGGCCTGGGGAAGCTGAATATCAGGGGACCAACCCTGCTCAACGACTCGCACCGGAGAAACAGGCTGCTGAATCAGAACCGGAGGGGAACAAATGGGAGCCCCAGATGCCTTGGGGGGAGCCTTGGCCTTATCTTTGCGACTTATCCCGAACAGTAGATGAGGCTCGAGGCCTGCTACTGGAAGCCCTGGTCGTGGCCTTGCTAGGCCCAGGGTTATCCCCCCCCTCGCCAGGGGAACGGGGCTCAGAAACTGGCCCGACAGTACCTTGCACTACCGATTGATCAGCCATAGTATGAATTTGAAAGAGCTCAATCAGCGAAACAAAGGAATGCAATTGCAAAGCACTCGCCAAGAACGCCACGTGGAAGCAGAGACAAAGAGAGAAGCGACCTCCTTCCTGAGTCAGCAACCTCGAGTGAGGGAAAAGGGAGGGGCGAAAGCAGTGCGCAGACTCAAGCGCGCGAATAAATTCTGCCTTCTCATCCCCAGACATTATCACGCATGCGTGAAGTTGCTTCCAAATAAGGCAGCCGGCATCAAAGGCGCGAAATTTAAAAGAAACGGCAGGGAGAAATCCCAAACAGCCGATCCATGCAATCCTCCGGCAGCCGCTCCAGCGAGGGCAGAAGGGAGGGAGGCAGGGGGGAGGAGAGGAACAGCCCCGATAAGCCACAGCTTCGGATCTGACCGCGCCCGTAGGCGGGTGCTATCCGGTGTGGGAAGGCGGCGCTGGAGAGACTCAGCTTCCCTGCGCGCCGAACTTAAAGGGAGGACAGGCGGAGAAGCCGTTTGGGAATGGCAAGATCGCCCCACGCTCCAGCTGCAGTAATCCGATATCCCTGCAAAGGGAGTAGTGAGAGAGGAATCGGCTGGCAGAAAACTGCCGCTTTACCTCCAACCAGCAAGAAATCCACAATGAAAACCAAGGAAATCCAGTATTAATCCTGAGAAATTATCAATTAGTCAAGAGAGAATTGAAATAGGTCTGTAGGCTTGGACTGAGTAAGAGAAACTGAATGGAAACGGAAGTCCAGTCAGAGGAGGCGTGACTTTGAAATTTGCATACTCAGTCTCAAGGCTAGAGGGCTAAGTTAACCCATGATTGGATTCCCGGAGCAGCACACAGGAGAACTATCCTTTTCCGCCTTCCGGAGCGCCTCCAGGGGTCCGGGGGAGGCAGTTTTTGTCCCCCCCCCCCCAGGCTTCAGGAAAGCCTCCAGAGCCTGGGGAGGCTGAAAATTCATGCACACATGTGCGCAGGCGGTCGCACGCGCATGTGCAGGTGGGTGGGGCACAATTTTGGCACGCCTTTAGAAAAAGGTTAGCCATCACTGGCCTAAGCCCTCTGAGTTAGTTGGTTTATCCATCATGTAAATAAACTACCAAGAAAACAAATAATTTGCAAGTTTAATTTAGGCATCCTAAGCCGTTTTCAACACTCTGGTAACAAGAAGAGAGCTAGTGAAAATTGCATAACAGTATCAGTCAATGTTTTGAATATGATAGGATTATTTAAAAAGTGAGATTATTTAAAAACAAAGAAAACTTGTGTAACTTAAAATGGTATGATTTCATGAAAGCACTTGCTTTAACTACTTACATAATTTGTAGCCCACCAAGACTTTAACTTCAGATACCACTGTAGCTTTGGTCCCAGATTTACAGCAAAATCTTTGCCAAGACCTTCCATTCTTTTAAATTCTTCATTGTTCATAAGTGGACGCACTGATTCTAAATACTAAAACCATTAAGAAGAAATGAGTTGGGATCAATAAAGCAAGGTCTATCTGAAGAACATCTCTCCACTTACACTGTTCAAACAAGAGCTAGCAGCAATCTTCTAAATAATAATTTCACAATACAGCAGCAGCAACACATATCTATATTATTCCCAATTATATCAAGATGGAAATCTATAATATGGAGCCAGTTAATTTAAAATGATAGTTTCAATTGTGGCTTAAAACTTAAGATGGTGACTGATTTTAAGTTAGTTTTCCAATTCTGGACTATGGTAATTGATTTCTTTCTCTTAGCCATAATACCTGAAGATGTGAACTGAGTTTGACCTTCAACATTGACTGCTAAGCTGTTTTTTGAACTGGATTTCCTCTTTCTAACTGCCCAAGGTCATAACCATTTAGTCCATGGATAATCAATTTGGATCATTTTCAGTAGGAAAAAATACATCTATCATCTTCAAAACATCTTGAGCATTATTTTATAACAGATATTCTGGATAGCTGAATCACTCTCTCATTCACTCACTCTCAAACATACATCTGGGCATTTGAACACTTGGATATCTGGTCTTTAATAGTATAAATACAATGCAAAAACCTGATCAGTGAATAACTCAAATAATAATTACGACTCTACTTGTATCTGAAATTAACAAAATAACATATTGGGAAGGTTTCCCCCCCCATCCCACCCTGGTAGAAGTCTTTAGGTGAAGCAAATCAAAATTTGCATTTCATCTCAATATAAATGTCTAGGGAGAAAAGTTTCAAATATTCACCTTACCCTATTTACAGTATCCTTTACAGCTGGAACAGGAAGGCGTGGTAGTGAGGTCTGAAAACTATACAGCATTGGTTTACGTCCAGAGAAAAGTTTCACAAGCGCCTGGAAATAAAACAGGAAAAATAACATTTTGCAGACTAGATGAAAAAAGTATCTTCACCAGAAGGAGTGTTGGCAAACTATTTTTCCTCTCACCATTCTTTTAATATAGAAAGAGAATTATATATTAACATAATATGAAACAACATTCAGGATATAGTTTTATATTGTGCTGATATATTGTTTTATTGTTCTTTTTACTGTAATCTGATTCTATATACAGTACTTCAACTTGGAAGAAACATAACATTTCAAAAATAAGCCATTGTGTCTTTGCCCTTCCTTTTCTGAAAATCATGGTCAGAATAAATTATGAATGTTATTTTATAAACCTATGGTTTTTAAATTTTAAAACTGTTATCCTCTTTAATAAGAATATTTTCGTCCTTGGCTAAGGTGGGGCAATTCCTAATTCTACCTGAACTTTAATTACATCTAATATTTCTCTGTTCTCTCTCTACCCCCCACCTCGCCCCCGATTTTACTGCTTCAGGAGGAAAACTTCATTAATTCTGCAAAAGTCCATAGTATTCACACTGACAGTGCAACATAAATAAGACTTTCCAATTTTTTTCACAGACAACAAATGTTAGTAGTACAACTGCTGAAGGACAGTATATTGGAATGAGTACAGACATTCTTTCAGTGGGAAAAGTTTTGTAAGTGGGTAATTTCCACTCTCACATTGCTCTGCTTCTCCCTGAAATTTTTTAAAGTCTATTTACTTTGGACACATTTATGGCCTTTGCCATTGGCTCAAATATTCCTTACTAATTGTTCTTGAAGGACACATCAGCTTGACACAGCTTTCCTCTCATGCCCAAGCCAAAGGCAAAGTCAGCTTAGTTTGAATTTTTCTAATCTGATGTTGGAGTACCATTTTCCACTTCCACTATAAGTTCTTCTATAGGCGTGAACTGCACTACTGTGGCTGTAATCATGATGACCTGACCAATTTCAGGTGCTGTGGGCATGCTACCATCTTTTTGTTTTTTGTTGTCTTCTATTCACAGCCATTTTGGTTTATGCCGATGGACTGACATGTCACAGGAGAAGAACAGTAGCACCAAAATCACCAGAGAAAGCTGTAGACTTTGTGGGTCTTTGTATAGTTCCTGTCTGATATATGCAGAGGGAAATGCCCAACAGGTAGATCCCCCTGCAGGTCACACCAAGATTCTGAATAATGTTAAATAATTTTTAGATCGCCGATAAGATGTTTTAGTTTTCCATTTTATCACAGTAGGGAAGTTTTTACTCTATTTGCTTATATCTACTCATATAGAAAATATTCATAAATACAAATATCTGAAAAATATGTCATGGCACTTTCAATTCTGGCTCATGAAGTGCTTACACTTCTTGCCATACTTATCCATAGAAAGCAATGGCTCAATACAATAGGCACTGCCTGAATGGGAATTATTTTTTTTGCCTCCAAGTAGGAATTCTCATTAACATGGCATTATAAAGTTGTCTTCCTAAAAGCATCACTATCACAAAAATAATGATACTCTAATTTCTGATATTTTGCATAACGTAACATTACAAGGATAGAGATTAACATGTTACAATAACCATCTCTCTCAAAGCTATTTTTAGGGGGAAAATATTAATTAGAAAAATTATGAAAAATAAGGATTAGAAGAAAATCTTGAATGATCAGGACAATTTAATGTTTAAAGTAAAACAAATGTCCTTATCCTGGTGTTCCCTCAATGTGCAAGACTTCAACAGTGGAAACCCAGAACATCTGATGAGATTTAGGAAGGCACAAGCCATCCAATTATGTTAATATTGTTCAAAAACGTAAGGGTTTTAGTCCTTATAGAAAGAAAGCAATTATCAACTGAATTTCTCCACACGTTTTTCATTTCAGTAATGGTAAATTATTTCCTGTTTATAAACAGGAGTAACAATCAAAACAGCAGAATGTATTAGTTACAGTTGTTAACAATGCCCAAGCATAGCATTGTTTAAACAAAAAAGATGTAAAGCAATAAACAATAGGCCATGCCAAATACTCAGCCAATGGAACATTAAGCTATGACAAAGCAATGCTCTGGGCCTTACCCTTCAGATACAGCCTGTATTCAAATGAAAAAGTCTTGGAATTATCTCTGAAGTAAATTATCAGACATTTAGTATGCAACTGCTTTTTATTATTCATAGAGGTATTTAAAATTGCAGTTACTTTCATATATATTCCATTTATATTCTACCAATAAACACAAATAGTAGTTTGCATGAATCATAGGAAGTAACTGCATATAATCTTGCTATATAAATATTTCTAAGCCCGTGCTATATGATTGAAGCTCCTAGTAGACTACCCATGACCCATTAGGACATTTTTCCTTTCACATATAATGTAAGGTAATGCTGTTTCTCTTCTCCTCATGACCCTCAGTAGAACCCCAGTGAAACTCTCCCCCCCTCCTCTTCCATCTCCTCAGTTGACCAGCGCAATTGCCTGCTAGAGAGAAGCGAAACAAAGGGAGCTGTGGACTGCAACGAAAACTGCATCCCTGATCCCCATCCTAGCATGTCCCCGAGGTATTCTCCCTCCAGGGAGAAAGTGGATGTACCCATTGACTGCCGGAATCCCCCAGCCAACCCTATTTTGCCAGCAGCTCATTCTTGCCTCACCACCCAATACTGTTAAGATCAGGACTTGCATCTGATTGGGTGTAGGAGTCAAAGGGATTTAGGAAAGAGGGCAGGGATCTGCACCTCCCGTCTTCTCTTATACCATACAACTACCGAGAAGTGTAGTCAGAAATTACATGATTTGCTGAATTTCAATCATCTTGAGGTACATGGTGCTATCATCACCTTAGAAGACTTCACACTTCCCAATGGTTTCTTCACCGACTTGTGGGAAGCTTGCAGGGAATATGGGAAATGATAATCATGTGACCGCAGCTGACTGTGCAGCAGTGCAGTGATACTGAAAAGGCCACAACTTTTCTAAATTTCAATTCCATGGGAGTAATGGTTTTTGGATGCTTTCTGTTAAGTTTGCCCATTTGAGGAACGTTTATTCAAAAATTATTGCCCTATGAGCTACTGTTTTGCCCAATTGAAGATTACAAACCAACAAAAAGAAGTTTTACTAGCATATAAATAAATAGATCTGGTATGCTTTACAACACAAAAGCTGGTTTACAATATAGGTAGTCTTCTATTTATGTCTAGTTGCTTAGCAACTGTTTAAAATTCTGATGGATCCTCCAAAAAGGTACTTATGACTTGATTCTGAACTTCTGATGGATGGAGGGGCCCCATAATCATGTGAGCAAATTTTGGGCCCTTGACAACTAGCCCACGCTTATGGCTGTGCTGTGCCCCAGTTATGTTACCACGAATTATATTGTTTTCATCAAAAACCAGCATTTACTTCTAGTTTCTGGCAAAAACAGGCCCAAAGTGAACAATGGGTCCCCTTAACAACCATGGCATTCTCTTAATAGCCGCTGCAAAAAAAGGTCATAAAATCACATTGATCACTTTACAACCATCACTGCAGGCTCAGTTACAGTTGGAAGTCGAGGACTACCTCTAGCTAAGCAATAATATATATTGCTTTCCTAAATTACAAAATTATTTATGTACTTATGAAACACATTTATATGGTTCTCCAAGTCACACATGGTGAACTCCACAATTAAAATTCCACAATATAAAAATCCCTATCCCCTGGGGGAAACTACTGTGATTAATTTAATTAATTAATGTTAAATACTGTAGCCTTTAGCCATCCAAATGTTCTATGGTTAAATGGATGGCCATATAAATCCAATTAATATAAAATAAATAAATAATAATAAATACATGTTTTAAATAAATGTCACCATTCTGAAAACAAATCCTCAAATAGTGGTTATAGTAAGGCAAGGTTATATCAATGTCACTTTCAAGTATATGTTGAAATTATCTTACCATCCATATCCTGGTTCCTGTAGAAAGTTTTCCATGCTCTGCAAACATCCAACCATGGTATGAAAGCAGCATCTTCAAAGAGTAGCGCATTGAGAAAATAAGAGTCACCCACAGCCCTGTCCCAAACAGAATCCCACTGACAATATTCTGCGTTTGATTGGACATATTGGACATATAGCCGCTGTTTAAAAAAAAGAAAGAGAGGAAATTAAAACATGTCAAAAATTTCAGAATTTTAAAACCATAATATACTAAGAAGGGTCTGTTAATCAAAAAAGGGTATTAAGGGTAAAAATTGCAAACTTCTGCAAATTTATCAACCCACTGATAATAAATATATATTGTCCCAAGAGGGGTGGGGATAACAGTAGGGGTGGAATGACTTCCAGTCTATAGATAGTTCTATTGGTTTTTAGAGAATACTTATTCAAAAAGATTTTTTTCCTTTTTTATATATATAAAAATGGTACCTGAACAAAGTTTTGATTATGCCTTTTCCAATACTTCTAGAAAAATTGTATTGCAATAATACAATTATTTTTCAATGGAGGTATACAGCAAACATAATGTATTCCTCCATTGAAATATACAGCAAACATAATCCCTAGACCTTAATTCTAATCATTGACAATGATTTTTAAACATTAAGCAGAAAAAGCCACCATGACTATCCTCAGAACTCCATTAAAAATATTTCCGTTGTCTATATCCAAAAATGAAGGAATCAGAATGGTTTTATTTATCACAGGCTCAAATTTGGGGGCAATAAGGGCAGACATTTAGACAAAGAGTCAAAATTTAACAGTACTCTTTTTTTAATATCTTCCTCTCCAATCTCTCTGCACTGTGGAAAGGGGAGGGAAAAAATTGCTTGCTTGACTGATACAGAAATTGTTTGCTTTTTTCCTCTTCCTATTTCCATCAAGGGTACAGAGAGCAGAGAGAAAGAAATGTCAAGATTTCTTGTCTTCTAAGGATCAAGAGCAAATGCCATCACCTTGGCAGTGGGAAAGGACAATTCAAAGGAGAGGCTGCTTATAGAAATCACATTTTTCTCCTGCCTATTATCCCGCACAGAGAAATTAGAAAGAAAGAGATTTCAAGAGAATGCTGTAAGGCTGTTTGTGTAATGTGGCCATGGCTTCCAGTTCCAGGCTACCAGCACAATCACAGGTTTCAATGTGTAAAACAGCTTACACTCTTGCAACCTCTTTCTTCCATTTTTCTCTTCTCTGCAGGAGAGGAAAAAAACACAGATTGGGCACAGGAGAATGTATAATTGACTGTAACAATGATTACATGACTGAGGGATACTGCAGAGTTGTAAATGATCATAAAGAGGCTGTAAAGTTATTTTTTCAGCACTATTGTTACTTCAGTCAACTTCAGAGGTTGAATGATCAAGGACTACCTGCATTTTATTATGATTGCAAGGGGAGGGGTGTATTGCCAAGCATCCAAATTTTGTTTTCACGTTCAGAGGCATTGCAGTGGCTGTAACTTTGGGTACAAGGTCGTAAGTACCTTCTTTCAGCGTCATCCTAGTTTCAAACAGTCTCTAAGCAAAAGGTGGTAAATCGAGGACATCTCTATTCTAAAGCAAAAATTTGAATGCTTCAGTATCCCCAGCAATGGCAAAAAGATTAATTGATATTGACAAATTAAGGCCAGAAGTTTACTTACGTTGTATCCAGGGTCCGATTGATTTTAGCTATTAACCCCAGGGAAGGATCTATTTTTGCATACATAGTTGACATTACTCCTACTACAACAATAAGCCAACTGGATGGGCTAGCAGGATAGACTCCTGTGATTATGCCGTTCTAGAAAAAGAAGATATCCATACTTTATGTTCTGATTTATTTAAACCATCACTTTACATTCTCAAAAGAAACTTTCAAAGAATGGACCCAGCACATTGGAAGACATTACCATATGGATGCAGCCTGCCTTGCAGTATTTGTCTTCTTTAGAGATGTGTATTATACATTGTTAGCAAAAATATTTATTGGAATGGGAAGGAAAAGGGCAGGCAATAGGTGAATATTGCAATGCTGGATAGTTGGCAGTTTTGGAATTTACAAAAAAATAGCAGGGAAGCTGCAATCTACATAATTGTAAGCCATGAAATACATATATGTAATGCCATGAAAAACAGACTGCCCAAAATGATGTCAATGAAGATTCATTGGCAATTGGACTTATTTTGTTGTTGCTTTGAGATGTTTTATGAACTGGAAAAAGTCCAGTTGCTATGACTCAACTTTCAGGCATCCAAAATGTTGTTACAGGATATGTTTTCTATCAGTTAAAAAAAGTCATTTAATGAATAGTGTGAAGCAAAACTCTCAATGGAAAGAAGATAAGAAAAATACCAATGGTTGGCTGTAATACAAAGGCAAAGAAATATACACATAGGAAACCTTTAAAAAATCTTGAAGCATCGTAATTATTTCTACAATTTCATTTTTCTTTCATAGAATTTAAAACAGAAGAGACAGGATTGTCCATAATTGTTTCATAGTTTATTAATAAATGACAAAGTTTTAAAGAAATCATGCAATATGGATGTGTAGCATTGGCTGTTTGTTGCATGCCCTGCCCCAAGTACAAATCTGTGTTTATCTCCATTACCTTGAATCTGATGAACTTCTTTTTCCAGGAATAAAGCCCAGATAGATAGATCTGCCTAAGTGCTTCATGGCTCATGCGCAAATCAATTCCATCTGGCGTTACTGTAAACTGAAACGCAACTGCTTGATGGGCTTCCGCCATTCTTAAAATATATCTGCCAAGTAAAATAACATTTTTTAAAAATCAGTAGCCATTTGGCATGAGGTATTAAATTGGAAACAAAATGTCAATGCTCCCAGGTAAACCATACAGAACATGTGAGCTAATTATTATAAAGCTATATTAACAGAATATTGAATACAAATTTTCTGCCACCACTTTTAATTGTTTCATCCATGATGGTGGGTTCTTCCTAAATTTCTTTCTCTGACTGCAAGCCAATGGGGGCTCCTGCCTCTTTTATCCAGTTGTTTCCTAGGCAGTATCTCTTCCTTTTGGTCATCCACAAATTACACAAAAAATAACCCAACATTGGCAGATTCATGGAGATCAAATATTTGCCATCTTGGGTTTTTCCAGTTGTTAAATATGACTCTTTTATTAATTGTTCAATAGGAACATAGACATGGTCAGTGTGGGTGGCATATAGATATCAATTAAAAGTAAATAGTTTATAAAGGAAAAAAAATCACTAAGTAGAGACAAAACCACAAAAAAAAACTTTAAACTGAAGGGAATTAAGCAGTATCCTATCCCATGGCTGAGAAGAACATCACCAAAAATATCAGAAGTCACTCCAAAAATTATTGTAAAGATTTGTTAGAAGATCAAAAATATGCCAAGAATAACAAATAAAATTGTTTTATACAATATTTATTATGTAGATTCAGTGCTGTTTTACTAAAAATTCTTACAGTTCTTAGAAGATTTATCAAACCTAAAACCACAATATTCTTCTAGAATAATTTCTTTATCCTGTTTGACAATAGCCTGTAGCCTCCAAAGCAAGCTCTTTATTCATTTGGACCATAAACACATTTTCCTCTATAAATCACAGTTTATTTCCTTCTTAAAATGTTTACATATTGTGGTTTTATTAACACCTAATAAATATCACATCTAATATATAATTCATTCCCTCTTCCTCGGCTACATGGATGCAAGTTTGCTTTTCAAGCCAATTCAAGGACTAATATTTACTTTCAAAGGCAAGAGGACAAGTGCTTTGAAGGTATTTATGAAAACATTACCAAGAGCCTTTCTCTACATGTTTTTCTTAAATGTTACAATTAATTTTGTAAATCATCTAAGATGTCTTTGATAGTATGATTATTTGAAAAATAAATAAATAAGGCAAGACATCAACCATTGAAGAGATATTTTTATAATATTGCATCATTTGGAGAAAGAGAAATTTCTAGTTTGCAGTGTAATTGCACTCAACTTACTCCTTCATCAACTAGCCAATATATTTCAGAACTTAAAACACATAAATGTACAGGCAGCCCTTAACTCACAACCATTCACTTAGTGACTGAAATGGCACTGAAAAAAAGTGGCTTAAGACCATTTTTGACATTTATGACCATTGCATCATCCCTGTGGTCACGAGATCAAAATTCAAATGCTTGGCAACTGGCATGTATTTATGACAGTTGCAATATACTGGGATCCTTTTGCAGCCTTCTGACAAGCAAAATCAATGCGGAAGTCAGATTCACTTAACAACCATGTTACTAACAAGTGCAGTGATTCACTTAACAACTGTGGCAAAAAAGGCCGTGAAAATGGGGTGTAGGAAGTTAGTACTCACCCCTCTCCTAGAAGAATGAAATATTCTGGGAAATATTAAAAAGGCAGAATATTATACCTCCCTGGATGAGAAATGGAGAAACATGGTTTTTTTAGGCAAGAAGCAGACTCGTTTTTAATAGCTCCCACCCTCCTCAATAGCCTACAGCAGATGCGAGCACTTAAGAAATAAAGAGTTAGCTAGGTTTATTCATAAGCAAATACCCTCACCCAAGATCCAACAAAGGTAGGATTAGCCCCCAGCCATAATAGGAATTGCCCAAAACTCCTTCATTACATCATCACCCAGCAAGATTCAACCAGGCCTGGGACTCAAGACAACCTACAAAGTTACCCCTGCATGGCCCCATGGGAGTCTGACAACCAATAAGAATACATTTTTTACACAGGAACAGAAAGCTCCAAGGTGGGGCCCAAGAGAGGGTATAAATCTCTCTCCCTCTCACCTGTGTACTCTTTTTGCCCAGGACCCCAAACCATGTGGCCCTGCCCACCATTAAACCATCTTTCCAAATAGCCTCGTGTTTCCAGTGTCTTTCTCCCCACTAGGAACTGAACCCAAATGGATATTTCTTCCAACAGGGACAAAACTCTCTTAACGAGCATCTTGCTTAGCAACAGAAATCTACCATAAGACAGAGATAACAGCAAGATACATATGAATGTTCTGTAAGAGTTTTTAAGAATTTTCCTAAATAGGTTTTGAAAGCTCGGGGGGGGGGGGGGGGCTTGAAAAAAAACCAAATAAAAGTTAAGCTGTTTTCTCCCATCTTTTAATCCAGGTGGTGAAATGTTCTTCCAAGAGGCTTTCTTACTGAGAAATAAAACTTTATTTTCTAGGCTATTTTAGCTATGTTATACTGCACTGTTCTGGTGGTTTTCATTTTATTTATTTTTCTCGTTTTGACTTTTCAGTTCTAATTTTTATGACTTAGGTTTTATAAACGTTAAAAAATTAGAAACAAGCAAAAGGGAACAAGCACAGCACGCTGAACTAGGGCAGAAACAGCAATAATTGACAGAATAATGCAATATTATCCTAAAATTCTCAAACATTCACTATATCAACAGTTGAAATTTCAGGGTCAAATTACTCTTGGATACTAAGGAACTGACCACTACACATTTTATACTGAAAAGTTGCTAAGAAAACAAAATATGGGAAGTCTTGTCCCCTTCAGTACTTCAGTATTATGGATAGAGGGCAATGAAGCATACATGATTCATTCCCAAGGTATACAGAAAAATAAGAGGGAGAGACACATTTGTATGCAATCTAAGATAGTGGCTTAGCTAAGATCTTTTAAGTGTTAAGCTTTCTAGGATTTCCGAGAGTGGTACAGTAGTGCCAACAAACTTACAGAACAAAAAATTTGAGAAGCCTTCTTTTAAAGATTTAGCAGCTGGATTAAACATATTTGCATGCAAACTGTACATATTTTATCTCTAGGCAGTCTAACAATCTTTAAGGTATGTTTGTTACCTATTTTTGTTTACTGTTTTGTCACACATAAAGCAAGTGTCCCATTCAGCTTCCCCATATATGAAATAATCCCACAAGATATTAATCTAATTACCAAAACCGAGGCAGACACAACTGTCATGTTGCCCAAGTAGCATTTCCTCACTCTCCAAATTCTTTTAACTTTGTGGCTCTGTATCATTCTGAATATATTTTTTTTCCAGAAGAACGATCGTTGCTAGTCACGTTTATGAAACATGATTCAACAAAAAAAACCAAACTTTTTTTTTTAGGGTAAAAAAGCAATTGCAACAATCCAAACTATTCTTTTTCAAGATCATTCTTTTGGATAGTAAAAGAGGTTTCATTGTCTACTGCAATCTTTCTCCGCCTCCACATTTCTGAAGTGGTCATGTGTTTTGTCCCAGAAAACTAGGTAAAAGGCCGTAGCATTACAGAGCATGCGTCTCAATTTAGAAATGCAATACAAATCACACTGTGCAAGGAATGCAGAAGTGCCATCAAATTTCTCCAGTCAGAAGAGGAGGAAAACTTTTATTAGTACTGCTGACATGTATTTGGCAAAGCCCATAGGATCAGAACATGCTGGGAAAGAAGCAGAGTGAAAGAGAAAATACAAGGCTGGTGTCTAATTTTTTTCATACAATAACATCAACATAGCTTTACAAATTTTCTATATCAGTAACATTTATCCTATTATTAGAAAACTTCTTGAAAAAAACACAGGATGGCTCATAAAGAAGGAGTCCTACTCACCAAATGGGAACTAAGCAAGAATATATGCAGCTATTGTTTTCCTTGGGTTCTATTCAACCTGAATTGCAAGACCAAAGAAAAGCATGTTAGTTCAAATTCAAACATCAGGACTAAGATATAAGAAAAATGCACTCCCCAGCAGTAGGAAAAAGACTGATGCAAAAAAAGAAAAAGAAAAACAGTATCTACACTGATATAATATATGCAAATACTTGGATGACACTGTTATCTTGAAAGAAGAAGGTTGTTTTTTAACTTTGAATGTTCTCTACAGCATACTGAGAAAGTTAATTTTCAGCAGCTGTACATTTAGTACTGAGGCCCTAAAATTTCATAGTCTCACATTTATGAAATCTGCAATAACTGTTTTTTTTAAGAGTACAGGATGGAACTCATTAATATATAACACATATTACTGTAATTAAAGTGAACAACGGTATTCACTTTCTTGATTTAAATAATCAGCCATATTGAACGTGCAACATTAGATCTGCATGAGGCTTCCTACAATTGCAGATCAGGCTGCATTTAAAAAACTCAGCCTCCAATTCAGTTTCTGAAAGCCGGTTTGTGCTTCTGTGAAACTAAGCGGGTTCAATTAATAAGCATGAATCAAATGTGCCCAAATAGTTCAAATATATGGGATAAGTTTATAATCCAACGGTTTATGGAGTACATATATATTTGGAGCGGAAAATTATATATAATGTACAAGTTGCTAGTTCTATTTTTGTACAACGGAATCATTTCCATGAGCCGGAATGCTATCAGGAAGAGATCCCTTTGGAATAAGGCAAGTAAGAAATACGTATGATATGCTTAACCCAATCTTTTCTTTCCACCCGTTACCATTAAAACCTCGTGATTCAGTTTATGGAGGTATTCAGTAAGTCATCTGAACAGCTCTTTCTCAAAAGCAGCAACTTCTTGAAACCCCGCCCTTCCACCGCAGCAGGGAAGGATCACATGGCACGCTTAGAAAAAGTAGGTAAAAGGTTACGCTGATGCACAAAACACGACTGGACTGCAAACGTTCAGTTTGGTCTTTCAGTCTCTGCAGAAAACGAGGAAACGCTCCGAAAGTATCGCGCATTCAAAAGGCACGGAAAACAACCGTTCAAAAGCAATTCACAGCTAGCTAAGTTACATTCAAACCAACACCACGGCAAATCTGGATGCTAGGATCATAAAAATAAAGCCCTGGTAGAATTGCTCCCGATTTTTTTCCCCATGCAGTGCTGCAAACAACGTAAGTCTTTAAATATCTATTTTTTAAAAAAACATAATTAGTTACTATATTAGTTTCTAATAATTAAGACGAGGGAGACCTTCTGCTTTTGTAAATGCCGAGAGAGGAAGGGGTAGGCGTGCTTTCTGCCATGTATTCCTTGCCCTTTTCTGAACAGTATGAGAAGCCCACACAACAGCTCCGATGCTGGTGTTTGGAGGGGGGCGGCTAGAGAAGATACCTGACCATTCTTGTCAAAATGTCTGACAAGGTTCAGTATTAATGGATGGAATAGCAAGCATTGGATCCCACCCAAGGAGCATGCTTTTTTTCTCCTGGAATTTTTATCCAGAAGTGTAACTCATTCTTCCTTTAAAAGATCTGCCATCAGATGAATGCATCCATAGATACCCAAGAAAGAGAAGGAAATGGATTTCTTTTCTTCATATTCTGCTCTCTGTCACACAGCCCACTCCAGCCTTTATTCAAGAATAAGTCATACTGCATTCAAGGGATGCATCCCTATTACAATATGCGTAGATTCAAAAAGTTATATGGCATTATCAAATTGGCCCAGAAGTAGCACCTGCTTGCCTCCATGCATGTGACTGCAGCCTCAGCCTGCAGGTATCTAAACTATTTGAAATTAATGTTTTATGGATATGTTAAAGTCCCCCCCCCCACCTTGGAGACTAGGCTCTCTGGGATTTATAGTATTTCACAGAATCTTACAATCGGAAGAAGCTGCTTTGTCATTGTGGGCCAACCTTCAAATTTCCCTGCTTGCAGAGCCTGGTCCGACCTGGAAACGGCCAAAAGGAGGTGTTCGTCTAACCACTCTGCGTCACTTCAAACTGGCTGCACCACCTGACAACCCTAGCCCAGGACCGAAAACAGTGGCGTCAAATTTCCATGGAAGTCACCTATACCCACGATGGGTGAAGAGGCGTCAAGTACAAGTACAACCTTCACCTCACTCCAAGAATCCAAATTAAAGCATGGCTGTTTGGTCTCGCCTAAATACATCCCAGAAAGGGGAACCCACCAGCTTTCTGATTAATTTATGAAGACTTTTGCCCCTAACATTCATTAGGAATCTGTTGTCCTAAAACAAGGCATTTTTCCATTAGTGATTTCTGCCTTTAGCGCCCCTGTTCTTTCTTACTGCTAAATAGCACTGTCCTGATTTTGTGTATGCAGCACTTGATAAGACAAGCAGCTGGCTGATTCCTCCAGCTGTGCTGCTGTCCATCTTCAGCAGGTCACCAGGCAGGAGGAAATCCATGCACCAATCAATGTGCTGCAGGAGAAACGAAGCAAGTCTCACCTCAGACTTCCATCTAGGTTGTGACACTTCTGTAATACTTGTTGAATTTGAATATACCAAAGTTTTTTAAAAACCCAGTTCAGAATTCTGAAAATAACTGATATACGAACAGCATCACTGAGTCTACTACTTCAGGGACAGCTTTAGAAAAATTCTACTGAAGGCATTTATTTGAAAATATCCAAATAGTGCGGTATTAAACATTACTTCTCTTCCCAATACCTACTCATAACAGTATGACAATGCCTCACTAACCATTTTAAAGCATATTTTCATAATGTCACATTTACCTTATTCCCTGCCTTTGCCTGCCACAAAGGCAACCTACATTTGAATTTCATTGTTCCGTTTAGAGGTAGGCCTTTCCCTCTTGACCCAATATTGTACAAACAATACCTTGATGACATCTCATTAAAGCTGTTGACAAAGGTTTGGAATCTGCCTAGCTTCTATTAGTCACTGTTGTAGGCTCCCTTCCCTCCAATTGCTCGATACCACCATCCTTGGGCATTTTGGGGCATTAGCAGAAGAGACCAGGCTTTCACAGAGGCAGCTCAGAGAACAAGAGACAGATTTGAAAAGACAGAATTTAGACTAATAAGCTCCATTGAAGCTCAACGTACTCCTGAGTGGGAAGTACAAAAGCCCATGAACTTTATGGGAAGGAAAGTTTCACTGCTCATGTTACCATCCTGAAGCCTGAGACATGGGAAAATAGATTGGTGTTAACAATCTGTATTTGCACAAAAAAAATCCAATCCCACCTGTAAACTGCTGGATACTATGCAATAGCTATTCTGAACTTCTACATGAAATTATATAAATACATCCTGTATGCATTATGCATACAGTACTGGCTCATTATAGTTGCAATAATTACTTTGCCTATATCCGTGATGGTAAACCTATGGCACGCGTTCTGGATGTGGCACGCAGAGCCCTCTGGGCATGTGTGCCATCGTCAGCTGCTCTTCTGGTTTCTGGCATGCAGCTGGTCTTTGCATACACTGGAAACCCAAAGACCAGCTGGGTGGCACGCGTATGCGCTCCAGCCAGCTGGTGTTCGCGTTTCCGGCATTTCAGCGTGCGCATGTTCCAGTTTGGACACTCAGTGCTGAGAAGGTTCGCCATCACTGGCCTACATAGTGATTTTAACTGTTACTGTGAACTACATAATTCTGTGTCTCAGAAATTACAGCACTTATTAAAAACATAAGATGAAACAGTGAACATTCTGCTTGCTCATCTAGCTATTCCAGTATACAAGAACCACTGTGTAGTTTATGCCCATTTACCCACATTGCATCAGGTCATAAAATCAATAGTGTGGGATAAAGCTTTAAGCTGCACCTACATTATATTAAAAGCACCTTTCTTAATCCTAAATATTTGTAAAATATTACTTGTTTTCTTAATATCATGTGTGCAATTGAAGCTCAAGGTATTTCTTGGCAATAAAACTGAACGTTCCAGATTTTTAAAGACTTATAGGGATAGATTTACCGTACACAATGACCTGAGATTATATATCATATTCTATCTCACAATGCATCTTTACACCTGCATGACTCTGTTACCTAAACTCCAGAAATACATGTTCATTAGAGATTTAGCCAGTCTTTTTAAATCGTATGAAACATGCTCTTTTTAAGTGGACCAATTTTGCTTAAGAACGTTGGCATATTCTGGAGATGAATCTTTTAAATATTCTCACTTTTGTTTATCCAACTTAAATCAATTGATTAATTTAAAATATGTTTGCATTTCTCTAAAACTTCAATATTAGCATCTTATGGATTATGGATTTTAAAATATGTAATTTCTTTTAGGAGTAAGAAGAGTGTGGTATACCTCTATATTGTTAGCTATATTTTCTCTTTCCTAAATATAAAATTTTAAATAACATAAAGAAAAGGTAAAGCAGCTGCTCTAAAAAAGTTATATTATAGTATGAACATTCCACAGTTTATATCATGTAGTACTGAATTCAAGTCATTTGTTTTTAGCTTGACTTCTGAAACCTAAGGAAGAAAGGTTCATTTAAAAATAGAACAGGCGGCTAGTTTCAAAAATGCAATTTTATAATAGCATTTTCCTAATACATATTCCCATCTACTTGGTTATACACCCGAATCATTATGACTAAAATGTATGCTTGTTTTCATAAAATTTTGGTTTGAAAGGGGTGGAAAGAAAAGACAATGAAAGACTAAGTAGTTTAAGTAGAAAATGTATTTCTCAGTGTTTCAGGGGATTACCATATGACTGCTTTATCTTGTAAGGCCTTGCCATAGAAAGCTTTTCAACAAAAAGAAATAATACAGTTTAACTGGATGATTTAATATTAAGCAAATGCATCTATCCCAGTAGGACAACATGTGAGTACAGTAAAGTTCCTTAATAGTGTCGTTCCTTGCTAGAGCATTTTTCAATTTCTCAACACAAATGAGAAGTGATGCTTCTGTGTGGGTTGGACTACATTCCTACCATCCTCAGCTACAAACCAGGGGCAGGGCTCTGTGAAACACTATGATGCCTAGGAGCAGAATCTTCATTTGACCTTCCAATCCCATTATAATTCTATGCCAAGGTAGGTTTCCGTGCTCCACTACTATAAAGTCTATGACCTAATGAACATGAAACCCCAAATGCTTAAGTAAGTCCTTGGGAATGTTCATGCTGCCTTGAAATAAAATATTATCCAAGCGATCATGCCACTTCTCGATTCATGTTCTGAGTTAGGTCACCTTCAATCCCTTCCCTTCTTTAAATAAGCCTGCCCCTCCTACCCCAAATTCCCCACCTCTAGAGAAATCTACTTGGGGGAAGCCGAAGTAGACAGGGAAGAGACTCTTCCAGGTGGCCTACAGTCAAACGACTGCCTGAAGCGGAGGAGGGAGGAAGACCCAAACGGTGACAGGCAGAGTCTGGGCAGAGTCAAAAGTTCCTCCAAGGTGAGCGCCTGGGATTCGCGATCCGTGTCTTCTTCCCGCAAATCCCCAGGGAAACAAGCCAACAGCCGAGAGAAGCTGACTACTTTTTCCCCCGCCTTTCCGGGTTCAAGATTTGGTGGTTTTGTGCCTCTAATTGTCCCCCTCCTTTTGAGAGGAGCTCCCGGCGGGGAAGAAACGCGCGTGTGCACACAATTCCAGGCGAGAGAGCCAAGCACGCTCCAGACCCCGCCAGCCCGGCACCTGCCCATTGCCCAGTTTCTACCCCCGCAGCGGCCACACCGATTCCAGTAAGGCTCCATTACCGTCCACGCCAACTACTTCCCGCTCCACGAGTACGTCTCGTTTTCCTGCAAAGGGGGTTTCTGCAAAGCACGCCCTTTCTTTAAACTAAAGAAAGGGAGCGGAAGGGGCGACAGGCGAGACGCAAATAGGCGAAGGCGGTGTGTGTATGTGGGGCGGGGAACGTCACTTACTGTACCGCTGTCCAGCGAGCAGCAAGCAGACGCGGGGGAGGAAAGCGGCCGGACTCCGCGAGCGCAAGAAGCAAAAGAGGGCGAGGGAGGAGAACCCACGCGCGGTACAGCGCCCGTTACCGGCCTAGGGCCGGATTGGCCAATGCCAACACAAGAGGCGGGGCCAAAAGAGGCGGCACGGCCAGAGGAAAGGGCGGTCTTACTCATCTTGGGTGGAGACTGGACTGCGGGCAGAAAGTGCGGCGAGGAGGGAGAGCAAAGGAAGGGGGCGTGGTCGGGGGCTCCTTTCGAGGACCTCGACAGCTACGTCCGCAAAAGGAAGCTTTTCTCCTCCGAGTCCGACGAAGTGCCGCAGAGGTGAAGGAAGTGGCCTGCTGATACAATCTCTCGCCTCCTGCTGTGAAAGTTTTATTAAAAGCATTGGGAACTTGAATGGGTGTCCTGCGTAGACCGCGCAACGGGTCAGGCGCGGGTCAGTTAGAGGTCCCGGCTTCAAGTATGAAAGAGAAGCCGCATGGAAAGTTAGCATTGCAAGAATGGGGCCAGTTGCGACTTGCATCGGTTCCAGAACTTCCCAGCCGACCTATTTCCCCCTCGTCTGAAGGACTCTGGCCTTAGCTTGTCCTTAGTCCAAGAATGTAAAGAATCTTAAACTGAACCTTCCAGTTCGAGAAAACTGGATTTCCACTGTGCCTGGTGAGGTCCCACCAGCCGCAGGAACATAGAACGGTGGGGGCGGTGCCTGCCTGGTTTAGGCAGGTGAGTTCAGGTGACTTGTGGCAAAGTGCGACCAAAAGTGCATCGTGAAGAAGGGATATATATATATATCTTTGAGACTAATTAAAAGATCTTTGGTCTCTTTACAGCAGTTTTCGGGGACACTGTTGCAACATTGTTTGTGTTTTAAAGTAAATATTGTTTTATTAAGTGTACTTATTTATTAAGTGCTTCCTACTGTTGATTTCTCTACAGTTACATCAATATTGTAAAACAAAAATTGTTTCTAACTGGCCTAAAGAAGGAAAAAGTGAAGTTAATAATGCCACCCTGGTGAATTGGGGCTGAACTAAGCATCTGCTGCTATCAGTTTATGCAGTTAACAGCTTTCTTCACAATTTAAGTTGACAATGAGGATCCAGGGTTGGTTGTGAGACATATGTCAGGAACAGAGGCAATTTTGCCCATGTTCAATTATGCTAAGGTAGAAGCTCTTGATTTCCAGAAGGCAGGATCATACAGTGGGTTTCACAGAAATAATTTTACAGTGAATCCAGATAAAACTATATTCTATTGTTTATCTTCCAGTGTTTACACACAATGTAATCTGATTTTCTTGTTTACTGCAAAAATTGAGAACAAGTGCTCTTCATTCACTATTAGGAGCTGTCCACTTTAAAGTACTCTGTCAGCAATAGAGAATTGCTGTAGTTTGTTGACTTACAGTACGGTTTCCTTATCAAATTGTTATCATGTGTTTTCCCGTTTTTGTGCCTCTTTTTCTCTAGCATCTTGTTGATCTTATTGGCAGCTTAGATTTCATCTTTTCCTCTTAAAATATTGTCTCTCCATCCATCCATGAATCAGCAGAAAATATTGTCAACACAACCTTTCCAGTCTCCATTCTCTATTCTGCTCCTGCTGTGTCTTCTATGAGTTCTTGCTGTTGAATAATAGTGTCCTAATTAATAATGTGCCAGTCATGATCAGTAAATTGTTTCCCATTTTGCTTTGCTTGCTATGCCTCCCCCACCTCATGACCCCAACCAGTAGAAAATATACCTAAAGAGGCCATTGCAACATGAATGGGATGAGTCAGACATAGGATTCCTTCTGTCTGTGTTCCCCTTCTCCTAATCCCCACTTAGTATCCTTTAAATTTTTAAAAAGGTATAATCATGCAAAAAGACTAGAGTAAAATAGACCCAAAGAGGAAGGAGGCAGATAGGCCCCATAGGAATGGATAATTGAAGCTAACTGGCTTATCTTACTTCATAAGAGAATGTTAGGCATGGAGAAGGACTGAACTGACCAATTTCCAAACACAGCATAGTTTACCAATCTCATTTTCTAATACTGACCAAGCTTTGTGGATTTTATATACATGAAGCTCTGGCTATATTATGTTGGCTTAAGCAGGAAAGAGCTGCTTTTATTTGGGTATACTTTAGCAGTTTTATTTATGGGATGGGCATGAGATGTGGGCAGCATCTTGCAACCCTAAGGGAAAATTCGACTATGGGTACATAAAGAGGTTTCATTAAACTGGATTAACTGGCAATGAAATAGGACAAGTGTGTCCTTGTATTTTAGAATTCTACATTTAATATTTTGCAACCCAGAGCCTCTAACAGATACAGACAAAAGTGGAAAATACAGAAATGAAGCAAAACTATAGTACAGAATGCAGATAGAAATATTGTGCAATGGTCACCCTCAAAATGGATTATCTAAAAGTAGTATAACCTGTTATCTTGTTATTTCTAGGAATTAATGAATTAATATTTATTCATTTTTCCAAGGATATGTTGTTATAGTAAAGATAATGTGACTGTGATACTGTCTAGTTCTGTAATTATATTTATCTAATCTTGATACAACTCAGAATATGAGTTCATTAGTCTCATGAACACATTGTTCCATTCATGACATTCCTTAAATGATTTAATTATCCACATTATAAAATTTTACGGACTTTTACCCTTTGTGACTCACCACTTGGATGTTTCTGAACAAGGAAAACTTTCCTTCATTCTTATCAAGAGGTGTGTATTCTTCTTGTTTAGTTACTACAGAGATCATAATAAAGAGTTTCTGTTGTTAAACTTTCTTCACAATAAATAAAAGTACTATTACTTCACTTTTCCCAATTCTAATTTACAACACACAACTGCCACACCAGAATTAAGACACTACCATAGCAACATGCTGTCTAATAACTGTTTTGAAAGTAAGTTGGCATTAACTGAATTATTAACTTGCACAAGAAGGTCAAAGGTATTGAAATTGTCCTGCGTACTTCCTTGGCCACTTACGTTAATAGGTTTATCTGCATGTTTGCTAATATGCCAGAGCTGCCCTTTGTCCTTTAATGTGATTAAAAAGTCGCACTACAGCTATTGCATGTTGAATCTATCCAGTGGGATCAAAGGGTTAAGTCTGAATGACAACACATACATAGATACTTGGAGAAAAATGTTGAATTGTTTAATATTGAAAAAGTTACACAGATTATCTTTTTAAAAGATAATTTTTAAAAATTTTCCTAGAAACAATGAAGATAAGCCTAGCAATCATTAGGCTATATTTCAGTGTTGTGACCCAGCAGGTCCGTTTGAGCTGCTGATGGACTCAGATAGCGAGGAACCCTATGAGTCTGCTATGGAAGATGTGGAGGACCCCTGGGCAGGGTTCAGACTCAGAGCAGGGAGAAGAGAGGCTGGTTGGCCACCAGGAGGCGCCTGAGGCATGGAGCAATGGGCAGGACCTAAGGCAGTTTGTTCTTGATGCCAGGCAAAGGAGAGCGGAGAAATGGAAGCAGCAGCTGCGGAGGCAGACTCATAAGAGATAATCAAGCCCAGGTGGTTGTGACTTGGCCCCTCCCAAGAGAGTATATAAGTGAGAAATTGGGAGTGGTCCTTTTGCAGGACACCACCATTCATAACAGTCTTGAGGCACTCTTGTCTGGTCTGTTTTGTATTTCCGTTCTGTTTGCTTTGGGTTGCTGGCAACCCTTCTTGCATGAGAGTGTTGTCTGAGCTTTCAGCCAACAGAGTTGTAATTCCTGTGATTAAAGAGTGGCAAATAACCAAGCCTGTGTCTGCGTTACTCACAGGCCGGGGGGGGGGGGGTGGTCAGAACAGGTTGTGTCCTGTCCCAAACAAGCAAAACTAAGCCACTATGGAGCAACTCTGTGCTGAGAACGCCCAATTGGCACAATAGGTGGCCTTGCTGGCTGGCAAGATAGCTCAGCTACAGGGCCCTGTTATTCCCCCCCCCCCCAGCCTTGGAGGAAATGTCCGGTTGCCGTGCCTGACAAGTTTGACGACACCCAAGCGATGTTTCCAGCTTTCTTGGGACAATACCAGCTTTTTATCAGTCTGAGAGCGGAGGACTTTCCCACTGACTGGGCTAAAGTGGGATTTATTATCAGCTTGCTCTCAGGCACCGCAGCTTGTTGGGCTACTTCTTTGTTGTCCCAGGCTAACCCTTTGCTAGACGATTTCAGGGGGTTTTGTGATCACCTCAGACTCATGTACAAGGACCCCAATAAGGAGGAAACAGCCACCAGACTGCTCAAGACGCTGCAGCAGGGCCGGGGTTCCTTGCAGGATTATGTCAGAGAATTTCGGCTCCTTAGCCAAGATTCGGCCTAGAATGAGGCAGCCCTCATGGACACTTTTCAAGATGGGCTGTCGAACGATCTGCAGGATGAGCTGGTGCGGGTCGACAGGCCACCGACATTCAACACGCTGATCCACCTGTGCCTCCGGATAGACGTCCGGTTGCAGAGGCGGGGGCCTCGCCATGCGTCCCAGGAGACCAGGGGATGCCAATCCTGCAGGAGACCCTAGCTCCACAGGAGGAGCCCATGGATTTGGGCGTTGCCAAAACCCGCTTATCACGAACGGAGATGGACAACGGCACACAGGGGGGGTTGTGCTTCTATTGCGGGGATCTTGGACACATGGCCACAGCTTGCCCAAGAAGAGTAGGGGGTTTTGCGACATCTGGGGCCTACCCCTCAGCTCCAGAACACTTGTAGAGAAACAGCCGGAGACCTTGGGTCGGGCGCACACTGAAACAGAGATGGACGACCCTCCCCGGCACTGATCTTGGCAGCACGCATTTTCCTGTCTGGTAGTCCGCCGGGGATTCCAGCCCACGCCCAGGTCGGTTCTGGGGCTATCACGAACTTCATGGATGAGGCGTTTGCGACCAAGTATGCCATCCCTCTGTGTCTGGTGGACCCACCGATGCTGGTCGAGACCATTGATGGCCGGGTGCTCCTGTCTGGGCCTATCAAGGCCGCCACACAGCCCTTGCGCCTGGTCCTCGAGGATCACGAAGAGGTCATCCAGTTTTACATTGCTTCGGGTCTGCATTTCCCCATGGTCCTGTGCTTGGCTTGGCTGCGGGTGCCCGACCCTCAGATTTATTGGTCCCAGAACCTAGTGATGTTCCCATCCCCGCAATGTGTCGACCACACCCGTCATGTCTGTGCAGGCCAGGTGCACAGTTCGCCTGGGGTGTCCTTGCCGCCGGACTTAGCGGAGTTTGCGGACATCTTCAGGGAGCAGGAGGTGGACCAAATGCCGCCGCACCGGCCTTATGACTGCCCCATTGACTTGGTACCGAATGCGAAGCTCCCTGTGGGTCGCCTGTACTCCATGTCCGAGCCGGAGTTGGCTGCATTGCGGGACTTTCTGGACAAGAACCTCGCCCGGGGTTTAATCTGGCCCTCGTCTTCGCCACTGTCTACGCTGGTCTTGTTCATCAAAAAGAAGACTGGGGATCTGAGACTGTTGCGATTATCATCGCTTGAATGCCATCACAGTGCGCAACCGTTACCCGCTGCCCCTGATTCCTGAGTTGTTGGAGCAGCTCCAGGAGGCGACAGTGTTCACGAAACTGGAGTTGCACGGCACTTATAACTTGGTCCAAGTCCAGGCGGGGGATGAATGGAAGACGGCCTTCAGCACCCGGTATGGACATTTTGAGTACACAGTCATGCCGTTCGGCTTGGCCAATGCCCCGGAAGTTTTCCAGCACTTTATGAATGATATCTTCCTTACTGCAGGCTCACGCCCCTGGTGGTACCCTTTTTCCTTGCGCTTTATTCTCATGGAAACTCAATCCTTACGAGCACAATTACACCATCTGGGAGAAGGAGTTACTGGCCATTAAGGTGGTGTTTGAGGCCTGGAGGCATTACCTGGAGGGGGCCAGACATCAAGTCGAGGTCCGGACAGACCATAGGAATCTAGAGTTCCTGACAACGGCGCACAAGTTGAACCAGTGCCAGATCTGGTTCTTTGCCTGGTTCAACTTCAGAGTGACCTACATTCCGAGTGCGCAAAACCAAAAGACGGATGCCCTGTCCCAGAAACTGGAGTACTCTGACACTGCAGACTCACTTCTACCCTGGACAGTTTTGCCCGTTGAATCCTTCGCTGCAATTCACGAGCCAGTGGACTTACGGTCTCATATACGGGATGTGCAGCGGTGCGACGAGTGGGTGGAGCAACAGAGGGCAGCGGTAGGGCCGGCCTCCCCATGGACCTTCGACAATGACCTCTTGAGGTACCAGGACTGCCTCTATGTGCCCACAGGGCCCCTCCGGGGACTTATTCTCTCCCAGTGTCATGACAATCTGGCGGCGCTTCATTTTGGCCTTTTCAAGACTTTGAACCTGGTCTCCCGTACTTTCTGGTGGCCCTGCTTGCGACACGACATACAGATGTACGTCACTCCTTGTGTACAGTGTCGGCAGGCCAAGTCAGCGACGGGAGCTCCTCCAGACCTGCTTCAGCCATTGCCGAACCCCAGACAGACCCTGGGGAGCCATGTCCATGGACTTTCTGACGGAACTGCCTTCGTTTTCAGGGTTTATCATGGTCCTTGTGGTGGTGGACATGCTCACAAAGATGGTACATTTCATCCCATGTCGGAGATTGCCGACAGCCCGTGCCACCGCCTGCATGTTCATCCAGCATGTCTTCCAGCTGCACGGCCTACCCGATCAGGTCGTGTCGGACCGTGGGACGCAATTCATGGCCCAGTTCTGGAAAGGGCTGATGGAGGCTCTGGACGTCCAGGTTTGCTTGTCCTCGGTGCACAATCCCGAAACCGATGGGGGGACGGAGAAGGTGATTGGTATCTTGGAGCAGTACCTGCGCTGCTTCGTGAATCAGTAGCAGAACAACTGGGCGGAGTACCTGGCTGTGGTGAAGTTTGCGTTTAACAACTTGCAGCATACCTCCACATGGATGACGCCTTTCATGGATAATGTTGGGTATCACCCTCGCTTCTTCCCTCTTACCCCAGTCGACTCCCCGGTCCCCACAGCGCATGACTTCCTCTCAGAGCTCCAGGTGGTCCACCAAGTGGTGCGCCGCTATCTGAATCAAGAGAAGGAGGACTACAAGAGGGTGGCGGATAGGTCTCGGCATGCGGTGCCGGAGTTGGCTGTGGGAGATCGCGTGTGGCTGTCCACACAGCATCTTCCATCCCACCGGCCGGCTAAGAAATTGGACCACTGGTATCTTGGGCCGTTCCCCGTGGAGGCTGTCATCAACCCAGTGGCCTATCACCTGACCCTGCCACACTCGATGCAAGTGCACTCGGTGTTCCATTGCTCGCTCCTGTTCCCTGAGCAGTCAGCTTGTCCTCTCCGCCATCTGTCTCTGCTCCAGCCATCATCGCATGAGGTGGAGACACAGCTCCCGCACCAAGTGGCCCAGATCCGAGACTCAAGATAGCTAAAGGGATGTTTCCAATACTTGGTGGACTGGAAGGACAACGGGTCGGACAGGGAGACTTGGGTCAATGCGACGGATGTACATGCCCCCGCTTTGGTGCGGACCTACCATGCACAATATTCCTCGAGGCCGGAGGGGGGGGTCAGAATATTTCAGGTATTTAAAATCTTGCATTTATATAGAGCTGAGGTCATAATTATATATTTTCAATATTACATTATGCTTTTCATACAGAATGGCCTACGTTCTTGTTGGATTAGTGTTTTTTTATTGTATTTCAAAGCTTCTGATACTTGGCTGGAGCCAGGAAGAGTTCATTCTGATCAAATCTGATGGGATAAAACCTTTGGTACATGCTCACAGAGCTGGGATATGCACAAGCTGAGCTTCTGCTGAGTTTGTTGGGTGAAATGAAGAACTATAAGAGACCTTCTGGTAAATGCTAACACCATTTTATATCCTGAAATTTCTCTGCATCATAGTTCAGCAATCCCCACTCCCCAAGAAAGGAACATTATTATGTGATGGCACACAATGATACCACCACCTTTAGAGTAAAATGAAAAGCTGTCATTTCATACATTTCTGAAATCATGCAATTTTTTGCTGAATTGACGGTGTTTACTTTTGCACATTTTCATTTAATTAATGTACTCATAAGATTTCATCTGAAAACAGAAAGTTATCTAGGGCCACAGAAATTGGGCAATGCTCAATTTGCTAAATAAAACATTCAGTTTTATGAGATTTGGCAGTTTCATGAGATTATTGTACAGTATTGTATAGTTATTTACATTTCTTACTTATTCATGGGAATTGACAGATGAAAAGGAAGGACTCACTGGAGAAAAGCCTAATGCTGGGAAAGATTGAAGGCAAAAGAAGAAGGGGGCGACAGAAAATGAGGTGGCTGGATGGAGTCACTGAAACAGTAGGCATGAGCTTAATTTGACTCCAAAGGATGGTAGAGGACAGGAAGGCCTGGAGGAATGTTGTCCATGGGTTTGCAATGGGTTGGACACGACTTCGCAACTAACAACAGCTATGCTCTATGTTTTGTGAGAGGTACAAGTTCCTGCACTCATAACAGAAGACATCTAGGAAGCTTGATCCAAGGCATTAACTATACTACTGCTTTATTGCTAATGCCAGGGTTGGAGTGGCCATCTTCAAAAGAAACGATTTGGCTTCTCTCTGAGAAATTAGTGAGAACAGTGAAGCAGGAGGGAAACAAGATATCACCAAGGAGATAAGAAATCATAAGAAATCACCTCTATGAGTTTTCTCCAATCAGCTATACGGGACAGGAAAATGGGCATAATTAAAAGATCCTGAATAGATCTGGCAAATATCCTAAAGCACTCAATATAGATCTTTTCCACACTGTGGCCTCTTTGCTGCCTAAATTATTACAGCTTTTTCATGATGTTCTCTGTCCCTTTCTAGAGCAGCATAGGTCTTCCTCCAGTGGGCCAATGCAGGAGTGTTAAAAATGGACATTAGCTGGCTTCCCATTCTCGTCTTGTTCTTCTTTCATATTTTCAAGTAAAAAAAGTAAAGCACAAAACTTCTATCCAGCTACTCAGGCATAGCAAAGCTGCAATAGTAAGACTATGTCTTTGTTTCAAAAGAGGAAATAAAGTCCAAGGCACCAATTGGTGAGATAAGGTGAGAGTTCTGTGGATGGAGAGCTTCCCTTAGCATCTAAAGAGGAGGGCCAGCCATTCCCTCTTTCTGGCTCTAGCAGTAGGAGCTGAGCTGATTAAATTTCTGAAGTTAATCAGCTCAGTGTATGAAGACTTAGATGTTCTATGGTATCATGAAGAGATAACAAGAGCGGAGCCAAGCTGACCTTGTGTATGAAAGGACATGAATAGCATTGTGGAAAATTTGTAATTTCTGCTATCTAGTTGGCCAACATTTTCAGGAGCCAAGGAAAGAAAGTCAGAGACTGAGAAGCACCACTATGTCTTGTCTGCTCAACCCTACAGTCCACTTATTTTGATGTTTGTTCCATTAAAGCAGTGTTTTTCAACCTTTTTTGTGCAAAGGCACACTTTTTTCATGAAAAAAATCACGAGGCACACCACCATTAGAAAATGTTAAAAAAAATTAACTCTGTGCCTATATTGACTATATATAAAGTAATTCTAGGCCCTAGAAGACAGAAAGGAGGACCCAAGCAGTGGGGGGGGAGGGGAGGGTCCCCTGCCCGGTCAGCTTGGAAGGATCTTTCCCTGCCCAGTGAAGGTTGAAGGGGCTGCAGGAAGGGCCAAAGTGACATCCACGAAGCTGATCACACCTTTGTCCCATCCTGAGAAAGCCCCTGGCAGCCCGGGCTGCCTCTGGGTTCCCCTCCTCCAGGGAAGGGAGCATTGGTGACGGGCAGGCGGCTACCCGGGGCAGTCTTGGAGAGCGAAGGTGAGGACCTCCTTTGTCCAAACGGGGATCTCTCTTCCGCTACCCACACCGCCAGTGGTCAGTCTCTACCCCCCCCAGCCCGCTTCCCTCCCTTTCTTCAGGTCGGGCCGTTGGAAGGGGCGGGTTGGGCTGAGCCGGGCGGCGGACGAGACTCCTTTCTCAGCCGCGCAGGGCTCCTGGCAGACCCTGGCCCCGCGGGACTGCAGCCCCCTTGGACGTTTGAGGACGAGAGGGGCGCTTTGGCCCTGGTAGTGGTCCTTCGTTTATTCCCTGGAGCCGTCGGCCGGGCTGGGCATCTTCGGCTTGAAGCCAGCGAGAGGGCCCCTGTGCCCCAGCGGAGGGCGGGCGGGCTGTGGGCTCCCCGTCCCCACATCAGTTTGCCTCAGTTGGCGCGGCTCCAGGGTCGCTGCCCGTCAAGCGGGACATCAGGTCATGTGCCGCCCCTTTTGCTCCAATTTGGGGCGTCCTGTTCTGTCGTGGCTCGCGGCGAGGCGGCGCTCGAAACCTGCCACCGGCCCCGAACGGAATGCGCTGCGCGAAATGTCTCCCCCGCAGCTCCGGCTGTCCAGGAGGGCGGCCGGTCGGACCCAGCGCGGGCTCACGTACGGCGCGGCAGCAGGAGCGAGCAGGCGGGCGGCGATGGCGGGTGGGGGGGGTCTCCAGCCCCAGAGGCGCTCGCGGGGCAGAGCGGCATCCCAGGCACGCCGCACGCCCCGCCCGAGCCACACGGTAGTTGGCCGGCGTGGAGGAGAGAGCCAGCGGGGCGAGGAGACAGGAAGGCGCTTTCAGGGCCAGCCAGTCAGACCCACCGCTATGGGCGCACACATGGGACGTCAGTGACGTCCCTGCGTGCGCTACCTCCCGGCGGTCCCCGCGTTTTTAAAGTAAATGCGGGGCTGCAGGGACTTAATAGAGGCATCCCTGTGTCCCGAAAGCAACTTTCGGGATACAGAGATGTCCCGAGGCAAAAACACCCGGTGGGTGTTTTTCCCATGGCACACCTTACACTATGTCACGGCACACTAGTGTGCTGCGGCACAGTGGTTGAAAAACACTGCCTTACACTATGTCACGGCACACTAGTGTGCCGCGGCACAGTGGTTGAAAAACACTGTATTAAAATTACCTCCCTGCGACCAATAAGATCACATAGATTAGGCCTCCTCCGTATTCCATCGGCCAGCCAGTGCCGGCTGGCAACTACAAGGAGGAGGGCCTTCTCAGTAGTAGCCCCGACCCTTTGGAATGAGCTCCCCGTGGAGATTCGTACCCTCTCCACCGTCCAGGCCTTCCGCACAGCCCTTAAGAACTGGCTAGCCCGTCAGGCCTGGGGATAAGGATAGCCGCCCCTCCCGAATGATGAGTGTATGTTGCTTACTATTTTATTATATGTCACTATGTCAATGTCTGTATTCCCCCTCCCTGATTTTATGTGAGCCGCCCTGAGTCCCCTCAGGGAAAAGGGCGGCCTACAAATATTAATAAAATCAAAATCAAATCAAAGAACAAATCCCATGTTATCATCAAGCGGACCAAAGGCCATTAATATTTATCTTTTGCCCAGCTGAGGATTTCAGCATTTATCTCTCAGTTACTTTCACCAGTTATGGTTTGAGTATAGCTAGCCTGAAATGTTCAACCACAACTTCCAAGTCCCATGGTCTGCCTGCTTTGCCTCACAAAGAAGCACAGGAAGAATTAGTGTCTCATGAGCTGGACTGACATATTGCTTGTATAAAAACAGTACCATAATATGGTTCAGGTCAGTGCTCTACATAAAACTAATGTTATTAATGTTTACTTTTTAAAAAGCAACTTCCTTCTCTTCTAGCACTTATCTGATCTCTTTCTCTCTCTCCTGGCAACATATCTAAAGACAAAAGAGAAGAAGAACCAGGCTTCTATGCAGGCTATTGCTTTCTATTTCCCAATCCTTTCACATGTTCAATCAGCCTCCGACAGAGGCTACTAGAATGATATGATTATGTTAATTTCTGTCCAAGGTAACTATGCTTGTGCCTACGTGCAAAATTTTTACTAGTGACACTGTATACCAATATTTGCTAAGTTGTATGTCTAATTTTTACTATTTAGGGCACAATAAATATGGCACATGGAGCAAAAACCAATTCATTTATACCATTAGTTTTTCAGCCCAAGGGTCTCAAGCTCCTTCTCCCTTCTAGGTCTCACCCCTCCCATCATAAGTGATGAAACTGTGCTTACGATGCCATGTGTAATGCCTGAAGGGGGTTCTGCTTCCCTAAACGAGATGTTTCCTAATGGACCTTCCCTAAAGAAGAAAATGTTGAGTGGCTGAAGCTGAGTCCCTTGGAATTGGTACTTAGAAATACACTTTGCTAGGAGCAACTTCAAATTCCACCTTCCAGGAAGGAGAACATCTCTTCTTAGCGCTTTGAAGTACTGTACTTTCTTCTTTACAACTAGAAAAAAAATTGGGGAGTAGTATGTGGATTTAGGTGACAGGTGACATAATTTAATCACAGGAGGGAGCCTGGCTCAGGAAAAAAAAAACTGACACACAAGGCCAATCCTATTACACTGAGTTAAATCCAGGCCACTTTGAATAGAAATAGTTATATGGAAAATCTAGCTGAGCAAACCATGCAGTTGTGTGATGCACGATTTTTTTTAATACAAACCATGTATTAGCATTCTTGTTTGCATTATATGTTAGTATAAACAGAGCAGTGGTGAAATTCACTTTTTTTTTACCACCGGTTCTGTGGGTGTGGTTTGGTGGACCTGGCAGGGGAAGGATACTGCAAAATCTCCATTCCCTCCCCACTCCTGGCCGAAGGATATTGCGAAATCTCCATTCCCACCCCACTCTGGGACCAGCCAGAAGTGGTATTTGTTGGTTTCCTGAACTACTCAAATTTTCCGCTACCGGTTTTCCAGAACTTGTCAGAACCTGCTGAATTTCACCCCTGAAACAGAGAGATAGTATTTGTGTTTAAATAATTGAAAATATAAAACACTGGGTGGAATACAATATTCTACAAATAAATTTTCTGGAGAGAGTGACTTAAAAAAGGGAAATTGGGCTGAATTGCCTTTCTCTTGCTTCCATCAGTGGAACTCAGCTCTTAAAATGTAATTATATAATTGACAAATGTTTAGTGTCCCCCCCCCCCATGTTCCTTGTAGCTAGAAATCTATAGTGTTGATCCTGTGTGATAGAGGAAGCAGATTTTCCTTCTGAGGCTGGGACTGCTGACTTCCAGCCAGCGAGCAGCTTATTTAGACATATACTTAACAACCCTAAGTTTCATACGTAATATTCTGATTGTAAATTGGAGTTCTTCCCCCACCATCTTTCAGAAGTCTCTTCATGCAATACATTAAATCATAAACTAGCCAACTATATTTTAGTTTAGTTTAGTTTAGTTTTATTGAACTTGTATGCCGCCCTATTCCCCGAGGGGACTCAGGGCGGCTAACAAACTAAATAAGGGAGAGGGAAAGTACAACAAACGAAAAGACAGACGAATACAAACAGATTAAAAACTCATCAACAGCCGCAACAATTCGAGTGGGGCTGGGAACTCATCAGCCCCAGGCCTGCCAGAACAGACAGGTTTTAACAGCTTTGCGGAAAGCCTGAAGGGTGGCAAGGGTCCGAATCTCCACGGGGAGATCGTTCCAGAGGGCCGGAGCAGCCACAGAGAAGGCCCTCCCCCGGGGGGTTGACAGTCGACACTGGCTAGTTGATGGGATCCGGAGGAGGCCTAATCTGTGGGATCTAATCAGTTGTGAGGAGGTAATTGGCAGAAGGCGGTCTCTCAAGTACCCAGGTCCGATACCATGTAGGGCTTTAAAAGTAATGATTAGCACCTTGAAGCGCATCCGGAGTCCAATAGGCAGCCAGTGCAGCTCGCGGAGGATAGGCGTAACGTGGGTGTACCGAGGTTCACCCACAATTGCTCGCGCGGCTGCATTCTGGACAAGCTGCAGTCTCTGAATGCTCTTCAAGGGCTGCCCCATGTAGAGCGCATTACAGTAGTCCAGTCTTGAGGTCACAAGGGCGTGAGTGACTGTTCTGAGTGCCTCCTGGTTCAGGTAGGGACGCAATTGGTGCACCAGGCGAACCTGGGCAAATGTCCCCCTGGTCACTGCTGACAAATGATGCTCTAAAGTCAGCTGTGGATCCAGGAGGATTCCCAAATTGCGAACCCTGTCTGAGGAGTGTATAATTTCACCCCCCAGCCTGAGAGTTGGAATACAAGGCCAATTATTGGGAGGGAAAAACACAAGCCACTCGGTCTTGTCGGGATTCAGTGCAAGCTTGTTCACACCCATCCAGACCCTAACAGCCTCCAGGCACTGACACATCACATCAACAGCTTCACTGAGTTGGCACGGGGCGGACAGATACAACTGTGTATCGTCCGCGTATTGATGGTATTTTATCCCGTGCCTCCGAATGATCTCACCCAGTGGCTTCATGTAGATGTTAAACAGGAGGGGGGACAGGACCAAACCCTGCGGCACCCCATACTTAAGGGGCCTAGGGGTCTGCCCACCAACCAATACCGACTGTGACCTGTCCGAGAGGTAGGAGGAGAACCACCGAAGGACGGTGCCTCCCACTCCCACCTCCCGCAACCGCCGCAGAAGGATACCATGGTCGATGGTATCGAAGGCCACTGAGAGGTCAAGGAGCACTAGGACAGAGGCATAACCCCTGTCCCTGGCTCTCCAGAGATCATCGATCAGCGCGACCAAAGCGGTTTCCGTGCTGTAGCCAGGCCTGAATCCAGACTGAAAGGGATCTAGATAATTGGTTTCATCCAAGGACCGCCGGAGCTGAGAGGCCACCACTTTCTCAACAACCTTCCCAACAAAGGGGAGGTTGGAGACTGGACGGTAGTTACTTAGAATGGCTGGATCCAAAGACGGCTTCTTCAGGAGGGGTCTCACCACCACCACCTTTAAGAGGGGCGGGAAGGTCCCCTCCCGAAGAGAGGCGGTAACTATCGTCGGGATCCAGACCCGTGTCACCTCCCTGCTGTTAGCAACCAGCCAGGAGGGGCATGGGTCCAGCATGCAAGTGGAGGCGCTCACAGCTCCCATGGCCTTGTCCACTTCCTCAGGTATGACAAGTTGAAAGTCAATCCATAAATTCCGCTCAAGACCCTCCCCCAGTACCTCGGCTGGCTCTGAGCAATTGGAGTCCAGGTCTGCCCGAAGCCGAGCAACTTTATCCACGAGAAATTGGACAAATTCCTCAGCTCTACCTTGTAAAGGGTTGCCCGCATCCCTCCCTTTCAAGAGGGAGTGGGTTATTCTGAACAAGGCGGCTGGGCGCGACTCAGCGGAAGCAATCAGAGCGGCAAAGTATGTGTTTTTTGTTGTCCGAATTGCCAGGAGGTAGGCTCTGATGCAGGTTTTCAACAGTGCTCGGTCTGACTCGGACTTACTGGACCTCCAGGGGTGCTCTAGGCGTCTCTTTTGGCGTTTCATCTCCCGGAGTTCCTCAGTAAACCAAGGAGCCCTCCTGGATCTGCTACCTCGGAGAGGCCGTAAAGGCGCAATCCGGTTGAGAGCCTCCAACGCCGCTGAGCTCCAAGCAGCGACCAAGGCCTCCACCGGACTGTGGACGAGAGTATCAGGTATAATACCAAGCGCCGTCTGAAAGCCCGTAGGGTCCATAAGGCACATGGGGTGGAACCACCTAATCGGTTCCTCCTCCCTACAGTGGGGGATTGGTCTCCGAAAGTCAAGCATCAGCAGGAAGTGGTCTGACCATGACGGGGGCAAGATCTCAATACCCCTCAAACCAAGATCACAACTCCACTGCTCCGAGAGAAATACAAGGTCAAGCGTGTGACCTGCTGAGTGAGTCGAGCCCCGAATTACTTGGGTCAAGCCCATGGCTTTCATGGAAACCATGAACTCCTGCGCTCCATCAGCGTGTTCGCCGAGCAAAGGCAAATTGAAATCCCCCAGCACCATAAGCCTGGGGAACTCAACTGCCAGCTCGGCTACTGACTCGAGGAGCGAGGGGAGGGCTGTTGCAACGCTGTTGGGAGGCAGGTACATTAACAACAAGCCCACTTGACCCTCAAGGTCCAACTTCACCAGTAAGGACTCACACCCGACAAGCTCCGGAGCAGGGATCCTGCGAGGAACTAGAGACCCTCAGATAAAAATGGCCACTCCCCCACCACTTCCCTGGGATCGCGGCTGATGAAGCACCTGAAAACCCACTGGGCACATCTCAGTGAGGGGGACTCCTCCCTCCAGGCCCAACCAGGTTTCAGTAATACATGCCAGGTCTGCCCTCTCGTCTAAAATTAGGTCCCGGACGAGGGGAGCCTTGTGAACTACAGACCTGGCATTTAGCGACAGCAGCCTGAGACCATGGCCCTGACTACTCACTCCATCTGGCCTTGGAGTGGAACTAGTAGGGCCAGAAGGCGGGATCTCTGTGACGTAGCGAACCCTCCTTCCCTGGTAATGGCTAGCCCTAAAGTCCCCGCCATATCTGCCCCTCCCTGTTATGACCGTAATGTTCCGGCCCATTCCCATGTCTAAGGTCCCTCCCCCCTCCCCCCTGGCCACCGCATTCCCCAGCAGGCCCTTCGAATCAGACATCCTAAGGATGGGATTAGGCCCAGGCCCCCCTGACACTTCTGCACAGCACTCAGCACAGGAGTACCCGGCTATGGTCCCAACCTTCTCAAACATACACAGCCATACTATCAGACAATCCCCACAAACAGTTTAAAAACAGAATACAACAATATAATTAATAAAAGTGGGTTTAGCCTAGTATGTTGCATGAACTGTGGCCTTATGCTAAGTTTAAGGTTTCATGTGTTTTCCAAATCCAGAAAATCGGGTTATCAGCATAAGTAATAGCTTAAAAGTAGGAAAGTATTGGGGGGGAGGGGAGAGAGAGAGAGAAAGAACCTTTCTTCAGTTACCTCTGGCCATTTGATTTTTCCTGTAATTAACCTTTTCAAAACTTCCCTGCAAGTGTCAATTTTTTGCATGTTAAATTTGACTTAACCACCTGGACATTATTACTAAGTAAATATAACATGCTGAAGATGGATCCTGACAAGCATGAAACATAGCCACTCTAGAGCCAATGCCCACCATATGAAAATATAATTAACTGCTTGTTCAACATTATGGCTAAGTACCTGGACTGGCTGATGTTTCAATACTGCAATTTAAGTGGCAAGTGAATTGCATTATGAGAGTCACACACCAATGCACGCTGTGCTTAGGGAACTATGTTAATAGCAGATCAACATCTGTGCACCTAATTGTGTATATTGCTTGGAATAGCAACTGCCTTGTTAGAAATATTGTGAAGAAAAACAACATGTCTGCTGCCTTCAAAAGGAAAAGTCTTTGGTTCTGTTGAAAAAAGTTGGGATCCAAGAATGAGCTTTGTTTGAAGACCAAGGGTGGGTGTACAGGAAGACAAGGAGAATGGGCAAGCTTTTTGCTTTAGTCAGCCCTGTTCAGTGGTGGGTTCCTACTGGTTCGGGTGAACCGGTAGTGGTATGGTGTCCTGAGTCGCTGGAACCGGTTCCCCGGTCTCTTCTGCCGTCGGCGGCATGTTTCTGCACATGCGCAGAACAGTTTTCAGTCAACTGTGCATGTGCAGCAATGCACGGCATGCATGCGGGCGAAGCGAGCAGTGTGCACACATAACGCCCTCTCAGCGAACTGGTAATAAACCAGTTAGGACCCACCACTGGTCCAGTTGTTTTTGCTATTTATCTTTTATACAAGCTGACCATGTTGGATTAATTTGGAATTATTCTTTCTGGGTGTTCAGGAAATTAAGCCAACTGAATTCAACCGAGCTTACTGTCAGGTAAACTGCAATGCGCTCTACATGGGGCAGCCCTTGAAGAGTATTCGGAGACTTCAGCTCGTCCAGAATGCAGCCGCGCGAGCGATTGTGGGCGCACCTCGGTACACCCACATTACACCTATCCTCCGCGAGCTGCACTGGTTACCGATTGGTCTCCGGATACGCTTCAAGGTGCTAGTCGTGACTTATAAAGCCCTTCATGGTATTGGACTGGGTACTTGAGAGACCGCCTGCTGCCAATTACCTCCCAAAGGCGCATTAGATCCCACAGATTAGGCCTCCTCCGGGTTCCATCTACTGGCCAATGTCATCTGGCTACTACCCGGGGGAGGGCCTTCTCTGTGGCTGCTCCGGCCCTTTGGAACGAACTCCCCGCAGAGATTCAGACCCTCACCTCTCTCCAGGCTTTCCGAAAAGCTGTTAAAACCTGGCTGTGTCGGCAGCCCTGGGGTTGATGAGTTCCCTTCCCCTCTCGAATTGTGTGACTGTTGGTTGTTTTTTAAATTCCCCTGTACCTTTTCTGTTGTAGTTTCTTTGTGTTTAGCTTCCCCCCCCCCCTTGGGTTTGTGCGCCGCCCTGAGTCCCTCAGGGAATAGGGTGGCATATAAATAAAATAAACCTTCAAACCTTCAACCTTCAAAGGAATATAGATTTTTTTCCCTATAAAATCTTTGGCATTTACATACTCCATGGCAGGACTGTCAAACTTGCAGCCTGGATGCGTCACGTGCTGGCCATGCCCATGCCCAGTTTAGCAAAAGGGAAAAAGGCTGTTATACATCACATGACCCCGCTGTGACGACATGAGTTTGACACCCCTGTTAAATGGCAAAAGTATTAAGCACCTTTTTTAAACAAAAAAGAATACTGGCAGCCAACTGCTTTGGTTTACTATTTTCCACAGCTGCTGGCTACTTAACAAGCACAACACTTGTAGTAAATGGCAAAACATTTCTAAAAAAAGCAGACTAAATCTGTTCCCTTTCTTTCCTCTTCTATTACACAGGGATAGCTGCTTAGGAACTCAGCACTCCAATTACTCAAGAGATGTGAACAAAGTGGTGACAAATGAAGTACACTTCTAACTTATTCCAGGCAGCTGTAGCTTATATTACATCCAAATTCTATCAGCCCCTGTGTTCTTGCCAAGTTTTTAACCAGGGAATAAAACCCTTGAGGATTTAATTTGTACACATTCACACAGACGCCTCTGTGCATACATGTATTATAGGGAGAGAGGGCAAAACAACCTCACCTTAAGACCACAAATAAGGCAGGATAATTGAAACAATGGGAGATACTTTGCTGTCTAAATAAGGGCCATTATGCTGTTCTCCATTTCCACTGTGAGACTAATTTTACTTTCATACTAGTGACAGATTGTATTTTATCAGTGTTTTGGGAATGAAAAACAGGCATTATAGCACATTCCCCAGAACTGTAGAACTATAGAATAGTACAACTGTCCCTGTTTTAACAAATATGTAGTCCAAATCTATGCTTATTTATTTATATAAATATTTTTGAACTGCTTTTTTATCCAAAAGAGTCTTCAAAGCAACATGCAGTTTTAAAAACAATGAAATTAAGAACAGCATAATATACCTCTGAACTCCAATAGAGAATTTCATGGCTTAAAAATGAACTGTAGAGATAAAACAATCTACACAAAAACAAAAGGCTGGAACACATGACCTCCAGCAATCACATAAACAAGGATTAGCACCAGATAAACAGTCAGGCAGAAAACAATACCCTAATCAGAGAATTATCAAGGAAAAACCATAGCCCTACCAAAACTGACCAGGCAAACAATTTCATATAACCCTACACTCTTTTACACTGATAAAGTTATCTAGTTGGGTAATGAAATGTCTGCAAGCAAACCGCCAAGCTCAGGGAACATAAAAACTATATCTAATTTTTTTTGGGGGGGGGCAGTGGGAGAGACGATGAACCCAAGAATGAATATTAGCAGTCAGCATTCCCTGCATGTATGTATGCATGTATTTATTTTATTTCATGTCATGTCGTGTCATGTTATTTTATGTTATTTTACTTATTACATTTATATGGTTGCCCATCTTGTGAGCCCCTACTCTGGGCAGCTAATAGCAGTAATAAAAATGTAGCAATAAAACAATTCAAGAAACAAGAAAACCCCAACATCTGATTAACAGTATTCATCCAACTATGCAGTAGTATAGTAACCATGCTATCCCAGTTCCTGGTGGTAGTGGTGGGAAATGATATTTTAATGACTTTCTGGAAAGCCAAGAGAATGGGAGCTTGCTACGTCTCAAGGGGGAAAATGTACTACAGAGCAGGTATAGCTATGGAAAATGAACTCCCACTGTCTCTGACCTAATGGAATGGACAGATACTATCAGAGAGAGGCAGACTCACAGATAAACTGACTTTGTACCATAGTTTTTTAAAAATATAATTGAAGATTTTTACACACGTGAAAGCTAAACATGAAAACAAATACAAAGGAAGCTTAAGAAAAAGATAAAAGAGTTTGAAAACCATATGGATAACGGGAAAAAAGATTAAAGAAGTAATCAGATCTTCTTTAGAGTTACAAGCAAACCTATTATCTCTTCTGAGATTATGTTGTATAGTTCAACCCTTTTAAATCAGCAAATCCAGAAAGACCCATTTTGTTTTTGTTTTTCATTTTCACCATTAAAGTCTTTTATTAAAGACTTTTATTAAAAAAATGTTATCTCTGATCAAGCAGGTCAGTTTTGCCATTTCTGTAAATTCTGTCAACTTCACAATCCATTCCTCCATTGTCGGTGTTTCATCAACATTGTACATTTGATAGTATTGCTATAGTTACCATGTACAAACCCAATCTTCTTTGAGTCTTTTCTAACTGGTTAGCCATAAGTTCCATTAACAAAGTTCTGGTTTTATCTAAATATTGACATTTTAAATTATTTGTATCATATTTATTTGTATCCAATTTTTCTCCCACAACCCCATCATGCATGGTGAAATATTCCTTTATGATTTTCACACTTCCAACATTGATTAGAAGTGCCTTTATACACCTTAGATAATTTTTGCTGGTGTCATGTACTAGTGGTACCTTTTGTTTATATTACTTCAGTGGCCACTACATGGGACTGTCCTTAAAGAGCATTTGGAAGCTTCAATTGGTGCAGAATTGGTTACATGCAGGTATGGGATTCAGCCGGTGCACATTGGTTCGGGTGAACCGGATGTTATTTTTGCATCCGGTTCACCGAACTGGTTGTTGAAAGGACCGGCTGGCCCTGCCTACTCTGCCCCATCCTCCCAGAAGTTTCCACGTGGCCCGTTCATCATGCCAGGTAAGTGCAGGACACGTGTGGAGTCTGTGAGGGCGAAAAATGGGCCTCCCAGAAGTCCAAAAACAGGCCCGTTTCTGACCTCCGGAGGGCCTCTGGAGCTCAGGGGAGGCCATTTTCACCCTCCTAGAGGCTCGGAGAACGCCTCTGGAACCTGGGGAAGGTGAAAAATGGGGCAACTGGAAGTACCAGAAGTCCAAAAATGGGCCTGTTTCTAGCCTCTGGAGGCACTCTGGAACCTGGGGGAGGCTGTTTTCGCCCTCCTGGAAGCTTGAGGAAAGCCTCCGGAGCCTGTGGAGGATGAAAAATGGGTCTACCAGAAGACTGAAAACAGGCCTGTTTCCGACCTCTGGAGGCCATTTTCACCCTCCTGGAGGCTCGATAAAAACCTCTGGAGCATGGGTAGGGCAAAAACACCCCCCACTGTGGTTCAGGAGGCTGAATAGGCCACACCCACCATGGCCACACCCACCATGGCCACACCCACCCAGGCAGAGAACCAGTTGCTAACATTTTTGAATCCCACCCCTGGTTACATGAGTAGTAAAATGTTTCAGATATTCGACCCATGTAATACCACTGCTTTGTGAACTGAATTGGTTGCTAGTGTGTTTCTGAGTCGAATTCATAGTGCTGGTTACCACCTTTAAAGCCTTCATGGCTTGGGGTTAGGTTATTTTAGGGAGCAACTTCTTCTAGTCATTTCTACACATCCAATTCAGTCAGGTAGGTTGGGCATGTTGGGTAAGGAATATAAGTTGGTGGGAACCAGGAGGCATGCCTTCTGTGCTGTAGCCCTGCTCCAGTGGTGGGTTTCAAAAATTGTTGGAACCCACTCTGTGGGTGTGGCCTCCTTTGTGGGAGTGGCTTGCCACCCATGTGACCGAATGGGAGTGGCTTGGTGCCCATGTGACCGAATGGGAGTGGCTTGGTGCCCATGTGACCGGATGTGAAATTATGAATTAGTACTTAGGTCGGTCCAAGTAGCTATTCAGAAACTCTGGCATTGAAGCATGCAAGTCTTAAAGCTGTCAAGTTACAAGATCCTTGCCGGTGGTGAGTTTCAAAAATTTTTGGAACCTCTTCTGTAGGTGTGGCCTGCTTTCTGGGTCCATTGGTGGAACCTCTTCTAACCGGTTCGGTAGATTTGACGAACCGGTTCTACCGAATAGGTGCGAACTGGTAGGAACCCATCTCTGCCCTGCTCTCTGGAATATTCTTCCTTCACATATCAGGGTGACCCTGACCTTGTTGCCCTTTGGCAAGGCTGTAAAGACATGGTTGGGTTCCTAGGCCTCAAATGTGTTAAAGGTCTTTTTTTTCTGGCTGTACTAGTATTCATAGAAACAGTTTCATTTGGTGCCATATATATTTATTTTGTACTCTTTTGATTATTTTGTTTTTAATTGTGCTTATGTTTTATGATGTATGCCACCTATGTATGGGCGGCTATTGAAATCAAATAAATAAAATTTTACAAAAGCTGTCTCTTAAATTATAACATAATGTGAATTTTAGTCTTTTTAACCACATTCTTTTCCATTGAGCCATCTATATAGTATAGTATATTCAAAATTCTTAGTCCATTTTATCATGCACTTTTTCACTTCTTCAGTTTCAAACTCAAAAAAGTTTATACATTTTAGCAATCAGATGTTCATCAGTTGTACACTGCTCAATGTTAAACTCCATCTTACAGTGTTCATTTCCAGTTATCTTTCTATGTTAAATCTTTCTCTTAACCGTGCATATGAAAATCATTGACAGCTAAATCCCTTTTCAGTCATTTCTGATCCTGATTTCATTTTAAACTATCCATGTCCCTGTACTAACAAATTTTGATATGTTAACCATTTCTCTATGTCTTCTGTGCCCCCCCCCCTAAAATGCTTCTTGTAGTCAAGCATTTTGGGGCATATCTTGAGTTTATACCTGCTTCATATTCTTAATATGGCACTTCTAACAATGTTTTCTTAAAATCTAAATAACATTAACATTAATCATATCGTAAAGAACCATGCCACCTAAACCTTGTGTTGTATGCTTCTAGTTCTCTTCTCTTATTCTCTTATTTCTCAATATCGCCCACAAACTAGAGAGCAGATTGCAAAATACAATTTAAAGTCAGGTAGTCCTTATCCTCCTCTTTTCTTTGCAATTGTAAAATTTTATATTTAACCTTAGGTCCATATAGAACTTTAAAGGTAATAGCCAGCACCTTTATACCCAGAGAAAAACTGAAAGCAGTGTAGCTTGTGTGGATAGAGTTATAGTATCGGCTCCCAAATTGTGCACCAGCTCTGTTTGGGGAAATGTTACACCACTGAAAGTTAAATAAATGTATCATCAGACCCAATGGGCCCCCAAACCCAAATCTACTGTATTGCTAGGATTGAGTTGAATCCAGTTCCTCCCTATCCAGATCCTCACAGCCTACAGACATCGGGTCAGCACGCTATCTGTCCAGCCAGCGATGGAGCTGTATGTGGATATATGCAAACTAATGCTGCTGCGCCTCATGACATCAGATAACCCCACTCAGTGATTTCATGTAGATGTTAAAAAGCGTGGCGCACATTGTAAATCAACCTGATTATAGGGATCTAGGGCTGAACCTCTACCTCTTCCCACCCACACTGACTGGTGTAGCCATAGTGAAAGGGGGTGCTCACTTCCAATCCCTGCATTCAGTCCAGAAGGTAGATGGTATGGAAAGTCAACAAGATCCAGAAGCCCAAAAGACATGCAGTACCTCCATCTCAAGTCCTTCAAGGGTTACCCAAAAGCATTATCAGTATCCTTTTTTGCTGCTATACCCTGATCTGAACCCAGAATGAAAAGGATGCACATGGATTCCATTTGAATTGTGTGAAAATTATCTAGCATTTTCAGTACCGAATGATTTTACAAATACATATATATCTTGTGGGATTCTCCTTCCTACTTGTTGTCATGGTTTTTCTTCTTGTTTCTTGATGAGCGGGGTCCAACATTTTGTTTAATGCCCTATGTGCGAGTGGCCTTAAAACTCTAATTGAAATTTCAGCAGTAACAATTTAGTGGACATATAAACATATTTGCAGAATTTATTTGTTAACTTTTTGCTCCCTCTGCTGCTCTTATTGACAGATATAGCTCACATAAGCAGAGGGCCTAACCAAAAATGGATGCATATCCCCCCCCCATTTCAGAAAAAAATCTAGTTCTCTTAATCCTTCAGTATGGCTGTAGCTGAAGGATTTAAGTAATTGACGTCTTCAGATTTGAAGCCCTTTCTTGTTATCCTAATTGTCTGTCTGTTGAGGAGGACCTGAATTTCCAACCATCTAACTTGTGGGAGAGGCTAGAGGCAGAGCCTCATTTATATTGGATTTGTATTTATTTTTTCATCTAGACCTCTTCTTGTACTTTAATTATTTCTTCTTACTTTGTAACTTCATTGGATGGCTAATTAATGAATGAACATTTCATAAAAATGTGAGAATAAATGGACGCAACAAACAAGTAATCCCTGAAAATTTGCAAACTAAAATACTTGGGGGTGATGTACAGAGTTGGGGAGGAATTAGATGAACATGCAAGTCATTCTCCAAAAGCTTCCTCTAAAAACAGATCATATACATTTTACGGAACTGTCTTATTATTTAGAGGCCTTGAGGTGAAGCAGTTAGACGTTTGCGGGGAATTCATTGCACAACATGCCTGTTCAGCTCTGCTGAGCAGAGGTAATGGATCACATCTTCATTCTGCCACATTAGAGAAAGATGGATTAGGAAACATTGAGTGAGTTTATTGTTTTGATGGGAGATCCAAATCCAGAAGACTTCAAAGCTATCTATTTTCTTGAAAGAAAAGCAGAGTATAAAAGTAAAATGTTTTCCAATAACAAATGCATATTTATTAAGTCATGTATACTTTAATTGCGATGCAGATGAATATTGATAAATATGTTCCCTGCAGGCAGTTTACAATTATATGAAAAAGAGTTTGCAGTATTTCTGGAAAGGACAGTATATTTTCATTCATGTTTTTTAAGAACTCTACAATGAACTAGCTAATATACAGAGAGCATTGCCATCTACTGGACATAAAGTAATAACAGAGTAGTTTAATGGTTTCCCATAATCACAGCTGAAGGAAAGTATTTTGAAATTAAAACATAGGATTTCAATTTGTTATTTGTTCCACATTGCTGTAACTATGAACATTCTAATAAATCTTAGAATAACTTTATTATATAAGCGTTGGTTGAATATTATTTCCAAGAAAATGGGACATGATAAAGCTAATATACTGTAGTTTTAGTATTTAAAATCAAAAGGGAAACCTAACATTGAGAACACTAATGGCAGGATTTTAAAGAACAGTTTCAGTTTAGATTTAGGAGAAATCATACTTAATGAGAAATAAAACAGATAGCTATTTTTACAGCCTGCTCAGTGGGAAGCAAAGTCCATTCAAGTGTAAGAGCCTACTTCCATCTAAAGGAGATTTTGTTAATATACAACCTTAAATTGTATCCCTCTCATTTACAATTATCACAAGTTTTGGAGCCAGGAGAATTATTCTAATGAGTCTGAGCAATTTTACCATTTTTCACATTGAGCTTTTAAAAGTAATTCTTGGCAATTCCATCGCCTTGCAGTCAGCAAAACTTTGCAGCAAAATCATTGAAAAAGAAAAAAATATATAAGCCAGGTAATTAAAATGAAACAAGAAACCATATAATGTGCTGTACTGTAGAACAATACTATAATACTACTCGTATATGAAATATTATAATAGGCTTCAATTGTATTTTACCCATTCATATTGGATAGGTTTTAGCTGCAGTTTTGATCAATATCAAACAGTATCTCATAGGGCAGGTCTGAAAAGTAAATGAGACAGAAGAACAAACTTTTGGATGAATGAAGCAACTGCATAATTACACTAGGATTCCAACTAAGGGTTCCAGCAATGTAGTGGATACTAGTGTATTGGAAGGTTATCAACCCTTGAAGTAATCCAGAAGAAGCACCAATACTAATTCTGTCTTTATTGTAAGGTTACATTAACAGAATCTTGCAAATCTGAAAGCAGTCCTCCCTTTTTTTACTTTCCAGAAAAGTAGGGAGGGTCTCTTCTGAGATGCTTCCCACCCAACCTTTGCTTCTGTGGCCTGTATTATGGTTGACTAGGCTATGACTTTTCCTCCTGTCTCCCAAGGTGACTCCCAAATACTATTACAAAGCTGGAGAGTAAGGACCCAAGACTGCATCATGGTCTCTTCCTAAACTCACTTGCAATGCATTTTCTCTTTCCCCCCCCTCCATCCCTTCTGATTTCTACCATTTGCCTTCCCCCCTCTTATTTGTGAATGCTTTTCCCAGTGGAAGGGCATCAGATTCAAGCTGAAAGCCTGACTGTTTCTTCTTCATTCTTGAGATGCTGAGAAAACAGTTCTAGAGGTATCTCCTGAATGCCAATCATATTTATATCTGACTCAAAGGGGCATAGAGCAGTCTCCCCTACATTTGAATTTTACGAACAATCTCAGGAAGTAGACTAAGCAAAGTGATCATCAATGGTCCCAAATACCAGAGAGCTTCGTGTTGGCTTTGTGACCAGCTAGGATGCAAAACCAGATGAGCTATTTCTACTTAATTTGAAATACTACATTGGCAGAATCTTGCAAATATGAAAATAAAATTTTTCCTCAACTCCTTTATAGCCTGAGAAACTTGGAAGGGTCTCTTCAGAGCCTCTTGCTTCACTTACAACTCAGCTATAGACTATGCTGTTACTTGACTGTTCCCTTGACCGAGTCTCTTCACCCTGCCTTCCAGGGTCTTTCTTAGGTGCTATTGCACATCATGGTGAGAGATGTTATGGTCTACTCTGATTCCTCAGAGTTAGAAGCTGAAAGGCTGGATGCATCAAATTGTCAGTCTCAGAAGCCAGCCACTAATCTACTACCTGAGGCTATCTTGGCAGACAAATAAGCAAGAGCATATGAGGACAGACTTAGTTGATGAAGGATCACATTCTGGCAGGGCACCAAGAACTGCCAATAGCTTCAGAGAACAGAGTAAAGGTGAGTTGCTCAGCAACTCAGAAAGCAAACAGGATAACTCCTTTTACTAAACTTCTTCTACAGCCTTAGGAGCAGCTTCCAGAACCTTCAACTTCATACCTACATTTATTGCTTTTTAAATGTTTAGCTTTACCTTGGTATAGAGGACATAGGGATGGCCTTGAAGGAAGGAGGGAGAACTGCTACTAAGGCAAACAATCTAAATTGAAAAACTTCTCAGATAGGCCCCTTCCTAATTCACATAAAGTGAGGGAGGGGGAAAATCTAGTTGTGGACTAGATTCTCTTCTCCTAATGCTACATTCCAGTTACAGAATAGGAACTTACTTCCCCTGTATTTGTCCTATTGAATGTATATGTCTATGCAGCCAGGCTGTTGACCCCTCTAGTTGTTGGAAGTGCTGTGGCATGTTTGCTGAGTTCAAAACAGGACAAACAGGACTTTGAACCTTATTCTTCCTTATGAAAATCATAGGGCCATGGCCATAACATAGTCATTTTATAACCCTATAGGCATAACCCCCCAATTTGGTTAGGTTGGTATCAAGCCACTTTTATAGATGGTACAGGATTATGAGTCTTAATCCATCATTGAAATAGCAGCCAACATGACTTTTTAAAGGTTCCAACATATATATCTTAAAATAATTTCATTTTCATTTTTTAATTGTCCACATTACAGCATATTATGATGTGAAAAGTAAAGTCTTTTGTCTAAGGTTGATACAGCTTGACCTTAGATTCTATCAGAGTGGCCAGCAGATGTCCACTTTTTCTGCTATAGAGAGTATTTTGTGACAGCTGTGAAATGTTCAATGGACCTTGCTCTTGGGCAAACAAAACTGAATTGGTGATGACAAATTTATCCTTGGTGTAGCATGCTTGACTCTACCACATTTACAGAAGGAACAGTTTTGAATCATGAAAGCTGAAAAGCATGATGTTGACCAAGATTTAAAAAAAAAAAACAAGCTGGAGTTTTGTACCTGCAAGCTGTAAACATGTTTTGCTAAGGTATCCATTCAAAAAGAAGAAATAACTTGTGGTCTTATTTTGAATGAAATCAGATGGACTTCGGGGAAATGTTCAAATTTCCCAATGTGTTTTTAAATGTTGGGAATAGGAACACTGAATGTCCCTTCTAAAAACCTTACTGCATCACAGTTGCGTACACCAGAAACCTTAACTGAGTAAAGATTATTCAAGTGACAACTAAAATCTCAAGAGAAAAAAATTCTGGCTATTATTTTAAAAAGCTATCAATGTGTAGTATTATTTGTTCAAAATATTAAGAACCTCCAAATCAGAGGTGGTATTCAGCAGGTTCTGATCAGTTCTGGAGAACCAGTAGCGGAAATTTTGAGTAGTTCAGAGAACTGGTAAATACCACATCTGACTGGCCCCACCTCTATCTATTCTCTGCCTCCCATGTCCCAGCTGATTGGGAGAGAATGGGGATTTTGCAGTAACCTTCCCCTGCCACGCCCATTCTGCCACGCCCAGCATGCCATGCCCACCAAGCAATGCCCACAGAACTGGTAGCAAATTTTTTTGAATCCCACCACTGCTCCAAATATAGCAAAACACAAATTCAATTTTAAATACATACTAGAATTTTATTTTAGAATTCTAGAATAGAATTAATAAATTAATAGATTAATTTAGAATTAATCAATGACATAAATGTGTGTTATCTTTGTAAGATAAAAATTCCAAAGATGAATGTTATCCTTAACTAGACCTTTCAAGAGTAATTAATAAGTCATTTAGAGATCCTACTTCTGCCAGAAGGTTGCTTGTCTAGGTCACCAAAGAGGTCTGTTCCCAAAAGGCTCCAAGAATGCCTTCCTCATTCTCCTAGTATTTGTTATGCAAAGTCAAAGAGTATGTAGAGCTATTACAGAATCCTCAGAAATTAGAGAGGAAGGAGAAAGAAACCTAAAAAAAATTCTGCCTTAATTTTGTATTTGTAATTCTGCATCTCTTTAAGTATAAGAGAGTTGACATCAGCTTTGGCTGGCTTTTAAGATTTTGTTATAATACCCGAATTGCAATAAAATAGATTACAAAACTCCAAGTTCCTCCTGTTTGCAGACCTTGGCTTTTCTGGAATGTTATACAGTATTAAGCAAATGGCAAACTTTCGTGTCTTGAAACTTTTATTTTTAGTTGAATTGATTTTGATTTAGTGGCATTATTTTTAATTTTTCCTTGATCTGAATTGTCTTTATTTTTTCATTCTAACATTTGTATTTAAATTGTAAGTTGCATTGAGTAAGGATGTTATCTAGCCAATTTGCTACTGGTCATGAAACATTTTTCATGCTCTTCCCAAGTAATGCACAGCCTTTCAGACAACTTAAGCCATGTACCATCTGTGTGACTTCTATTTGTGGCAAGACTATGGCTTGGAATGGAAGGCCAGTGCATCATCATGCAGATTGGAGAAATCACATTTCCATTGGGCAGCAAAAGAGCTCTTTGCAGTTAAGTATTGTTGGAAGAAATGTCCTTCTGGGTTCAGCTCCAAGTGGGGAAAAAGGCAGTGTACTTTCCAACTTATTGCGAAAGGACTGGAAACATGATGTTCCTCCCCTGTTACGATGACCACAGATCTGTCACATGTGGGACTTATGGTGGCAGAAAGAGTGAGCACTATATAGCCCAAGGCCAGGTTATCTGTAGTATCCCTTGTGTTGTTATTTTTGCCATCCCACATGATACGGCAAGATGGGCATGGTCCAAATCCCTTCTATCAAACAACATCATCTACTGAGATCCTAGTAGCATGGCTTCTCTCTCGTGCTTCCTGCCATATGAAACTGCTCCCCCCCCCCGCACCTCCTGTTACAAATATTTGAGCTGGTACACTATCAGTGGACTATAACTTGGTATCCTCTTTTCAAACAGAGTCCTGCATATAACCATACAAAAATCTGGTTTGTTCTCAAATAGATCTTTTACACAAAATCAGTCAAAAGAAAAGGCTTCCCATTCTACTTGGTCTTTTTGCATGACAGAGCTTGAGAAAGCAGTGATGTAATTGTTGCTTATTTTGCATGTCAGTACAATCAACTTTTGCAACTGGGAAACATGCCATTTATATTTATAGAAGGTACACGAAGATTCTGGCAAAAATTCATCCCACTCTGTAGAGTAAAAGCTTTATTATTATTTTTTGAGAATAGGGTTGTTTAATTTTTGCCTCAACATAATGTCACATAAACTGAAGAGCTGCGCAGGATTGCACATAATTTAATGCTTTAAAACTACCTAGGCTTCTACGGTAGGTGAACATTTTGTTAGAAACCACAATGGAGCATCAAACTTCTATTAAACTGAGCAGGATTTGACAGAGTTCAGTTCCCAAATACAAATTATTTTGAGAAAAATTCAGGGGCAAGGAAATGGAAATCAGGGATGATAGGAATCCCTTTGTTCTGCTCGCTCCAGGATAGTTTGGCAAAAGCATTTTTTTTCCCTCTCTCATCCATTAGATACTTTGGAGTCAGAATTCAGATTGGAATTCAGTATAAATCAAATATATAGTTGTTGCTCCATCTCACCATGCATAAATACATGTCATTGTTGATACATCCTATGTAGAGTTTTGGCTTCCATGACATTTCCTTTGTTTGACATTCCTCCTATGTCTGCTTCTGCCTCAGGCATTCTCTCAGTAGGTCATGTTTGGGTGCCCTCTTATTGATGTATTCTTGGATGCTCTTGGGTTTTGTCCAGGACAGTGACTATGACACTCACCAAACCCCACCTGGCCTCTTTTGAATGGGTGTACAGTCTCTGGCTATTGCACTCTGAACTCTGAACAACTAAAGCAAGAAGCTGAGGAAAAGAGTAACATAATAGGCACTTTTTTTAGGTATTGACTTTTCTAAGCTGTTGGCATAAACATGGGTTATAAATGGCTAACATGGAATATAAATGGAGCAAATACGAAAAGAAGAATTTTTTTTCACTCTTTTAAAGCATTGAGACAAGATATAGTTTGCAAGAAACACATTGGGGGGGGGGGGGAGAGTACCATATATAAAGTATTTGATTTGCAAAAAAAATAGGTAAAAATTTATTTCAGTAGGAATAAAAAAGAGAGATTGAGTTGTTTTGCATAGAAATCTCCAATTACACCCAGAACTAATACTGAATGATGATTATAGTAAATATGTGAGGGGTGTAAGCTACTTTGCATGGGGCTTAGAATAATTATTTGATATGAAATCCTGTCACAAATTAGGCAGTCATGCAAAGTATGGTATATAATTAGGTGCTGCAGTAGAATTACTGAAATGTATGAATGAGTAGAGATCAAGGTATTTTTTTAAAAAAAGCAAAAACTTTTAAAAGGCAAATATTACAAAGCAAAGTACTGTCTGAGGGAAAAAACGTTCAAGCCCTTTTGGGGGGGAATGAAGTAGATGATCCAAAATACAAATTTCACATTACTGAGGTCCTTAATGATGTGGTGGATGAAACAATTTTGCTTTATTTAAAGGAGTTTAGGAACAGATATTGAATCATATTTGATATCAATTCATTAACAAAAATGAGTGGTTGGAGTATTGAAAAATAATGCAAAATTGTGTCTTCACACCATAAGACAGAATTGATTCTGCCAGACTGATGCCTATAATACAGTTTATTTAAAATATATATATAGCTTCAGAATATCTTCAATATATGTCTGTTTGTCTATCTAGTTCTCTGTCTGTTAGTCATATATCTATCATCTGTCTGTCTAGTAGTTTGCATTCTTCTCATTGTGCAGTAACAATTGTGTCTGATGGAGGTCCTTTTCAAAATTGAAAATGTTATCTGTGCTAAATACCTGGTTGAATATATAATGATCCCAATCGAAAACACAGTTGGAAAAAGATTAGATTGGGATATGCATGTGATATGCACGTGATTGAGTGAATGATCCCACTTTTATTACCTATTGTTGCTGTATTTTTTGTGTTTTTAATTACTACGTGGGGATTGCCTGGGTGAATGAATGAGTATGTTTGATTCGGAGGACCTGTCAAGGAATGCGGGGGTCATTGGGGTGGTTGGGGAGACCATGGACACGGGAGTGGGCCGGAGCATCATGGTCGTAACAGGGAGAGGCAGATATGGCGGGGACTTTAGGGCTGGCCATTACCGGGGAAGGAGGGCTCGCTACGTTACAGAGATCCCTCCTTCCGGCCCTATGAGTCCCACTCCAAGGCCAGATGGCGCGAGTAACCAGGAGGGATGCGGGTGATCCTTTGCAGGGCAGGGCTGAGGACTACGTCCAGTTTCTCGCGGACAAAGTTGCTCGGTTTCGGGCGGACTTGGACTCCAACCCTGCAGAACCAGCCGAGGCACTAGGGGATAATCTGGTAGATCATTGCTGGATTGAGTTTCAGGCTGTTGCCCCTGAGGACGTGGACAAGGCCATGAGAGCTGTAGGTGCCTCCACATGCGTGCTGGACCCGTGCCCCTCCTGGCTGGCTGTCAACAGCAGGGAGGTGACACGGGGCTGGATCCAGGCGGTTGTTACCGCCTCCCTTCGGGAGGGGGTCTTTCCCCCCGCTCTTAAGGCGGCAGTGGTGAGACCTCTCCTGAAGAAACCATCCTTGGATCCAGCCATTTTAAACAACTATCGTCCAGTCTCCAACCTCCCCTTTGTGGGGAAGGTTGTTGAGAAGGTGGTGGCCTTTCAGCTCCAGCGGTCCTTGGAGGAAGCTAGTTATCTTGATCCATTCCAGTCTGGCTTCAGGCCCGGCTACAGCACAGAAACCGCTTTGGTCGCATTGACCGATGATCTCTGGAGAGCCAGGGATGGAGGCCATGCCTCCATCCTGGTACTCCTGGACCTCTCGGCGGCTTTCGATACCATCGACCATGGTATCCTTCTGCGACGACTGCGGGAGGTGGGGGTGGGAGGCACTGTTCTACGGTGGTTCTCCTCTTACCTCTCAGACAGGTTGCAGTCAGTGTTAGTCGGAGGGCAGAGATCGACCCCTAGGCCCCTAACATATGGGGTGCCGCAGGGCTCGGTCCTGTCCCCCCTACTCTTTAATATCTACATGAAACCGCTGGGCGAGATCATTCGATGGCACGGGATAAAATACCACCAGTATGCGGACAATACTCAGTTGTATCTGTCCGCCCCGTGCCAACTCAATGAAGCGATGGACGTGATGAGTCAGGGCCTTGAGGCTGTTAGAGACTGGATGGGGGTTAACAAGCTTGTGCTCAATCCGGATAAGACCGAGTGGCTGCTGTGCTTCCCTCCCACTAATTGGCCAAGTGTTCCATCTCTCAGGCTGGGGGGGTCAAATACTACGCCCCTCAGACAGGGTCCGCAACTTGGGAGTCCTCCTGGACCCACAGCTGACTTTTGAACACCATTTGTCAGCTGTGACCAGGGGGGCATTTGCCCAGGTTCGCCTGGTGCACCAGTTGCGTCCCTACCTGAACCGGGAGGCTCTCACAACAGTCACTCGTGCCCTTGTGACCTCTAGGCTGGAATACTGCAATGTGCTCTACATGGGGCTGCCCTTGAAGAGTATTCGGCGACTTCAGCTAGTCCAGAATGCGGCCGCGCAAGCGATTGTGGGTGCACCTCGTTTCACCCACATAACACCTATCCTCCGCGAGCTGCACTGGCTACCTGTTGATCTCCGGATACGCTTTAAGGTGCTAGTTGTCACCTATAAAGCCCTTCATGGTATTGGATCTGGGTACTTGAGAGACCGCCTACTGCCAATTACCTCCACTCGACCAATTAGATCCCACAGGTTAGGCCTCCTCCGAGTTCCATCAGCCAGTCAATGTCAACTGGCAACTACGCGGAGGAGAGCCTTCTCTGTGGCAGCTCCGACCCTATGGAACGAACTCCCCGTGGAGATTCGTACCCTCACCACCCTCCAGACCTTCCGCATAGCACTTAAAACCTGACTGTCCCGACAGGCCTGGGGCTAAAGACCTTCACCGTACCCGAATTGTATGAATGTTGTGCTTTTAATGATGTATTGTCCTATATGTAACTCGGTTTGTCTCCCCCTCCCTTTGAATTGTGAGCCGCCCTGAGTCCCCTTGGGGAAAAGGGCAGCATACAAATATTAATAAATACAAAATACAAATACAAATAGAGTAGATTTTATTGAGGATTTTTCATACAAAAAGGAAAAGGCTTGAAAAGTTTCATTTCAGTAAACTATAGCCATAATGTTCGCTTACGAAATCAAATAAATCGAGAAATTCTTCATCCTTTGTGTAGGACTTCACTACAACCCTAACTACACATTCTATAGTCTAAACTGCTGGGATTTTGTCTTCAGAAAACCCACTCTGAACTTCATTTTATAGGAAATAGTATGTGCAATGGAAGTGGAACTGAAAATTCTGCACATCTTCAGTTTACTTACAAAATAATAGAGGACATCCCAGAAAAGGTAATTAAATAAGGGCTGTTTAAAAGTCCTTCTCCACTAGATGTCATTACAACCTAGCACTCAATTGCATGGCAATCAGCAGCATGGGAAGAAATAGTTTGATGAAGGATAACCTAAAAAAGACATAATGTCCTAGTTAGAATCATAAAACCTCTTAAATGAAACTTTTTGCAGTTAAATGGTAGTAGTACTGTTACTCTGACTTAATTAAATATTATGCACATTGAATTGGCTTTTTTTAAAAAAATGTATGGATTACATTCCAGAATAACAGAGTTGGAAGAGACATTGGAGTCTTCTAGTCCAACCCCCTGCTCAAGTAGTAAATCTCTACCATTCTAGAGAAGTGGCTGCCCAGTCTCTTCTTAGAAGACTCCAATGATGGAGCACTCACTTCTGGAGGCAAGTCGTTCCACTGATTAATTGTTCTAATTGTCAGGAAGTTTCTCCTTAATTCTAGGTTGCTTCTCTCCTTGACTAGTTTCCATCCATGCTTCTTGTTCTACCCTCAGGGGCTTTGGAGAATAACTTGACTCCTTCTTTGTGGCAACCCCTGAGATATTGGAACATTGCTATCATGTCTCCCCATGTCCTTCTTTTCATTAAATTAGGCATACCCAGTTCCTGCAACCGTTCTTCATATGTTTTAGCCTCCAGTCCCTTAATCAGAAGCACATTCAGTCTTCCAAGATTCTGTTGTTATAGTTGTTTTTAATAAAAGTAGTATTGCCTTTTGTGACTTTGGCTTCCTAGTCTGATCTACCTTGATGGCTGACAATGCTAAAGGCAAAATGAGAACATTTCCCACAGCAGGTTCCTCCAGTGATATATTTAATACCTAAGTTTGTCAATCAACTGGAGAACAAGTATCCTGGCCAATTTGGGGAGCGTTACCACTTTCTGTCTAAATTTTTAAAATTTCTCATTTGAAATGCTTTCAATGTGCTATCGGGTACAGAAAGGGTAGCTGGTTTTCTGTATTATCTATGTTGTGGGTTTTAATGTGATGCCTTATTTGTTTCTCTGTGGTCATAGTATACACATGCCTTAAGATATTATTGAATTGATTTTACAAATGGAGGGTAGATAGGTGTTGTGTATGTATTTATATGTGTATCTGGGTTTAAGATGGTATTTGGTCATAGCTGCTTTAAAGGGTCTCTTCTGTGAATTTGGCTTGGAAACCCTGGTAAGAAAGATGGCTGGTAGACACAAATGGGTGCTTGGAGTGCAGGGGTGGGTTTCAACCAGTTCGCGGCGGTCCCCGCGAACCGGTTGGTCGGCGAACCCGGAAGTAAGTAACTTCCGGGAACGGCGAAGGGCGCACCCGCCCGCCCACGTTCCTTACCCAGTTTTGACAAGTTCTGCGCTTCCACGCATGCACAGGACGCATACAGCGCCTGCGCGATCCTCCAGGAGCAGCTGGAGCATCGCACAGACGCTAGTACGCATGCGTGCGCTGCGCACGTGCACAAGGACGCCGCCGGCCCCATTCCAACCGAACCGGTTGGAATGGGGCGAGAAACCCACCCCTGTTGGAGTGGTGCTGGATCTAGTCTCTTGGAACTCAATGGTGGCTGTACAATATTGGCTTGGATGGACCCAGATCTGCAACCCGGGAAGCTTAGGTGAGAACTGGAAGAATTTAGTTGTAATTGGCATAGGAGCACTGAAAAAATCTGATTACTAAATTGTCTCATCTGGCAGATATGGTGACAACAATAGCAAATAAGTCAATTTGCTCATCTCTACTGTTTGGTGGAGCTGCAGCTGCCTTTAAGGTGGGTTACCATTATTGGCATAATGACAAATGTAAAAGCTAGGATACTTGACAAGGGAGATCTCAGGAGGGTTGAAGCTTCACTGCAGAAGAACTGGAGCTCACAGTAATGGTGTAACTGAGAGGAGTTGCAGATTTTATCACCATCTGCACTATGATTTTGATGCTGGCACCCAGGGGAGACATTGGAACCAGCAATGTTGCTAGATGCTGAGAAGCTCCATTTAATCCAAAAGGCAGCAGCTCAGTTACCATGACAATTGGTAATTGTTGCCAATTGTTGTTTTGATTTGATTAATTGGAAGAGCCAAGGTGGCGCAGTGGTTAAATGCAGCACTGCAGGCTACTGCTAGATCAGCAGGTCAGCGGTTCAAATCTCACCGGCTCAGGGTTGACTCAGCCTTCCATCCTTCCGAGGTGGGTAAAATGAGGACCCAGATTGTTGGGGGCAATATGCTGACTCTCTGTAAACCGCTTAGAGAGGCCTGAAAGGCCTATGAAGCGGTATATAAGTCTACTGCTATTGCTATTACATCTATGCTCTGGACTCTGCAGAAACTTCCTATGAGCTTCTGGCTACAATTCAAAATGCTGGTTGTTAGCTGTAAAGTCTTTAGTTTCTTGGCAGCAGGCCACTTTGAAAAGCAACTCCTCCTAAGGATATGACCCACCTGGAAGAACCTGCAGATCCTGATGGATAACAGAGCATCTATGATTGTTTGATTTATTTTATGCTCGTAGATTAATGGTTCTTAATGTTTATTTGAGTCTTGCTGTGGATGTTTTAATTCTGAGCGCCTGGTGTTTATTTGCTCTTAGTTGTTGTAAAGTGCCAAGCTTTTCCTGCAGCTCAGCGGGAGGGGCTACAACAGAGTTAAGTCACAGCCTGATTGGTCCAGAGACTGAGGGAATTTTCTTAAAGTCACCATCCTTCCCTATTGGCTTCCAGTTTCCTCTCAGTCTCCTGGTCCAAGCACTGTTTTTTGGCTCCTTGAGATACTAATAATTGTTGTTTTGATTTGATTAATTGGATACTCAAAATTCCTAAATTATCAGACTGCTGGCCATCGAGTCTGCTAGTCAGTCTCATAAGGAGGAAGGGCTCCCGGTCCTTGCCTCTGGGCCGAAGGGGCTTGTCCGACTCCTGGGCGTGCAAGGGTGACAAGCGCCCATTCGCAGCCCAGATTCTTAGAGGCTTTAAGACGATGAGGTAGGCAATGGAACACGAGCTGCATTGCCGGGATTATCCCAGACGCGCCCTAAAGCCACCACACCTTAACAGCTTGCCGCGGTGGAGGAAATTGGGCACATCATTCTAGCCTCGCCAAACACGACTCCTAAGAGTGCTTCGGAAGCCTGTGCAGAAGCGTGGCCATGCGGCCAAAGCAATTTGGAGCAGAGCTAATAATTGATTTGCCAAGAGGCTTCCACCTCAGAGTCAACTTACTGGGTGGCCGCTATCTCTGTTTTGCCACGTGGCACGGTGGCCATTTTGGAGTGACCTCGTGGCGCCAACCTCCACAAGGGCAAGGCCTGCATCGCGATCAGTCTCCAAGATGGCAGGAGCCCTTCTGACCGGCAGCACGACTGCATATCAAGGCCGAAAGGACTCTGGTTCGACTTCCAAGCCGACAAGCCACGTGAGTGAGGAATGGCCTCTACAAGTACCGGGGCGGCGCAGGCCCCTGAAGGGAACAACATGGAGGAGAGAGAGGAAGGCCAGGCCAGGTTGAAGCCTAGGGCGATGACGTCTAAGCCATCTGCGGATCAGTGCCCCTCTAGAGCCACAGTGAGAGATGAGCTCCGCAGAGAGAAGGCTTTGGAGAAGAGAGTGGCCAGGGCTGAGAGACTCACCATGTTTGACCCACTTCTCCAGACAGATCCAGGTCTCCAGTGAGGCCCATTCCTCTCCCCTCTCCCTCTCTTCCCAGGGGTTTTAGTCCTTTGTTCCCTTCCATCTCCCCAGCCAGACATGGCAGGCAGGTGGCCTCCCCTTCTCCTCCTATTTTCCCTAGATTGTTTAGCCAGCGCCTCCACTGTTGTCTCCAGTGGTGTAGCAGATAAACTAAAACACAAGGATAAGCGAGTGGAGTTCACCTTATGCAAAAATTTTATAGCTTCCGCCTGGGCGATTAAGTCAGCAGCTGCTGCTTCCTACTTTAACCGGACAACGGTCATGTGGCTGCACCAGTTGCAGGATCGCATCCCAATCCAAGATGAATGGGTCCATCAGGACCTGGCAAAACCCAGTTTTCGGCAGATGCTACCCTAGATTCCATCAAGTTTGCATCCAGAGCGTGGGTCACTTCACTTCTAGGTGCCTCTTGTGGCTTTGCAATTGGCAAATAGACAAGTCTAAGTGGGGGTTGGCTGCTGCTCCTTTTACCGTTCTGAACCTTTTCGGGGACTCACTTGAACCAATCCTTGTGGAAAACAAGTATAAGAAGAAGGTTCTCCCTTCTAATTCCCAGAAGCAGGACATTCGTTCCTCTTTTTACAGGAGACCTTCTTTGTACAGGCCCCCTGAGCCTGACTTCAGACAGCAACACTACCCCCCCCTACAGGTATGACAGACAAGGCCAGCGACCCTTCTACCAGGATAGGGGTAGATTTCAGGGACAGTCCAAGCGCCCTTTTCAGGGGGGGGTGGCCACCCTTTCCACAGAGGGAAAGGACTCCAATCCGAGTCAACCCATAGGCAGCTGCCTGGCATCCTTCGCAGATCAGTGGGATCAGATAACATCTGACGCTTGGAGGTATGGCCTCCAACTGGAGTTTCTCTTCCTCCGCCTGACACTCTTCAGGACCTTTTCCCCATCTCAGGATCCGGAACGCTGCCATCTCATGGACCTAGCCATCAAACATCTGCTAGACATCCGAGCGGTGGAACCCGTTCCAGGACAAGAGTATGGCTTAGGCCTGTACTCCAACCTGTACATGGTCCCGAAGAGCTCGGGGGGTTGCAGGACAATTCTGGATCTGAAGCGCCTGAATTCCTACCTGGTCTACAGGCGCTTCAAGATGGCATCCCTCAAGTCTATCCTTCTGGGAATTCGATGAGGTGACTTCATGGCCTCCATAGATTTGACAGAGGCATACCTTCACATTCCCATACTGCCAGCTCACCGCAGATTCCTCCGCTTCTCCCACAAGGGATGTCACTTCCAGTACAGGACACTCCCATTCGGTCTAGCCTACGCCCCGTGCATGTTCACATAGGTTCTGGCGGCTCACCTACGATCCCATCCGGTGAGACTCCACTGTTACCTGAACGATGTGCTCCTTCTGACCCATTCCCACACTCAAGCGGTACACGAACTGCAGCTGACCATTCGAACTCTCCATTCCCTGGGGTTCTCAGTCAACTTTCCAAAAAGCCACCTTTCTCCCTCAACAAGAATCCAACATCTAGGAACAGTGATAGACTCTGTAGCAGGACTTGTTCGACTCTCTCAGCAGCGACTCCACAGTCTCCAGTCCATGACGCGACAGGTCCGTACAAGTAGGTCAGTTTCCATCCTGACATTGGCCCGCCTCCTGGGCAAGATGGTGTCGTGCATAGGAATAGTTCCCTGGGCACCGCTCCACTCTAGAACACTGCAGTGGTTGCTCATCCCCTACCAACGTCATCACATGAGCAACTCTTTACGTCTGATCAGACTGCCCCCACACCTCCACTGGTCCCTGAGGTGGTGGTTATCTCTGGCACTACTTCACGGTTCCAACATCTGGGAACCAGATCGCATTACCATCACCACAGACGCAAGCCTTTATGGCTGAGGGGCCCTGATGGACTCCAGAATTGCACAGGGTCATTGGACAAAATTGGATCTTCACCACAATATCAACTGGCTGGAGCTGAAAGCAGCTTGCCTTGCTCTCTTATATTTCCGGTCATCCATTGCCTACCAACATGTCCTCCTCTTGAGGGACAACATGGCCACAAAGGTGCACATAAATAAACAAGGGGGGACCCATTCCAGATGTCTGGCTGGAGGCTCAGAGGCTCGGCCTCTGGGCAGAAAGGAACCTGGCCTCGATTTCTTCAGACCACATCTCGGGCATTGCCAATCATCAGGCCAACTAGCTGAGTCAGGCAACAGTCAATCACGGGGAGTGTCAACTGCTTCCAGAACTTTTCCATGAGATTTGCCAATGCTTTGGCCACCCGCTGGTGGATCTGTTCATGAGTCCAAGCAATACACAACTGCCCCGACTCTTCTCCCGCTTCCCAGCACGCAATGTGGAGGGAACGGATGCACTCAGAAGCCCTTGGCCTCCGGGGCTCCTTTATGCCTTTCCCCCCTTCCCCTGATCCAAAGGACCCTGAGAAAGGTAATATTAGAGAGGGCACACATCGTCTTAGTAGACCCATATTGGCCGAGGCAGCCTTGGTTTGCAGACCTCCAGTTGCTGTCCATTTCTCCCCCGTGGAGGATTCCCTATGAGGAGATCACCCTGTGCCAGGGGGTCCTAATGCATTAAGAGCCCCAGTGGCTCCAACTGACCACCTGGCACTTGAGCGGCGCCTCCTAAGGGGGGCTCACCTCTCAGCTAAGGTTATTTCCACCATTGGAGCGGCCAGACAACCATCGACCACATGGATATATAATTCCACGTGGTCGGTGTTCACCTCCTGGTGCGAGAAACTTCATCTCTCCCCTGTCCATGCATCTGTTGCCCAGGTCCTAGAGTTTCTCCAACACGGCCTGGATTTCGGCCTTTCCCATAACATCTTACGTAGACAGGTGGCAGCCCTCTCCTCCGTCCTGGCAGGGGATGGTCGTTTTTCCTTGTCCCAGATTCCATTAGTTAAACAGTTCCTCAAAGGGGCGGCAAACTTGCGTCCACCCCCCGTACATCGTTTTCCGACATGGGACTTTTCTACCGTACTCAGGGCCCTCATGGGTGCCACTTTCGAGCCTCTGAGGACTGTTCACCTCAGATTCTCACTTTGAAGGTAGTTTTTCTCGTCACAGTCACCTTGGCTTGACGCATATCAGAGTTGGGAGCTTTGTCATCCAGGGATGACCTTTGCCAATTCCACCAGGACAGAGTCATCCTTAGATTAGACCCTACCTTCATCCTGAAGGTCAACACTCTGTTTCATAGTTCACAGGAAATCATACTTCCCAATTTCTGCCCATCTTCTTCTCACAAGAGGGAGCATCTATGGCACTGGCTGGATGTACGATGTGCCTTGCGTATCTACTTTAGGCAGACATCCCTTTTCCGCTGGTCAGAGGCTCTCTTTCTATCCTTTCATCCCAGCACACTGGGTGCTAGGGTTTCATCTGCCACCATTGATAGATGGTTGAGATAAGCTATCAGTGAGGCCTACTTAGCCTTGGGTAAGGCCCCTCCCCAAGGGATCATGGCCCATTCCACCTGCAGTGCCACTACCACGGCCGTGTGGGCCACTAGGGCCCCTCTGGAGGATATCTGTAGGGCAGCCACCTGGGCCTCCCCAACACCCTTTATTTGATACTACCATTTGGACCATTTTGCCTTGGCAGACGCGTCTTTCGGGCACCGTGTCCTTCAGCAGGTGGCGACCTCCCCTCCCCCGGGGTCTTCATCCCACCCAGGGACTTAGCTTGGGTATGTCCCTGTTGTAGCCCCTCCCACCGAACTGCAGGAACAAGAACGTTGGTCTTTACCTGAATGTTTCTTTTCTGCAGCAAAGGTGAGAGGGGCTAAATCCCACCCTAGGTAGTTCAGATAAGCCCGGTGAGGGGTGGTCGGGGGGGGGGATGTATGGTTTGTATGTGTTTCCGGTTATTGCCTTACATAAGATTACAGTTCTTCCATTTGACCTTGAGAAAACTGGGAGCCAATAGGGAAGGATGGTGACTTTAAGAAAATTCCCTCAGTCTCTGGACCAATCAGGCTGTGACTTAACCCTGTTGTAGCCCCTCCCACCTTTGCTGCAAAAAGAAACGTTCAGGACCAATGTTCTTTCTGATCAATTGCAGTGGGCATAAATGAGACAAATAAAATGTAAAATGGATGGATGGAATAGACAGATAATGGTTTAAGTATCTTCATTCACAAAGCTTAAAATAATTTTTGGTTCAATTAATTTTTAAACTAGGTTGGTCAGGTAAACAAGAAAAGTTGAGCATTCTTTATAACCAGTTTAATTCAATAGCTCCATCCTATCCATCTTGCAAATATTGTCTATTCTGTAAAATAGTCAATTGAAACCAAACACTTTTCTTTTGCTACAATGATTAAACAGCTCAAAAAAAAGTTACTTTGGGGACTTTGTATATGATAACTGTAGTAAAATTATTACATGCTCAAAAATGGAAAAGTTCAGCACTACTCACAATGGAGGAATGGCTGAAGATGATGGAATTTGCAGAGGTGGCTAAATTCCCTTTTTACTCATAGAAAAGAGAACATCTACATTTGCTGCTGACTGGAAACCCCTTATAGGCTTTCTGCATGAAACATCTAACCCCTGCTCAAACTTTTTGATAATTAGAAAATATTAGGTAATAGAAAAAGGAAAGCTTTTTATAACCAAAAAGAGTAATAATATTTGCTACAGAAGAAAACTGGAAGCTTCTTTCTATATCTTTTTTTTTCTTTTTGCACCTTTGTCCTTTCTTTCTTTTCCTTTTTTCCATTATCTTAATGTTTTTTGATAGTTTTTTAATCTTCTCTCTAAAACTTGTAATAAAATTTATATAAAAATAACCTGTAAAATAAGGCTGGATTGTTAAAATGAAAAATCATTTTGCCTGCTTATACGCAGGCAAATAAACTATAAACAGTTCAGAATGCTTGACTCCTAGAAATTATGCTTACCAATTTCCAGTACCGTGGAAAGCTTTAGGTTCCTCTTATTTTACTACCCTATTTTTAAAAAATAAAGATCAAGTTCATTCCTGACCTTTAGGGATAGTGGGAAGTAATGAGGATTGGCATAACAATGATCACGCATAATCTCTCCCCAATTAACAAAATGTCTCTTACACCATGAAAACCAGTAACTGGGGTTTCAAAATAGTAATAGTAATAGACAGAGGTTTCTCTATTGTCTTTTAAAACTTAAATGATACAAATGAATACACATACACACACCACGCATACATACTTTTTGGAAAATTGCATTTCTGGCTGGTAGCTGCAAGAAACTTCCAGTTAGCCAAATAAGTTCTGTTGGCAGTTCTTCTCTGCAGCATGGATAAGTGCCCTGAAATCAAAGAAATTCTAGAGTCTAGGACATTTTAATAAAAACAGCCACATCCACAAGAGGCACTGAATAATTCCTGAGGAAGGTTCCCCCATCAAACATCTGGGCAGTGTTGGTATCCATCCATTTCTGTCCTTCTCTAGGTAGGTAGATGTCCCTCTGGAATTGCCCTTGTTCTGTTACTGGAGCAACAAGAACCTGCATTTAACAAAGATAATCTCATTAATAATATCTGAGAGACAAAATGTGTATAAATACAGTTGGTCTTAACACAGAAGATATGAAACTTGAAACTTGTCCACAATTATTTGATCAAACCAGTTCTAGGCACATCACAAAGTTGCCCAGACACACACTAAGAGACATTTTTAAATCCTGCATCTGTAATTCCAATTGTCACTTTATGTATAAAATATTTAAGACTTATAATTGCAATTTAATTATTTCTATTTTGTGATGATATATTTTAACATATTGGAATTTTTCATTTATCTAAAGCAGCAGTTTCAAGGAAAGGAATCCAGAGAGAGACAAAACACCTGCTTCTTCTTATTTTTAATATGTAATAACCAGATGATTTAAAGAATTAGAGCAAAAATGTTTATTTAAAGGTTTGTCATGAGGCACTGATTTTTAAAACAACACCACAAATTTAAGTAGGTATTATTATACACCACAGCACTTCAAGTGCTTATCAAATCCAAAATTATAAAGAAACTACAAGATCTAGGCTGCAAAAATCCAAAAGATACGGTAATGCTATGATAAAGATTTTCTTAACAGGGATAAAGACAATACTAGAGATCCTGCCATGTAGCAGTATTACAGCAAAATATATGAAAGATCAATGTCTTGTTGCCTCGATACAGCAGTAATTAATTTTTTTAGATTAATCATAATCAGCAAATAATGCTTCAAAATTTAATTACACATTGGCTGTATTTGAACTTTAACTAAAAAAGTAATTAAAGCATTAATTATTCTCTCATCTCTTCCCAGATGCCTGTTAATGCTAATTAATGATATGACATAACACACAATTATCTTAATCATGTTGGCAATCAAAGTTTGAAATAGTTGGGATTATTATGGTCCAAAATATCTCATAGAAATATACATTGTAAACAAGAGTGCTGTGCAAAAACTAAGAGGTGGGTGATCATTTTTCCTGCAGTTCTGTAGCAGAAGGCACATGAGAAAAAGAAGAGAGGAACAAGAGCAACAAAATCTTGATCTAAAATACTGCTACATGGAAAGTCCCTGAAATATAGATCACTTAGACATGAACCTGGAAAGGTGCTTTAGATCCCGTACTTGTATCTGTCTACAATTAAAGGACTCCACCTACAGCAAGGGAACACCATGTAAGTTCATATCCATATATTATATACCAAAGCTCCATTTCCACCTACAATGCTTTAGATAATTGTTTTCCTGATGTTCTTCCATGAAACAATGTTGCTGAGCTGTTTTTGGTCTGTGGAAAATGTCACTTCATTCACAATCATTCTAGTGAATCCTCTATCCAAATAGGGCAATGATAGAAATTCAGCAATATAAAATGGGGAGTAGAAAGGGACTGCATGGGAAGGAAAATTTTTGTATTTTTTTTAATGCCACTCCAGGCAAAAGTTTGATTAGAATGGTATTTCATGTGGCCAATAAACTTAAGTCAGAATGAAGACACTGCAACAAATAAACCCATATTTAATTCATAAAGTTTGGACAGACGGAAATGGGAACGATTAATCCCAACAGCCTCCAGCCCATCTTTCTAGAATATCAGCTCTGTTCCTTCCTTGCTTTGACTTAAGGAAGTGACATTGGAATTACCCATGATGACTGAGATAAAAAGTTAAATTTTACAATGTGCTTCCCTTCAAGGAAAAATGGATGAGCTGATTACTCTAAGGCATTCTATGTAGAACTTTATCTGAAAGCTGCAGTTGGTGCAGAATGTAGTGGCCAGATTGCAGAGCAGAGCAAAGCTCTTAGCTGTCTATGTGAAAGCAATTTGCACTGCTGCTAATTAGTTCCTAAAGCAGTGGTGAAATGCTACCGGTTCTGACTGGTTTGCTAGAACCAGTAGCAAAAAATGCTAAGGTTCGCCCAAACCATTAATAATAAAATGCTTTAAAAAGTGGGGAAAAAAGATTCCGTGACAATCAGCTGTGCTGTGACATTTTTTATTACTGGTTCCAGCAAGTAGGTAGTAAAAAAATGCTTTAAAAAGTAAAAAAAAGAGGTTCTAATGACTGTGCGGATCAGCTGTGAGCCACACGATCATCGGAACATCCCCCCCACTTTTTAAAGCATTGTTTTTCCTGCCAGTTTGGGCGAATAGGTAGGGGGGGGGAATGCTTTAAAAAGTGAAAAAAGTTGGCCATACCCACCCAGTCACATGACCCACCACCACCAAGCCACACCCACAGACCCGGTGGCAAATTCTTTTAGCTTTCACCACTCTCCTAAAGCATATGAAGACATGAACAACTTGGAGTATTGGTAGACTATCGTTTCTGTTATGGGCGATCTCTACAACCATCTAAGTCTAGCTGGATGTGTCAACTCTGGCAGAAAACCATTTTGCATTTTCCCATGAGCAGCTTTCTTTCTGGGGGTGCATATGAACCCCAGGATGCATTTGGCATTGCATTCTGTAAGTAACTTTTGAAGAACTACTTGTTTAACCAAGCCTTCCATGCATGGATGTTGGATAATGTTTCCTCTCCCCCACCAACTCTGTAGTAAAAAAACTGGTATTGTATGCCTTTTATATAAGTATTTCGTAAATTTATTGTAAATTGCTTGGAAAGGCATTTGATGAGAGGCTGTATGGAAATAGACTAGATCTAATATATTGCTGATGTATCACTAACCAAAAGAAATTCTAAATCTCTATCATGTCTTTCTTAAATTACGAATCTATTCTTCTACTTCTTTTTTACTTTCTCTCCCAGCCTTCCTTTCCTATTATCTGTTTTAAAATGAAGCAAACACAGTATTCTATGCACACTGTTCAAGCAGGCCATGCTAATATTTGTGACAGCTTTTCAAAAGGCCTTTAAAGAAACAAACCACCCTCCTTTAACAAATAGCCCCAAGCATGTAATGCACACTGGTTGACTTCCATTGACTGATTGACATTCTAGTAGATTAATTCCCAAAGGCTGATGAAAGAGAACTATCATTGCAGAAGTCTTCAATTTTTTTCTTCAACTGAGTACCTTCCCAATGTGTCAGTCTTACCTTTTCATGGTTATCATCAGCATTTTGATGGGAGTGACCATCAGGTTGGGGAAGGGTGGATTATGTTTTGACAGTGTCAGTGTTAATAAATACATTTTTGCTGATGTGCTGTACAGTATTTTTAAAGTATTTGCAGAAGTGATACTGTGATGCACTCAGGGTTTTTTTTTCTTAACTGGAGAGAGATTTCCAAGAGCCTTAGGGAGCTGACATTTTCAGGTATTCTAATATGCATGTAAAAAATTGTTAGTCAGCCCTTCGGAGCTGACTTAAAATATGTTAGGAAAGAATCCATGTCTTACCTCCTCGCCTATGAGAAACTGGTCATCGACGATAAAGGCAGCTGGTTCAGTGGGGCTGAGCCACCAGGTGGGTCGAAAAATTGGATGCCCCCTAGATAGCCATTCCTTGCTGTATTTCTCAATGAGTGGAACCACAAAATTCTGGTGTCTCTGAATATAATACCTGGTGAGGTTCAACACCTGTAAGAAAGGAAGGACAATAGCTTTTAAAAAAATCAAAACAAAGATAAGGTTGTTTTAAAATATGTCTTAGTAATGAGTAGTAGGTACAACAAGCATTATTTGCAAACACTTCACTGAATAGATATCATGGAAGATTCTCAATACCAGGGAAGATTCTGGAAAAGATAATCAAGCAACAAATTAGTGAACACCTAGAAGTAACAAAGTAATAGCCAAAAGCCAACATGGGTTTGTCAAAAACAGATCATGCCAGACTAATCTTATTGCATTCTTTGACAAAATGACAAAATAGTGGACCAGTGGAATGCCGTCAATATAATTTACTTGGACTTCAGCAAGGCATTTGATAAAGTAGACCATAACCTACTACTAGATAAAGTAGAAAATGTGGGTTAGACAGCATCACCAACAGATGGATTCATAACTGGCTGACCAACCACACTCAATGTGTACTCCTCAATGGAATTGCATCTACATGGAGGGAAGTATGCAGTGGAGTACCCCAAGGCTCTGTTTTAGGCCCAGTACTCTTCAACATCTTCATCAATGATTTGGATGAGGGAATAAATGGGAAACTCATCAAATTTGCAGATTACACCAAGCTGGCAGGAAGAGCCAACACTCCAGAAGACAGGCTTAAGATACAGAAGGATCTTGGCACTATCTAACAAAATGAAATTCAATGGTGAAAAAAGTAAGGTTCTATAGGCAAGAAAAATAAAATGCACAGGTACAGTATAGGTGGTACCTTGCTCAATAGTAGTAACTGTGAAAGGGATCTTGGAGTCCTAGTGGATAACCATTTAAATATGAGCCAGCAGTGTGCAGCTGCCAAAAAAGCCAACACAGTTCTAGGCTGCATAAACAGAGGGATAGAATCAAAATCACGTGAAGTGTTAATATCACTTTATAATGCTTTGGTAAGGCCACACTTGGAATACTGCATTCAGTTTTGGTCGCCACAATGTAAAAAGATGTGGAAACTCTAGAAAGAGTGCAGAGAAGAGTAACAAAGATGATTAGGGGACTGGAGACTAAAACATATGAAGAACGATTGAAGGAACTGGGTATGTCTAGTTTAATGAAAAGAAGGACTAGGGGAGACATGATAGCAGTGTTCCAATATCTCAGGGGTTGCCACAAAGAAGAGGGAGTCAAACTATTCTCCAAAGCACCTGAGGGCAGAACAAGAAGCTATGGGTGGAAACTAATCAAGGAGAGAAGCAACTTAGAACTGAGGAGAAATTTCCTGACAGTTAGAACAATTAATCAGTGGAACAACTTGCCTCCAGAAGTTGTGAATGCCCCAACACTGGAAGTCTTTAAGAAGATGTTGGATAGCCATTTGTCTGAAATGGTATAGGGTTTCCTGCCTAGGCAGGGGGTTGGACAGAATACCTCCAAGGTCCCTTCCAATTCTGCTATTGTATTGTATTGTATTGTATTGTATTGTATTGTATTGTATTGTATTGTATTGTATAGATATAGAATTAGTCAGAAAATATGGACTTCTTGCTATTTCATCAGTTGATTTAGCTTCTCATCATAATTAGTCACTGATGGAAATTTCCTGAACTGAACATGGTCATGCTTTACCATTGTTACCAGTGGCGGCAGTAGCTGCACATGCCTCCTGAAATATAATCTAATGAGACACCTCAAGAGAAGAAAATGATAGAAAAGCAACTTGTGTTAAGTCAGCTGATAAAAGCCTAGTTCTGAAAAGAGGGTAAGCCAACAGAGAAAGAGGGAGGGAAGGGAATGGAAGGAAAGGAAAGGAAAGGAAAAGGGAGGGAGGGAGGAGAGGAGAGGAGAGGAGAGGAAAAGGAAGGGAAGGGCTTCCAGAAGTTTTTTAAAAGGAACAAGATGGGAAATAATTGCAGTGGGGAAGAATTCCAAGTGTGGTAGGCAGGTAGGCAAAGATGATCAACAGAATAAAATGTTAAAGGACTAAGAGGAATGAGGCCCCTATGCAGAGATTCCACCTCTGATAGGAATGGAACACCACCCTCTGCATCCTTAGCAATGCTTGCAAGGCTTCTGGAAATCTGGGCTAATTTGATGACAATAGCAATAGCATTTTAGACTTATATACTGTCCCACAGTACTTTACAGCACTCTCTGAGCGGTTTTCAATGTCAGCATTATTTGCATATTGCCCCCAACAATCTTGGTTCTTGTTTTACTGAAGACTGAGCCCCATCAGGATCAAATTCCAGACTATTGCACTCAACTGCTGTGCCACCAGGACTTAGGACTTCATGCTCCTTATTCATATATATTATATAACCCGTTTCCCTGAAAATAAGACCTCCCCAGATAATAAGCCCAATCATAAGGCTTTGGAGCGCAGGTGCTAAAGTAAGCCCTCCCCTGAAAATAAGCCCTTCCTGAAAATATTGCAACACAGCAGCAACCATGAGGTGACCATGCTTGCCGCCTCCTGCACCTTAAAAAATAAGAAGACCTCCCCGAAAATAAGGCCAAGCACTTATTTTGGAGTTCAAAAGAAAATAAGTTCCTGTCTTATTTTCGGGGAAACACAGTGTGTGTGTGTATGTGTCTGTGTCTGTGTCTGTGTCTGTGTGTGATTGTGTTTGTGTGTATTCATACTCATGTTTATTCTTTTGCCTATTGTCTTGAAAATAATTGACAAATCAAATAAATAAAATTAATAAAAAATAAAATTTCTATAGAGGAGTGGGGCAGAGATTTTCCATTGGTGGCCATTCTCACCTTGCTGGCTTCCTGTTGCACTGTCCTCCCTTATATTCCATAATTGCATTGCTTTCCTTCTGATACAATCTCCAGTTAAGACCTTTTAAGCCTGCTTTTCCCCCTTGACTTGAAAAGAGCCACAGTGAGTAAAACAACAAGGATCAGGGAAAGGTGCCAATTAGCTGCCTTTTTAGTGCCCCTCCATGGCCAGTTGAAGGGAGTCCTGGCCAAGGCAGCAATATTAAGAAGGAAGATATCACAAGAACATTTACTAGAATCTGAGGATAAAAAAGGCATTCTGCCGCGGCATAAACACTCAGGTTCATAAGAGAATAGAATGGATTGTTATGAAAAGGAAAATAGAAATAAAGAAGAAAATGAAATGGATTGTTTGAGAGGGCCTTCAGGGATTTATGTTGTATCTATCTTAAGGTTGGAGATGATTAATCCTTCCAAAGGATACATTGGAGAGATAAAAACAGTAAGAGCCAACAGAGTATGTGAGAGAGATAAATCTTGATAGTTCAGTGGGAAGTTTCAACAATTTTGTAAATAATTTTGAAAGACTGATTCATGCCATCAGGTTTTTGTCAACACTTAGGGACCAAATAGACAGATTTTCTCGATGATCTGTCCTTAATCTGGTTCTTCAGTTCTTCCAGTGATACACATATAACTATTTCTTCCGTACATCTTGCCTCTGGTTTTCCTCTCCTTCCCCTTCCTTCTTTGCCCAACATTAAAGCCTTCCCAAAGAGCTGGGTGTTTGCATAATGTGTCAAAGATAATTTGAGCCCGGTCATTTGTGCCTAAAGGAAGAATTCTAGGTTGATTTGTTGGATGATCCATTGTTTGTTTGTTTTTTACTTGTCTATCCATGTATTCTCAGAAGTCTTCAAAAGCATCAAGATCAGGGGTGGACTGCTGCGGGTTCGCCGGGGTTCGGGAGAACGTCTAGCTAAGATTCTGTGCAATTCGGAGAACCCTCCAAATTCCACTCCTGGCTGGCCCCACCCACCCCTCCTTTCCCAGGAGACCCCATGTGGCCCATTTTGGATGCATGTAAGTGCAGGGTGTGCACGGAGGCTTGTGGATGGTGAAAAATGGGCCTACTGGAATTTTAGGGAGACTGGAAACAGGCCCAATTCTGGCCTCCAGAGATCCTCTGGAGACTGGGGAAGCTATTTTCGCCCTCCCGGAGGCTCAAAGAAAACCTCCAGAGCACAGGGAGGGCAAAAGACCCCCCCTCTGCTATGCTAGGCCACGCCCACTATGGCCACGCCCACGCAGCAACCAGGCAGAGAACCCCTTGCTAAAATTTTTGAAGCCCACCCCTGATCAAGATACATTTATTCTAATTACGTTGACATAATTTGTGATTCACACTCAGAAGAGAAATAATGAATGGCAAGATGCTATCTTATCTGCCTTAGATCTCAAGTTTTAACAACTAAAAAGGACAAGAACATCTTTTTCAGAGCGACTTGAAAGGTAGCAAACAATTAGCCTGGAGAATGTTTTCTTTGATTTTAGTACCTTTAGAAAACAAAAATAAGTTTACCTACCCAATCACCACCACAGACCCATGGTGGAGTCCTGAAAGACATGACTGGAAGGAAGGTGACAATTTGGAGCCATCTAATATATAGCTCTTCATCAGTGAGAAATTCAGCCGAAAGTGTTCCACCTTTACAAAATATACAGAAAACTAAATTAGCAGACTATATGTTCAGCTTCGATATTCAGCTTTAATTTTGGATTCAGTAAATGAGTAACCTCTACAGTACGTTGATAATATAATTCAAGTCATTTTAACACCACTTCTCTCTTCTTTTGATAACCAGGGCAGTATTAAAACACAGCATAATCAATATCATATCCCAGATCTACCCAGTGCTGAGATTCTGTGCTTTTACAGTCCCAATCCTTTATCTGCTAATACAGAAACCTGGGAAAGGGAGTGTGGGATAGGGGGCAGGGGAGGAAGCAGAATCGCTGTTAAAATCAGCATTTTTTTTTAAACGTGAAGATCACAAATAATAAAGGAATTAAAACCAAGGAAGGCCTGATCCTATGCACATTTTGCCACTGATTAAATCTGAACAGAGAAAGTATTGCGAAGCATGTCAGAAAACTATAATGATTGTAGTGGAAAATAACATTTCTGACTATCTGACTCTTGAGAGAAAGCAATATAATTGGCCTGGATGGTTTAGGTCATGAAAAATTAAATTAATACACATTTCCAGCTGGACCAGTACAGTACTAATATAAATAGCTGAATTTCAGACAAATGACCCAGATAATTTCCTGTTAAAAGAAGGGAAATCTTTCATCTCCCTCTGTCAAACACATGCTTCACATTCATTTTTCAGGCAGCATTGCTCTTAAAAACAAAACCAGACAAAACCATAGGCATCGAAATGGTGGACTAACGATTAAATGTTTCATACTTCTTTTATTTCTTTTTTCTTTTTTGCTAAACATTATATTCCTATTATCACATATTTATTGCATCTGGATCTCTTAAAGACCAATCCAACTCAACAGTTATTTTCTAACAGTGCCTATCTCTTGATCAATCCAACATCTCTAGTATCAAGACAATGATTTGTTAGTTAGTTATTTCCCATATTTCTGAACCACCCATCTCCCTCAAAGAGGAACTCTGGGAGGTGTACAATAAAAAATGAACACAATATATAAAAATTAAACTGTTAGAATTAACAATTAAATATTCATTGTTTTTAGAAGGGACAAGAATAATTAAACCCTGTTAAAAATTAATTAGAACAGTGAAGGAAGGTCTCTCAGGGAATCAACTAGTCTTACATCTCCCTGCTCCTTTAGGCTTCACAAGTGAAACTGCAGAAGGGAAGGGCAGGAGAACTGGAAGCCTGTCTCACCTCTGCGGGAGAATATTCTGGAGGGGATGACAATTGGGAAGGGTCTCTTCCTAGATCCTACCAAGTTCTTTAACTGAGACGGTTTGCTACATACCTTCCCTGCCTGACCGGGTGGGACAGGCCAATGTAACAGGACCAAGCAGGTTCTGCAGGTAGCCTGGCTTTTATGAAAAATGAAGCCATGTTTTACAATACAAGGAAATTACTTTGTAATGCAAAATTGAATTATATCTGCAAGGAAGTTATTGCATGTCTCAAAGCAATATTTTATACATGTTCTGGGAATGGCCTATAAGAAAGCAAAATACAAAGAAAAGACAAACTTTTAAAATACTAGACGACTACAAGAGACTTGAAAAAGAATTACAGAAATCTCTACAAAAAGGAACATTAAAGTAAAAATGGACACAATGAAACATAAAATGGGGCTAATGGAAAAGGAGGAATTAGCACAAAAATTAGAGGTGCTAAACAGAATTATTTTGAAGATGCAAATAAACCAGGCAGATGGTTAGCATATAAATTGAAAAAAGAGAGAGAATCAAGAAAAATAATGCAACTAATGGATGATCAAGGGCAAATTTGCCATGGAAATGGAGAGAAGAAAAAAATTATACAAGATTACTATGGGAAATTGTATGAACAAGAGAATTGTCAGATCCCTAAAAGTGATACTGCCATTCAATTGGGAGGAGGGGAGCAACTTGTTTGCAACTTTACAGAAACTGATAAAGAGCCAAGGACATGAATTGTTTTCACAGGTGTCTTTGAGAACTATTTTGGCAGGGGAAAGAAAAGGGGGGGGACAGAACCCTTCTCCTTTGAAGAGCATAAAAGAACTTGTGTTCAAGTCAATCTAAAATAAAAAAAATAAAAGAGGCCTGGAAGGCTAGAGTGGCAGTGGCTATTAGGTTTTTTTTTCTTTCTTTTTTCTGTTTTGGAAACATATATCGATATTCAGATGAGGAAACCTTAAAATTCCAAAATATCTTGGCTGGAATTCAAAATCTATTGGAAGGATATGGGAGAATTGAGAAGAAGTTGGAAAGACTAGTCTTCCTCACAGCAAAAGATGATGGGGTTGGAGCCCCAAAATTAAAGGGGAGAATGAAGATATAGAAGATAAAGATAAGACAATAGATGAATTTATTAATGAAGCAAATGTGGGTGAAAGTGGAAAGAAGGGAATATGGAAAAGGGAATTTGACGAATTGGAGCTCTACCCCAGATTCCAGGATACAGAAGAAAAAAAAATGGTAATGATGATGTACTTTAGAAGAGAATTTTTTTCAGAAGCAAGATTGACAAGCAAAGACAAGCTTATTTTAGTAGCAGCTGGTGGGCAACCAGATTACCTGAGAGATCTTTCAAGCAACAAAGTGCGGAGAGAAGTTTATAAAAACCTTATAAAGGAGATAAAAAGAAGACTGACACCACAATTGGCAAGAGAGATAAGACTGTTTTGTTACTGGAAAGATACAGGTTGACAATGAAAGTTGATAATAAAAAAATAGTTGATTTTGGTGATTAATAAGTACGAATTTAGTAACTCTTAGATTGTTTTAGACTGTTATTAAATGTTTATTCATTAAATAATTATCTATAATAACAATAATGAAATGATAATGGATACAGCTTAATGATATATAAGTGGAGATTTGGACCCTCACCACCCTTCAGGCTTTCCGCAAAGCCCTTAAAACCTGGTTGTTCCGACAGGCCGGGGGCTGACGGCTTCCCCGCCCCCACTCGAATTGTGTGGTTGTTGAGTGTTTTTAAATTGTTTGTAGTTGTTTGTCCGTTGTTCCTCTTGTTTGTATTCCCCCCCCCTATTTTGGTTTGTGAGCCGCGCTGAGTCCCTCTGGGAATAGGGTGGCATAGAAATCCAATAAATCAAATCAAATCAAATCATATACATGTACTGGCAAACTAGTAAAAGAAATTTGGATATAAATTGCAAATTATGACTTGGGAAAAAGATCTATAAATTTTATTAACAAATTTTTATTTAGATCTTGTTATAAAGGTCTAAGGTTTTTTTGGGGGGGGTCTGACGAGAGGAGATGGGACATAAATAGTAAATGATCTTTAGCCAATTATAATAACAACAAGGAAATGTCAATGGGCATTGTTTAACAATATATACATGCTATGGTATTGGCAAAAGTAACTTGGATATAAATTCTAAACAGTGAGTTGGGGGGGAAAGGAGGGGGAAAGTTTAGAAACTTTATTAATTGACTTTTACTTAAAAGATGTCATAAAGGTATAATGTTATTGGAGGATTTTTTGAAATAGTTAATGAATGCCATTATGTAGTTGTGTCTTTAAGTATGAATGATTTGAGGTAAAAACATGTTCAAATAATTGTAGTCAAATGAGAATTTTGATACATTGATAGTAAGATATACAAAGATTTTTGACTTAAAGTGTATAATTTAATATGAACTATAAGTCATGACTGTGGAAGAAATGCACGAAAGTTATCTGTAACCAATCGACACGCTTTCTTCAAGATGTAATGAAGGATGATTCTTTTTTGTGTTTTTGTTCAATTAAAATAAAAAAAACTTTTCAAAAAAAAGAAGATGAACAATTTTACAAGATATGGGATTTATTTTATAAGTGGTTAGATAAAAAACATGGAAATGAAAGACCCTAGAGAATTTTAATAATACAAGAATAATAGAATGATACAGAATACAACATAAAGATACATTACTATTGGATAGATTTAAGATGATGTAATGAATTGTTATAATATAAATGAATCCAATATCTAGAATATCTCATTTAAAATGAAGGAATAATAGTTAAAGTCATATAAATGATGTACAATGATAATAATGTATACATATATATTTTATTGATATGTGATTTTATATAAATTGTAAGTGAGGACTATGGAAAGGATGCACAAAAATATTATAACCAATCAACATATATGTAATTGAAGATGGTTTTATTTTTTATATTTTGTTTGTCTATGTCTGTCTAAAAATAAAAACTTTTTATAAAAAAAAGAAAGCAAAATGCATCAGACAAACTGGACAGAAACGTTTGGGTTGGCACAAGCCAGCACTGCTTTCTACTTAGGTCAGGCAAATATAAGTGATAATATGAGGATTTACATTGGCCAAGAGCCATTGGAAGACATCAACATAATTTCCTGCCGTCCAGAAATGTTTGGTGGTCCATAGTCAGGACAGGGCCATTTGGCAAAATAGGACATGTCCTATTTTGTATGATATGCAAATTTACTTCCTCTGGGTTGTAAACCATGGCTTAAGGCATAACACAGTATGTCAAACTAGTTGTTTATTCAATGAAGCGTAGTTTAAAAAGGCAATGTTTAGCATAGCATGATTATTGGAGACTTTGGAAACAGACTTTAAAACAGTCTATTCCAACACTCGGAGAGAACCTTGAAATTACAGAAACAACTTTTATTTTAGGCAATCTGAAATCATCTCAGGCTTTTAGCTGAATTTGTATGAGACCAATTTATTTTGCAGTACAACTATTTGCACACAATCTGCCCCATTCAATTCCATCTTCAGTAGAATGCCTTGCCCTAGGCTTGTGAGGGATGCATTTGACACGAAGAGCTAGCTCTGCTTATTTGGTGATAGATTCCTCATTGGCCCTGAGGCTGGTTGCCTTCTTCTTTCAGTTTAGGAAAGGGCTTCAATCTCTTTGTTCAGCTTTTAAGGGTTTGCCTTTTTTCCTGCTGCCTTCAATTATTTTAAGACTAAATGTTGAATGCTGCCTGAAGCCATAAAATGAAAGTCAGTAGGCTAAAAGAAATAAAGTTGTTGACGTATCTATGGAATTGGAAAAATACCATGTTTCTTGTCCTCCACAAGTGCAGAAGATAAGTGGTGACATTTTGGAGATGCTCAATACGTAGCTTTATTTTAGATTTTGCAGATGTCCAGAAAACATCTTGGCATAACTTGAGCTAAATGGTAAAAATTGATTGCTAATGAAGAAAAGCCGAAAGTATCTGACAATTTTCATTCATAATCAGACATTTGAAATACAATTTCAACTATCTTATCAAAGTAAACTGTCTTTTAATCAGGTCATTTGTCAACATAACACATGATTATGCTGATTGGCTTTATGTCTTCAGTTTTCAGATCAAAACAATTTTAGCTCTACTTGGAGTCTGAAGGCATTAAACCTGGGAAACTTTCACCCAGAAAACATACTATATCTTTGAGCTCTGGAATAGATGTAATGCTATGAATCAGCTACAAAACCAAAAGCCCCTGTGAATGAAGCCAGGATTAAATGCATATGGATTTTCTGCTTATATCCTTCAATTGTTTGTGGTGGCAAAATTGGACATTTATGTCAGTTTTTGTCTATTTGTAGGAATCTTAAAAGCTGCCTTTTATTGTCAGACCAGTAATACCTAATCCATCTAGGTATACAAAGGACTGGCAGTGACTTGGTGGAGTTTCAAAAGGATTCGCTCCTTCGAATATTACATAGAAAAAGCGATTTTTAACTTTCTGTTTATAAATATGTTTTACTGGAAAGTTACTGCCTGGTTTTTTTCATTTATATCTGTATTAGCCTTTTAAAACAGCTTTTGAAAGAAGCAGAGCATATAATAATATTACCTATTGCATCTGGAATGAAAAAGGTATAACCAAGAAGACTATAATGAAGCACAGATGGAATAATCCCTTTCAAACCAGTGTAACTCCAGTCCGATTGTCGTGGATTCATTTGGAAAAAGAGTGGCAGGTGGCTGGATCTATAAGTAATACAAACAATTATACGGTAAACATGGAATTACTCAAATGCACAATAAGTGCTTACTGAAATTACCAAATGCTGCATCAAAATAAAATAAAAAGTCAAATAGACCTTGAACATGAAATCAGACTCTGTTTTTAATGTATCACTCCTAACTTGCTAAATAGAAAAGCTGGGCCAGAATAAATGGTTGCATACATGGCTTTGGGGGATCAACCATTCTGCTATTCACTAGAATACAGCAAACAGAGGGGTGTGGCTAGTTGACATTTCCTCTCTAGAATCACTCTAGAAAATGAACTTGGTCGAAGGAAGTCCAGGAAATAATTATTTTCCAACGTGCAATTTAGACTCATGTGAAACTCTTTCAAGACAGCTGGAGGATTAAAAGACAACTGAAATAGAGATCCTTTTTAGATGGAATCAGTTGTTATTTCAATAGCAGCAGAATTTATGGAAGCTCAAGTCACACTGCACACATTCAGAAAAAGGCACTCAGAAATTGAGTCTATGTTGGAGGGGTGTTGGCAAATGAGATCGACTTGAAATATGGAGTACAGAGTCCTTCCTTTTTCCAATTGTAGGCTTGGAATGTACAGTATGCTATACCCCTCTCAAAAGCAATGAACTTTCTCCATCCTACTGCTTTTAATATGGAATGTAAACAGGGGTGGGATTCAGCCAGTTCGTACTGGTTCGGATGAACCGATTGTTATTATTTTGCACAGTTTGGAGAACCAGTAAAATTGACCACCTGCTAGCCCCACCCACCCTATTTATTATCTTCCCTTCATCAAGCGGTCCAGAACATCCAGCTAATCTCTGTGCCTCTCCTGCTCTGCTCACCAAAGGTAAGCATGCCGGCCCTTCGCCCTTCGCCTCGGTCGGGGCCCAGGGACACAGTTTCAGCAAACCGGTTGTTAAGTGGGTTGAATCCCACCACTGAATGTAAACCATGAATCCCATCCTTTACTGCTCCAGTGTTTACCATCATCGTGGTACCTTAAAGGTCTTGTATGTTTTAGGAGATAAGATGGAACTCTTTGTCATTTCCAAAAATGCTGGGAAGACCATTTATTTTGTGATATCCTGCTCTTTCACTGCAGAAAATTAATGGGAAGATAGTCCCATAGTAAATATACATGATAAGCCTTTCCACTTGTAACTGATTGGGGAAAAGCATTGTTATAAGCAGCAGGTGGAGGACTTCAGGGCTAGTCAGCACTTTCCTTAATTCTTTGTTGAACTTTGTCTGAAAAATAAAAACCCAATGTTCTTAATCCCACATTGAACCTAAACACAGGAAAAAGGAAGAAAAAAGATATCTCTAAGGACAGCTACTTTCCCCAAATTAGTGCTCTCTGCAATGTATGTATTTGAGGCCGTTTCCCACAATTCCCATGGTTCTCAGAAAAGACAATATATTTGGAAATGGGGGAGGGAGCTCGAATTTGGGGAAGGTGATTGCTGAGAACCCTAAACCAAAGAAGTACATCATTAACAAGTATTGTCTAACTCCAAGAACTTTCACTTATTTTAAAAATAAAGGCACTAAAGCAGTGGTGGAATTCAAATAATTTAACAACCGGTTCTCTGCCCTAATGACCAGCTGGGTAGGCGTGGTTCGGTGGTCATGTGGCTGTGTGGGCATTGCCAACTCAACATCACTCAGGTCAATGGGCGCTTCGCCTGAGCTGTTACAAAGTAATAAGGGTTAACCGGAGAGGCAGTTTCTGTAAGCAGAGCAATACAGATTAGGCTAGAAACAACACCAGAATGTTTATTTCCTGCTTTCTTTATAGGATTATCCCCGGAAAGTGGGGAAAAACAAAAGGAGATTTCTTCCAATAACCGGTTCTCTAAACTGCCTAGAAAGTTAACGACCGGTTCTCCTGAATAGGTGCGCACTGGCTGAATCCCACCACTGCACTAAAGAGTCACCTTGCAGCAAGACGGGTGACAAATTTAATTAATAAATAAAAGATTTGAAGACAGGCCTGACTTAGGACAAGATATAATGCGAGAATTCTTTCCTGAAACCAACCTTGTAGCCCCAGTAATTATTGATGAATTTCCCAACATTGTTGCGATTGAGGCCAAAATACTGATGTACTTATCCCCTCTGAGCTCTGCAGGAGGTGGGATCACTTGGTCCATAAATATGTTGCCTTCACTACCTTCAAAAACCACATACTTTGCTCCCAGTTGCTGCTTTAGGAGCTTCACCTGGCCCAGGTACCAGAGCACTGCAGCCTGACTGGTTACATTCAGACAGGCTGAAAACTGCCCTTTCCATTTGGTGAGGAGTGGCACCTGTAATGGAAAGGTGGACATAAGAAAGCTGTAGCAGAAGTGGAGACTAATCCCTATAAATGGATTAGCCAATGAAATTCATCTGTTAAATTGGAGGACTAAAAAGCTGAGCTTTGATTATATAGTATTAGACTTACAGAATTTATATATGATCTGCAAGTAGGTAAATTTGGTGAATAGAGGTGGAAAACGTAACAAAGAAAAGTCAATAGATGAAAGGTGAATGAGTATAGGGTAACACAATTGGTTTGCCAATTTAGAAAAGGTATAATGAATAGTGTTCACTATACAAATTTTAACTTTCTTTTCCCATATCTCAGGTCTATTATTTCTTTGGCTTACTGTTTCTTATTCTTTTTCTTCACCCTGTGTACACTGAAAGGAAATTGCATGACAGGTATTTACTTATTTAACAGCATTTTTGTACTGTTCCAATATAAAACATTCTGGGTCGTCACACAACATGCTTATATGTGTATGCTATCTATAAAATATTTCCATGCCAAAGTTTCTACTTCTTAATCCTTCACAAAATTATGCTTCACACTTTGAAGCATAACTATGGTGGTTATTTTTTCAAGGAACCCCAGAATGCTGAAAACATGTTGAGGAGACTGCAGTCCATTCAGTGCTCGCTTTCTAACTGATCAGGAGAAGAGTGTCACCCAATGAATGTCTCACCCACTGATCTCTGACACATGCTGGAGCAACAAAGGTCACTCAGAGAAGAAAACACAATACAGGTAGTCCTCGACTTAAGACCACAATTCAGCCCAAAATTTATTTTGCTAAGTGAGATCATTGTTAACAATCTGGCCCACAAAGCCATTGATCTGGACCATGATGCTGCCCCGCCCACATCACCCCACCTACCCGCCAGCCCCCACCCGCCTTCTGGAGACCGAGGAGGCCCAAAAATGGGCCTGGTTTTTGGGTGGCAGAGTGTACTGGAGAATGAGGTGGCCAAAAATGGGACACACTGAGGCCTCGGGAGGCCAAAAATGGGCCCTTACTCCCCAAGGCAACCACATCCCTTTACTAACCTGTTTCCACCCCCAGGAGCATAACAGTTTAATTTGTGCGTATTGTTTAATGGACAGCTAAATTGGCCACACTCACCCAGATATAGAGGGAGCTGAGCAGGGTTTAATGCCTCCTTCCTGCCTCAATACCCAAATCCCGGCAAGAGGAGAATCCATCTGAATCAGTTAGAGCATGGCACAATTTTTAGGACAAAACAATCAGGTAATCCAATCACTCATCTCTGCTTTATACAAATTTTGGGTTTAATTTTCTCTTAAAATAAATCAAGCGGCCAAATAATCCTATGATAGAAATGACCACTAAATGCAGTGGGACAAGTAAATGGGACAACATTAGCAAATCGTACCGAATAGTCACTGGATTCAGAATGGTGGCTCAACCAAAATTCTTCTTTCCCTTCTTGCAGGGACCTTTGGAAAATTGGTGAGTTGATGCTTGTATAAGGGGACAGGGTGATGGAAAGTTTTAGTGGTTTCATATGGAAGTTGTTCGTGATAAATCTCAGTGCATGCAGTCTTTTTCTTCTTAGCAGAGGTAAATAGATATGATCCTGCAAGGGAATGAGAAGAGAGAACACAATGAGACTTTGTCGCAGAGGTCACGAACTAGGCTGCATGGACAGTAGGACTAATTGCTTATTATGTAAACCACTGCTTATTAAAGAGAGCTCCAGCTGAGCACGTACATTATGTAACCAAGAGAGATTTTTCCAGTTGGTTTCATTGGTACTTTGGCATCAAAGCAGAAACCCAGGAAATAGCACAGAAGAGATATTGTGTATAGACCGGTAGGCAAAACCTGAATGCACTCTTTGGTGGTTGTAGTTAAGGGAGCTGAGCATGCTTAGATGGACCTCTGCTTATCAGATCATAACTTTCAACAAGGCTGTAGTACTGGATGCTTCTATCTTAGATGTCACTGGGTGATTCTGGTTAGGGCCTAGATGGTGCGTTAATAGGAGCCCCAGAATCTGCTTGTCAAATTTATAATAGTACTTAATAATAGCATCCATGTCTTGTCCAAATAGTTCTTTTAACAGTGTAGATTAGAAGTTCTGAAAGTTTAGCTCAGGGAGTGCAAAACAGAATGCCTAAGTCTGGTGCCTTCCTTCCTTCCTTCCTTCTTTCCTTCCTTCCTTCCTTCCTTCTTTTCTTCCTTCCTTTTTCCATTCTTCCCTTCAGGAAGAGGACCACCACACTCCCTCCTTTCTTTCCTCCTTTCTTCGCTCCCTCCCTCCTTCCCTTCCTCCCTCCCTCCTCCCTCCCTCCTTCCCTTCCTCCCTCCCTCCCTCCCTCCCTCCCTTCCTATTAAAACCATAACAATTATAGCTAATGAGTATACCAATAGCTATTAAATACTGTCATAATGAAATACTCAGTGGCTCCAAAAAAAGGATTTGTTGGCCAAGAATGAAATTCTGAACTATAATTTAATGCAGAATATTTGAATTAAAAATTGTTGAGGAACGAATTTGTGGATAATAACTTGGATTTGTTGCACATACCATATTTCGAAGTAGCATTGTAGACTCTTCACTGAGAGTGATTATGCCCTCCCCAAGATTATGTGTTTGAAGTTTATTGTAGAAAGACTTCAGTCCTTGCTCCATTTGAGAAACAGAATCAGCTATACCATAATATCTCCAGACTGGCAACCTGTTAAAAAGAAGAGTCTTGTTTGATTTAACAACAACTGATTTGTCAATTATGTTCAGTTGGTGCCTGACAAATGGAAATTAGTGAAGAAGCCATGGGTCCCAATGCGGAAACTTTTGTAGGCAGACCACACTTAATTTTGTTTTCCAAGGGCGAGGGTCACAGTCAGTAGGGTGATTATTAGATGGGTTGATGTCAGGTGCAAAGGATCAGGTCCATCCAATTAAATTTATTTATTTCTACTTATGCCTAAGCACAGGAATATCCTTACCTAGCAGTTAGCATCTGCTAGGAGTTAATGGATTTGGAGGGGTGGGACTTAGCTCACTTGTGGTTATGTAGAGATTCTAGATTTTAATTCCACCCTCAGATTCTGCCACTCCTTCCCCTATAGTAGATATTCTATACCAGTGGTGGGTTTCAAAAATTGTTGGAACTTACTCTGTGGGTGTGGCCTCCTTTGTGGGAGTGGCTTGCCACCCATGTGACCGGATATGAAATTATGAATTAGTACTTAGGTCAGTCCAAGTAGCTATTCAAAAACTCTGGCATTGAAGCATGCAAGTCTTATAGCTGTCAAGTTACAAGATCCTTGCCAGTGGTGGGTTTCAAATTTTTTTTGAACCTCTTCTGTAGGTGTGGCCTGCTTTCCGGGTCCACTGGTGGAACCTCTTCTAACCGGTTCGATAGATTTGACAAACCGGTTCTACCGAATAGGTGCGAACCCACCTCTGTTCTATACATATAGGTACAGCACTTTTTGTTACTTTTTCTTAGGTTTTTCAACTATTTTAGGTCTTACATTAGAATCTTTTTGTACCCCACTCAAAATGGTAGCAAAACATGTCCTTCCATCTTTGGGAGCCACAGTCTGATTTTCAATCTGATTTAGGATCAAACTGTATGTTTGTGATTTTTTTTTCTCCCAGTCTGGAGCCATTTTAATATGTAAGGACAGCAATTCCCAGATCTTGGCATTAAATAACTGCTTGAGATATGATCCAATACTATAATACTTCACTTATTGCTTACCTAAGAATGTCTGTATCTGGCAACCTTCGTTGTTGCCTCAGAAGTCGATTCCCCATCAGTTCCTGATGAGCAGATGTGATGTTTTGACTCATGCACACAGTGTACTGCAGGAGACCCATGTCTGTGCCAGGAATATTTTCAAGGCAAAAATGTCTGTTTCTCTCCACTGAGAGAGAGATTGGTGTATCTGAAACCATCATCACGGTTACTCCTTCAATGATAACATACAGAAAAGCATTTTAGACAGTACCTTAATTTATCAACCTAGCCTAGTGCTCTACAGATGTATGGGATTACAGTTCCCCTTACGTCTGTTCTTGTGAATGGGAGTTCTAATACAATACAGGACTGTGGGTCTTTATGTATGAGTGTGTATACTGTATATACAGTATAAAGTCAACAAGCCTGTGCATATGACTATATTATTTTATTTATGTTGCTTGTAAGTGAGATTGCATAAACATTTTGTTGTTTACAGATGGAATATGTATAATAGATATAATTAACTCCATAGTCTACAAACATTGATGGAAACTCTGAGTAATACAATATTTTTTTTAATCAATAGTATCTCCAAGCCAAACACCATATGAGAGAGGCGTTCCCTGATTTTCAGATTTGTTGACCCTGGCAATAAATCATCTTCACAGTATGAAACTTAGTTCTGAACTGTAGCAAATCTTTAGAAGGAAGCATTTCCCCTTGATCTGCTACAATGGGACAGGCCAGAGACATTAGACTACCAGAAACTCGGAGATACAGCAATACTTAGAACATTAAACATGCTTTACAATGTAAAGTGTGGCAAATGTTTTTAATGCTATCATGTTGTGTATGCCCCTTAAGATGGAAAGGAAGGGTAAAATAGGTTGTCCTCCCCATTTCAAGATATTTTAACATATGGAAAGTGCTTGAATCCAATAGGCTAATTCTACCCTACTCAGTTTTAGACCATACTGCTGTCCTATTCTTTGATAGATTTAAATTTATAATTCCATTTCATACATTCACTCTTCACATATTTGTAACTTTGTTAAAGTGTATCTGACCAATCAGACAATTCTGTATAGAGTTATCAATGAGAAAAATCGCATTTAGTCTTTTGTTTTCTCAGCCTAATAGTATTAGGGACTGGAAAGATGTACATTGCATGTACATTCATTCATGTATTCATTTGAATTTATATACAGGTAGACCTTGATTTATGACCACAATCAAACCCAAAATTCTGTTAGTAAGCAAGACACTTGCTTGTCAGAAGATTACAAAAGGGGATCACATGGGACACTGCAACTGTCATAAATACATACCAGTTGCCAAGCATCTAACTTTTGATCATGTGACCAATAGGGATTATGTAACAGTCGTAAGTGGGAAAGATGATCATAACAATGGCATTTTTTTCAGTGCCATTGTAACTTCAAATGATTACTAAACAAATTTATTTATTTAGGAATTTATATTGCCACTTATTTGCCCATGGCAACTCAAGGCACCAAACAGAATATAAAACCTCATATAAAAACAATAAAAATAATAAAAGAAGAGTCGTATAATAAATTAATATAATAAAATCATCCCTCCACATCCCCACCCTGGTAACAGCACCTCACACGAGCCATTTAATGGTCTCCATCCCGCTCTGGATTCCCCAGGCCCGCTGGAAGAACCTGGTCTTCTGGAAGAGTGCTAGTGTGGGGGACAGTCTAATCTCTTGGGAGATGATGTTCCAAAGAGACGTACAATGATTGTAAGTTGAGGACCACCTGTACTTCCTAACTCCCAAGGCTGTGGGTAAATGACAAATTAGAGGTACAATATGATAAAATATCATCTAATAAAAGACAACAGTCTTGTACCAACAATCAATCAGACAACTTCAGCTATGTTACCAAACACCAGGTGAAATACTATGACTATCACTTTGACAGCTCTATAGAAAGCCAATATCTTAGGGTATGTGATGCGTTTCATGAGGTAAGTCTTCTACATCAACTCTTTTGGAGAAGGACTGTCTTTGGTCCCATGCCTCTTCAACCTCTTGTAAGTTTTACATCCTAAGCAATTCCTCTATTTTTGATAGCATAGGATGGGCAGATTTCCCCTGCTCCTTAAGGTAAGATTTTTTTCGCATTGAGCTTGATTCTTAGAAGCTAACTCTGAGAGTGCCTTCCCAGAACATTCCATGAGTTGTCTCAACACATTTGGAAGTCCCCATATTGGTGAAGATGGCCTAGTCTCATGCACTGTTGCAAAAGCAGAATGGACAGTGGATACCATTGTGCATAATGCACAGACTGAACTATATTATTAAAAATATAACAAATGATTCTCAGTTCTGCATAATGGGGAGGCCAATACTTAAAGTAAATAGCTGCCCTTCTCCTCTTTGTCTTTCAGGAATGAGGAATAATACTTAGGACATTAACAAGATATCTAGATAATGAAGCAGTAACACTTCCTCCTACTGATAAAGGTGAACAGTGATAGCCAATGCTGGCCAAGTTGTTTTAACATTGGAGCCAGAAGATCTTACAAACATTTCTGGACTCTTTCTGATAATCAGTTAGGACAAAAAGTAATTATCCAAAAATTAGTGGTACTCCACTTTGCCCAATGTCCTAACAGTTCTTTTTATCTTAACTTTTCAAAGCTATGTGTGCTATTGTATTTAGACAACACAATTTAGGAAATCAAATAAGGAAAGGAAACTTACCGGTGGATCCCAAAAATATCTTTCTAAGACAGAGCCATAAGCATTTGGGCTTTTACTAAGATTACTGATAGTAAACGGTTGGGACTTGATGTTCACACTGTTCAGAGGCCAATGCTGACTACTGACGCTGGCTCCTCCATACCAGGAGACATTTACCATGGAAAAGCAATCCTGTAGAGCAAAATACAAGATTTTAAAAAATGAAATCTTGTGCGCATGTGAATGAAGAGATTTTTTAGCACAATCAGCTTCTGAGGATGGAGTATGATCTGTCTGGGTTTAATGGAATGAACATGTCACAGAAAGTATGAAGACATCTCTCTAAACAAGGTCACATACACTGGAGAAGAAGGACCTCTTTCCTGAAGCCTCCTGCCTCCCTTCACTTGGTGAGGGCACAGGAAGAGGACCACTAAATGAATAAAGAGCTGGGAGAAGTACTTAAAAGCATGATATTTTGGTCCAAGCCATTATGTGCTTTAAAAACTAATACCAAAATACTAAATTGAGCTCATAGATTGACTGGTTATATTGCGGTTGATGAAACTCTGGCATGATATAATCATATTGTTTTTGAAAAAAGCAACTTATGACTCTTTTTGACACTGAGCAACTATTGCAGTATCCCCACTGACACATGATCAAATTTGGATGCTTGGCAATTGGCATGTATTTTTGGCATGCCAGGTGGTTGCAGTGTCTTGGGTCATGTGATCACCTTTTGTGATCTTTTGACAAGCAAGCCAAATTACTAGCTAAACAACTGCATCGAGTAACTTAACAACCATGGCAAGACATTTTTCAAGAAGGGTGCAAATATTTCCAGAAAAGATTGAACCCTACTGAGATGGACAAATGATTTCCCCAACAATAATACCCTTTACTTGTCTGATATGAACTTCAATTATTAACCTTCATCAATCTCTTATCAACTTAATTTCTTCACTAAGTTATTATCTATCTGGTGATCTGCAGTTCTCCTATTTTTCTATGCCTCAGGGAAATTATGAAGAATTGGATTATGAATTGGACAGCCAAAGTGGCTGCAGAAAATTGGAGAAAAATATAGCAACTACCACTCCCTCCATTCACTACTTTATAATAATAAGTATATTTATAAATAAAAACACACACTTTTTATCAAAATAAATTCAAAAGCATCCTTAGAATGAGGTGGAAAAATTAGAACTCTATTCTGTAGGGGAAGAATATCTTTAGGAAATTAGAGAATAGATTTTTTTTACCATATTAGTAAAGGTCAATGTATTTTTATTTTCCTGTGGCTCCCATTATGAAAAAAGTCTTAGTAAAACTGAAATCCAGTTATGAATGATCTAATTTAAAATATCCTTTTTGATTTTTTAAAAAATATATAATTAACAAGATTCTTTAGAATAACATCATTAAAATTAATATGTTGTTCTTATGTAGGATCAAAAGTTTTGCTATTACAAATTGAGAATGATAGAGAACTCCAAAGGATATGATTTAGAAAATGCTGAGGAAGGCAATGGCATATATGTCAATGTAAGCCAATTAAAATATAATGTGATATGATTAATCCATCCTGTACTCATATTATTAACAAGATTTACTATGGTGCCATAAAAAAACCAGGCAGTGTATAATAATAAGTACCTTGAAGGATAATTCCTGTGTTTACTGCTTATTATGAGAATTATAATCTTTCACTTGAAAAGCCACTTTCTCTGATGTTACAAGATGGCTGTCAGGATTTATTTACAGCACTGAAAGTTCAATTCCTATATTAAAATTACTTCTGTACTGATTGAGGTAATACTTCTTTCTGAATCCTCTGCTCCCTTTAATTAAGGTCATTAAAATTAGCACTAGAGTACAATCTCTTTAGTTTAGCTGGCATACAGAAATGCTGCTAGCTGACTAGGCTCTTATAGAACACTGCCATTGTTAAGTGTTTGCCTGTTATCCACAAAGTACTTTACTGTATAGAAGTAGCAGGATGTGGAGAACGGGTTTGCCTGAGCAGTTTCCAACTTCAAACCAATCCTTGGTCATTATAATATCAGTAGAAGGTTCCTGTATTTACAACCATCTATATAATTGTAATGAACATGAATAATGTGACTAGTGCCATCAGCTCCAAAACTTGGTTATAAATGACACAACTTCGAGCCTACTAATAAATATGACAAAAGGCTGGTGTTGCCTTGTTATGTCTTAGTGGTTCCCCAAAATGGGTCCACCATACTGAGTTAAACACCTCTATGAACCACTCATGCTCAACAATGGTGTTCTAAAAATGTCATCCCATCAAGTCCAGCTGTTCATTCTCACACTCACAGTAGCTTAACAAATTGCACAAAGAAATTCACTATTTCCCCAGCAGATGGCCTTCGCTATTAGCTAGGCTAATAGCCATTGATCCATGTGACTTCCATGAATTGGTCTAATTCGTTTTTTGAAGCCAGCCAACCTGTAGAGAGCACTACATTTTGTGGTATCAAATTCCAAACTTCAGTTATGCATTGTGTAATATATACTATATACCTGTCCTGATTCAACTAGGATTTTGTTTGATTGGGTGCCCTTAGATCAGATCTGAATGTATGGATTTCAAAGGACTAGGTCCTCTATCATTGCAGTCATTTAAAGTTGAGGTTTAAACATTGAGGGTTGTTTTACAACAGTCCTATTTCTAAATGCTATTCAAATAGCTTAGGCCAGGGTGTCAAACTTGCATTGTCACATCATCATCATGTGATATATTGTGACTTTTCTCCCTTCGCTAAACTGGGCATTCGCATGGCCAGCATGTGTCGCATCTGGCTTAAGCTATTATAAAAGTATTAAAATTGCCGGGGGGCGGAGCCTGTCGCCGAGGAGGGCTCAACCGAGCTCTCTCAGAGATCTGGTCTGTATATCTAAATAAGATCATAGATATCACCCCTTTTTGGCTATAAAGGGGCAGGGAGTAGCTCTGTGTGCTAGGGTCTATTCGTAATTCACAGCCTTTCTCTTTTTTTTGGCTGTGGACAGAGATTAGATCCAGCGTGAGCGGAGCTTTTATCTCCAGCCAGTTCTTCTCAGCTGCCTTTTTTTTGCAGCCCTAGACAGGCGATTCCCCCCCCCCAGGACAAAAGTAAAGTTGTTTGAAGCTAGGATTAATACGGGCGGGGGTCCCACTCCTGTGAGATTTATGCTTTTATTACTATCTTAAATACCAGCACCATTTGTCTTAGAGGCTTCTTTGTTTAACGGACTTCAAAATGGCGATTTCTCTCCGTTGGTGATTGATAGGGGATGTACGTAGCAGGTTTTACCTTCCTGCAGACCGCTCCTTAACAAGATAATTTTTTTTTTGTTTTTTTGGAAACAGAGGGGAGCGAAAGCGCTGTTTATTTGTTTATTTATAATGGCACCCAGGTCAAAATCGAAGCGTCTCTCTACAAATGTGCCTAAAGATCTATGAATGAACTTAAAGAATTTACACTGGAATCGCAGCCCTTGTCTCCTACGCCCTCTACTGGAGAATTCTTAACACAGGAATTTTTTTTTCAATGTTTAATGATTTTAACAAGAAATTAAGGAATTTGTATTGGAGCTATATGGTGATTTAAAGTCTAAAATTGACCAAATGAAGGTGAATACGTTTGCAGCCGTGTCTGCCCTGTCAGATTATACCGCTGAAATAGAGAATAAATTGGAAAGTTTGGAGGAGGCTAATTCTAATTTGACTACTAATATTCAAATATTACAACAAAAAATTAGAGACACTCAAGAACAGCTCGTTATGATAACTTTAATAAGAAGGCATTCGCAATAAGAGTCAGAGGATTCTGCGAAAAGGAGCGAGAGAATCTGAAACAGACCTTTGTTGAAGCCCTCAGCCATGCGGTGGGAAGCCCGGGACTTAACTTTGATTGGCAGATTCGGAAAATCTATCGCCAGAATTCGTTGGTAGCGGAACAGCGACAGCTCCCGAGGGACATAATCATATATTTCTCCACAAAAGAATCCAGAAACGCGATCATGCAAAAAATTTTACATAATAGAATGAGAGTTGATGGCCAGGACTTGATTGTCTTCAAAGAAAGACCTTTCCAGATGTTAAAGGCAAGAAGGGACTATACCTTTTAACTAAAGAGCTTAGAAATCATCAGATTCAATATAAATGGGGGAGGCCCCCGCCGGCATTACGGTCACATTTGAGAATCAAAGCACTTCGTCTCAATTCTGTTTCGGAGGCGCGGAGATTTCTATTACAAGACTTTGAAGGCGGGGACTTCCTGATTCACTTGGAAAGAGGAGAGACAACGCCGAAGGAGAAGGCAAGCACAGACCACATGGCTGGCAAGCATGGAGGGGGTAGCCTCCCCCTCCCTCGGAGAAAGCAGAGAAAAGCGGCGTTTGAGGATTTAGACCATTCTAAAATATTTCACCAAAGTGTGGATTGAATGGGGGTTGCGACCTCTCTCCGGCAGAAAAAAAGCGGAATGTATTGGTGGGGTGATAGTGAATGTATATATGTAAAATGCATGGCAGAATGATTTACGTTGTTAAATCTTGTTAGAAGGGAAAGTTTGAAGAGATTATTTTAAAATAGAAGGTAACTGATTCTTGTTGAAACTATTATTTGAATATGTGGAATGATCTATGCTATTTAATTTTTATTAGAAGGGAAAGCTTGGTGAAATTATTTTGAGCTAGATTTTAAACTAATGTTTGTATAAATTTGATAGTGGCAAATATTAGAGAAGCAAGGGATGAGGGTAAAATGCATGCGGAATGATTTACGTATATTGGTGGGGTGATACTGAATGTATATATGTAAAAATGAATGCAGAATGATTTATGTTGTTTAAATTCTGTTAGAAGGGAAAGCTGGATGACATAATTTAAAACGGAAGGTAAACTGATTCTTGTTGAAAGTATTATTTGAATATGTGGAATGATCTATGCTATTTAATTTTTATTAGAAGGGAAAGCTTGGTGAAATTATTTTGAGCTAAATTTTAAACTAATGTCTGCATAAATTTGATAGTGGTAAATATCAGAGAAGCAAGGGATGAGGGCAAAATGCATGCGGAATGATTACGTTGTATAAATCCTATTAGAAGGGAAAGCTGGTCGGGATCATTTCACGATAGAATGCAAACTGATTTTTGTGTAAAGTAATACTTGATCCACGCTGCTTAAACTTACTAAGAAGGGAAAGTTTGGTCAGATTATTTTGAATTATTGTTTGAAATTAAGGTTAAGAAAGGGGAAAGTTTGATTATTCTTCTGTAAAGTATATTTGAATATGTGGAATGATCCACGCTGCTTAAATTTTACTAGAAGGGATTATTTTGAGTTAGATTGTATATTGATGTCTATACAATTTGGATAAATGTTTATCTGAATACAAGGTTAAGGAAGAGGAATGGAGAGTCTACAGGAGGTCGGGGTAAATAACAAAGAAGCAAGAGACGAGAATAAAATATAGATAGAATGACTTACACTATTTAAGCATACATAAAGATGGGGGGCTGAGCTTAACACAAAGAGTTTCTTTTTTTTTCTTTTTGGTTTTTTTTTTCCTTTAATATATTGCTTTTATTTTAATCATATGAATATAAGATACTTAGATAGAAGCAGTGCCAGTGTGGGCCCTGGGAAGTCGGAGGAGTAGGGATGGGGATTTATGGGGGTGGGTGGGTGTTAACATAGTCTCATAAGAACAAGAATGCACTTATATCGGTTGTTCTTTTTTTTTCCTTTTTTTTTTCTCTTTTCTTTCTTTAAATATTTTTTCCTTGGTTTATTTTACTTTTTATTAGATTATAATAAACAACACTTGAATAAAGGAATACACCAAGGAGGGAGGTAGAGGGAAAGAGGAGGGAGGAGTAAGGAAGGAGTAAGGGGAATGTAAGGAGGGCGTGTTGGGAGTAAGGGGAGAAGGAAGGTTTGAGGGGAAAGGGAAGTAGGAGGGGAGTGTTAGAGGCAGGAAAGGAAAGTTGGAGGGGGTAGATGGGGGTGTATGGAGGATGGAAGTGTCAGGTGGGGTTGTGAATGATGAGTTGTGTTTTCTTTTTATTTTTTTTTTATTTTTTTTTCTTATAGCAAATACCCTGTATATAAGTGATTGTAAAATGGAATGTGAAAATGAATAAAATATATTTTAAAAAAAAAAGTATTAAAATTGCTCAAATCAATCTCAAACATATTTTAAGTTGGTATCCAAAAGGCTGGAAGATGGAAGCTGGCTAGCTGGAAGTCCCCTGAGACAATTCTGGGACTGTGGACTTTAATTCTGGAGTGAAGTCCACAAGTCTTAAAAGTTGCCAGGTTTGGAGACCCGCTGGCAGAAGATATAACAAGACCTTTCAGAGTTCGTGTGTGGTCTCTTCCAAGTGACCAGGATCTGATCTGAAAAGATTTGACTTTATTTTTGCTGCATTTGGTGGATCTCTTAAAAAACAAAGACAAAAGAACTATGATTCACTGTGATGGATGAAAGTTAACCTAGCATAATCCTCATGCTTAAAATAGAGTAAATTTATTCAACTGTTTATACTATTTCTGTTATGATTTCTCCTTCTTTTGCTGTCTTTCCAGAAATTTGGAATGGAAAAGCATTTCTCACACCAAACTGCATAAATTTTGAATTTATTTTCCAGCATGCCTAACCTATTAGTAAATAATTCCCAACTGAGGACATGTTTTGATGCTGTGAAACTGTATGGCAATTCAGATGCCTCTGTTTTTCACTATTTTCCATGGTATCTCCTTTTTCACCTTTTTCTTTCTTCTCAACACTTTTATGGAAAAAGACAAAAGCTCTACATAATGCCTTTGATTGACAGTGTATACAAAGAAACCGGAAAGGGGGGAAAAAGAGAGACCGGTTGTTAATTACAAAACTCATTTTCATTAATTTCCTTAATTAACATTGCAATCTCATTGTCCTTAATCTCAAATATTAAAATCTTGAGCTGCAATATTCATTTTGCAAGATCTCAATTATTAATATGTTTGTTTGGAAGGAGAGCTAATTTCTCATTGTAGATTATGTAAGCCATACATGACTCTGAAAACACACCTTTTCCAGCTTTGCATGCCCAAAAAGCAGCACAGTTCTTACACTTTGGTTCCAATAGAAAAACATCTGCTAGTTTTGAAATTACTTTAATCTAAAGCCTTCACACATAGACAGGGTAAATATAGCAAAGAAGGTTTCTGCTGTCATTTGGACATTTAGCTTTGGTGGCCAATTGTTATTTTTGACACATTATTTTTGTACATTTACATATTGGATGTGTTTCTTGTAGCATCTTCTCAACCATTAAGTTGTGCAAGATACCCGTATAATTGCATACTGTGGAGATGGGATCCTCTTTAATCCAATGAAAGAGGCAACATAATTGCCTTGTTGACATACTTTGTGGTGCCTTCCAGACTTATTTTGGTATCCTCCAGCCTTTAGAGTAGCTGAGAGAGTTCAGTTAGCAATGAAAGGGAAATAAGTGATTGCCTCATTCCTAGAAATGAGGAACCACCTTCCTTCAAGAAACAGCTCTGAGAGAATGCTTTGCTTGAAGCCTTCATTGAATAAAAGCATCTTCCATTACCCAGAATGCTGCACTAAAATCACTTTGGATTTAATTATAGTATAACGGTCATTTTTCATTTCATGAGTCCAGTTTTATATTCTCCATTTTCTCCTGCTTCTTCAGATTTTCATAGCATTTATGCAGAAGATCCCTCTCTTCAGATTTTTCTAAATATCTTTGTATGCTGGGAAAAGTAGAAATATAGGTGTTCTATATTCTCAATAAAAACTAAGATCAATGCAGCAACTGTTTGCTACTGTAGTTACCAATCTGAACTCCAAGCTGGTCAAATGCATATTCTTTCTTCACATCCTTACTATCATTACTATCTTGACATAACCACAGCTGAATTTGCCTTGTTTTAAAGTGATTTAGGGAATACAATAGAAGTAAAATAAAGGAAAGCTATAATTACGTTACCTTTACTTTCAGCTGGCAGTGAAGGGAGTCCGTTGATATTGTAACACTCACTGTTGAGAGAAGGATTGAGTCAAGGAAGACCTTCAGTTCGACTATACTTCCAGGTGTAACAGAATTCAGACCGATTCTGCCAACATGTGTTCTTTATGAAAGGCATCTCCCATCTGGGAAGCTTCCCATGTGAATCTTTAGCAATGTTCTTTCCTCTTTCAAGTCGAGGATGAGACTGTGATCTTTTCGATCCCAGATCAGACCACGGCACTACTTCTCAGGATCCAGTTTGTCTTTGGCTGATCCACAACTTGCCAATAAATAATCCCAATGGTCATCAGAAGGAAGACCGCTACCCCAAAGCAGGCAATCGCTCCTTTCCAGGTTTCATTCATTTCCTTTAGCCCAGAATCCCACATCACCTCTGGAATTGCACTGGGGTTGTTCCTAGGATGATTGTAAGGCATTGTTTTAATCAGCAAAAAGAGACAGAAGGAATAAAAGGAAGAGGAGGAGGAGATCTGGCAAGGGAGATTTCAGGGCCCCAAGCTTTCGTTATTGAATTTTGCAGGAAAGTCTGTTCTCTCCCAGCTCCACCCCACAGACCCCTGGCTGTCTATCAATAATTCCACACTATTGGAACCCAGGACGGGGAAGGGGGAAGACAAAAAGAACTGGGCAGAATAATACTCCTGAAAGGTTTCTCCAGGCATTCTTCAAGGGGAGATTTCAATCTGGGGAAGTTATTTGAGCCAGTGTTGCAGAAGCAGTGTAAAGGGAGGGAGCTCAGAAAAGAGAACTGCCAATAATGTGGAATGGCAGCTAGGTCCATTTGTCCTGCCAGATTTCCCCCAGGTGCTTGACGTATCTTGGCATGGCCAAGGTTGCCTAATCAGGAATGCCTGTCCATTGCTGAAGGAGGCCTGAACGTTCCGAAAGCCTTTAAAGATGAGAGACCTGCTATTGAACAAGCAGGTTTGAACCAAACGTCAGCACAAACACACCACACAAGGAAACTGCTCATCTTTAGTGTACTCTTGATTAACTCTAGGTAGGGGTGTCAATCACTCTTTAAAAAAAACCACACTAAGGAACTCAAAATAAGAAAACACCTTATGATAATCTATTCGATGATCATTAACTACAAGAAAGCTAAATCTCTTTCAGTTGTGTCAGTAAGAACTGGGTCCTTGCATAATTTCAGTTATTCAATTGTTAAATGGAATATATGACTGATGTCATCTATTTGATGTAGATATGGACCAATATTTCTATGCACTTGAACCACTTAGCCCTGTTCAAAGGTATTTGAGCTACAGTAGGCACACTCTCAAACACTTATTTTTTATATGTGAGTGTTCAAGGATAACAACAATAATACAAGAGTGCTATACACAACTTTGGCATCTCTTCCAGCTCAGGCTGATTTTATAGCATTGTCAGAGCTGAAGATGAAATTATTTCTGACTCTGTAAGCAGCAGGGTATTTTTCTTTGATTTGCTGCAGTTCCGCATACATTGTAGTGTTTCATTTCCCTCCCCTGCCTTTCAGATTGGATTACAGCTAACCACTTTTAAGTAAATCCTTCATAGAAATTCAGATTTTGGTCCTAGATCTTATCTCTTTATGTGTTGTTAGAATTTATCCTCATCACCACCACCTGCTTGTTACAGCAACGTGCACTATTTTGCAAATGTACCCAACTGCAAAATTTCTGGCATGCTATTACAAACTGACAAGGACCTTTAAAAATCTTTAAGGACCTTTAAGAACAATGGCAAGGCAGCTGGGAAGTCTTTGGAACATTTAATACAGTGTTTGCTTCTTTGCTTTTGCAGACAAGCTCCCCTTTCACCACTTCCACCATAGCAATCAGTCAGATTTGTTTTTCTCAGTTATAAGGCATAATGCACCCAAATATGTGAACTGAAAAACATGGCTTAGTGGGAGATGCCACTACAAAAGATCACCTAGATGCGGGTCAGCTAAAAGAAAAGAAGACGAGTGCTGATCGCTTCACCACGTTCTCTGCATTTTGAACTCAATAGACCATCAATAACAAGTTGGTTTCAAACTGTTTTGTAAGGGTTTTGCAAATGAAAATCCTGATTGTGTGGAAGTGTCTTTGGTTCCATCATTGTTCTATGCTGCCAGTTACACACACCCAGCTGCTTTCGGATAAAAAACTCAATATATTTATTGCAGTCATAAATCTTTTACTGAAGTAACCCCAAACCCTGCAAATTCAAGGCTTTACACACACACACACACACACACAAACACACACACACACACACACACACACCAGTGGTGGGATTCAATTTTTTTTACTACCGGTTCTGCGGGCGTGGCTTGGTGAGCGTGGCAGGTGACGGATTCTGTAAAATCTCCATTCCCTCCCCACTCCAGGGAAGGATACTGCAAAATCCCCATTCCCTCCCGATCAGCTGGGACTCGGGAGGCAGAGAATAGATGGGGCAGGGGCAGTCAGAGGTAGTATTTACCAGTTCTCCGAACTACTCAAAATTTTCACTACCGGTTCTCCCAAACTGGTCAGAACCTGCTGAATACCACCTCTGACACAGACACACAAACTAGGCCCAAGCCCTAATTTTAGTAATAGAGTTAGGAGAGATAGATCTTTGATTACAGGACGATTCCAGAATAATTCATTTCCAGTCCAAGGTTTCATGTAGTCAACAACAGCATGCAGAATCACAGGTAGAAAATTCTAATCTTGTTGACCATAAGAGCCAATAACAAAAGCTATCCCTTGAATGTAGCCCTTATTATTAGCTCAAGTTAGCAGAGCTATGTTGCTGGGCTCCAATCCTGGTCTGGCTCAGGCATTGGATTAGCTGACTCAGCTGGTATCTCTTTCTCTTCTGATGTACTTCCTTCATTCCTGGGGCTCAGGTGGAGCTTTCTCAGTCAAGGTCAAGATCTTCAGCCTCTGAATCAGAAGACTCAGACTGTCCCTGACAACTCTGCACACTGGAGTCCATCCCTTGATATGACTTATATAAGACTATGATTTAATTCAATTTATTTTTACTTAAAAACTAGAAAGCTAAGTTAGAGATGCTGCTGCCTTTTCTTAAACAACTGAAGGCCTTTAAGATGGGGAAAATGTTACATTTGTAGATGTCATCTCCAAAACATACATATCATATGTAAGTGTTTCCTGCCATCAATTTATTCATCCATTGTTGAAACTTTCCAGGGAAAAATATTTTGGTCTCTTTTTTTATCCTCCTAGCCCTTAATATAACAGCATTCATAATAATAAGTTGGAATCCATGTATTCTTTCTAAAATAATTTTAACTTAAATATGAGATTGACGGTGTAATCTTAAGGTTAAATACCTATCTCAAGATAGTCTGCTAGGCTTATGTTTGATTATGTAGTTTTAGGCTGCTTACATATTTAGATTCACTTGACACCGAAGGGATTTGCTTCCAACTAATATTACAGAGCATTGTTCTCTATATGTATACTTTAGACATAAGAAAATTTAAGCTGAAAAAATAAGTATGAAAATAGAAAAAAACAAACCAGAGTTTGAAATCAACTAGCTAATGTAGATGCACAATAGTGCTGCTTCACCAAATATAGTGAGGAGAAAAGGCCTGGGGATAAGACTATGATTGCTTTTATAGTACTGTACACACTGGATTCTTTTTGCAGAAAGGAAAAGCCCATAACAAAGACCTGCAAATAGATATAGAAGGACCATGGCAAAAGAAAGCAAAGTTAGTATCAATAGTCAAAGGCACCTCAGGGGCAATTCCAAAACAGCTAGAGCACTTGAACACCATTGACATTGACAAATTCACTTTAGTCCTTTAGTTCAGCACCATTCAGCAGCATTGAAACTTCAAACAGTTGCTGAATGAATGGTCATAACCTGAGAACTACCTGTGGTTGAGCTGTTAGGTGACAATGGTATGAGTGACTGCTTGAGGGGTTGCCCAGTCTAGGAAAGGGTGCAAATATGGCACCAGATGGAGTTCTGAACCCCCAACCCACTTCACTGTAGCTGCCTCCTGCTGTCTGAACAGAAGTTGATTGAATATCATTCCTGAATGTGGAAGTGCAACCACATCCAGCAGCAAGGAAGGAAAAAAACACATCTGGGAGATCCTAACAATGGCAGTCATTCAGTCTTGGTGGGATTGAATCAAAGTTGGTTTCTCCTTATCCACACAACCTCCAGGCACTGGGAAAAGACATTGACAGTCTCATTTGCCAGCTCGGGATCTAAACATGTAATTGGGCATCATTGGCATACTGACAATGCTAAACCATAAACTGGTGTATTACCTCACCCCAGTGATTCTGCATAGGTGTTGAACAAGAGGTGAGGCAACATCAAACTCTGTGACATCATACAAAGAAGAGGCCTAGAGAACAACCTCAATCCTCGCCCCTCCATGGAACTGTTCCTGGAGGGAGGAAGAGAAACATTGCAATAAGATCCGTGGTGAAATTCATTTTTTTTTACTACTGGTTCTGTGGGTCTGGCTTGTGGTGGGATCCTGTGACTGAGTGGGTGTGACCAACTTGATGTCACTCATGGCCACACCCACTCAGTCACATGCCATCACCACCAAGCCACGCCCACAGAACTCAGAAGGAAAAAATTGGTGTATGAGTCCATTCACAGCAGAGCTGCTGCTCCTTTTATGGTCTCTCCTGGCCCCCTCCCTCTCGGGACTATTTTAAAGGGACAGGATGCAGCAGCTCTGCTGTGAATGGAGGGAGAAATGTTTGGATTATGTGGGCAGGTCGAGCGCCGGAAGAGGTGAGCGGCAACAAGATGACCAGGCGGGCGTGGGTGGGGCCACCAGGGATTTTTGCCAAACCAGGACAAACCGGGAGGATTTCACTCCTGAATAAGATAACCCTATTCTTGGGATCAGTCCAGAAGGATGCCATACTCAACAGTAGTGAGAGCTTCCGAGAGATCAAGAGCATGAGGATGGATGCACCCCTTCCATTCCAGCAATGCCATGAATCTTAACAAGTGTGAATAACACTATATCCATGCTGAATTTTGGCCTGACTCAAGTGATTATAGACAGTTTCCTTCCTACAGGGTCGACTGCAGTTGCAGTCCACCTGGATGGTAGTTGTCTAAGATAGTTAAATCCAAAAATGGTTTCTTGAGTAGAGGGTGCATCCCACCACAGCAGGGATCCAGTTGGAGATCTCTCTCATGACCACTTTAACTATCCAAAGAGGCCTGGGTCCAACACAGAGGTGGTTGAACTAATAGCAAATAACCCTGTTCACCTCCTCAAGACTCATCAACTCAAAATCATCTCAGATCATACCATCTGCCTGGTCAAAGTCCAACTCAGCATGGATCTGAGTGCATCAAATAGCCAGATTTAGATTTTATGCTCAGAGTTATCTTCCTTTTCTGTTAATGGTTCATTAAACGGCCAGGGGTGGGTGGGTGGGGGTCACTTATGCTTTTTCACTATTTAGGCGCATTGTCTAGGATTTTCAAAAATAAACAAACCTGAGAGATTACATGGTCTAAATCCATACAAAGAGATTTATTAAAAAATGTAATCAAAAAACACTGAAATCCTCCAAAGTATTTCCAGCTGCCTGCTGCTGCTCATTACTGCATTCAAAGCCTCTGTGGGTGAAATGTTAGCGTCACAATTTTATAAGCTGGCAATGTACCAATAGTTTAATCATGATGCAAGTGTTGCTGTAGCTAGACAGGGACTGGGAAGTAACTTAAACAATGCATATAGGGGGAGAGAAGCTCCAGGGTAGTCTTCTATAAGCCAGAAGCAGATGAAAAAAAAATCCTGACAATGAAAAAAATGGACTGCCAAAGATCTACATAGCTGCAGCCAATTAGTAATTCACTAAATGACCCTATTTCCCACACTAGTGGTCCTCAAATTACACCATAAAGGAGCCTATCCATCATGATTGTAAGGCATGCAGTCATAAAGGGGACTCATCCATGTAGAGCCGAGGGGCGCAGTGGTAAATGCAGCACTGCAGGCTACTTCCGCTGACTGCAGTTCTGCAGTTTTCAGCTGTTCAAATCTCACCGCTCAGGGTTGACAGCCTCCATCCTTCCGAGTGGGTAAATGGGACCCGGATTGTTGTTGGGGGAATAGCTGACTCTGTAAACCACTTAGAGGGCGTGAAAGCCTATGAAGCGTATATAGTCTAACTGCTATTGCTATGTAACCGGCCCAATTTACAGCCTTTTTTTGGGCAGTCATTAGGCAGATGCCATAGTTGTAAGCGAATGTCCAATCATAAAGTAAACCCATTGTTCACTATGTTTGGTTTTCCCGAAAACCAGAAATTGGCAAAACCATTGTAAAAGCAGTCATGTGACTGCAATCTACAAACATGACCATAAATTTGGGTTGGTTGCCAAGTGTGGCTTTTGTCAGAACTTCAGAATCAGGTTATAAATACCTCTGATGAGGTCTGTCAAACTTTGAATGTTGCTACGCTACCAGTTGTAAGTTGAGGACTACCTGTATGTGGTCTATTGGCTCAGTCAATAAATTTCCATGTAATCAGTAAGTTTACAAGGTTAAACTAACTCTACCCACTGAGATTACATGGCAATACTTGAACCCAATCACTTGACTCCCTTCCGACATAGTCCTCTGAAAAAGAGTGGAGGGGAAAGAGTAGCTGAAAAAGTAAACTTTACATGAGACATGCTGCCAGGTTTAGCAGCACATAGCACACCTTTACCCATATTGATCAAGAGTGTCAAATCTACATATAAAATTGTTTATCTTGCACAGTGGGAGAAGTTGGCATGGAGCTTTCCAATCCTCTCCCTGAAAAATGGCTTATGAGATAGCTAGGTTCATCCTAGAAAAGTGACAGCAAAATTATAATTTTGACCCCAGTTAATGTGATACGTGCTACAAGACCCAGAGATGGGATGGAAATTTGACAATATCACAGATATAGTACAGCATGGGCTTCTTCTGAAAATTATATTTTTTCAAAATGTTGCTACAATGCAAGGTTTCACTCACATACAGTATGCATAAAGCTTTGAGAAAACAGAAAGATTCAGCAAATTAGTTATATAGCTACATTTTTGTGTGCTTTAGTTTTCTGAGTTAATGTTTAGGATCCTGAATGAAATAAAGGGCAATTAGCTTATTGGTAAACATGAGTTCATAATAGCAACAATCCTAAAAGAAAACCAGTTGTCTTCAAGAAAAGGGACATCTGTCAAGTGAAAGAAAAGATGGGAATGGAAATTTTTAAATCACTAAACCTGAGGTCTGTTTCTTTTTATAGGAAAATAATTCTTCCTTCTCATATATGTCTCATCAATAAACTGGAAGGAGGAAGTTGTATCCAGGAAATCACTGCAAACGTATTTCCAACATTTTCCAACTAAGCCATGTTACATTCCTATAGATAATGCCGAGATCTGTTCCTCATGGTTGTACAATTGATCAGTTGTGTGTATGAGTGTATGTGTGTATCTTTACATAGAAATGCACATAAAGATGTGCATGCAGGCAAGCACACACATACCAATTGAAACCATCAGTTCTGAAACAACTTTGATGGTTGTCTAGAATTCTGGTAACCTAACAATAGCTGATCAGATTCTTGAGGAAGAAAAAGTTACATTATTTTGATTCTATTACAGATGCTGAAATAAAAAGAAACAAAGCTCTTCTTTAATGAACTCCTTGCTAAAACAGGCAAACAAGCATTTTTCAATGTTCTTTTCCTGTATCATAATGGAAGAATCCTTACCTGTTCTTAATGGCCTGTGGTGCTCACCTGTTCCAACCTCTAGAACCTGATGACCACATTAGAAAGGCAAGAAAAGAACCGACCGTTCCTTCGGCAGATTGGTTTTGTGTAATCCAAGGCTTTTAAAACACAGCAAGCAAAATCCTGGAGAAGTGTTGGCAGAAAAACAGGAGGCTTAGTGCTAATCTCAGAGCAAAATGTGTCACCAATATTGCTTTCAGCTTGATACCTTTGAACAACCAGGTTGTTGGGTTCTGCAAACCACTGTGATAGGCTAACCAGGGATGACATCCTAAATGTTGCTATATAATTCACATCAGCCTGGTCCAGTGTAATAGACACAAAGGCAACCTCTCCAATTCTGATAAAATCCAGGCATCCAAGTTGGCCAGATTTGTTATAACTTGCATGTGATAAAACCCAGCAAAATGTTTAGAAAGTATACTGGCACAGAGGTCAGACACAGCACAAGCAAGATGTTACCAGTTTTTGAAAGATGGTAGCTGCTTTACAATGAAGGTTACGTAAACATGTCTTGTTAGACTAAGGAAAATTTTGAGAACAGAGAGTTCTTTAAAAAAAAAACACCTTATGCGTCTGTAAATGTGTGCACATGCTTGCAAAGTTTCCAGAGGGTGAAATCTGAAACAGAGATTCATATAAGAAAGCTGGTCATATTCTTTAGAGATTTTTATTGTTTGGAATTAGTTGGCAGTTAAAGCGTCATGTCTCTGTGAGTGAGTGTTCCTGAAAGCAGGAATTTGATGTGAGCAATTATTAATGAAACTAGTTTTATACATATAACAGAAAGGAGATTTACTCATAGGACATATACTGTAGCAGCAGGCAGACCCTTTGTCCTTAGATAGGGCAACTAAGAATATACAGGTATGAGAAGAAAAGTGAGAAGGATGTGATCTCAGATTAGGAATCTTTTAGACAAGCAGCAAACAGAGAGTGGATACAGAGTAAATCCTGTGTTATCTGTCCCCTATCCCCCCCCCCACTATAGTCAGTAGGTCATGAAGTACTGAAGAGTCAGTCACGTGGGCTTTAAACCAACACAATTAAACACATGACTCTACAGATGGTTCTTCCCACCTCCTAAGAATGTGAAAGTAATAGAAATATCAGCTCTGACATTCTATTACTTTTTTTGAATGCAAATTATCACTAGATAATAATTTGGATTCTGAAGACGTTTACACTGGTGAAAAAGAAAGGGTCATCTATTTCTCTTTCTTCAGGAGCAGCAATTGGTAAACTATGGTGCTTTTTTATTTGGCCAGTAGCAGATGTCCATTGGCTCAAAAGTATCTAATAAGGGAAGAAGTCCTTTAGTCTAGTTGGGGAAGAATTTGCTTGATCACACATTGAACTTTTCTCAAGGAAAAGTTCTAAAACTGGGGCACATGATTGCAAGTTACAGTAAGTTCTGAAGTCAATTCAAGTTCTTTTAACATTTAGCTTTGTGACTGAACTGTGGTTTGTACTATTATTTTCAGAGATTATTATGCTTTTTTCAGGAACACGGCACTACATGGACTTGATTGTGGGGGGGTGTTCCATGAAATGCCAACCAAGATTTAGTATTTCCCTGAATTCAGCTTACATTCATCCAAGGCTTTGGATGAAAAGATTTATGGAAAAACTAGAAACACTGCAAAAATTACTAATCTCTGAAAGTTAGCAACACCCCAGTAGGCTAAGTAAATCAATGTTAATAAAATAGAAAACAATGCACCAAACAATAAAGTGGCTAGAAAAAGGTCGTCTCTTACTTTTAGTTCATGGTGTCTAAATGTGACACTCTAGGTGTCATACAACTATCCTATCAGTTGTGTTTGCACAACCAGACATTCCCTGCTAAGTATTTATTTATCTTCCTTCTGTGTTCCACAGATCTGATCTGTCACCCAATACAGGCTGGGAGGCTATCACTTTATTTCTCAATTTCAGGCACTTTTATTTTTAAATAAATACAAACATAAAAACATTTTGTGTCATAACTGTTGCAGGCACTACAGCGGGAGAGTTGGGAATCATGCCAATGCTCATTCATTTCTGCTACTTTTCACCAAGGGAACAGAAGGTCTGTTTTTAGGGGGAACTCTAGCACTCAGTCTGAAGCACAGAGGATAAAGAACTAAATCCCAAGCAAAACTAGATCCTTTGCTAATGATCACATAACTGAGTAAATTGGTAACCAAATTTCCCAACTGCTTGTATGAGCTGATATATGGACAGCTTGGATCTATGTAGGTTTCATTCATATATTAAAAGGGAAGGGAATGTATATAATTTTCAATGGAGCCTGCTAATCTTCTCATTGTAGACAGTAACTCTTAAAGGAAGCTGTGAGCAAAAGTCACTTGGCTTTCAAATAATGTAAATTAACATTAGTATAGAATTGTTTGTAATGTGGCATTTTTATTCAGGATCTCTGATGACCTCTAAAGATCATTTTTAAATAAAAATAAAAATGTGGATTTCTGGTGTTTAATGGCAATCACATGATCTACTATCCTGGTTTCCCCCATCAGTTTTCGAGGTTTTCTCCTAATTTGGACTGTTTTGTAACTTCATTGGTAAGTGGATGATGTTATACATTTTCTCAAGTTACTGCTTTTTGTGAGACGTGGACTCTAAAGTGCGTCACCAGAGAAAAAAATGACCTCCTGCTATTCTTTAATTTTCCTTTTCAGCCAGCAATACAGAGCAGAGAGCAACTGAAAGAGAATCAGCCCTTTCCTTCTCAGAGGAAGTTGAAAGAATAATATTAACTCCTGATCTTTCAACACTCCAGAGATTTCAGAGAGATAGTTTGATCTTGAATTCTTGTAAATTTAAAAGCTCTTGTTCATAATTAAAAACTATTTAAAACTAATGCAAAGGATCTCAACCCAATTTCACCAGTTTTTATCAGCAATGAAAGTTAGGAATAGCATTGCATAGCACAGCACGCACAGCACAGCACAGCACAGCACAGCACAGCGATAAATTAGACTGGAGAAGATTTGCTTGGCATCTAGTTGTGGGTGCCCCAATACTGGAGTTTTTAAAGACTGGACAGCCATTTGTCTGAAATGTTATAGGATTTCCTGTGGGTTGGACAAGAGAACCTCCAAGGTCCCTTTCAATTCTGTTGTTTTGTTATTCTGATGCATTAAAAAAAATATCCTTCAGTTTTGGTCATGTTTAAGGTGACCAGATTTTCAGATTGGTAAAGAGGGACACCATTGACCGGAGGGGGGGGGGGGCTTGATTAAAAATTTTATATTTTGTCAAAAGGTCACAAAAGGTACATGACCCCAGGACACTGAAACCATCATAAATACGAATCTGTTGCCAAACATCAAAATTTTGATCACGTGACCATGAGGATACTGCAATGGTCGCTAAGTGTGAAAATGGTCATCAGTCACTTTTTTCATTGCCATTGTAACTTTGGTCACTAAATGAACTGTTTGAAAGTTAAGGCTAGCTTGCATTATAATTCTAGCTTACATTTTCAAGAGAGAGAAGCTAAACTCCTTGTTAGAATTGAAATAGAAATGAGTAGAGTAGAGTAAAGTAGAATAGAATAGTTTATTAGCCAAGTGTGATTGGACACAAGGAATTTGTCTTTGGTAAATATGCTCTCAGTGTACATACAGAAAAATAAAATAGTAGGATAGGGATCCTTGCTGCACCAAGCTCAGAAAGGAGGAGATCCCACCATCTCCCAAGCTGGGAGGAGGTGTGTGAGGTGAGGGATCCTAGGTGCACCAAGCTCTTTCTGAAAGAGGAGGTGTGTGAGGTGGGATCCTAGGTGCACCAAGCTCTTTCTGAAAGAGGAGGTGTGAGGTGGGATCCTAGGTGCACCAAGCTCTTTCTGAAAGAGGAGGTGTGTGAGGTGGGATCCTAGGTGCACCAAGCAAGCTCTTTCTGAAAGAGGAGGTTTGTGAGGTGGGATCCTAGGCAGATGTCACACAAGGGCCCTTCAAAGACTAAACGTTTTTTTTTTACTGGTGGGGAATTAAAACTCCCCTTTTCCTCCATGGGAAATCATATTCAGACAAAGAAAATTATTAAAAATATCCTTTCCTTTCTGAAGCCTGGCTCTTTCTCTGCACCTATATTGGGAGGGGGGAATAGGGGAAATGCAAGCAGCGAGGCCAGCCTGCCCCCTTCTTGTCTCCCACCCACCCCTTCCCAACGGGACAAGGAGGTGGAGGGCTGGTCTTGCAAACCGGGATCAGCGCACTCGCCGCCTCCCCCTCCCCCAGGAGAAGCTCTGCAGCGGGACAGAAGAATGGAGGGGGAGATCACCCCTTCCTCCTCCGAGCCCCCAAACCCCGTCTTCCCTGGCCTGCACCCCTGCGCCCAGGCTCCTTTGGGTTTGGAGGTAATCCGAATGGGTGGAGCGGGGATCCCCAGGGCGGAGGCCTCCCAGTGCAGCAATGGTCTTCGCAGCTCTGGAGCGAATCTTCACCTTCCCCGCCCAGGATTGCAAGGCTAGAGGCCTCGGCAGCAGCCACCCCACTCCCAGCCAGCCAACCTTGGCCCGTACCATGAGCGGCGGGACCGCACAGTTCCTCTCCTCCCCGGCGCCGTCCTGTGGCGTGTGAGTACTGGGTTCGAGCGCTGAATGGCCGGCTGGCCCGGAAGGCTGCCGGCAGGGCTCGGCCGCCATTCAGCGACACATGTTTCGCTGAATGGCGGCCGAGGGGCACGCTAAACTGCCGGCATGACTTTGAATGCCGGCACTTTAGTGTGCCCCTCGGCCGCCATTCAGCGAAACATGTTTTCTGAATGGCGGCCGAGTTCTAAACTGCCGGCATGACTTTGAAGGGCTGGCTTGCCTTCCGCGCAGGCCGACATGGAAGGCAAGCCAGCACTTCAAAGTCATGCCGGCACTTTAGCGTGCCCCTCGGCTGCCATTCAGCGAAACATGTTTCGCTGAATGGCGGCCGAGTTCTAAACTGCCGGCATGACTTTGAAGGGCTGGCTTGCCTTCCGCGCGGGCCAACGTGCAAGGCAAGCCAGCACTTCAAAGTCATTCCGGCACTTTAGCGTGCTGGCAGGCAGGGCTGGAGCGAGCGAGCGAGTGTGCTCTGTCCCGGTGGTGCATGAGCGGAGCACTTTTCCAGCGCTCCTGTGCCTGGAGAGCTCCATCTGCATATGAGCCCGGGATCCGCCACTTGCGCTCCCTTGCTCCGCCCCGCCACCCGCCTTCCCTATCTAGGGGCTCCTCCAGCAGAAGTAGCAGAGTCGCGTCGAGCACCGTTCTGCCTTCCTCCGCGCTCTTCCCGCCTGGCGCCTAAAGCCTCCCAGGCTGCCTGGCCTGGGGCGAGTCAGCTGCAGTGCAGCGGGCGGCGATCCCACCACCATCCGCCCACTCACTCGCCCCACCCGTCACTTACTCTGAGTTCGGAGAAGAAGCGGCGGCCCCAGGTGGCTCTTTTCACGGAGGCTTTCCCACGGCTTGTCCGGGAGTGGGGCTGGAAAGGCGAGCCCGCCCCACCCATCCGCCTGCTCACTCACTACGCTACCTCGCCCATGCGAGCGGCAGTGGATGGGCGGGGGAGCGAGTCAAAGAAGGCACCAAAATTAAGCGGGATCTTTTGGGAATGGCCCAGGACGGGGAAAAATTATGAAAAGGCGTGCCTGTCCCGCCAAATGCGGGACGTCTGGTCACCCTAGGACTCATGTTAAACAATAACTTTTTTGCTACAGTTTTACCAGGTCAGAATTCATTTTTCAAAAGTCCAGAAGACAGATGAAATGCGGACAATGGAAACACTAATTTTCTTCCAATAACCTTGGTTATAACTCAGAAAGCAAATAGAATTATCAATATGCCTTTTTAGAGGGAGCACTTTGAAGAATCCTTCAGTCTGGAAGTTGGATTGAAATGAATCTTTCAATCCAGCCTTATTCTTCTAGAAACATTCTCCCATATTAAAAAAATGTAATGTATTTCTTCCTGCCCATTGGAAAACTAAAGTAGTTCTAAACTGCATTTCATCTTTTAAGTTTTCCTTGAATGGCCTACAATGTTTACTTCTTGCAGCCAAGAAAAATTAATCTCCTTTGACCTGATTGAAGAAAAACATTTCTTTTATTTCCCAAAATGGGGCCTGCCCTTCCAATTTCAACTCTTGTTTATTTTGGACAAAATCATGCAATTTTTCATTAAGATGAAATTTTTCCCCTTCTCCATCATTGTATTTTAAACTCTTATGCAGCTTGCAAGAGAAATACATTTTAAAGAATAAGGGTCCCCCCCCTCCTCAAATGTTCATATACTGCGCTCTCTCATCCCCCCCCCAAATGTACTCCCCTTATTTTTTTTCCTTCAGATGTTCCTTGAACACATTTCTGGTCTATAGTATATAAAATATTTATTTTATGTATGTGTCATTTTTATAACCCATTTTATAAAACAGAAAGTAATAACAATTCTTCAAAAACATAAAGTATCAGTAAAAATTAAAGATGTGTACTACCAAATTTATTCTATATCTCTCCAAAGGTTACAAGGCTTTTAATTCTATTTCTTTTGAGAACAATATGAAAAGTGAATATAAGTACCTTCTCATTTCTTTCTCATTTTTACCATTTCCTAGCTGTTTCTAGTGACCTTAATTGCTGCCAATGAAAGCCATCAGATCATTGTTATCTTTTCGGCAATATCTCACTTTGGCTCCTTGGACTATCTAAATATTTTTTTTTAGTCATTTTATTGACATTTATAGGCCGCCCTTTTCCCTAAGGGGACTCAGGGCGGCTTACATTTCATAGGAGGGGAGTGTAAGACAGGACAAAAGAAATGTGAATAAAGGAAAATAACCTAAAAAACACACATTCATTCGACATTCGGGCGGGGCGAGATTAGGATCTTATCCCCAGGCCTGACGGGATAGCCAGATCTTGAGGGCTGTGCGGAAGGTCTGGACGGTGGTGAGGGTGTGAATCCCACGGGAGATCATTCCAAAGCGTCGGAGCTGCAACCGAGAAGGCTCTCCTCCACGTAGTCGCCAGTCGGCACTGACTGGCGGATGGAATTCGAAGGAGGCCTACTCTATGCAATATGATGGGATGAAGGGAGGTAATTGGCAGAAGGCGGTCTCTCAAATAGTCAGATCCACTACCATGAAGGGCTTTATGAATGGTGAGTAGCACCTTGAAGCGCACCCGGAGATCAACAGGTAGCCAGCGCAGCTCACGGAGGATCGGTGTTATGGGGCGAACCGCGGTGCGCCCACAATCACTCGCGCGGCTGCATTCTGGACTAGCTGAAGTCGCCGGATGCTCTTCAAGGGCAGCCCCATGTAGAGCACATTGCAGTATTCCAGTCTAGAGATCACAAGGGCTCGAGTGACTGTTGTGAGAGCCTCCCGGTTCAGGTAGGGCCGCAACTGGCATACCAGGCGAACCTGGGCAAATGCCCCACTGGTCACAGCTGACAAATGGTGGTCAAAAGTCAGCTGTGGGTCCAGGAGGACTCCCAAGTTGCGGACCCTGTCTGAGGGGTATAAATTTTGACCCCCCCAGCCTGATTGATGGAACGTTGGCCAAATTGTTGGGAGGGAAACACAACAGCCACTCGTTCTTGTCTGGGTTGAGTACCAGTTTGTTAGCTCTCATCCAGTCCTTAACGGCCTCAAGACCCTGGTTCATCACGTCCACCGCTTCATTGAGTTGGCACGGGGCGGACAGATACAGCTGTGTATCGTCCGCGTATTGATGGTATTTTATCCCGTGCCTCCGAATGATCTCGCCCAGCGGTTTCATGTATATGTTGAATAGTAGGGGGGATAAGACCGAACCCTGCGGCACCCCATACGTTAGGGGCCTCGGGGACGATCTCTGCCCCCCCACCAACACCGACTGCCACCTGTCCGAGAGGTAGGAGGAGAACCACCGCAGAACAGTGCCTCCCACTCCCACCTCCCGCAGTCGTCGCAGAAGGATACCATGGTCGATGGTATCGAAAGCCACTGAGAGGTCAAGGAGAACCAGGATGGACGCATGGCCTCCATCTCTGGCTCTCCAGAGATCATCGGTCAATGCGACCAAAGCGGTTTCTGTGCTGTAACCGGGCCTGAAGCCGGACTGGAAGGGGTCAAGATAGTTAGCTTCCTCCAAGGTACGCTGAAGCTGGAAGGCCACCACCTTCTCAACAACCTTCCCAACAAAGGGAAGGTTGGAGACTGGACGATAGTTATTAAGAACGGCTGGATCCAAGGATGGTTTCTTCAGGAGGGGTCTCACCACCGCCGCTTTAAGTGCGGCGGGGAAGTGCCCCTCCCGAAGGGAAGCGGTAACAACCGCGTGGATCCAGCCTCATGTCACCTCACTGCTGTTGGCAACCAGCCAGGGGGGACACGGGTCCAGTATACAGGTGGAGGCGCTCACAGCTCGCATAGCCTTGTCCACATCCCCGGAGGCAACATCCTGAAACTCAACCCAGAGATGGTCTGCCAAGCTATTCCCTTGTGTCTCGGCTGGATCTGTGGGAGTGGAGTCCAGGTCCGACCGAAACCGAGCAACTTTGTCCGCCAAGAACTGGACATACTCCTCAGCCTTACCCTGTAAGGGGTCCCCCACCTCCCTCCTATTTAGGAGGGAGCGGGTTATCCTAAACAGGGCGGCTGGGCAGGACTCGGCGGACGCAACCAAGGTGGCAATGTGTGTTTTTTTAGTTGTCCTTAATGCCCTGATGTATTCCTTGGTGCATGCTGTCAGAAGTGCTCGGTTCGATTCGGACCTATCGGACCTCCACAGGTGCTCTAGGCGTCTCCTCCGGCGCTTCATCTCCCGGAGTTCCTCGGTAAACCAAGGGGGTCTCCGGGATCTGAAAAGTACTGCTTTTTTAAAAGGAATAGATTGTTGTCTATTGTTGGTTTAGAACAGAGGTCTTCAAAATTGTAACTTTAAGACTTGTGGATTTCAACTCCCAGAATTCCTGAGCCAGCTATGCTCTTAAAGTTGTCAAGTTTGGAGACTGGTTTAAAAAGAGCTGACAGTAGTTTATTGCCCCTTTGTAACTAGTGTACACCAGCCTCTTAGTTGTCCCCCACAAGACCCATTAAAGTGCTGCTAGTGCTTAGAATAACCATTGTTTCAATAGAGCAATTAGATATAGGAAGCTGTGCTGATAGAATGAAGGTACTGAATTACCTAGGGCTCTATGGTGTGTATTATGCACCTTGACAAATCCGGTCCTTCCTTCCCCTTGCCTAACCTTTCTCTGAAAAGGCCATCACATATATGGCTGTCTTCTGCTAGGCCTGAGAATTGCCTTTAGTCGTCAGGGAAATACTTGGAAGATATCTAAACCAATTTATTTGAACTTTCTTCTTTTGAAGATACTGTCAGTCCAGTTAAACACTTGCTTTGTTTTCAGGTAGCTAGCCAAGAGCAAGGCTCAACTATTTCTTGACTATCACTTGAACCTCCACATATGTCCTTAAAGTCTAAGGTTTCTAATAAGCTAAGCTCACATATTAAGCAACTGAGCATTCTAGATTTCTGTTTGTTTGATTTTTAAAGGAATGTATTGAACTGGAAACTAAGGTTAATTTGGGATGGAAGTGACTTAGGATGGAGATATACATATTGTATTTTTTTTAATCTGGAAGAGTTGTATGAGATATGATAGCAGGTTATGTTTCAGTTTATTTAGATTAGGGAATGATCTTAACCATGTCCCAGATGTTGGATTTTCCTTGTTGCCTATTTCTTAAATATGTAAAAAGAAACTTCAAAGAAAGTTCTTCTCCACAGGTTCTTCTCCACAGGTATAAGTCACAAACAATTCATTATTTGTTCAGGATGAAGATAAGTATTACATAATAAAACATATATTGGGTAACATTGCATTCTCAGGTATGAAGGCAAAGGGATTCTGATAGTCTTTCCACCTCATAAGCTTACATGTATTATTATCATCATATTTACCACACAATCTGAAATACAGATAGTAAAATTCTGGTCTTGCTCTAAACCCCAAGAATTCAATGTCAAATTGACCCAATTAATTTTAGGAGGAGCAGAAAACTAACTGCAACACCATCTGTTTGACTTCAGCTATGAGCATGTTGGGACAATTCTTTGCAATCATTATTATTGGAATTGGTGTCCAGCTTATTGGGTTTCATTAGTAGTTTAGAAAGTCCAAATGAAATTAAAAGCTTGGTTTTCCAATATATTTTGAACTAATTCACATATACACATTTCAACAACCTTTCTAATTATTGCAGTTAGGCACAATAAACCCTTTTCTCCTTTACGACTCTTAAACCTAATTAGGTTTTTTTGCATGTACATAAATAATCCAGTAATTGTGACAGGCCAATTAAACGGCTTGAAAATAGCTCAGAGTCGCCATCTCTAACATAAGCTAGGTAGATTTCCATTCCATTAAAACTGTTTTTAATAGGTATTGGAGTTTTCTGACTCAAATGTTGCCCTTTAGCTGTTTTCCAAGATTGGGTTATCACAGGTCCTTTGGAATAGCAATTAAATTCATGGAGGATAAGAAGTGGAATGGAATATACTTTAAAGAGCATGTGGGAA